>NC_084482.1:68880285-69524244 GCF_030035675.1 Rhineura floridana
GTATCATCAGCATACTGCTGACACCTCATCCCAGATCTCCTGATGACTGCTCCCAAGGGCATCATATAGATGTTAAACAGCATGGGGGACAAGATGGTACCCTGTGGCACCCCACAGCACAACTGCCAGGGGGCCAAAAGGCAATCACCCAATGCTATTATCTGAAAACTCTGAAAACCAGTCGATCACTGTACCATCTTATCAGGAGGTCCGTTCCACACAACATAGGAAACGGACCTTTAGTGTAGTGGCACCAAACCTTTGGAATTCCCTCCCCTTAAATATTAAACAGGCACCATCTCTGTTATCTTTTTGGCGCCTACTGAAGACCTTCCTCTTTCCTTTTAAGTAGAAACCTTATCCCAGTCTGCATCTGTGTTGGAATAGCTTTTCAATATATTTTTAAACCTTTTAAAATGTTTTTAACGCTTTAAAAATGTTTTTAAAGGTGTTTTGTTTTAAAGTTTTAATGGTTGTTATTTTTAAATATATTTTAAAGTCTGCTTTTATTATGTTTTAAAGTGCTTTTAGTGCTTTTGTTTGCCACCCTGGGCTCCTACTGGGAGAAAGGGCGGCATATAAATCAAATAAATGATAAATAAATAATAAAATGACCCTGGAAATAGGATCGGAACCACTGTAAAACAGTGCCCCCAATACCATCTCACCAAGTCAGCCCAGAAGGATACCATGGTCAATAGTATCAAAAGCCATCAAGAGATCAAGCAAGAATAACAGGGTCATACTCTCCCTGTCCTTTTCCCAATAGAGGTCATCCATCAGGGAGACCAAGACTGATTCAGTCCCATAACCAGGCCTGAACTCAGACTGGAATGGGTCAAAGTAATCTGGCCTGAAATATTAGAGGCTGGAAATTACTCAACACATCAGGGTTCACAGAGGTCTTTTTATACACACAGGGCTTACCATGATCTCCTTTAAATTTGCTGGAACAATGTTCTCCTTCAAGGAGGAATTTATTTACCATATCCCACTTAACTACTCTGTCAGTCCATCTCTGGAAGCTTTCTTCAGCCAGGAACGGCAAGACTCAAACACGGTGGGTTGGCCTCATCCCTTCAAGACTCTCTCAGTGCAACGACAAATTCTGATTGGAAGACAAAAGCAGGCTAACAAAGCAAATGTTGCATCTAAAAGAAAGCATATGGATGAAAAGCATCTTTCCAACCAAGTGTATGTCACGTGTTCCAATTATCAAACGTGAGAGGAGTACATGGAAAATTTGGGATTTTCCCATGCAGGATTTCACATGCCCTGTTTGTGAACCCTTCACTGCCTAATCTACTATCAACAGGGTTAAAAAATGCACGTCTCCCAAATGATAATCAGTTTTCTATACAACCCAGTGTAACTGAAATATTTATATTTAGGCCAATTTGTTAAAACCAATGTGCCAAATCAACTTAAATTAATTAGTTAATGACTTTCTAGGTTTTTTTCAAATGGAGGAAATTAGTGTTAGGCACCTGACATGGGCAATGATATTTAGAAAAGACCAAGTCCCCTGTTTTCATGAAAACAGGGATTTAAGTGGAAACAAAATTGAGGCATCCAAATCATTATTTGGTTCCGGACTGAGGAATACTGCACACATTCAAAAATCATTACAGTGCTTATTTATTTCTCCACCATGATCTTCTTGGGGGGTGAGAGGGAAGGTGTTCCCATGCTATTTAGGCTAGTGAGCTGTTGCCTTAGGCACGAAAGAGGTTGCAAATGGACCAGTAACTTACACATTCCTTTGGAAACTGGAAGGCGCTTTTAGCTTTGCGTTCAGAGTCTCCCATCACTTAGATAGGTCTAGAGGTTAAATGGGGAGTTTGGGAGAGAGGGCATTGAGGCTAACACATCCTTACAACTGATTACAAGGTCAAAAGCCAAAGGCAACCACTCCCCCTGTGAAAACTGCACCAGAAGAAAACACTGCATTGTTTGCATCCAGGGAGAGGGGTAAGCTGAGGTTATAGAGAGAAGAGAGAGGCAGATTGATAAGCAAGGGGTGATCTGACCCCATATGGGTTTCAGCAACAAAAGCCCCTTCATCATTTAGAATGAATAGGAACAATAGCAGCAAATGGGGAGGAGCCAGAGGCAGTGTGAGTATCTGAGAGCCCAGAGGAAAGGAGTCAATGGAGGCTCCTGTTGTAGCGAAATCCATTATTGAACTGGGTAATCTCCTGGGCATTCTCTCCTTGAAATCAACCAGAAAGTTCAAGGATTTTTCTTTCTCTTTTGGGTCTTTCCATTGTATGTGGACAAATGTTGTTGGCTCGGATGGGAATTGTGCTGAGATGGTCTCTAACTTGTGCCATGGGTGATCCAGCTGGAGCAGATTCAAGAAATGTAGGCCTCCGGAGTAGAAAGCTGTGTAAATCAGGATTCAGCTACTTAACTCTCCCTCTTTTAGGAGAGAGATTGCTTCAGCTCTTACGGCTTCACCCACCCACCACCCCAGCTGGCCAAAAGGGTCCCCTTGCCCAGAAGATGCCACACTCAGATTCATTTACTCAGCAAAAGCATATACCTGAGTCTCTTATGCACTCTTTTGAGTATAGATGAGAAGGTCATTAAGGTGAAACACAAAGGGGAAGAGATGCTTTTAAACTGGCTACATTCTAAGCCAGGGCTTGGGAAACTTTTATTGTGTTTATTTATTTATTTAAAATATTTCTATCTCGCCCTTCTACCCTATAATAGAGCACTCAGGGTGGCTTACAAAAATAAAATCAAACACATACATAATAAAATTGTAAACAATAAAATCACAAAAACATTAAAATAAATTAAAATACATAAAATACTGTGTGTGTGTGTGTGTGTGTGTGTGTGTGTGTGTGTGTGTGTGTGTGTGTGTAAGACAGTTTAGAAAGCAACAAACAGAACTTCACTCAAGCTTGCTCTGGATCCCTATAAGGCTCCTGCCATCCTAGGCATATAAAGAAGAACATTGTGTATAGCTTAGCTCTGAGAATCAAACTTATTTGCAACACTGAAGATAAATACCAGAGAAGGATCAGTGAACTTAAAGAACACCTTCTTCTAAGAGGATATTCTCCACATATTATCAATTGCAGCATCCACCAAGCCTCCATTCTGTCCAGAGAAAACCTCCTCCATCATACTGAGGTGTCAAAGAGCAGAGAGCAATGGATTCCATTTGTTGTAGATTTCCATCCAGCATCTCCTAACTATCACCAAGCAATCAGGGAGAGCTACCCATTGCTGGCAAACTCTGACTAGAGCCATCAGCAGGCCTCCTGTTATAGCATTTCACCAACCTCCTAATTTGTGCAGACTGTTGGTGAGCGCTGTGCTTAAGCCACCTATCACCAATCCAGGGTCTCATCCTTGTCACTCCAAACGCTGTATCACCTGTGTGTACCTCAGGGAGACAGCCACTTTTACAAGCACTAGGGCAGGACATATTACATCAGACAGAACATCACCTTCAGGTCCTGCAATATAGTTTACATCATCGAGTGCAAAAGACCAGGATGTCATATCCAATACGTAGGAAAGACCACAACTGACCTACGCACATGCTTCAGGAACCACAAGTTGGCAATTTTGACCAAAAAAGTGGAGCAACCAGTTGCAAAGCATTTTAACATCGAGGGTCACAGCCTGTTGGACTTTTCCATTACAGCGATAGAGATGCCAGCAGATCCAGCAGCATTGACCAAAAGGGAGAACTTTTGGATTTACTCTCTGGACATATTGGCACCACATGGCCTGAACCTGGAGGACAGTACCACCACTACTTAGCTTCTGCAAATGAAGCCCCTCTGAGCATTCCATCCTCAAAGCTCTATAACTGCCACCTTGGTAACAGCATTTGTATGTTGGCAGCTGATGAAGGCGGAAGCTGAAACGTTTTGTTAATATAATAAAAACCTCTGTTTGGTTAATCACAATTACATTTATATATATATATGTATATAGGGAGTAGTACTAAAGGGTAAAATACAAGGGTAAAATTTAATGTTGAAGGCAGAAAACCATAAAATCAGTGTCAGGCTCTACCTTCAGTCCCTGCCAAGGGCCACATTCCCTTGGTCCATCTAGTCCAGCCTTTCCCAACTAGTGGGCCACCAGATGTTGTTGGACCGCAATTCCCATCTTTCCTGACCATTGGTAATGCTGGCTGAGGCTGATGGGAGTTGTGGTCCAGCAACATCTGGTGGCCCACTAGTTGGGAAAGGCTGATCTAGTCCAACATCTTTTTTTCCCACAGGGGCCAACCAGATGACCAAGGGAAGCCTGCAAGCAAGACATTGTGTTCACTCGTCCTTTGCTGCTGTTTCCCAGAGACTGGTATTCAGGGGCATATTGTCTCTGATATAGAGGTAACCAGTTAGACACTTCTCCTCCATGACTTTTCCCAGTTGTCTTTGCTAAACTCTGTAAACTAGGCAGGAACAACGGGCACAATGGAGTGGTACTACACCATGTCTTCCTGACAGTGACATCGCCTCTGTTTACAAGGTGGAGGTGTGGGTGTGATTGAGGCTGTATAGGGGCACCAGCAGGAGCCTCGGAATGGCGCACCATTCTGCGGACTTAACCTTTTTAAACTTTGGCCCCCCAGCCTACCTCTCTGGGGCTAACTTCAGAGTCTTAAAGGACCAACCCTCTGGCCTGAAGACGGGTGCTCCTCCATTCCATAGCCTCCCTGCGCAGCTGGACTGGTGAGGTCCTGTGGGAGGCATTTGGCTCCTGAAGGGAAGGTGACCTTGAGGGGGTTCCGGGGTTTATGCCTATCAGCCTCGGGCTCAGTGGGGTCCTGAACTCCAGCAGCAGATTCAGAGTCTTCAACATTATCTGACTCCTTGCTGGAGACTCTGCAGCCTCCGACTGGGCCTTGATTGCTGCTGTGCACTGAGGTCATCCCAGCGTTTGTGCTAGACACTAGGGGCATACTTCAGCTCTTGTGTGTGTGCCAAATAATGAGGCAATTGGGTCTTTCCCACCATCTGGAGTTGAAGCATGATGTCAATACTCTCCCAAGTCAGATCGGAGCCCCTACAATGCCTTGTGTCACTCTGTTTTTTCTGTACTTTTCTGTACCTTGTAGCCCTATGTTTTCCTATATTTCTGTCTCTCTTAGTCTATTGGCTGTGCAAGAAATGAGGCTGTCCAGAATGTTTGCTGCAGAGCACTGAAGAGCTCTGGATTATTTTCTGTTGTTAAAGTACAGCAGTGGAGGATTTGTTTTAAAAAAAATAAAAGTTTCATCTAAGTTTTTTTAAAATCCTACATTGCTTTGCTTTAACAAAAAGCCTAGACTCCGACTGACCACTGGAACTGCAGAAGCCCCTTTCAAAGTGCTATGCAGGAGAATGCTTTGGGAGGGTCTTCTGAAGTCCAGCAATCAGCTGACTGCCAGGTCCTCGGAGACCATTTCAAAGTGCTGTGCAAAATATCAGTTGGCGAGAGGCTTCTGAAGACCCTTGTGTACAAAAAAGGTCACCTGGTGCCATTGTGATGTCAGGTGATTGACCAGTGCGAAGAGCTTGGCCCACAAGAGGTGGGGGAGGTGACAATGTGATCCACTGGGCTGAAAAGATTCCCCAATCCTGCTAGATTCCTTCTCCCTAGAGCTTAACTTATGAGAAAGGGGTGCTTACACAACTGCCACCCCCCTCTCTCTCCAAGTTTAGCCAAATCAGGCCTCCTGAGAGGCTTCTAAAAGCAATAGCTGAGAGGGCCTCTACAAAAGATCAGGGGCCTACCCCCTATGATTCCTCCTATATTACAACCCCTGCTCCTCCCTCTCCTCTCTATTCTCTCCTCTGCACTTTATCCCTTGTGTGTAAAGCAAACAAACCACTGATAACACTTTTTTCCCAAGAGATAAACATTCTGAACCACTTTTTTGCTCCTTTATTCAGTGGTTCATTGCACTTTCTGCCATTTCATTTGGTGGTTCATCATGTAATACGGCAATGTGGGCCACAGGTCCTCCCCCCTTCCTCTCATGTGGGCCTGACAAATTAAGGCATTCTTAGGGTCCAGAGTCCAGGCACACGTCCCCCTCTTCTTCTTGGTTCCAAGCCATCGCCCCTGCTCAGCATGTCAGGACAAAACTTATGTATAATGTGAAGATTTGCTATGAGGGAAGAGCTACATCGAAGCTACATCGAAGCTCACAAAAGGCTTTGTGTCCCATTCAGTCTTCTTTTCTTACTATCTTTTATTAATTCATGTTCAGGTGGTGGATGTCTCCCAGATGGCTCCTTGACTGGTGCCAGCCAGTCAGTTGGGATGCGCTGCTCTCCCTGCTTTCTTCCCAAGGAGACTATCAGATGCAAAATGTTATTGCTTGCCAGATATATGACAACTGTTAGGAGGCGTGTCATCCACTGTAGCCAAGACAAGGCCAGCTATATCTCTTCACGGTACAGAACTCTGGGCTCAGAAAACAGTGGCTTCCATACATTTAAAGCACATTTAAAGCACATGGCTTCCTCTCTAAGAATCCTGGGGACTGTAGTTTACCCCTACAGAGCTACCGTTCCCAGCACGCTTAACAAACCACACCTCTCAGGATTCTTTGCTTCAAATGTATGGTGTGGATGTGACCCTGGCCACAACAAATCATATGCATTAGCCATCTTTCCTAAGCAATTTATCATTTTTCATCAGAGGCCATTTGGTTTTTGACTGAGGTGACTTCACATGCAATAGAAATGGAGGCCCTTTTTCAGAGCAGGGGTGGGGAGTTGGTCACCCCCACAGTATTTTTGGTTGCCTATAATTTCCTTACCAATCATAGACAAGCTAGGCTACTTGGCCCTTGCAAAAAGCCACCCAGTGGCTTCACAAATAACACCTTACAGAGCTGGCATTTCTATTGCCAACTGGTGCTTAAATGAGCAAAGGCCTGGGAAAGATTGCAGTGAGAAGATCAGGCAGGAAGAAAAAAAAGAAAAAGGGAAGGATATATCCTTCCTCATCCCCCTTCTCTTATGGCGATGCCTCCCCTCCCCTTGAAGACATGGGGAGGGTAGAATCTCTGCCATCTCTCCTCCCCTCCCCACCTCTCTATCTCTTAAGAACCAAGACAGAGGGAGGGCTCAGGAGGGAGGGAGAGTATCATCAAGGTATCCAGAGTATCTGCTGTCCTGAGAACTACACACAGAAATGCTTGTTTCACTGACAAGATGTGGAAGGGACTCACATAATGTTTCGAGGCAGAGTTATGGGTTGGTCAACTGAGCACATGTAGGTAAGGGCAGTGTGACAATGTAATAAAAGCTGCCATTTTTAGTCAGTTAACCGGGTAGATTAATCCATCAAAACTGGTATTTTTGACCTGCTAAAAAGTATCCTTGATGAATGAAGCAAAACATACACTCAGACGCACATGTTACCAAATTCTTCCAAGCTACACAGCAAGTGGATTGGACTATGAAAGACCAACCCAAATTGTGTTTGCATTTTAACAAATTTGTAGGGCAGTAAAATATCTCAGAGAGGAGGTCAGGTCTCCTACTTCCCTGGCACATTCACTATAGCTGCCCAATCTCCCTGCTTTTTAAAGTTTGATAGAAATATCTGTGGGCTATAGATATGTTCCTAAACTGCAAGGGTTTTCTTTGCTTATTAGTGAATACAACTTGTTTAGTCCAGAAGCCTCACTGTCTTCATGGCCAGATGAGGAATGCTCCAACCACACAGCCTAAAGGGTTCTCATCTGAAGCCAGGCACTGCTGATTAGACCTGGCAGAAAATGAGGCAATTGCCATGGTAGAAAACAGTTGGAAGATTATATGAATGAATGAAAGTTCATTGTTCTTTTTTGGAACTCCCAATGTGATTAGCTCATGAATGTTTTGCAAGAGTGTTCTAGTGACTCATTTGGCATTGCTGTAGATACTGTGGGTTGTATCCAACTAAATTCTACTCAGAATATACCCACTGAAATAATAGACCTAAGTTAGTTATGTCCATTAATTTCAATGGGTTTATTTTGAGTAAAACTATTGTACGACCCTGTGTCCAATGCAGCCCATGTGAATGTCCACATGAATATGCAGCAGAGCTTCACAGAGGGCAATTGCAGCTTATAAGCACAGTCCACAGAGTGGAAAATTCTGCGAAACCCAGACATTAAACTAAGGACAGAATCTACAGAACCGAGGACAGCTCCTGGTAACAGAAAACTTGCTCCATCATTTCAGGGTCTGATTGAAACCTTATATCTCCATATCTCATGAGATGAGATGGATTTTCTTGAATGCTCGTCTATTTAGATTGTTAGTTTTAATGTTAGAATAGTACAAGCAGGATCTGCAAAAACATATTGCAGTACATCCTCAGCCCCTAACAGGAATGATCTTTTTCAGGGTCTTAGCCAATCAGTGAGCCACACTCTTCTCGGGAACACAATACGCTCTATGGCAAGAGTAGGGAAACTGTGGCCCTCCAGATGTAGCTGGACTACAACAACTCCCATCAACCTTGACTATTGGCCATGGTGTTGGGACTGATGGGAGATATAGTTCAGCAACAACTGGAGGGCCAGAGGTTCTCCACCTCTTCTGTAGGGGGCTGACATGGGCTAATTCATTGCCTCCTGGTTTCCCATTTTAGCCCGCTCAAGATTCTGTGGCTCTTGGAGGACACCGTGCATGCTCAGTCCTCACTGATCTGCTGTGCTGTGGGTGAGTGGATGTGCCCTTTGGATCTTTTCCATATGTTGTGTGCCCTGTACTGTTTTTCAGTGGTCCAGTTTTACCTCCAGTCTTGCCAGCACTTCACCCGAGTTCACTATCAGAGGGAATGATTGTACTATGTTGTGATGACGGCAATGATGATGCTGATGCTGTTAACAGTTTTGAGTTCCCTGATTTTTTAAAAAGCAAGTAGATGAATAGATACTGCTGTCCCAGGATCCATATTCCCTCTGACAAATTGGAAACTTAAAAGGGCACTACCCTCACTTGGCATCTCGTTGGTGGTTTCTGGTGGGTTCATTGACCTCTTGGGTGAAATGAGCTACAAGACTGGGAAGTTCTGAATAGGCCAAAAAGGAGTTTCTTAGGGGCTTCCTGCTTGGTATGTGTGTGTGTGTGTGTTTCACACTTTCTGAAACAATATGAGAAGTGAAACACAGCCATCCTTCAAAACATGCACTTATTTAATTTTGTGATGCAGTTTGCCAAAGAAACAAAAATTACAAAAATGCATATCTTAGGGGAAAGTGTGAATAAAAATGAATATATGAGTGAAAATAACATGCAGAAATGTTATATGACTCTTTTCACAATTGCTTGTGAAAATGTGGACATTAGTCAAAAATGCATACAAAAATGTGTTTATTAGGAGAAATTCACACTAAAATGCTGTAGAATTTTCATGAGGATTTTATATTTAATTTTTTTTGCAAATTGCTGCAAAAATATGGAGAAGTGAATTTAAGATTGGAAAAATGAGAAACAGAGAGCCAAAACTGACAGATCTTTCCATCCCTAGTGGTCAGTCTCAGGAAAAAACAAGTAATGCTTACACACAATGCAAGGAGAGCATTTTGGCCTCCTGAGCCAAAAAAGGACCCCTCCATCTAAACCCACACATGCACATAGTGTTATCTACTGTTGCTGTGATAACTGCTGTGGCAGTGGTGGGATTTTGCTGATTGGGCTACCTCTTGGCATTTGTTTCACTCACATTTCATCCAGCGTTAAGCACCTCTGTTGGGAAACTTAGGCCAATTACTTTTCTATTTCCTTGCACAATTTCTCATAATGAGTCAGCACCAAGTATTTATGGGTCTCATAAATTAATGCACCCAACAAGAAAATCACTCCCTCTGACACATAAACTAGGGAGATTTATAGGCCAATATCCTATATGTTTCAAATGTCATCCAAACACCATGTCTGAAAACCTTGACATAGTAAGTTGCTTCTCTCTCAGACCAACAACCAATCAGTAAAAGACTGACCACCCCTAATGATAATTACGAGGACGTTGTAATTCCAAGTAATTGAGCATCAGTCATAAAAAGGAAAAAGGAAGAGGGATGTAGCACATTTTTATCAGACATGTGAATGAAAACTCATCCAACACAATCTGCCAGAAAAAACTATCTGCTATGCATTCCTCATTAAACTGAGCAGATCTTCTGCACTCTTGTAGAATCTTGATTTCCTTCACTGGGGATCGACTGGAAAATCTTACAGTGATGCTTGAAGCCCACCATGGGTGTTCCTTTGAGCAGTTGCAATGTCTTCTAGCAGTTACTGGGAAAAGGCTGTGGCAAGCTTTAAACTATAGTTATAGACAGCAAAAAGACTGGAGAAGAGCCCACCTAAAGCCCAAAGGCAATCAGCGAACGTGACCCAGAATCCTGTGAACCTTTATACCTCAAGTCTCAGGGCTGGGATAGAAAACCTTTTTCAGTCCAACAGCTGCATTTCCTTCTGGGCAATGCTTCTGGGGCCACATGCTAGTGTGGGGCTAGAGGCATAATTAGGGAGAGCGAAGAATGCAAAGTTCACCTTGATACAGGAGGTTGGCTAGCTTCTACATGCACTCAGACATCCCTTTGTATCTTCCATCCTGTCCAGGGAAGCAAGAAGCATTATTCAAGGACCTATTTCAGTAGGGCTGAAACACTCAAGGAGGGGTTCTGGTTTGGGGAGAGTCCCAAAGGCATAGGGACATAGGAAGCTATATTTGGTGGCAGCTGGCACTCCCATCAACATACGATTGCTGTCTTTTTGTACCAGAGATCTGGGATTTGACTAAATGTCCCAGGTCCCCAGATGGGAACTGATGCCCTAAGGTAAGTTTTTTTTTTTTTTGCCTTGGGAAATGAAGTAGAGGTGGGCACAGTAGTGGCCAGTGGGGTGTATCAGCAAGGCTTACCTGACCTCCCAGTGGAGGAGTTGTTGCTGCTTACCAGGAGGGAGAATGGGAGGGAAAAGGCAGCAGGGTGGCCAGCACAGTTCAAATGAACTGTCACTGTCAGCGGCACCATATTGGCTTTGCTGGTGTGTTTGCACAGCACTGACCTCCCTGTTGCCCTGCCCCCCCTGCTACCTGGTACGCAACAGTGACCTACCTGTTAGGTCTGGTAAGTGCTGCCATCCCAACCCCACTATCCGCTACTTAGCGGATAGTCCAGGACAGTGGAGACTGGTGGTTTCAATGTCAGTGGGGCAGGGAATCCACTCTGGATGTAGTCCAAACTTTCAAGGAGCTCTCCAAGGTGCTGAGCCTATGGTGGGAATAGGTTTCAGCGCCTTGGACTGTTCCTTGAAAGTTCAGGCTAAAGCCTGGAGCAGATTTACTGCACCACCAACATCGGAGCCACCAGTTTCCACTGGTCCAGAAGCGCAAGCAGAACTGATACAGAAGTCCTGCCTGCAGCCCACTGATATGTGCACATTGATTCTTCTTTCAAAAATCCAAGTAGGGGTGTTATCACATACCTTCAAATTCTCACTCCAAGACTAATTCAAAGACCAACACGATCATCTACATATAATCCACACATGATGAAAGTGGTGCAGGAGAAGGGAAGCATGCATCTAATTTCTCACAAAATGAGAAAGGGCATTGCTGTCTGGGGAAGGGCAAGCCTTCCTGATCTTAAACAATAACACCCAGTGAGCATTTGAATGGTACAGCTGGACAATGCTCAGCTTCTGAAGCATTTCCCTGAGTATGAAAGATATCACATCCAAGGTTAGGAAAATACAGTCTCTTCACAACCACAGATGGACAAATCTATCCATTTCAGTTTCTCTCAGTTTCTCATTTTTTAAAATCATAAATTCAGGTCTCCACGTTTCCACATCAGTTTGCAATTTTTTAAAAAAAAATCTTCACAAAAATTTCTCAGCATTTTAATATGAATGTCTCTTAATATAAGAATTTTTGCATGCACTTTTGACAACCAAATATCTATGCACTGCATGCACACTTTTGTCTAATATACACATTTCTGTACACATTATTTGGTTGCAGAACTGCATCACAAAATTCATAGAAAGTGTGACTTTTGAAGGATGATTGTGCTTTGGTTTGCGCATTTGTCCAAGAAGTGTGAATTAGGCCGTTTCTCATTAAAATGCAACAGAGTTGAATTTCTTCCCCATCCTTTCTCACAGCAGGTGCGCGACCTTAAGAGAAGATGTGTTAACTGTGCTCAGTACATCTGTAACTGTGCACACTCTAATTGCCCTAAGAGGTGATTGCCTTGGGAAGGGCCTTACATGCTCCTTTTATAACATGATTCCAGTTTTGAACTGTTGGGAGTTAAGTTTATGTTACTCAATTCGATGACCTTTCATTTAAGCAGCCAGAGACAGAAAGTTACCATAAGCAGGCCCAAGGGTGTTTGTGCTTTTCTTGAAAGTACTGAGAGGGACAAAAGATCCCCCACCATCATCAAATATTCAGTGAGAAAAGTGCTTCACAAATGCAGGGAGTGGGCATCTGTCAGGCATGGATGACACACGGTGCAATTTGAGCAAAACTGTTCCTTGCTATGAAATGGATCCTTCAGACTTTGACACTTAGTCCGCTTCTTCATGCAGAAACAAACCTGTTATTATTTCACTGAAAATGATTACACTTAATAATAATCGTTAAATAGGAACTGAGGAAGCTGCCTGATACCTAGTCAGACCATTGATTCTTTCAGGCAGGGAGTCTCTCCCAGCCCTACCTGGAAATGCCAGGGATTGAACCTCAGATCCTCTGCATGCAACACAGATGCTCTACTACTGAGCTAAGGGCCTTCCTCCTCACAAGAAGAGGCCCCCTGGAAGCTATACCTGCCTAGAAGCCCTGTCTTTGCTCCATAAATCGCAGGTATCTAAAGTTTTTTGGGGGGATATGGAGACTAGCTATGGTTACTCAATAGCGAAGGAAATGCACTCTGTATGTGCTCAAAGGCCATTTTACATGCTTCAGGGCATTCCCTAGCTTAAACTGTTTTGTGCACAGAAGTAGAGGTACTCCTGATACTTAACAATTCCAAGCTAAAATTCATCATATTCCACATTCTCATCATCTGCTCCCTCAACTGACTTCTGTCTCTTTGTCTATGACTTTGACATTGATACTAGCTAGTGCTGGGCTGATCAGCAGCCTATTTGCTTGTCCTGTCTTGCAGAAAGTCCCAGGTTCAGCCCTGGCACCTCAGAAAGGGTTGGGAAAGACTCCTGATTGAAGCCATGGAGAGCGACTGCCAGTCAGTGTGAACAATACTAAGTTGGTCTGACTTGGTATAAGGTAATTTCCTATGCCCTTTATTCATGAAACCTGTTGGCTAATGGCTGTGAGTACATTATGCTACACAAACATTTTTCTACTTTTATTTCGTCATTCGCCAGTCCATGGCAGGCAAGAGCCTCTATGTGGAGCTAGGCAAGCCTTGTATTTTAAGCACTAGCCTGGTACCCACAGTGCATGGATTCCCATGAAAGTGAATGTGGAGAAAGAACAGTGTGATCCGTCCCTCCTCAGCATCGAACATAGAAACCAAATGGGCTGCCAGAGGAGCATAGAAATGCAATAGGCTGCTGCAAGAGGCATGGGTCTCTTCCATCTCTCTGTCAACCCCCAACAGACTGGTAAATATTTTTACAGGCTAGTAAATTTTGTGGCCCTGTTTACAAGGCTGTTAGTACACTCCACTTACAATTAATGTGGGTTCAGGAAGGCGTCTGCAGGGAGGATTTCTTTTTTAAAAATGCTATTACATTTTTTTACCTGTTCTGTACATTTTGAAACAGTAGTGATCATTTGGGTCCGCTCTTTATACTTATGAATTTTCTACTGGCAGACATCATATGTCACAAGCAGTACCAAATCAATAGCATAAAAGCAATGCCTGTGATACTTCTCCTCTGCTGTAAATCTGCAAATCTTTTTTCCTAGTCCAATGAAATTTTCCTGTCATTGCAAATGAAGAAAACCAACTTAAAAAAACTAAAAACTAAAACCAACCACACGATTAAATGGTCTTCTCCAGGGGCTGGAGAAATGCCTAGGGCCAGTGGTTCAACAGTTTAGGGCAACAAAATATTGATGCAATTTCATGCCTGATTTGCATATGCAGCATCCATGACATTGTGTTCAATTGGTCGGTTTGTGCAGGCAAATACACACTGGAATGTTTTGAAAATCTGGCCTTTAATGCTTTTCGAAATAAAGTCACAATAATCGTAATGTGTTTCAATGCATGGGCAAGCACTTATCTGAATGCCTGGGTGGCAAATGATTTCCCCAGCTGTTCCCAATCCTCTGTTTCACAAGATTTGTTTTTCTATCTTTCTTCTTCCCTTCCCTTTCCTTTTTTTTTACTTCCTGAAGATTTATTCTCATAATCTATCATCTCAGATTAAGAAATTCATAATTTATATTTTCCCAGCTATATATATGAGATTGAAGATGATTACAGTTGCAATCCTGCACATACAGGGCCAGCACCAGGCATGACTGCACACTTGGACACTAGCCTTCCCTGGGCCTACAGCACCATAGCCCAACACCCCCCAATACTGATGGTGCAGGGCTAAACAGCCCACATGCATGCCCCACCTACCTCTCATGTGCATGTAGTGTGCATGCCTGCCAGCAACCAAGATGGCAGTGAAGGCATCATCCCCTTAGGGAAGTCCCCACAGCAATCTTGGGTGATGGCAGGCATCTTGGGTGATGGGAGAGGTAGATGGGGCATATGAGCAGGCTTATTAAAGTCTGTGCTGTCTGTATTGGAGAGGGTGCCTGGGAGCTCCCTCTCCACAAGGTTGAGTTGCAGGACCTGTTGCTGCTGTGGATCACAGAATGGGAGCACCACCCTCCCACCCTAACAAGAGGCCCTTCAGGGGCCCCTCTACGTTGCAGGGGACTTCAGGCAGGGCCCAGTCTGGCCGCCCTCTGGTGCCGGCCCTGTGCACATACTTATCTCAGAGTAAGTTCTAATGAACTCTGTGGGGCTTACTTCTGAGTAATGACCAGGAGTGCACTCTAAGCATTTACTTGCCAAGATCTAGTATTATGCAGAATATCATGGGATTTGCACTGAGCTGTGGCTCATCTTCATCATGCTAAAACATTAGGGCTGCAAAGCCCCCTCCCCCCGATCTGCCCTGTGGCTCCTATACAGAACCACTCAATCACACTGACCCTTCCCGTGCCAACCCATGGATTGGCTATCCCATCCTGGATCCACTCTCAAATTAGTTTGGGGGCGGGGCTAATGTTTAATTAGGTTGTTGTTGTTTTTTTAAACTAATCAAATAGACAGCTGGGAGGGAGGTGGTGGAAGCAGACATTGCTTGGCCTCCCCCCTAACAGAGAGAGAGAGAGAGAGAGAGTGAGTGAGTGAGTGAGTGAGAGTGGGTCAATTCTGCAGGGTATGCCTTTGCAAGTGGCTTTCCTGCAGGAGCACTGTTTCAGGGACATTGCATCAGGCAAGAAGGAGAGTCAGGCAGTGTCAGACTCCTACCTTCTCCCAGGAAGATGCAGCCAGCAGTCAGGTAGCTCTCGGCCTTTTTGCAGGTTTCCTGCTGATGCTTGCCTCTCCTTCCTGCCTGATGTCTCTCCCCTGACAGCCCCAGATTGCTCTGGGCCATCCAACCCAATCTGTAGCATGTTCCGGCTGTCTCAACACAACTCGACCAATGCCCTAAGCCCTTTGAATAAACCTGATTTGACTTGGGCCTTGGTTGAATTTGGTGCACCTGTAAAATATATTCCCTAAATCTTTCCACTTTCTGTTTCCTTTTCTCTCTCTCACTCTCTCTCTCTCTCTCTTTTAGTATTCTTTAGGTGGTTCTGACTTCAAATGTTCATATGATAAATGCGTATTTTTATTGGGATCCTGGATTTTAAAACCAAAGGACTTACATGGAGTAAGGTGGCACAGTTAGAGAAAGTATTTCAGTTCACCAAAGCATCTATTTGTGTTTTCGTACAATGACACGTAAATTGTCATTCAGGATGTCTTATTCTTTTGAGAAAAGATTTCTAATGCAAATGAGCATTCTGGTTGATACAGTCTTTACATTAACATCATGAAACAAGATACTGCAAGAAGTGCTTTAAATTTAAGCCGTGTGTGTGTGCACATGTGTCATGTATGCCATGTGTCATGTGTGCTGCGTGTGTGTGTAGGAAAGGTCTTCTAGAAGAATGGAGTTAAATAATGTATGCATGTACTGCAGCTACAAAACCTGCCTAGTCAGACTGGCAGCAGCTGTCTAAAGCTGAGGAAAGCAGATTTCAGCTTGCAATCTATTTTGTGTTTTGCTGGAGCCCTAACATCCACTAACTTTTTTTTTTTTTAAAAAAAGATGTTTTAAAGATTTATTTTTAAAGATGTTTTAAAACTATTTTAGTGTTTTTGTTTGCTGTCCTGGCTCCTTCTGAGGGGAGGGGCAGGAAATAATAATAATAATAATAATAATAATAATAATAATAATAATAATAATAGGAGCCAGGTACAAAAGACATAGAATTAAAGTAAAGGGTGCCTCTGAACAGCTGCTGAGTAAAGAGATTTGTTTGAATGCCAGAACTGAACTGAGCTGAGCTAACAATTCTTCTACACAAAAATTCATTCCTGGTTATCTAATTTGGGGCCAGGGAGTCATTTTGTTGTCACTATTGTTAAACAATTCTTGATCTACTGCAAATCATCCAGAGATCTTCCAGTAGATCCCAATCTATCTTCTGCCCATCCCTTCTCTAAAGCAGGGATGGGGAAACTGTGTCCCTCCAGTATGGTTATATATTACAGCTCCCATTGCGAATTACAAATCCCTGACAATTGGCCATGCTGGCTGGGATGGGGATGATGGGAGTTGGAGTCCCATAAGATATGGAGGGCCACAGGTTTCCCACCCCTGATCTAAAGCCTCTTGCATAGCTCTTTCCAAGTCCTGCTACTTAGCTTGGATCCAGGGATCTCATGAGTGAGACTCTGCAAGTCTGGATGCAAGCCAGCATACTTCTTGCCTTACCTTTTTAACTGGAGATGATGCTGGTGAAGAAATGTTATGCCAGAAGGAAAAAAGAAAAGAAGTGCTCTATCATCCCTGATTCTTGGCATCTATGTAGGAAGGATAAATAATTGGCCAACTAGGCAAAGAATTCCTCCAGGCTCAGAATTTTGTTTCAATACTTTTTGATCTGTGTTCACACTCAATCTGAGCTGCCCAATGAAGAAAAAGTGTGGCAATATACCATTTATGAAGATCAGCTTCGGTATGCCATTTACGCTGGATTTCATGGTGGTTCACTTGGATCCCTACTGCAAGAGAAACGAACCACAGTCCACAGCAGACCCTGCAGGGGTTCTGAAATACAAAGCTAAATATAAGTATTTGGAACTGAGCTTGAAGGTCATTAGCACACATTATGTCAGTGGCATTAATTTTATTTATGGCACTTATTGTTGCTTTATTACATAATACATACATTATACATTCATACATGCAGTAGATTAATTTTATTCTGGGGTCTCCATCAGCTGTCATCACATTATGCTTGACATGGGTGCCATTGAGTTGTCTCTCCTACCACTCCCCCCTGCCCAATTTGCTGCCTAACTCTGGCAAATCCCCTCTAGCCCCTCTTGACCCAGAGACGAGAAGTTACTACAGAGAAATACAGGTTTTAGAACAGGATCACAAGAGCAAAGCATGATTTCAGTCTGGGCAGAAACCCTCAGTGCTTCTTCTGAGCAAAAGCAGCTGGGGGTGGTGGAGGGTGGGAGGTCGTAATCTCCATATGAGTACCACCACATCTCTACCATAGCAAAGGCAACATACTTGAAGCATGCTGTAAGCTTTTTCTCTGCTGCTTGAGTAAACCATTTAAGTGCTGTTAGGAACTGCTTTATAAACTCAGGACAGGAAGGGAATGATTGATGATCCCCCTCTGGACACGACAGGGCTCCCACACTTCCCTGTATTTATAATATTTGTGCGCGTGCTGTACCTAGGTCCTGCAGCTACCGATCCTGCTTGCTTACTACTAAGAATTTGGTGTAGGCTGACATAGACTTCATTGCTGAGGGCCACCAAGGGAGAAAGTAATTGTTAGAACTCTCCAATACTTGCCCCCCCGCATACCACCTTTCCCCCCAGTTGTATTACTTCTTTACAAGCCAACAAGAACAGAACCAAATGTTTCACATCTGCTCACTTCGTCAAGCCATTTGCATGAGAATCAATGGGCAGTGTTTCAATGAGCCACAGCTCACTGGTTGAGAATGCGGGGGGGGGGGGTCGGAGCCAGTTCAGAGGGACCTCTCATGCTTTGCCAGATGTGCCACTTGTAAAACACACAGGCACACCGACACATGTAAACCAGCGGCCATATCTTTAAGCAACCACTTTCTTCTTGAGTAACCAAAACTAACTTTTTCTTAAGATGCTGGGTGAGCACTTGGAACTGTCCGCTAATTCCTAAGTCAACCCTTTCCTTTAATAGTGGCCTCCAAATGTTCTTATGTTTAGGATCCAACCCAATGACGCATTTGAAAGCTAACAGGATAGCTCCTGTCTGATGGATCATCAAAGTTCATTTCAGTAGTTCATGGCTTTGAGTTTAGATTATAACATGGGTGAATTTACCTATAGAGTTCTTTAAAAATGAAATAAAAAAGCACACACAATAGCATAGAATCAGCAAATGATGTAAGACTGTAAAGGATGCTTGTGAGACTCAGATGTTAACCTCCCAAAGCCTTAAAAGCATATCTGATTTTAGTAATTAAAAAATGATAATAGCATTTACAGAGAACTTTGGACTGTTCAAAGCACATATAGTAGGGCCCCGCTTTACGGCGGTTCGCTAATGCGGCAGTCTCAGACACAATTAGACTAAAGCCCCTCTCATACGGCGCTTGTCCTGCTTTTAAGGCGGTTTTCGGGCATCACGTACCATTCTATTCAATGAGTTCCGCTTTTCAGCGGTTTTTGCTTTTCAGTGGGGGTCCAGAATGTAACCCGCCTAATGAGTGGGGCCCTACTGTACATTGGCTTGCTGCAATCTTTTGGTCAGAATTATTATCCCCATATGGCAGAAGGGAGGCAGAAAAAAAGTGGCATGCCCAAGGTCACTTTGCACAATCCAATCAAGGGACTTTCTATATGTCCAATGTCAGCACATGGCACCCTTGGGCAAATGCTGGGGGCCTTACCGGGGCCCACCACTACTGACGTGAGCCTTGGTCTACACTCCCATGCATACTTTTTTTTTTTTGCCAATGCTGTCAGTACTGGATCCATGCAGCTGGGCTCCCTGATGCCTCCATTGGCGTTTCCCCACAGTGCAAAGCTGCACATACACCACTGCGTGCACCATAGGAACATCGGAAGCTGCTTTATACTGAGTCAGACCATTGATCCATCCAGCTCACTATTGTCTATACTGACTGGCAGCGGCTCTCCAGAGTGCCTTTCCCAGCCCTACCTCAAGATGTCGGGACTAAACCTGGGACCTTCTCCATGCAAAGCAGATGCCCTTCCACTGAGCTGCAGCCCTTCCCCTACCCTCCAGTCAAAGATGCAGCAGCCCAGTTCTGAACAGATTTACTCCAAAAGAAAGTCCGATTCAGATGAGGAAAAGTGGTAGTGAGTGCACCAGCTCTGCTCCTTCCTCCAGTCATGGAGCTTTTTCTCCTTGCATCGGCTCTATGCACATTTAAAAAGGGCAATCGTTCTTTAAACCCTGAAAACACTTCTTCCCCTTGAAATAGCTGCCAGTGATTCCAGACTTTTTAAGAGTGAAAAGGTATCACAAGAGGGCTTTCTTCTAATTTTTTTGCAAGATGTTTTGCTCCCTTCTCCTCTCTCCTCCTACACCATCTTGCCCCTCCCTCCCTATGTCTGGTCCTTATGAGTGTTATTTGACTGGCACAGCGGTTGATCAAAGAGTTGGTTTTGGCAAGAGCTGGTAAACTCCCTTCCAGTCTTTTGGCTGGAAGGCGTAGAAATTAATTTGAGGTTCTAATCTTCTGTTTACAGAGCCATGTTTCACTCCCTATCATGTCTGAACTTTTCTTAACCATTGAAACACTGGCATCTTCTTATGATATACTTCAGACATACCTACGATTGCCTGGTTGTGACCTAGAAATCCTGCCTCTTCCCCCAGGCATTCCAAAGTGCCCCTGTGTGGTGAGATACCGCGTAGAGAAAAGAAAGGCAGCGTGGCTTCAATGCAGGAAGTCTCTCACGTGTGCCACTTAAGAGTTGTTGTAAGGCTGAATAAGTGAGACGCAAAGTTGTTGCTTGTTTGATTGTATAGTTGCTTATAAACCTAAAGCAGCCTTCAGCAGTCTGGTACCTTCAAGATGTTCTGGACCACAACTCCAGCCATCCATAACTGTTGGCCAAGCTGGCTGGGGCTATGGGAGCTGGAGTCCAAAACGTTTGGTGGACACCAGGTTGGGAAAGCCTGATCTAAACCAATAAGGAAATGGGACACCTGATTCTCCTGAGCTAGGCTTTTGTTGACATGTGGAACCCTGATTTTCCAGGGTTCTGTATCACACAGGGCAGTACAGGAGTCACCTTTGCACTCACTGAAAGTGATGGGGACAGGGATGGAGCAGCAGACTGCTGCATGCATTTCTAAAAACATGACTAAGGCTGCAATCCAATGCACACTTACCTGGGAGTAAGTCCTACTGAACCCAGTGGAGCTTACTTCTGAGTAGGCATGTATCGGATTGCAGCCTACGGCCTTATCTGCACTTTACATGTAAAGCAGTATCATATCATTGTAAACAGTTATGGCTTCCCCCAAGGAATCCTGGGAACAGTAGTTTGTTAAGGGTGCTGAGAACTGTTAGGAGTTCCCAGAGTTTCCTGGAAAGAGGGACTGATTATTAAAGCACTCTGGAATTGTAGCTCTGGGAGGGGAATAGGGGTTTCCTTACAGGTGTCAGCACCCTCAAAAAACATGGATTCTCTGGGGAAAACCATGACTGTTGTCATGGTATATGACACTGTTTTAAATGTATAGTGCAGATGGGGCAGAATGTGGTTGAGGATGTGCATTTAGTTGTGAATCTGAATGGGCAATGAATTGAAAGGTGTGCAGTATGAATATATGATACCTGGGTTTGAATGTGCATTTTAATGCAGGTACCATCCATCTACACTTCATTACCGCCCAGAGAGCTATTGCTAGTCGGGCGGTATATAAATTTAATAAATAAATAAATTAATAATAAATAAATTACTTTCACTAAGATCCACCTGTTTGGATGCATTTTTGTGCCTCCTGAAACAGCAGTTTTAATATCTAGGGCATGATCTGAATCACACAAGATGTCAAGACCTTGCTGAAACTAAGTATGTGTGGGTCTGGTCAGTGTTTCAGTAGAAGTACCTAGAATTCCATGAAAGAAAGGAAATATATCAATGAAACATGTAGGACCTGCAACAAAATGTTGCAGTGTGAAGTGCTTCTGTTCCAGCCAGACTGACATGCCCTCTCCCAGGCTGCTTCATTCAGTTCCCATCACCCTGTTTCCCCATCTCCTGCACCAGACTCTCACCATTCCATGGCCACTGAGTATGCTCAGTTTTCATTGGGCAGGGTGTGTGTGTGTTGAGAGGGCTGTCCGCTCAAGTTTTTTCTCAAGTTTTTTTTTTTTGTACTTGGCCTTGGCATTCCCCAGAGCAAACTGACACCTCCCTCTTATTTCACAGTGGTTCCTTTTGGGCTACATAACCAGTGGCACTCAGCACCCAAGTTAGCTATTAGAGGGAGGAATGTGTAAACAAATGCATTTTCACAGAAAGTATCAAACCTCACAAAAACTCAGCGCAGCACTTCTTCAAAGAAGCAGAACAGAAATCTAAAGTATTCCTTGCAAAATGCGGTCCTTTCTTCTACTGAATATATATAGGCAAAGAATTTGACACTGAACAAAGGACTGAGAAGGACAGGAGCAGGGCCTGTTAGGGCATCTGCTGCATACAAAATTTTGCTACAGGCTGCACTTCCAACAGGCTTTGTGGAAACCGGAAACAAGAACCTGATAGCTATTTCTCATGATTGAACTGGGACCTAAAGCAGAATTAATTACACTCAAATTGCAGCCCAATAGCAATCTGCTAATCGGCTCCACCAGAAGGATAATGATGTCTGACAAAAAAAAAACACCTCAAATTGCAGAAAGTGGTTGGAGAGTTGTGGAGAGAAATGTAGCTTATTAAACTGGAAATAAATAAAGTGGGGTTTTTAATAAAAAAACCCCACAAATATTTAAATACAGCAATGCCCAGTTGCTAAATGGATGGGAGAGCAGAGTGCCCTCCATCCTTTAACAGAACGTGCTTCATAGGATCTCTGCAAACAGCCCATCGTATGCTACATGATGCACTGCTAACAGAGTTGGATTATTAGTTGCACCATTCTTAGAGGGTATATATGCTCATGTATGAAAGCTCCTTTAAGCCAAACGCTGAGCAAACGCTGATGAATTAAACCTCACATCCACTTCATCCTATGATTCTACCAAAGGGTGCTGTAGCTTTTTGTATGATGGGCATGTTCACGTTGCAGAACATCTAGGGCAGATCAGAAATAGAATTAATGGTGGAGCCTTTGCTAGCTCTTTGGGAAATAATAACAGCAAAATTCATGCATGTTCCAAGGTGTTTCTGTCACCTACATCACTTCATAATGCAAAGTATTATTCTCTGGAGCCGTGACAGACTCTTAATATCTCCGTAATGTATGAGCATCCCCTTTCCACTATGATGGGCTGAGTGGTTACCAAAAGACTGATATAGATCAGCTTTCCTCAACCTGGTGCCCCCCAAATATTTTCGACAGCAATTCCCAGCCTCCCTGATCATTGGCTGTGCTGGCTGAAGCTGATGGAAGCTGGAGTCCAAAACATCTGGAGGATACCAAGTTCAAGATGATTTCGATATAGATTATAAAGTACTCCAGTGAGGCACAGAAGAAAAGCACCCAGACTGTGGTGGCATAACAAAATGTTCTTTGCCCCTTCCTGGACTACTGAGGTCTTTTAAAATATAGTTTATTCAGCTGGAATAAGCAACCGTCTTTAATTAATACCCACTGTACTGAGAGGGAAAAGTCACATATAATGTTAATGTATCTAGGCCCTGGAAGTTAAGTGGCTTTCCTGAACTGTGAGTTAAGTTTCTCTTCCCTCCCCCCTTTCCTGCTCGCTTCTGCTGTAACCAGTAAGGGCTGATGTTGTTAAGTAAAGCTCCAGTTTACACCTTACATCTGTGCCTGCCTTTTCTGGAATGAGACAAAGAACCTAATCAACAACATATGTATGTGTGTCTTTGCTTTTTAAATTGATATCCTGTCCTTCAGCTCAGGGCAGCTTATAGCAGGGGTGAGGAAGCTTTTTCAGTCGGAGGGCCACATTTCCTCATAGGCAATCTTCTGTGGGTCACATACCATTGGTCTGCAGGTTCCAATGCGAGCTGAGCAATGGTTTGATCAAAAAGACCCCAATTTCTGACCAGAAGAGAGCAATTTCTTACAATAAGAATCACATCTATGAAAGGATTCATCTGGGCGCATGTGTGTGTGTTATATCATAGGATCATATTATACTACTATGTAGCTATATTCTGAGGCAGATAGCGCTGTTGCATTGTGGCAATCTAATTCAAATTTGCATAAGGTACCCCCATCACAGATTCTGGCTTGTTTTTGAATGTTTTATGCGTTGGCAAAGACATCTTGCCAAAGAGCACATCCCTCAGTGCCTATGTGTTAAGCTGAAGTATCCGTCTTTCAAGATAAACACCTTCAACAAATAAGGGAAGGCAGGAAAATTACCCATCCGTTTCCTCTGCCCATCTTAATTTTGTTTAAACCTCAGATTAGACTTCAGCAAAGCAAACGAACTATAGCATTAGGAACTACGCTCGGTCCCACTGTCAGTAATGCTATTACATTTTCTAGCAAGTCAATTAGCTACAGTGAGTAGCTCTGGTGGGCAACTGTGGGGCCTTCCTTTCACTGCATGGCTCATGGCTCACCATCAAAAATTTATGAACTCCCTTGGATGACATCTGTTTGCTGTTTTGCTTGTGATATTTGCAATAGCTACATGCTCTGCGGAGCACACACTGTCCCTTTCAATGCCATCATCAGCTCAGACCAAGAGGCGTATGGCGAAGACAGAAAGCAAACAAACCCCCACAGCTGAAGTGTACCTGGAGGAAGCAGCTGCCACTCTGGCACATTTGGGTTGCAAAGGGTCCCTGCAACGTACAATCAGGTTTCAGGCAAAATAGAGTGAGAGTTGAACTTACTGTGCAACCATTCATATGCAACCACACAGTTGACAGTTTGGGGATATGTAGGAAGTTTTGAGGTTCATCCCATAATTAACAGTAGGGATGGGAAGATCTGTCAATTTCAGTACGCTCAGTTTCTCATTTTTTCCAATCTTAAATTCAGTTCACTTTTCTGCAGCAATTTGCAGTTTTTTAAAAAAATAAGAAATCCTCATGAAAATTCGCCAGCATTTTAGTGTGAATTTATCCTAATAAACACATTTTTGTAGGCAGTTTTGACTAATGCATGCATTTTTGCAAGCCATTTCTCATCACAGAATGCATTTTTGCATGTTATTTTCTCTTGTATATTCATTTTTATGCACATTTCCCCCTAATACATGCATTTTTGTAAGCATTGGGTGGTTGGAGAACTGCATCACAATATTTGAATAAGTGCAAATTTTCGAAGGATGACTCTGTTTCCGTTCTCATATTGTTTTGGAAAGATTTGGCTTAAAACGCAAACTGAATAGAAATTCTTGCCCATTAGCAGCCAGGAGCACCTTTTTCACCTCTTTCATGCGATAGTACTCCTGCGGAGCGAGGGTGGTTAAATTGGCAAACTAATTATTGATGTTGCTGATATTCATGTATTATTTATTTATTATTTAAAATATTTCCGTCCACCCCCCTTCCACTCTAAAATAGGGCAACCAGAGTGGCTCACGATAAAATCATACACAATAAAAACATTAAAATAGATGAAATACAATTAAGAAACCTAGCAGAGTGATATGAAAGGGACCAAAGAGGTAAAAAAAAAAAGGGGGGGGATAAATCAGTTTCAGGCTCAGCCTTCATCCCCTCCCAAACACTCTCCAGAACAGGATTTGATGTCTGGTGAGGAGCAGGTAGCGATGTGGCTGCTAATGCACAATTAGGAGCCTTAATGTGCACTCCCTGTTATACATTGGCAAGGGAAAGTAGGGTTAGGCTTTACCACCCATCAGCTGACAGACAGTAGAGCCAAAGCCTCCTCAATCAGCTGCACGTGGTGCTTTGAACTTTTGAATTTGGGACTTCAAAGTGCCCAATCACTCCACACACATACTTGTCAAATTTAGTCAGTGAGGTTAGATCCTGCCTGCGGAGGAGAAAGGTTCCCCACCCCTAATATAGGCCTTTGATCTGACCTAACAGGTCTCTTCATACACTCTTATGTTCATGCAGGGCAATTAGGGTGCCTGTGCTGAAATCCCCTCTTAGGCACAAGTATTAAAGGTGCAAGACCTCTGCTCTCTTTTCCATCAGGCCACCTCGAGGTCAGTGTTGTATTTCACCATTGCCAATGATGAGCTGTGACTGGGTGCCCAACATTCTCATTGTAGAGCAAACTTAGAAAAGTTGGGTCAAATTTCTTTTAGGAAAGCTTGTCCAGCATTACTGATCTTCTCAGTGAAGAATCTCTATTAAGTTTCCCAAGGGCACAGAGTTTCCTGGGAGTCAGTTTGAAAACACACACCAAAAATTCATGTTTGGCAGTATTTAATCACTGGCATGCAATTCTGAATATCTGAATATTCTGCAAAAGAGCTCAAATGTTTAAAAATATTCACCAATTTTATTTGAGAAAAACTTCCCGTCTCAATCTTAATTCTTTTACCCTGGTCTTCTCCTGGCTCATCCCATGATCCAGACATCCACTTGTCCTGTTTGGGGCCTCAGCTTGCCTGTCTGCAAAGTGTTATCACAGTTGCACTGATGCTGTCTTTGGAGTCTGCAGAGTAATTGAAGGCTCCCAGGTGGAAGCAACAACCACTCATGGAAACATTACTCTTTGCTTACTGATCTCTCGAAGGGAATACACACACACCATTGTGTGTGAAAGCTAATCACACACTCTTGGCAAATTTATGGATACCACAGGGTGCAGTACAATGATTTTCTTACCGTGGTGTGCTGTATTTCTTGCCGTAATGTGTGAACAAGCCATTTGATTAATTCACTTAGAATACAATTCACAATTTGTAATTGGGAGGGGAGGTTCCCTCTTCATAATCACTTACAGCATAGCTCTCTTTCATTGCAGATGCTTATTGTGCACTGTTGTTGACATGGCTTCTTAAGAGACCTTCTTCACAGTGCCCCATGTGATCTGTGCATTTAGCTGAGGGCATTGTCCTTGATGTCCTCTTACAGCAAATCCTATGCATATATATTTGGAAGTAATGCCCCACTGTGTTCAATGGGGGCTCTCCCCCAGCTAAGTGTGCACAGGATTGCAGTCTTAATGTGTCATATGACAATGGTAGGACAACTGGCACCTGATCAATTGGTTCTACCACATGGCCCATGGTTCTCAAGTGAGAAAACCAACTTCAGGAAACACACCACACTGAAGTCTGAATAATGTTTTAGGAAAAAATGTTCTGTAATCCATTTGCTTTTACTTTGATCTGTGTGTCTTCACTCACTTTGCAAATGTATAAGTGTGACCAAATTTGTATTTTAGGTATGTAAATATAGTAAGTTTGATTTATTTAGCTTTATTTTATCTCAATTGAGCTAAAATATATTTATTCACTTTGTACTTAATGTATTTCAATCTAGATTATTTCTTTTGTAATATTGAATTTATTTTATGTTTTTACATTGTTGGTTTTTGTCCTGCTTGAATTTATTATGTTTTGTAAACTGACTTCTCTTTGATGTAAGCCACTTTGGGCACAGCTTGCTGTGGAAAGGTGGCATATAAATAAACTCAATCAATCAATGGATCTGCTGAAGCTGCAAGTAGTGACTGGGCAAATGCAGAATCAGGTGAGGTTCTGCAGGTGCTGAACCAGTGTCTGGAGGAGGTAATGGGCTGGGTGAAGGTCCATAAACTGAGGCTGTTTGACAACAAGAGAAAGGTGCTGAGGATTGCTGATGAGCCTCAATGGTAGCAGGCCTGGCACCAGAGGGTGGCCAGGTTGGGCACTGGCCAAGGGCACCTGTGGCTGAGAGGGGTCCCTGCTGCTGGGGATGAGTAGTTGTAGCTCCTGTTCTGTGATCCATGCTAGCATCAGGTCATGGACCATGTATCCCACAACACAATGCTGGCATGGCTCATAGAGCGGGAGCTACCCTCCCAAGCATCCCCTCCCCCTGCCGGCATGGGCTTCAATAGGCCCAGCTGTGCCACTTCCCATGTTGCTGCATTAGCATATCAGTGTGCTGTGCCACTGCTGCTTAAGGCCCACTGCAATCTGGTGCTGGTCCTGGTTCTTAGATCCCCCACCCCTTCTTCTGCATAGAAAATTGCTTTTCAAACTCAGATGGTTTCCAAAAGCAGTTTGTGATACGACAAGGGGTTGATTACACAGGACTGGCCCAATTCTCTTAGGCAGCAACTGTCCATACATTACCTCAAACTAAGCATGGTTGAACTGAATGGGATTTCCTTCTGAATAAACATGCACAGGGTTAGGTGACACACACCAGTTAGGAGAGTGCATAAAAAAATGGTGGTGGTTGTTATCACACAATTGATGTGTGTTGGGCACACCTGTGGCCTGCATCCTCTCTATGTCTTGGCCAGCCTTGCCAGATGTTAAGCAGGTTGGGTTGGGCCTGCCTGGCTGCCTGCCATTTCCACACTCCCCAAGCCATCATTTAAGCCACAAATGCAAGGGAGACAACAGCAGAGGAAACAAGTATCATTTGCCCAAGCAAAACATGTTTAATGTTGAGCCAGCAGCCTTTTCCTGGTGAAAGAGGCTGTTCCATTACAGTAGAAGGAGCAGGAAAGATGTATATAGGTTAGGGGACCCCCTGACCTCCACTTCTTTCTGAAGTAAGAGAACCTGTGGTTGCATCCTGAGGACTTGAAAAGGGAGAAATTGCACATCACTTGTAATAGAAGCTCGGATCAAATGTATGCTACAGTTTACAAATGGTATGACAAGCCCAAGGAGATGCCAGCATAGTTAAACACCAGCACAGTTAAACACCAGTGTCAAGGAAGTGATAAACAAGTAGAAATCTGGCCCATATGAGGAAAACAAGAAAAATATTTTGCAAGAAAATATGTGACGAACCATTGGCTTTAACAAGCCCCACTTCAGCCTACATCTGTTGGAAGTGGGGCAAGAGCAACTCCTGTTTTGTTCTTTTGTTTATGCTCCAGAATGGAGATAGAGCTAGGGTCCTGCAGATGGATAGGCTTGTTTACCTTTACCTGTGATGCTCTGACTGACTTCCTTCTGTTGCAAGACTGTGACGTTTTCTTTAGGAAAGCTTACCTGCTCCTGCTCCTTCTGCCCTTTCCTTCTCCTTTGTCCTGTGACTGTCCGGGAGAGAGGAGACATCCCTTTGTCTCTGCTCTCTCCAAGCATGAAGCTAACTCCCGCACCTGGGCGTTACGCCTCCAACTTAGCTTGTTAGTTAGAACTAGGTATGCCTTTTCTATCTACTATGTATTTCTATAAATAAAGTAGCTTTTCTTATTTTACTAAGTCTCCAGTCTCAGTGATGCTGATGCAGGGTAAAAGCCTGCTTTCTTAGGCAAACGCACACACACGCTGGCACACTCGCATTTCAACATCTGCTGTTACTCTGCTGCTGTTGTGTTGCTTTAAATGAAATTAAGCACACAAATTAGACACAGCGCAACACCATCATCCTTGATGGTTGGCCATACTAGCTGGGACTGATGGAAGTTGCAGTCCAAAATAATGTGAAGGACGCTAGGTTGGGGAAGGCTGCTCAACTAGGATGGTTCCTTCCTGATCCAGCAGGGCTTGACTTATATTCTTAATAATCAGTTGCCTTGGGGCTGTATGTATGGGTTGGTATGCCCATACATACAGCCCCAAGTATCAAAACCTACTGCTTGTATTGTTCATCTTCTATCACAGAGTGAATTTGCATCTGTGTGTAAGATATGAGGAAAATTGTTTATGGTATATTACAAGAAAAGGAATTGTTCCTTTCTGGGCAGGTTATTCTTAAACATGTTTTGAGCATTGCAGATGCACTCATCACTGTACCGCTCTCAACCCACAAATTCTGCTACAAAGAATGAACACATATGTCTCCTACTAAAGAAAAGTACTGCAGTTAATACATTGTTTCACCCATAGCAAAACAGAGGGAAGTGAGGTAAATTGAAGCAATTTTCCTCTGAAGGACTTCAATAAAGTACAGAAAAACAGCCTCTCTCTCTTTCTCTCTCTCTCTCTGGACCATCTGGATGCTGATGATACAATATTAATAACCACACTCAATTAAACTGGGCATCCCTTGGGAAGCAGAGTTTCAACTGGGCAATGTCAATAGAATTGATGTTATCCACATCCTGTTGCTACTGACAGATGCTGGCTTGAATGATGGGTGTGTGTTTGTGTGTTAAATGCTGTTTGCACATAAAAAAAACTTTTCTTATGGTATCTGTGAGGGTTAAATTATTTCTGAAGAAGGTTTGAGAGGTAAGGATTAGGGAGCTCTTTCAGTGGAGCTCTAGCCTGAGAGATAGTGCCAACAGTTAAACACACAAGCACACCTTCAGCTGACACATGTTTAAGGATGCCTTTTTCTCCAGCATTGATGCCATTTAGGCTGCAAACCTCTGCGCGTGTACCTGGGAATAAGTGCCTTTGAACACAGTGAGATTTACTTCCAAGTAAACACACACAGGATTGTGATGTCACTCACTCACTCACTCATTCATTCATTCTTGAGAATCCAGGCAACATTTCTTCAGAACAATTCCATGCCCATTTTATCCTTGGCAGTATCCTGGTTGTTTTAAATGCTGGATTTTGTAGAGGGTTTTGTAATTGTAGAACACTCCTTTCAGATGTGAACTGACTTGGTACTATCTCACCCAGTTCAGAGGTGTGGCTTATGACATGCTTATAACACCAACCCTGTTTTTCTCCAGCCTGCTAGGCAACAGCTCTGTGTGGTGCAACAAGAAAAAGGGGGTGATTTGAAGGCAGAGGTCTTTCCCACTCCTGAATTTGACCAGGACCCTCACAAACATGCACATTGCTATAATTTCTGTTCTTTATAACTCTTTGTTTTCCAATATATTTCTATGTTTCTCTTGGTCCTTGGGCTTTGTAAGAAGTGAGGCTGTGTAAAATGTTGCCTGCAGAGCACTGAGGGGTTCTAGATTGCTTTTTGTTAAGGCACAGCTGTGGAGAATGTTTTTTAAAGAAGTTCAAAGTTTCATTTAAGTTTTTTTTAAAATCCTACTTGGCTCTGATTGAACAAACAAACAAAACCCATAGAGCTCTTTTAGGACTCTGCTGGTAGCATTCTAGATAGCCTCACATATGGTCTATTGGAGGACACAAGCAAGTACGGGACAGGAAAGGCTGGTGTGACCCTGATTTAAAAAAAAAAAGAGCAAGAATGCATACCACTCAGCAACCACTTAATTATTTTAAGGTAAGAATGAGCAAAAATAACCTTCATTTCTCCCCTCATAAGCAATTGTGGAAGAAAGTGAATCCCATTTACTTCTGCAAAATGCTTCTGGACCAATGTGTCTGCAATTTAGTTGGATTAATCTCCTCTGGAAGGGGTCCTGTGCCTGTAAATTTCATCCACTTTGGTCAAAAGGGAAAAGTTATAGCTGTTTTTAGTTTCTTCATTATAGTGAATAGGGAACACAGACCTTTATTTTATACACAGAAGATCAAAACCTGAAACACAGATTGATATGGAAAGAACACGAAATGACTGAGAAACAGATCATTTGTTTTAAATGCACAGATACAAGACAAATCTTGGGGGCTGTGCACACCCCTAACAAATATCTCCATGAGACAGCCATCGATGGGGATAAATGGGGAGGCAGACAGATGGATTAGCAGACGGGTTTGCTCACAATATGAGGATAAATGAGATTAAAGAGCAACCCGCTGAGGGGTCCCTTTATTCTAATGAGCAGGGACTGGTGGACACAGTCACTTTATATTTTCCATCCTTTCTGATTTGCAAATCCTGCTTTTCTCAAACACCCAAGGCTTTGGGGGGCCCAGTGTTCACAAGCCTATAAAACACCAACAGGGTTGGGAAAGCTGAAGAATCATTCAGGAAAAAAAGCTCTCTTCTTGTTCCCCAGTGAATTCTTCCCCTCTTGGCTCCTCTTCCCTTACCACCCACTCTGTTTCCCAAGAGGGCTGCATGTTTATCCAGCTGTCCCTGAGCTCAACAGCATGTCCTATGCGTTTCCATCACCTACAGCCTTGGCCCTATTAAAACCACATCATTGAGAATAATTTCTTGTGCTGTTGTGTGTATGTTGGGTTTTTTGGAGGTGAAGGTTGGGGAGCATCTGCACTTTGGGAAGATTAGAAATGATGTGCAGGGAAGATAGAAAGGAGGTACTCATGGAGAACTCTGCTAAATCAGGATGACATTAGAACTCAGTGCAAACAAAAATGAAAACAGGAATATCATGGATTTGGTCAATGCAACTCTAGACCTGAAATAACATTTAATAATGGTTCATTTACTTATCCGTCTGTCTGGGACATTTCCACCAGTATGTAATATATATGAATTTTGAACTTGCTTGTTTTTCTACTTCTGTTCCCATCCCTTTTTCCTTTTGGGTCTTCTGTTAGATTGTATGCCATTCTGGCAGAGATATACCTGTTTATTCTTTCCTTTGAAGAATTTAAAGTGCTGCTATTATTATTGTTGGTAGTGGTAGTAAAAATAGTATTAGCATGTCCGTTTTCTGTATAGTAGTAGCACTGCACTGCACTCTTCATACAGTGCTTAGAAAATATATTAAAATAGTTGTAGTAACAGAAATATTATTTTTTGGCATGTCTATTTTTTAGGAGTAGCTGTAATTGTAGTATATGCTTGGTTTGTTTGTTTTTAAAGAAATGTTGTTTCTATTTTATCTGTTGTGATGACTGATAGTTAATACTGGCATAACGGTAGTGTTATGGGATGCTTCTAGACTGTTGCACTTTTGGATGGATCTCTTAACACATCCAGGTAGATGCCAGTAGGTGCCCTTTGTGCAATAACAGTGCACTTCTATAACCCACCACAAAGAAAACAGGTACATTGCATTAAATAGCAGTGGCCAAATACAGTGCTCTTGTGCAACAAATCTGCTTCTTCCCATCCCCAAAGCAAACTTTTTGCAGTAAAAAAGGTGATGGAAACAACAGTGGAAAGTTCAGGATAACAGCCACTTGATGACAATACTGTATAATGCCCACACATATGTTGTGAAAACAAAGCAGGATGATTGACCGCATTGCAGAATGAAACGCCACTTTATAAAGCATCAGAGAAAGAAATGCTGAATATATTTTCTGTTGATAAATAAGATATGGGCTGTGAACGCATGGTGTGTTTCAGCTCATCCCTTCCCTGTCCCTTTTGTCTCTTCCTAAGACAGGCTCCGTGGTTTCTTTCCCATGCTGATCTCTCTGCTTTGAGGATGGGAGCAGTGCTTCAGCTTTCTAACTGTCAGGCCCCATCACGCTTCACAAGACATATTTCCTCTACTATTCCTTTCAGAATTAACAAATGCACTTTAATATGTCAGATACCGTAGCCATGTAAAACATGCAGAAAGATTATACAAGCCATCTTCTCTTCTTCCAAATCCTATGGGAGGTTTTCAGAGCACTCCTCTCACTTTTCTTGAAAGGCTGTTCTTTCGCAGGTGGGGTTGCGTGTATATATACAGCAAAGCAGCTCCGTTTTGCCTGGCCATTAAGTTTCTCACTCTCAACATCTGTGCAATAAAGCATAAATCTTTACAATCCACCTTACTTCTTGTCTATGGCAGTATATTCAGGATGGGATTTATGTTGTTTTCCACTTATAGAATGAAACACATATATAAGTCCCTTGAGGAGCATAGAGTTAAGGGCCTTATTCTGTAGACTTTGCATGTTGCCACACACAGTGGACCAGAGGAAGTACAAGCAAGTTGCACTTCTTTCTGCAAATCAGTATAACATACGAAAAGGAATTTTGCAAGCTGTTTTGCATCAGAATGAAGCAGTCAAAACAAATGCTGCAGTGCAATGAAACCAACTGAGGCTGTAATCCTATGCTCATTTACCTGGGAGTAAGCCCTATTTAATGCAATAGGGCTTACTTCTGAGTTGGCATGCAGAGGATTGTGTTTGTAAGGCTATAGTCCTGGACATAGTTACTAGGGAGAAAGCACCATTGAAAGCAGTGGGACTTACTTTCAATTATACATGCACAAGCTTTTATTGCTCAGCTGCATTCCAGTACATGCTTACTGGACAGTAAATCCTATTGAATCTAGAGGGGTTTACTTCTGAGTAAAACTTGTTTAGGATTGCATAGGGATTAGGGTTGCCAGGTTCCGGGCCTGAGACTGATCCTGTATCTTTAGGAGAAGAGAAAGTCAGCCAAGTGCAGGTGTTCTTACAACACTGTAATGGGAAAAACCACAAGGTGGAATTCTCCCTTCCCCCTGCACACCTTTTAAAGATACAGAAGATGTCTTAGTTGCCAGGCCCAGCCTCCAAGAGGACTTCTGTATCTTTCAAAGTTGTGCAGGGGGAAGGGAGATTTCCACCTTGTGGTTTTTCCCATTACCGTGTTGTAAGAACACCTGCACTTGGCTGACTTTCTTTTCTCCTAAGGATACAGGATCAGTCTCAGGCCCGGAACCTGGCAACCCTACAAGGGATGGATGAAACACAATTTTGGTTGCTCTCAGTTTCACATTTGCTAGATTTAAGTTCAGTTTGCCACATTTCTGCAGCAGTTTGTGAATTAAAAAAAAAAAGTTCCCATAAGAACATAAGAAGAGCCTGCTGGATCAGGCCAGTGGCCCATCTAGTCCAGCATCCTGTTCTCACAGTGGCCAACCAGGTGCCTGGGGGAAGCCCGCAAGCAGGACCCGAGTGCAAGAACACTCTCCCCTCCTGAGGCTTCCGGCAACTGGTTTTCAGAAGCATGCTGCCTCTGACAAGGGTGGCAGAGCACAGCCATCATGGCTAGTAGCCATTGATAGCCCTGTCCTCCATGAATTGGTCTAATCTTCTTTTAAAGCCATCCAAGCTGGTGGCCATTACTGCATCTTGTGGGAGCAAATTCCATAGTTTAACTATGCGCTGAGTAAAGAAGTACTTCCTTTTGTCTGTCCTGAATCTTCCAACATTCAGCTTCTTTGAATGTCCACGAGTTCTAGTATTATGAGAGAGGGAGAAGAACTTTTCTCTATCCACTTTCTCAATGCCATGCATAATTTTATACACTTCTATCATGTCTCCTCTGACCCGCCTTTTCTCTAAACTAAAAAGCCCCAAATGCTGCAACCTTTCCTCGTAAGGGAGTCGCTCCATCCCCTTGATCATTCTGGTTGCCCTCTTCTGAACCTTTTCCAACTCTATAATATCCTTTCTGAGATGAGGCGACCAGAACTGTACACAGTATTCCAAATGCGGCCGCACCATAGATTTATACAACGGCATTATGATATCGGCTGTTTTATTTTCAATACCTTTCCTAATTATTGCTAGCATGGAATTTGCCTTTTTCACAGCTGCCGCACACTGGGTCGACATTTTCATCATGCTGTCCACTACAACCCCGAGGTCTCTCTCCTGGTCGGTCACCGCCAGTTCAGACCCCATGAGCGTATATGTGAAATGAAGATTTTGTGCTCCAATATGCATAATTTTACACTTGTTTATATTGAATTGCATTTGCCATTTTTCCACCCATTCACTCAGTTTGGAGAGGTCTTTTTGGAGCTCTTCGCAATCCCTTTTTGTTTTAACAACCCTGAACAATTTAGTGTCGTCAGCAAACTTGGCCACTTCACTGCTCACTCCTAATTCTAGGTCATTAATGAACAAGTTGAAAAGTACAGGTCCCAATACCGATCCTTGAGGGACTCCACTTTCTACAGCCCTCCATTGGGAGAACTGTCCGTTTATTCCTACTCTCTGCTTTCTGCTTCTTAACCAATTCCTTATCCACAAGAGGACCTCTCCTCTTATTCCATGACTGCTAAGCTTCCTCAGAAGCCTTTGGTGAGGTACCTTGTCAAACGCTTTTTGAAAGTCTAAGTACACTATGTCCACTGGATCACCTCTATCTATATGCTTGTTGACACTCTCAAAGAATTCTAATAGGTTACTGAGACAGGACTTTCCCTTGCAGAAGCCATGCTGGCTCTGCTTCAGCAAGGCTTGTTCTTCTATGTGCTTAGTTAATCTAGCTTTAATAATACTTTCTACCAGTTTTCCAGGGACAGAAGTTAAGCTAACTGGCCTGTAATTTCCGGGATCCCCTCTGGATCCCTTTTTGAAGATTGGCGTTACATTTGCCACTTTCCAGTCCTCAGGCACGAAAGAGGACCCGAGGGACAAGTTACATATTGTAGTTAGCAGATCAGCAATTTCACCTTTGAGTTCTTTGAGAACTCTCGGGTGGATGCCATCCGGGCCCGGTGATTTGTCAGTTTTTATATTGTCCATTAAGCTTAGAACTTCCTCTCTTGTTACCACTATTTGTCTCAGTTCCTCAGAATCCCTTCCTGCAAATGTTAGTTCAGGTTCAGAGATCTGCCCTATATCTTCCACTGTGAAGACAGATGCAAAGAATTCATTTAGCTTCTCTGCAATCTCCTTATCATTCTTTAGTACACCTTTGACTCCCTTATCATCCAAGGGTCCAATTGTCTCCCTAGATGGTCTCCTGCTTTGAATGTATTTATAGAATTTTTTGTTGTTGGTTTTTATGTTCTTAGCAATGTGCTCCTCAAAATCTTTTTTAGCATCCCTTATTGTCTTCTTGCATTTCTTTTGCCAGAGTTTGTGTTCTTTTTTATTTTCTTCATTCGGACAAGACTTCCATTTTCTGAAGGAAGACTTTTTGCCTCTAAGAGCTTCCTTGACTTTGCTCGTTAACCATGCTGGCATCTTCTTGGCCCTGGCGGTACCTTTTCTGATCTGCGGTATGCACTCCAGTTGAGCTTCTAATATAGTGTTTTTAAACAACTTCCAAGCATTTTCGAGTGATGTGACCCTCTGGACTTTGTTTTTCAGCTTTCTTTTTACCAATCCCCTCATTTTTGTGAAGTTTCCTCTCTTGAAGTCAAATGTGACTGTGTTGGATTTTCTTGGCAATTGGCCAGTTACATGTATGTTTAATTTAATAGCACTGTGGTCACTGCTCCCAACTGATTCAACAACACTTACATCTCGCACCAGGTCCCGGTCCCCACTGAGGATTAAGTCCAGGGTTGCCGTCCCTCTGGTCGGTTCCATGACCAACTGGTCTAGGGAATAGTCGTTTAGAATATCTAGAAACTTTGCTTCTTTGTCATGACTGGAACACATATGCAGCCAGTCTATGTCCGGGTAGTTGAAGTCACCCATTACTACCACATTTCCTAGTTTGGATGCTTCCTCAATTTCATATCTCATCTCAAGGTCTCCCTGAGCATTCTGATCAGGGGGACGATAGATCGTTCCCAGTATTAAGTCCCTCCTGGGGCATGGTATCACCACCCACAACGATTCTGTGGAGGAGTCTGCCTCTTTTGGGGTTTCGAGCTTGCTGGATTCAATGCCTTCTTTCACGTATAGAGCGACTCCGCCACCAATACGTCCTTCCCTGTCCTTCCGATATAGTTTATATCCAGGGATAACCGTATCCCACTGGTTTTCTCCATTCCACCAGGTCTCCGTTATGCTCACTATATCAATGCTCTCCTCTAAGACCAAGCACTCCAGTTCTCCCATCTTGGTTCGCAGGCTCCTAGCATTAGCGTACAGGCACTTGTAAGCAGTGTCTCTCTTCAAGTGTCTTTGGCACTTGTGGTTAGGCCTGTGGTAATTTTGCTCTTCTGAATTTATATCCTGTGCTCCTGCTCTCACAATGCCTACTTCTAGGCCTACCCCTTTTAAAATTTCATCATTTCTTTGGTCTTTATCCCAGGGGGGAGGTTTATTCCGAACCGGACCTTTCTCAGCTCCTGTCGGGTTTCCCCCCTCAGTCAGTTTAAAAGCTGCTCTGCTACCTTTTTAATTTTAAGTGCCAGCAGTCTGGTTCCATTCTGGTTCAAGTGGAGCCCGTCCCTTTTGTATAGGCCCGGCTTGTCCCAAAATGTTCCCCAGTGCCTAACAAATCCGAACCCTTCCACCCGACACCATCGTCTCATCCACGCATTGGGACTGCGAAGCTGGGCCTGTCTGGCTGGTCCTGCGTGTGGAACTGGTAGCATTTCAGAGAAAGCCACCTTGGAGGTCCTGGCTTTCAGCATCCTACCTAGCAACCTAAATTTTGCTTCCAGGACCTCACGGCTGCATTTCCCCATGTCGTTGGTGCCAACGTGCACCACGACCACTGACTCCTTCCCAGCACTGTCTACCAAACTATCTAAACGATGGGCGATATCCGCAACCTTGGCACCAGGCAGGCAAAACACCTTGTGGTCTACACGCCCATCACACACCCCACTGTCTATGTTCCTAATGATCGAATCACCCACTACAAGGATCCCTCCACCCCCTGGAGATATATCCTCGGCACGAGAGGATAGCTGCTCATCCCCCAAGGAATGGGTCCCTTCTAAGGGATCGTTTCCCTCTTCCTCAGCTGGATGCTCTCCTTCCCCGAGACCATCATTCTCCATGATAGCAGGAGAGCTATCATCGTTGGAGTGGGACACAGCTATAACGTCCCTGAAGGCCTCCTCCACACACCTCTCTGCCTCTCTCAGCTTTTCCAGGTCCGCCACCTTGGCCTCAAGGAAATGAAGTCGTTCCCGGAGAGCCAGGAGCTCATTGCACTGAGAGCACACCCACGACTTCTGTCCAACAGGCAGATAGTCGTACATGCTGCAGGCAGTGCAAAACACTGGAAAGCCCCCACACCCCTGCTGGCTTCTTACCTGCATAGTTTTGTTTAAGGTTTATTACGTCGATGGGTTGGAGACTGCGGTTTAGTTGAGGTCAGGGAACAGACGGGCAGAGTGGGGGGCCCTGGCCTCCTCGCCCTGCTGCCGAACTCGCTCTGCTGCTTAACTCGCCTTGACGCTTCGTCAGCTAGGGCTCCCATGAAAATTGGCCAGTGTTTTAGTGTACATTTCTCCTAATTCACCTATTTTTGTATGTGATTTCCCCTAGTATAATGTATTTTATATGCTGTCACTAATATATGTATTTTTATGCCTGCTTTCCCCTAATATACACCTTTTTGAATACACTTTTCAACTGGAGAACTGAGCTGCAAAATTCAGAGAAGAGCAACTGTCAGAGGATACTTGCGTTTTGCTTTGCATTTTGTTTTGGGAAGTGTGAACTAGGCTAAACTGAATTATTCCATCTTTCCTAAAATGAGATTGTGAGATCATATAGACATTTTTTTAAAAGTTGGTTCAAAGGTGTTGAATATATACTGAAGATTTTGTACATGTCTGCGTTGGGGAATGCTAACAGTGGTTTTCTTCTGCTTGAAAAAAGAACCTGGATGAGAAGAAGGTAGCAGCCTAGGGCAGAGAAAAGGATAAGGGGCAGGGGCCTCAGATTGGAAGCATTGCTGTAAGGGATTACACTGCAGAGCTGTTGTATAGGGAAAGGGATTACAAGCAACTGCAGCTGCCATTAAGAGAATCTGGGTGATAAATGGGGATAAATACGTGGGGAGGGGGAGGGGCTGCAGGAAGTATCATGTCATCCAAATGAAAATCTTGCTATTCTAGTGTGATAGCAGAACTCTTTCAGACCCTCAGTCCATGGGAACCTTAGGAGAGACGATAGATCCAGAGGCATCTCCCATTTCCCCTGATGTGATTTTTCTGGTGAAAGGAGGATTGGGTGAGGTTGGTCTGCCTAAAGCCAGCATGAGACTGCTCTGCAGAGACTGGAAGGAGGAGTCACAGAGGGCCACAAAGTGAAGCTGCTGTGGATGAAATGGATGCCTGCTTCAACAGAGCTGCCCCTTGCCTTTGCCATCGCCGTTGTGCCTAGGAGACCTCAAGAAACAGATTGCAGGAGAGAGTGCAGAAAAGCCACCTTTGTGCTTCATTGAACTAAGCAGTAGGCAGGAATAAAGGCAGCCTCCCTGCCCCACCGATTGCCTCACAGAGAGGAGCTTGAATAGCTCAGCCGCAGAGTGATGACACCAACATAGTTGTTGAAAGTGAACAATATGGTTATATACAGAATAATGCCTTTTCTCAATAAAGAACAAATGTATTGATTTTAAAAGTCCCTTAGGGCAGATTTTCACAATTCAGTGGTTTGGCAATGACATCCAAGGCTGAGCCAAAACTATGACAATTTGTTTTGAAAAGTAAAAAAATGCTTACCTCTCTCACCTTGTTTAAGTTGTCCTCATGCTCCATTTTTCTCATTTGCCCTCAGTGATATATATTTTCCTATTCTGCTTCTTTAAACTGTCCTTGTTCCCAGTTGCCCTAATTTGCCCTCAGTAATTTCAAAAATGCCCCTCTTTTCTGCTTGTTAAAATTGTCCTCACTCTCAGTTGCCCTCATTTGCCTGAAGTGATATCAGCATGTCACCAAATTTGATGGATATGTCAATCCACATGATTTTATCTACTTGGGGTATGGTGGCATCATCATGCCAGATGTTGCAACATGACATCATCCCATTCACTACATGAGCCTTAATAATGAAACCACCCAAGTGCCCAATTTGAGAAGGAGAAGGAAGCACCATCTAGATGGGAAATAACAGCACCAGACCAGAGGGGAGGTCTGTGAGAAGGTGAATATTCACATAATGTAACTGTTGCTCATTTTACCCAGTGAAACCACTAGTTTCACTTTCCCAGATTTGATATTGAAAAACTTTTGGTGCAGTCCTGCTTGTATCTGTTGATCAACATTATTCTCATTTGTATCTGTTTAGAGTTCCGCAGGTTTTTTGGATATTATGACAACCTGAATAAGGCTGTGATCCTGTGTAAGCTTACAGTGGGACTTACTTCTGAGTAAAGAAGCATGGGATTGCTCTGCATGTTGATGAAGAATAATGTAAGGTGCAGCCATACTTGAATGTTAAAATAAATAAAAGCTGTTACTGAAAAAAGAAAAAAAACTTTGAAGAGCCATAGAAAAGAAAAGCATACGGTTCCCTTGACCTGTCTTCAGACTATCATGTTCTTCAGGAATATGGAACTCCAATATTGGGCAGACCTCACTAGATACATCTGGCTGGAATTCATCCCTGGAGAGATAATAAACATGCGGTGTGTGCATCACCACCTGTCACAGGGATGCTCTCTAGCCCAACCTATAAGAAGCAAGTAAACCCACACACCAGTAGATGGTGCTCCAGAATGTACAGTGGAGTTCCTAGCCTTGTACAACAGTAAAATCTATTGTCCTGAACTGCAGGCAGAAAATGAACAAGAGAGGTTTCGGCAACCATGGGAGAGACTCTGTCATTGAAATCTAGTCGCCTAACACTAGAGCTCTGTGCAAATGGTCCCTCGAAATTCTCTTAACTTATTTATAGGCAGAGAAATTGGGGTACCATTTCACTGCCTTTCTCCAGGGGAAGGAGAAATTCTCCAACAGTTCCCCCCCCCCTCCGCTGCATTTGGCAGCTACAACTACTGTGCTGGTAGCTTGGCCACCACTTTGCCCCCTCCACAATGACCTGGAACTAGCATTGTTCCTGGGCATTGGAGTGGAGATGGGGAATGGCAATTGCACCAAAATAAATAAATAAATGGTGGACAATATTTGGAGAAAATTCTGCAAAGTAGCTTTTTTTTCTAGGAGCGCGGGGAAAAGAAATGTCTTCTGAGAAATTTTGGCTCAGCTCTGTCCAAAGCTTGCCAGTGTGCTTCTTAACCCACCATAAACCAGGTAGCAGTAGGTATGGACTTCCCAAAATATTGTTAGTGTCATGAATATGTCCCTTTCCTAGCTCTTCAACAAGTGTAAATGGATACATTCTTACCAGTTTGCACTGGTCTTTTGACTGAGATGAACAGAAAGGCCACTGAATATGCTTCAGGCTCATCAACTCCCATCGTCCCTGACCATGGCTATGTTAACTGGGGCTGATGGGTGTTGGAGTCCAGTAACATCTGGAGGGCCAGAGGTTCCAGTTTTCAATTTTCAATTTCTTATATACAGGGACATTTAAAAGCTCATCAACAAATTGAAATTACTAATATATCGTTCTCATTCTATTAAATTCAGGTCACAATTCAGCCAAAGTTAAGACTTATAAATGACATTGGCTTGCATCCAATGGTGCTTCTGCTAGCATAAGGCAAGGCAATCCATTTTCAACAATCCCCTCTACCATTTGCAGCCCTCTGTGCCAGATGTGGGGAACTTTTAGCCCTCCAGATGTGGTTGAACTACAGCTCCCCAGTAAGCATAGTCAATGGCCAGGGACAATGGAAGCTGTAGTTCAGCCCCATTTGGAGAACCAAAGGCTCCCCATACCTGCTCTGGGCCATGTCCCATGCTGTTCCAAAGGGTTCTTCAACCGTAAGGAGAATCGTTCTGGGGGCACAGGAGGGTACACTGGGTGGGAGGGATTGGCATAAATCAGGTGCCCAACTTCACACGAGTGGAAGTGCTTCTGCTAGCACAAAGCCAGCATTGGATACAACCTATTGATTCCAGTGGGAGAGTTAAGATGAAGAGGATTTCCCTGTTCCATTCCTTTGCTTTTCCATTCTTGGGTTCACTCTGTGTGAGTTCCTCTCAGTTTAATGAAAATTTGTAAAATTAATCCTGAAATAAGAGCTTGTGAGTTTGCTACAGCTCTCAGTTCCTTCATTTGTGTATTTTCCTCCAATTTATGTTCCTGATCTGCAGGCACTCATTCACAAAACACAGAAAAAAAATCTGTGATTGTAGTCTGACTGCATAAAGATTATTTCTGTGGCGCTTTACCGATGCACACATGCACATTGGTAAACCAAACACAAAGCATCTTGATGCATCCAATTGTTCAATCAGATAGGATGCCTTTCCTTTTTGGCTGTGTTTTATCAAAATGCACACTTCCATGTGTGCAGCAGTAAAATACCGAGCAAAAGAATATTGATGCACATCAAGATTGGTTATTTGAACCCACAGCACAGAGCAGGACAGCATGAGAGAGCACAAACAACATGGAGACAGTAGATACATTGATTTTGGCTGCAACTTTATTGGCTGTAGCTGACACAGAGTGTGGAATGGCAGAGGTCAACTTATTTATTCACTCAGACTTATTTATTCACTCACGTATTTCAAGCATATGTAATGTGTATATTGTGAACCATTTTGTTTTTGTCTATTAAGTTTGTGTCGTCTGTATGAGTGTTTTATGTATACCTCTTAGGTTTGTTTAATGACTAAGAAGTATATAAATTTGTTAAATAAATAGGGCAAGGATCCAGCTTTCTAACAGCCTCACTGCTGTCAAACCAATTATGCAGCTTGCTTGAAGAAAGACTGGCTGGGGTCCAGTTGGACCTTCCAATTGGTAGCTTAGAAGAACAGAAGGGAGAGGTTCTCTTTCTGGTCCATGTGAAAGCTCTACCTCTGGAAATACCCCACTAGTAAATAGTGATCCAGAACTTGCAGTTAGGAATGAAGGAGGAATCCAGCTGAAATGGATTTCAAACCGGAACTTCGTGATTCCGATCTGATTGCACGTTGGACTGTGTCTTACATCAACTGCCCACTTGTGTCCAAGCTGCTTGTGCGTTGTTGGTTCTTTTTAAAAAAGCCAGATGAACTATATGCAAAATTATATATGAAAATATGTATAATTTTGTATTAAAATTTGCATAAAAGTATCAAACCTCATCCAGTATTTTGGGTTGTGTTCAACGTAGCGGTAAGGCAAACATTATGTCAGGGCAAGGATTTCTTGCCCAACAGAATGATTTTTCCTTCCCCAACAGAATATTCTCCCCCTCTCCTTCTTCCGTGTGCCCCCTAACTCTGTTCTGGAGTTTTCACCAACCCTCTGGAGCAGATATGTGGATGGCATTGGGGTGTGCACCAGGGAAGGGGCAGTCCCATTGCACACTTACAACTATTTAGTTGAATACTGCTCATAATGTCTGCAGCATAATTTTATCAATATTAATATATAAGTATTTTTATACAGTTATATGCACTGTTGCATATAGCTATTTATGGGCTGGTTACTTTCGGAAATCTGGGGTACATACAATATTTATATCATATTATGCACAGAATAACACAGAGAATAAGTGAATGTATGCATATTTTAGTGGAGCTGATAAAAAAAAATCTTCCTTCTCATCAGTATCAAGGAATTAAATGGGGATTAGAAAAAATATTGAGATTTTCAGAAAATTCCACCCTTATTTGTCCTGTTTTGCCCATTTTAGTGTTATGTGCATCATTAATGTTAGAGAGCATGCACAAATGAAATGAATACTATAGCTTTAAGTATCCTAAAAGTCATTATGAACTAGTGAAATTCTTATATCCAGTATCAAAGCAGAAAGACTGCAACTCTAGCAGCCAAACAAGCACAGTGGTTGGCATTAAAGCATATGCATGGTGTTGATTCGGGCTCCGCCTTATACAACCGCAGTATGCCAGTTCCATCCATTATGATATAAGGCTGGTATAAGGTGATGCACCCACAAGAAGACAAAAAGAGAGATCTCTTCAGGCCATAAACTATGGGACTAAAACTACGAAAGCCCCACGGTGTCTTTGCAGTATTCTGCTCAAAGATCATGGTACGTACACCATGCTTGCAGCGCGGTAGATGCCTTAGATAACCTTTCATATCCCTTCATGCTCTACAATTCTGAGATCCTAAAGCCAGAAACACAAAGTCACATTCAAAGCAGAGGCTTGTTATTTTGGTCCCAGCCGCCAAGGTTATGCATGGATCAGGCTAAAAGGTGTTTAATATGCTGTAATATTTAGACACACTTGGCTCTGACCTTTATGGGGGCTGTTTGTAGCAACATGCAACATGCACTCATCCCCCAAGTATGCAGCTCTCACATAAAAGTCACAGATGTGCTGGAAAAAGAAAAAGAGGGACGCTTGTTGGGCTGAAAGGAAGCAGAACAAGGGTTCTTTTGCAGCATTTTGAGCACCCGGGGAGGCGACTGCTACATGCCACACTAACCCCATCTCAGCTGTGGCTATGTTTATAGCCTGATTATTCTCACTCCACCCCACACACACATTTAGATCCCATAGCCCATTGTACGATACTGTAAAAAGCATGCTTTTAAAACATTTTATGGCCTTTCACATGGGTCTCCGCCAAGAGGGCTTAACTCCTGAGTTACCTGATTGCTCAAAGGGGTACTAGTCAAAATATACTGTAGGTCTGGATCTCAGCTCTGCACCTGAGCTCATAGATAGGGCTCAAGATTGAACTGGGTGCCTGAGGTGGGAGCAGGAGTAAGTCGAAGGCAAGGATGAGAAACAGCGGCCCACCCAGTTACTGTGAGGAATATTCAGTGCTGTCCTGCTAATCTGAATTGAAGCGGGGGGGGGACTGATTTAGCTGGTTATAGCAGGAATGAGGAGGCAGCAGCCCTCCAGATGCTGTTGGACTCCAAGTTCTATGAGCCCCAGCTAGCACGGCCACTGGTCAGGGATGAAGGGAGTTGAAGTCCAATAACATCTGGAAGTCCACAGGTTCCCCACCCCTGCTTTATAGAGTCCTAGGACCGTTAGAAAAAAGAAGCAGGAAGAGACTGTTGAAAGGTTGGACAACAGTGCTTTATCCCACTACAGCTTCTGTCTCTTTGAATCTGTCTTGGTTGCTTGATTATAGCCTTTGGGGGAAGGGTTGGTTCTCTGCACCTTCAGTTTCTTCCCAGTCTTGCTTGAGTGCCTAGTCCTTTTGCCTTGTGTTGACACTGAACTCAATCTCGTTTTGCTGCTCTCTTAGATGATTCCATTCTAAATCCATAACTGCTAAAAATCCCTTTCTAAAACCTGATCTCAAGGTCAGACATAGCTTTCTGACCATTTGACCCACAACCCAGCTTCCATATATGCCCCCCCACTACACACGCACCTGAGAAAAATTGTTCTATGCAAAGTCAGGAATGAGGAGCTTATATAGGATGCAGAGGAGGCATAGGGACTAAAACCAGTACAGAGTAAGAAGTCAATACAGGAGCCAGCCTGTAGCTTGACTAAGACTTAATATTAGACGTGAAGGGCAAAAAGGATAACAGAGGAGAAAACAATAGAAGATGTCAATTCAGTGGACTAGCACCTATGCACCACAACAATGGAGAGAAAGTAAGCCAGGAATGTTTAGGCTAAAGCTGAGTGAATTTCCTAGAAGAAAAATTTCGGAGACTTTATTTTTTCTCATCCCTCCCCCCCAAAAAGGCCACTTTGCAGAATTTTCTTCAAATATTCTCCAGGTGGAGGGGACAGCTCCATTACTCCCCTCTCCTAATACCATGGAATGACACCTGGTTCTGGGCATTGTGGAGGATGCAAAATGGTGGCCATGTTGCAGTGGTGAGTAGCTCATGATAGGGGTAGTGGAGACGGTGGCATCCTAGTGGTAGTGCTGCACTAGTGCAGATGGGCTGGGGCTGTGTGGAGGTGGTGGTGAGGTCAGGTGTGTGCACCTGAGGGGCCACTGCCAACCCAGAGCTCCCCTGATCCTGCCAGTGCCCCCTCACCTCACCCCATCCTGAAAAGCACACTGCCGCCAGAAGAATGCTGCTGCCTCCACCACCACCCCTATCATGAGCCTCCACTGCAATATTGTCAATACAGTTGCCGCTATTGCCACTTGCCGTAGCAGCAGCATTCAAAACAAACAAAAAGAATAACTTTGCTACTGCCACCACTAATGGCGGGTCCCACCCTGGAGAAACTGTTGGAGAATCTCTCTTTCCCCTAGAGATATTCATTGAAATAGTCCCCCACAATTTCTCTTCCCATAAAGAGGGTGGAGAATTTTGAGAGGCTATCTGTGCACAGCTCTAGTTTAAGCAGCCACAAGAGAAAATGAGTGATACGGGATGCTTTCCAACATTTGCTCAAGCTCTTGGGGGGGGGGAGGCAAAAGAGGTAATTCAGAATTCCTAGTCCAATTGCAGCATAGGCCACTGGCAGCCAATCAGACTCGGCAAGGCAAAGGATGGCATTATCTGGTTCAAGATCCTATGGAGGCCATTCAGCTTTTTTTCACATAATGCTGCTTTCCTGGCTGAAATCCATAAGACCCATCTCCTGTACAGGACCTAGATTCAAAACGTTTGTATTGGGAAACCATGATGGGAAGAAAGGAACAATGAGCCTGACAACGTTCTAGAATTATAAGCCAAAGAGTATAATCTCAATAGATCAAAATAATGATACTTATATATAAATATAAGATAATCAAACTGAAGTTTTATTTATTCCTCTTGTAAATTTTGAGCTATGTAAGTTCCAGTGATTAGATCACTTTCGATATGAGGAAGCAGTGAAACATTTTCAGATAGGGTGAGGCTCTGGCAATCTTACTGGCCTCCTCTTTCCTCTATAAATGCTGCAGCAAGCTTGGGAGGTTTTTTTCCACTACGATTGGAAAGTTGTTAGGCATTCTAGAGGCCAACAGAGACTTCTCTTTTTGCAGATGTGGGCCTTGGTTGTTGCCAGCAGCCCATTCGGCCTATCGCTGGCTGTAAAGAAAGAGAGAAAAAGCAGGCAGCTGTATTTTGGGAGGTTTGGTTCTATTATTTGTTCAGAGAAAGATTCACTCAGTGTAAAGGTCAACTAGAAATTTTTATTTTTTTATTGAATGAATTTAATGCCCACCATTTAAATTAAAACCTTCCCAAAGTGGTTTACCACAGTTAACTAAGGCACTATATAAAACATAAAGACAACATAGACAAAAAAGCAGTATATTAACAATTAAAGCAACAGCAACTAACTCAATGTTAAAAAAATATAAATTTGAAAAACTGGGTGGATCAAAACAATTTTCAAAAGCCACTTGAAAGTTACCAAAGTGGGGGGCCATATGTATCTCCTGGAAGAGTGAATGCCAAAGATGTGGGGCCACTGAAAATGTTCTGCCCCTGGTGCCACCAATCTGGTGGTTCTAGGTAGTGGGCCAGAGAGCAAACAGAGCCCCCAAGATTCATATGGATGCAAGTGGTCCTTCAAGTAACCTGGAGCCAAACTATTCAGGGGGTTCACTGACAAAAATAGTACTTTAAATTAGGCCCAGAAACAAATAGACAGCCAGGGCAATTGGTAGAGAATTAGGATAACATGATCCAAATGCCTGGCTCCCGCAGGCATTCTGGCAGCTTTTTCACCAGTTAAAGCTAGGCTTGCCAGTCAAAAGAAGCTTTTCCTCTGTGCCCTCTCCCCATTCTGGGGTTTGTTCTACCTTCTCTTGGCATCTCACGTTATTTATTATTTATTTATTTATATTATTTATTTATTGTATTTATATACTGCCCCATAGCCGAAGCTCTCTGGGCGGTTTACAATTATTTAAAACATTAAAAACAAATATACAAATTTAAAAACACATCTTTTAAAAAGAATTTAAAACACAATTTAAAGCAATTTAAAACGTATACACATTACAAGGGCAAATGAGGCAAGATGAAATGCACCTTTCCTGGGTGGGACTGCATAGACTACAGATCTTGAAAAAGGTAATTTTTTTCTCCAGTGCATATGAGATCAGGGTTTGCTCAAGCTTCACGCATTATCTTGTCTTTGACTTGGTTATGGTGGAATCTAATTATAATGTCTCTAGGATGCTGTCCCTGAGGCGGCTTTGGAGCCAAGGCCGTGTGAATGCGTTCAATGTCTTTCTCTTCCAAATGTATATCAGTGAAGGTATCATTAGCCCAAGTGATAAAGAAAGAAAGGAAGTTTTGGCTCCCTGCTGATTCAGGAATCTTCTGTGGCTGCGATCCTCCCATTCCGACATCCTATGATGAATGCCTAAAGTTGCCTTTTGTAATGCTGAAATGGCGGGTTTATGTTTTAGGCCTAGAGCTAGGGCCGTATCTGCTGTTTAAAGTAACGTTCAGGTTACTTTTTTATGGCAAGCTTAGAGATATTACTTTTACTTTCAGCAGATGCTTTTCTGCAGACTTTTTTTTAATGCCTGGGCCACTGAGGTGCCACAAAGGATTTTAGGCGCCCCTCCTTCAAGCTGTGCCACCTAGTAGAGATTCTTTTTGCCTCTGGCAAGCCCAAACTACTTCTGCCTCACCTCGGGATTCAGGATTCATTCAAATCTGATGCACACCTCTAAAAGATAGTGCTACATCCAGAAGACTTAGGCATGGAGTCTTCAGAGGATAGATCTGCACCCCATAGCTTGAGGACTTTGAGGGGCTGGCAGAGCCCTCTGATTCCGATGTTGAGAATCTCCTTGAAGGGTCCTCCATGATACCTGATGAAGAACCCCTGGACATGTCAAAGGAGGAGGTGGAGCTGTCCGTCCCCCAGACTTCAAGAATGCTGATGCTAAAAGCTTTGGGTTGAGGCCAAAGAGTGATGACACAGCATGTGTCTACAGATCCAGAGTCACTGGACCACTTGTGAGTAAGGGATATACTTGTGGGTATGCAGTCCCTGATACTTCTTCGCTGCCAGCATATGTGGTTAGGGTGTGCTTTAGGATACCAGAGTAAGGCCTCCCTCTTGAGCCTCCCATGTTCTGGAAAGAATACAAGTCTCTGCCTCCTTATTTCATTTTTTGTAGTGGCTGTCATCCCCCCACACACACACATTCCAAGTACAGAACAGGACTTCAGCAGGGCCACTGACCATGTCTGCAAGAAAATGTCAGGAAACCATCTAGATCCATAGGTCCTGGGGGGAAGGACAATGAAAACTGGCCAACCACCACTGTGGAGATCTAAGGCAATGTGATATCCAAACCTAACAGATACCAGAGTAAGGCCTCCCTCTTGAGCCTCCCATGTTCTGGAAAGAATACAAGTCTCTGCCTCCTTATTTCATTTTTTGTAGTGGCTGTCATCCCCCCACACACACACATTCCAAGTACAGAACAGGACTTCAGCAGGGCCACTGACCATGTCTGCAAGAAAATGTCAGGAAACCATCTAGATCCATAGGTCCTGGGGGGAAGGACAATGAAAACTGGCCAACCACCACTGTGGAGATCTAAGGCAATGTGATATCCAAACCTAACAGATATTATCCAGGATCTTTATAAGTGTGGAAAGAGCAACCACTGAGCTCCAGTGACTCAGTGTTTATCACCAACTGAAACTTTCCATTGGTCACCTCCATGCCTAACTTTTATTTTAAACTGTAACTTTCATTTTGAGCAAAGCAAATGTTGAAAATGGCATAGTCTAATGATCTACACGTGCTGCCCTGGGCTCTTTCTAGGAGGAAGGGAGGGATATAAATTTAATAAATAAATAAATACTACATTTGCTGGAATGTATATCATAGGTAACACACACACCCAAAAAACCCCCCACAAAATACTTGAACTCAAATAATTAATCTGGCAAAATGTAAATATACTGCATATCATATGCTTCTTTGTCCCTGCCAATATCCACTGCAGAATGAAACACAGAGGGACAAGAATTATAATAGCCTGATGCATAACAAATGGGGCCCATTCTTCAGCTTGATACATCTTTCCTGGTGAGTAGTTTCCTTCTCTTATCAGGCAAAGTGAAATGATTAAAAGAAAATGATTGGAATACCCTGCATCTCCATCAGAGATCAGGCCTGGCCATTTGGAAAATAAGTAATGAACATCATTTGTTAATGTCACTGTTAAGTGATGAATTTTCTTATGCTTAGCACCCCAGAAATATGCCTTTTTTATTCCTAACTTTGTTATTCCTAAAATCTGCTAATTTAATTAAATCGCCACCATCAAAGCTCCATAAAAGGTGATGAAGCATGAAAGGTCCCTGGTTTGTTGCACTGGATAATTAAAGAGCAAGGGGTGGGTGAGGTGGAGTGGAGGGAGGTGAGGTGGGACCAGAAGGGAATTTGACTCCTCTCTTGCTGAAACTGACATATCTTAGAACACCACCATTGGGGCAGGGCCTGCAGATCACAAATCATTTATTTTAGAAAAAAGACAGGGAACTTGTGACCCTCCACGTGTTGCTGGACTTCAACTCCCACCAGGCCCAACCAGGATGGTCAATGATCAGGGATGGCAGGAGTTGGAGTACAACAACATTCAGAGGGCCACAGGTTCTCCATCCGTGCTTTGGAGCATTCCCGTTAAAGTTCATAGGGAAGCAGTTCATATATTCTGTTTTATGGATGGGTCACCAGCTGTCAGCCATGGCTTTTAGATACAACTGGGCTAAAGAGCTACTTATAATATTTGGGGGGGGGGTCATGCCAAGACCTTGACTTCCAGCAACAATCAGACACAAGGATGAGGAGGCTCTGGTCCCCAAGCCCAACACTAAACCCAAGTCTGCGGCCACTTAGTTGATGCCAAGTAAAGTTGCCAGCATCCTTGCCCCAAAGGGCATGGCATCTACTGAGCTCACTTCCCAATGCAGCCAAGCACTCAGCAAGAAATCATAGAGAGACGAGAGAGCTGCAGGTTCCAGGGCAGAGGGCTGCCTCTTTAAAGTTCTGCACCCTCTTGCAAACGGGGTAAAGCCTAGAAAACGTAGTCAGGCCTGAGAAATACATAAGGCCCAATTAAGACTGGGCTCTCTTCCTTTGTTCCCTAAATTCTGTCTGGAGTCCTGAAACACCTACCTCCAATTGCCTTTGTTTGCTGGAGTCCTGGTCCAAGACTGAATTCTTTTCTTTCTTGGTTTCTGTCTTGTCCTCTCCTCCCTCTGCTCCGCACCACTTGCTATATCTAGATCCTCCCAAACTGTCCATGGGCTGGACAGTTAGGTTATGAGATTGCGAGACAAAGAAATTATTTGGTAGTATTAGGATTTCAGGAATTTGAATTTCAGGAATTCTTCATTCCTCTGCCCCCCCCCCTTTCTGGTGCAAACTTGCTTTCGGTTCCGACTAGGGATGGGGGAGAAATTCAATTCAGTCCACATTTAAAGCCCAGTTTATCAAATTCACACTTTCCAAACAGTAGTACAGTGGCAAATTCAGAAGTGCAGGGTCCCTTCATGTTAGTCACAGCCATGCCCCCTCTTTTTTGCTACTGGATTGAGAATGAGATCCTTGTTAATTTCTTCCAAAACAACACATATTTGCCTAGGAGCCAATAAGTATGAAAGAGAAGATTGTTAGCTGCTGAGAAGAGCCTTCTCAGTAGCTCACTCACCTCCTTTCACTCTGATTGGCTCCAATCAGCAGGAAAGGACAAGGAAGCACACACTCCCCTTTCATGATGATTGTCTCATAGGATTCTGGAGACAAAGGGACCCTGCTCCCAAAAAAGTAAGGGGTCTAAGACCCTCTGAGGCCCTGTACGACTACATCCATTTCCAAAACAATGTAAGAACCTAAACACAGCCATCCTTCAAAATTCACACTTATACAAATTTTGCAATGCAGTTCTCCAACCAAACAATGTTTACAAATTAGGGGAAAGTGTGTACAAAATAAATGTATTGGTGAAAATAACATACAAAAATGCATTATGTTAGGATAAATTGCTTGCAAGAATGTGCACATTAGTCAAAACTGCCTACAAGAAATGCTGCTGGTACAGCTCTGTCACATACCCACCTCCCACCTCCCGCCAAGAGAGTAAGAGATTAGTGGTGGTAGCACTTGCTCTCTAGTTGTGGCAGATCAGTCATGAGTCTACAATCTCAGCCACCTATACCAAGCTGTCCAGGAGAGGCTGGCATGGGGGGTTAGTACTGTGGAGCCATGCTCTTGACACTGCTGCTTACCACCAGTCTTACCACCAAGCACCCAATATGGTGCTTACCAGCAGCGTGCAAGGATGGTGCAAGGACTGGGCTGGGTGTCACTGAGGTAGGGAATGTGGTGGTGTGCTGGCAGGGTCAGTCTGGAGCTTCCCCCTTTGCACCCACCCACCCAGCTCTGACCTTGCCCCTGACCGCAACGCTGGCATCAGGAGGGTTGATCCACAGCACAGCTCCACCTTGCAGGTCACCGGAGGTCCTGTTTTAGTCGGAGAACTTTGGCCTGCAGCACTGGTGGAAAAATTCTGCCTTCCAGGGAAACCTTAGCAAGCTGGAAGAGAAAGCCACATTAACAGGGCAAGTTCTAACCAATGTGCATAACTGTTCAAGATAAAGTTGAAAATAAACCAAGGGTGTTTTCACAGGTGCTGCCAAGGATGTGTTTAGTCTGGAATGTGTCACTTACAAATGCTAGTGCAAGGTAGAAATCTGCAGCAGAACCATTTTTTAAAATGGAATTTACATTGTAGCTAATTTAAGTTGATCTATGGACAAGGATAATACAATGACCAGTTTAAGCATCACTTGTGATGTCTCTGCTGTCTAATGTGTTTGGGCACTAAATCAGCTGCATAGATATATAATGCCAGTTCTCTTTTATGTTTTCTCCTATCTTCTGCCAAAAGAAGGCATCTGTGAAATCTGGAATATACAAATAATAGAAGAGCCTTAGATCATAGCAAAGGCATCTATAAGGACAGTTGTGCTATATTGTAATGTTCTTCTCAGTCTAAACAGCTTCGGCTCAATAGGTCTTTAATGTGCTAACTTTGGGCATTCCACAGAGGTCTAATGTAGGGGTTTGAAGCCAATATTCAATGCATCTCATCCCCATAAAACAGGGTATATTACCAAAGTGGATCCTATCCAATCCGTATAGTTGTCCAGGAATATTATACAATAACTTTGGGCTATGCAGTCTGTGGTTTTCTTTACAAGTGTACACTACACTGTCAAGATAAGAGCTTCAGAAGCCAGTGCTTTATGTACCCTGAGGTCATGCCCACTGTTGACTCTCTGGTGATGAGCAACAGTAGAATGTTCTGCTTAGTCCTGGACATTCAATCCTGGCTTCTCCTGCAATGCCAACACCTGCAGCTAAACCTGGCTTGCTGTAGTTCAGAAGGCTGTAAAATAGCTATTCATCTGAGACACATGAAATACCTTCATGAAGACATGATCTTATTCAGGATAGCTGGCAACCAGTTGATTTTTTCATCTTTTTTCTATTTATTTCCTTTTCTCCTCACAATTTCTATCTCCAAAAGAGCTGTACAATGCTAGATTAATGCATGTGGGGGACATCTGCAGAAATGCATCAAAATCCTCCCTTATATCACATTTTTTCCTTTGCCCCTATGTTTTGACAAACAACTTGAGGTTGACTTACAGCCCAAAACACAGAGGGATGCATCCTTCTTCTGTCTTGCCAGCTCCATTTTTGAATTCCTCTCATGGTGCATATGGTCATCCTGCAACACATAGCTTAATGCTCATTTAGTCCTAGAGAAGTCAGTGGAACAAAATAAGTATAAATCCATGTGCTGTGACTAAAACTGTGAGGGGGGGGAGGAGCAAGGAGGGGAAGCCTGAAACTTTCTGTTGGGATTTTGTTTTTTATTTTCCAGCAGTAAAAAAATCAAGTAGTCGTGAGCGATGATAAACTGCATAGAAAATCATTCAAGCAGAAGGAAAGGAGTACCAAGAACGGCAGATGCTGTCAGATGTTGATCTGCTTGTGTTGGGTGTCATGGTGACTATAAACTATCCTGTGATTTTCTGAGGGATATTACGTGGATGGAGAGATGGAGGGGAGGACAAGACACCGAAATACATAACAGTTAAGCAACAGGCAGGTCTTAATTTTGTGCCAGCTTGAAGGTACCAATCTTCCAGGCCTCAGTTTTGACTCTTCATAAATCACCACAGTCAGGTTTAATTTTTACATCAAAAAGTATTCCATCTGTACCACAATAAATAGATTGGAATTGCAGGTTATGAGGCAATGGAATTTCCTTTTTTCTTTTCTTTTTTTAGTCTTTTAAGAGAGTGATAGTCATCAAGGCATTTCAGCTTCATGTACACATTGGTGTCTGCAATCCAAACAAGGGGACTTTTATGGAGACTATGATTGCATCCAGGTGACAGCACTTTCCCATTGGAGGGAGGTGGGGATGGAAATATATCCCCCTCATGCACAAACACAAGAGCTGAGAATAATCTTTGGGTAGAAAATGACTAAATCATTCTTCAACATTTCTGCCTAGTATGAAAGAAGATAGTGGGGAGAGTTTTCTATTTTTGATTTTCCATTTTAATTTTTAAAAAATTCTATTTTGCTTTAGGAGAATGAGTTTATTGTGGGGATTTGAACAGGAAGCAATGTATCAAGTAAAAGTAAAATCAGACACTACCTGTAAAACAATGTGTTTTTCTGTGTTCATTAAAAATAAAAAGGTGAGGCATGCTTCTAGCCTTCATGGTGGAGACATAATTAATGGCATATGAGCAATATATCCTAATGGCTTGTTATACAAATGAGAACTAAGCAATGCATCTGACAGCTGAGGAATGAGGCACTCCAATTGCCATAGTCATCTATCCTTTCCCATTTCCCCCAGGAGTTTCACTCTAGCCCTACACATGGATTGTGTCCCTAATTTAAGCACAAGCTGAGCATGAACGGCCAAAGATTAGGCTCCAAACGTGGAAGATGGGATGTTCAGCCACTGACATTTGCCGTTCATGAGCAGTCTTGGAATATACAATCAAATGGATTTACTCAATAGATTGGTTTACTTTGGCTTGGTACACATCTCTTGATATGTTCCTCAGCTCAAAGCAAGCCTTCTGTTGGCCAGCAGGGCAGAGGCCCAGGGGTGGGGGGTTATTGCTGGGCAAAGCCCTGAGGGAATCAATCTCACAGGACATCCAAGAGCAGAAGATGGGCCTACCTACTACCATGGGTAGTAGCTTGTACCATGGTAGAGAAAGGCAGGACTCCTTAATAAGGAGCAGAGTTTTGAGTCAGGACTGGCAGGGATAGCTCAAACACGATAGAACTGTGGGTACCAAGACTCCATTTGAAAGCATGTGCTCGCATCAAATGAAGTCAGGCTTGCGACTCAGAGCTGGCAGTAGTGAAGTTTCCTCAGGGAAATGAGAAAGAAATCTGGGAGGGAAAAAAGACCAAATGTAAATTGAGGTTTAAAAATATCTGGAGTGTGTGCAATCTCCATCTGTAAAATGGAGAGACCAGCTGCTGTGCCTCCAATCTCCAAGCATGGAATATACACACACAAAATGTCCTTGCTTGTAAACGTTTAGAGAGAAACATTTGCAATGTTCTCTTCCAAGATCCGCTTTGTATCATCTGGATGCTTCACTGAGAGAAAAGGAATGTTGCCAGTTTTGTGTGTGGCCCCCAGATGAGTTTAGGTGCAGGGAACCTCTGGCCTGGGGACAAATGCAGCTCTCCAGCCTTCTCTGTCTCTGGCCCTCAGGACTCTCCCCAGCCACTTCCCTCTCCCCAGGCCTCACCCCTCACTGCCCTCCTTAAATACTTTTGCCAGGCTGGAATGTGTCATTGAATTGTGATAATGCCTCTTGCTTGCCTGCGTAGAGACAGAGAGGGGTGTGTGAGTGTGTGTAGAAACTAGCCTATTGTACAAAGGTAACATTTACACTCATTGCTCCACCCACTTTTGCTTCTGGCCCCACCCACCACTGGCATGTGGCCCCCGAAAGGTCACCCAGAGAAGGCTACCAGAGAAAGAACCACTAGAGCCCTATGAATTTATCATGAGACTTGCACTCCTGGCTCGGGATAAATCAAGTCAATTGAGAAATGAAAAGTTTTTAATTGCCATTGGCATCCATCAACTTGATGCTGTGGGTGGTTCTTTGGTTAGCATTGTTTGTGACCTAACAGCATGGCAGCTGGGTTGGCTGGAGGGTTGGGCACCTACAAACAGGTTTACAGCCTACTTCTGTTGCTTTGATATATCATTAAAGAAGAGAGGGGGAGAGAGAGAGAGAGAGATCCCCAGGTTGCAATATGAATGGCCCATTTCACCCTGTTGTCCAGTACAGCAAAATCTTCATCTCATTTGACTTTTCCTTCTCAATGTAATTTTGAGATGTTGCCTGTAGATGATGCCTCCTGTTGGGGGCTGTCATTTATAGCGAAACCAAGTCGGTAATGAAGTCTGTTCAAATTTCCTGGGACTCTGATGGTTCTCTTCTCAATTAGTGAAGAATGCAAATTGTTTTCCTAACTGAGATTGGAGGAGGGCGAGAAAGGGGGACAAAGAAATGCAGGACAGTAGGGCACGGTAAGCATTCCGAGCAAGGGGGAGAGCAGGGGGAGATAGGCCTCGAGCTTCCTGACTAGCTGTTATTTGCTGCATGGACCATAAAGCTCTTTAACTGCGATGACAGGCAAGCTCTGACTGAGAATTAATAACCTTTTAACTCTGCTACATTAATGAGTGAGGGTTATGGCAAATCCTAGCTCCTTTAAGTCACATTACTGCTGTATTCATCAGTCATTAACCAAATGGACTCATAGTTGCTTTGTGAAGAGCCCCTTGTCCAGGAGTGCGTTTCCAGAGTGGAGGGTGGAAGGACGGCAAAAGATGTTTCATTTGGGAACAATTAGGTGACATTGGGTAGAAATATCCTGCCCTCAATGTGTCAGTGAGGCAGATGATAAGGCCTGCAGACATGTCACAAGATTGCAACGACAAGAATTTCCTACCATGCTGTGCGCACAATCAACTCTGTTTTAGAAACATCAGTGTGGTCTTCCTTTTACCATTACATGCATCCCTCCCACTAATGATTTGATTTGATTAAAATGACCTTAAATCATCAAATGGTATAAACCAGCTTGGCTTTATTAATGTCATTCCCCATATTCTGTCTCCCTACCACTTCCACTGGAAGAAATAATGTAATGTGTAAATCCTCTGTTGTGTCTCTGTTTGACTAGATAGAGGCATTCTTTTGAAATGCCATTCTTTCACTATGTCCGTTTCTTACTCAAATGGAAGTGTTCCTATATGTGTGTCTGCTCATGAAAAAGAACCAGGTATGCTAAGATTCATAGAGCAGCTTGACATGCTCTTGTCTTTCTCATAAGCAGAAGTATGTATTCACCATTCGCATCTTATGATTTTCATGACTTCATTTCGGGGTTGCTCCCAGTCCCTGGCTGGCAGGGGTGGGGTATGATGGAGCAGTGTAGCCACCACCACTACTACAGCCCAGACACATGTGCCAGCCAGGATGGAAGCTGGGGACCAGGGAAGAATACACATTCACTGTACCAGGCACCAGGCCAGTGGGGCCCATCACCATTAGCTGATGGCAGTAAGGTCAGCTCAGAATCAAGTAGAACATACACTGGCTCAACCTATCGCCTTGCATAAAATACTCCATTTCAGGGGGTTCTGCTGGTTAGTGTTTGCAGTGATGCTGGTGGTGGTAGCTTCTTCCCACCCACCATTTGGGCTGGGTTGGGCTTTCTCACCAATGGCTGAGCTCCCCTGATGGTGAAGGCCAGTGGACCCAGACAGGTCTGAGTGGAAGGACACCTCCATCTCATTCAAGCCGCCCTACCACATGACCAATTGGGGGGAGGGGATTGGATTAGTCTGCCCTCAGGAGTTTCCATTTTTATTATTTATTTGTTTTATTTATTAAGAGATTTCTACACTGCACTTCACCCAAAATGATCACGGGGCAATGTACAAAAATGAGGCAATAGAGAAACATAATAAATGGAAACATTAAAACAATTCTCAAAAGTTGCATAATTAACAACATCATAAAAATGACTTAAGCCATCAGCCTCTAAAAGCCCCCAAAAATGGATGGTTTTTGACCAGATGACTGAAATAATATAAGATTCTTTCAGGAGAGGTCACGCTACACTTGTTTGTTTGTTTGTTTTAGTCAAGCCAGGTCTTGTCGGTGGTGGAATTTCGCTGTAGGGACAAAGGCAGGTGAATGTGTATATGTGGAAGGGGGAAAAAATCAAATGAAACACCTTGGCATTTTCCTTCAGCCTTCAAACACACACAAAGCATGCCTTTCTATAAGGTTCTGCATAAGTGAAGGAGAGACTAGGATGCTTTTAAGCCTGTCATTAAGTGGGTGCAATAAAAGCCCCATTTATTTTATCTTGGAGAAGATACCTTTCCTAAAAATGTATTAATCTATTGCTTCAAGACTTCTTCTTCTTCTTATTATTATTATTATTATTAGTTCTTTATTTGCAACTTGCAAATATTAAAAATACAGATATACAATAAATAACCAGAAGAATAATACCAAAATTAATACTAAGTGTCCATCCACAACAAGCAGGAAAATACCTTTCAAACCATATCAATGTTTAAATATCTGAGAGAATAAGAATGTCTTTGCCTGGTGCCTTGAAGCTGACAACATTGGAGAGTGTCACACAGCTGAGGGGCCACAACTGAAAAGGCCCATTCTCTCATTACTACCCCCTAAGTTCCCTCAGAGGATGCAAAAACGGACTCTGATGATGATCATAGGGGCTGTGTTACATATGGGGAGAGGTGGTCTGGGGTTCTGAGTCATATAAAAGACTTGAAAGGTCAAAGCCATCACTTTGATTGGGCCTGGAAACCAAATGGCAGCCTATGCAGTCGGTCCATAATCAGCGCTATATCCTCAGACTTCCTGGTCCCAATCAATCATCTGGCCACCAAATTTTGTGCAAGGTTCAGTTTCTGAACCATCTGAACCCAGAGGTTACCAGAATGCATTCAACACCCATCTGGCTGCCTTACTATCATACAAACCAGAACAAGAAGTGGTGGCTGGTTGTTGAACCCCAGCTCCCTCAGGTAGACCAGGGAGAGGAGTCGGAGGAGGAGGCTCAGATAGACCAGGGAGAGGTGTTGGAGGAGGAGGAGGCTTTTGAGGGCTTTGAGGGAGGGGGAGATGGCGACAGCTTGCAAGTTCCCACGAACAGCCCTCCCATCGACGTGGATCCCACTCGGTCTACAAGCGCTCCAACAGAGCCATTGGGAAGCAACCTCGAGCGTGTGCCAACTCTACCCCCCTGGGATTCCCTGCCTGGTACTTCAAAAGCTTCCCCGCCAACCTGCTCCACGCCCCCTGAGGTCTAGTTGGCACCTAGAGAGCCTGTACTGTCAGATGTACAGCTGGAGGAACGTCCCCCCTCACCCTGCACAAGACGACGCAAGAAGCGAGACAGTCAAAAGGTGATACTTCAGAGGAGTCAGAGATTATGAGCAAAGACCTTTCCTATTTAAAGCGGTGCCTCCCTGATTGGGGTGCTGAGTCAACTTATTCCACATGCTGCAGAGCATGCCTAGGAAGCTCTGGTAGAGACATGAGTGAGTTAGCATAGACAGGTCTATGAAGCGCACTGGTTTTGATGTAACCGTTACTCTAATGAAACAAAAATTAATTCCAGCCTCGCCTCCATCCCGTGATTCACGCTCTGGACAGGACACTGGTGGCTCCATGTCAGCAGGGCAGTGGAATCCGCTTGGGGCTTTAGTCTGAAGTTTCAGTGAGCTATCCAAGGTTCTGAACCTATTTGGGGCATAGGTGTCAGCACCTTGGACAGCTCTTTGAAAGTTTGGACTAAAAGCCAAGTGGATTCCACCGCCCAACTGACATGAAGCTACCAGCCACCACTGAAAATAAAGCTCCTCCCTACACCTGAAATTAAAGTGCATGCATTGGAACAGTACTTCCTTATACTCATCCCTTGTGTACTTTTGCTTCTCTTATATCTCTCCCCCACTCATATTTCAGCTCCTCTGAGCAGGGCTTGGTCTTTTTACCATAACAAAAATATAATATCTTGGTTTTGAGCTACTCTTTCTGCAGTTGGCTACAGTGGAGATGGTAGTATTTTTCATTTAAGAGACTGATGTGGAGCAGCTGCAAGGATGTTGGTCTGGATGTGGGTGACCCCTTCCCAGTCCAACCTACTTCATAGGGCTACTGTGGAAAATTTTCGGCTGGCTCAGAGTTCTTGAGGCAGAGTAGAAAATGTCATAGATGCTAAATGCCATACAGTGTAAATGGATAAAATCAGCCATACATGACACTGAAGCCATGTTGGTTGAATTAATTCTGTATACTGGAGGATTGTAATTGTGCCATGGGCTCCTGTTTTGATCATCCAGAGGACCTCATTACCAGCTGGCCTCTCCACTGGCCCTTAACATCCTCTCTTGTCTCTAGTGTAATGCCTGGCTGATGTATGGCAATACAGCAGCCATGAGAGACAATGAATAATATTCCTATTATTCTTGGACATGTTCTGTAGATGGGATTTTTTTCTAATTATTAGCTGAAATCTTCCTGCCGAAGTGGTTTGGCTCAGATGATGGCAACGGTTTGGCTCATTATTCTTTAATTATGGAAGTGAGTGATTTGGGTAAAAACAAGGAACCCCCAAAATGGAGATGATATTCTAGTTCATTGAACAGCTTCAGGTTTCTTTATAGCAGATGGAACTGGAAGTCATTTCATTCTCCCATTGTAGACAAACCTGAGAAATAAGGGTAATGTCAGACTCCAGTTTGGGGGCTTGATCATTAGCTGTGCTAACGTAAATGTCATTTTTGCATCCCCTTTCTGCTATTGAAGGACAGTATAAAAGGGAATGTATTCATATGTCTATCTACACAAACACACTTATTTTATATGGGTATTGTGTGGTATGACACTTTTGTCAGTGCAATTAGAACATGATAACATGCTTTCTAGATTCCCACAATGAAAAATTAGCTGTATCCCACTGTATATTGCAGCTACTTCACCTTGGTCATTACTCTTTCTCTCGTCTGTGCCTGAAACCTAATGTCTCTGTTGTTTCTGGTATCACTTTCAGTCAGCTGTATAATCATGTATATTGTTTTTTTTTCTATTGTCTTGCCTGCAGGCTGCTTTCACTGGAAGCCCCGTATGAAATATTGAGACATCTTTCATGAATCCCTGTTTAAAACGTGCTTACCTATCTGTTTGTTGTTTGTTTCATTCTTGTCCATGAAAATCTAATGCTTTGTTTGAAATAGCAGGAAGGTAAAAAGTTGAAATCCAGATAATGTTGAAAATTTTTATTAATAGCAGGCCTGGGTCCAAATAATTGCATAGTTTGTTCTATTTACCCCAGCAGGATATGGAATGACTTTTTCTTAGGCAGAACACTTCTCCATCACAACACATCATAGTAAACTTTAAAAAACAAAAACCAGAGGGCATAGGTAGACCAGGGGAGGTGAAAGGGGCTTGAGCTCCCCCAGACAAGTAATTCTCTTCCACTGCTTGCCTCAATTTTGCACTCCTGAAGTTGCTTCAAGGGAAGATACTTTTCACATTCAAACTCAACACTAGATATGAAACTAAGGGTGCAATCAAAAGATAACAGTCAGAAATCAATGGGATTTACAGCAGAGAAAGTATGTTTAAGATGGGACAGTTAATGCAAAATATGCCATTTTATTTCTCTTTCAGAAATAGAAGAAAAGGAACAAACTTCCCCCTTCTGAGCCACCCCCAGTATGTTTCCCTCCTCCCTTCTGGTCCCAGTACTGACTGAGGGAATTTGAAACAGTTTTTGACTCCAGCTCCCATCAGTCCCAGTCAGCATGGACAACTGTCAGGGACGATGGGAGCTGGAGTCCAAGAACATCTGGAAAGCACCAGGCTTTGGAAGGCTGCTCTGTTTCAATTGTAACTTGTTAATGAACATTTTGTGGTTCAATGAAATTCCAAATCAGTAGTATGTTCCATCTTGATAACACTTCTGAATATATATTTTCATTTGGTCAAGAACCCAGGGGACAGTATCTTTTGTAAGAGATCTATATGTTCACTTTAAACACTGTCAGAAATTCCAAGCTAAAAATAATAATAAAAAGTGTGCCTTCTTTGTTGGAACAATAGAAGACACATGCAATTAAACTGCTGTCAACAGAGAATCATGCACACATTTGAATATATTTCCAGGAATGTTTATAAGGTGTGACCTGGATGACCCAGCAATGACATACCACCTTGCTTCCAAGCAATCCCTGTGTGACTAATCACTTACAGTGCAATCCTATACATCTATATTTGGAAGTAAGCCTTCTGAGTTCAGTAGAATTTACTCCCAAGTATGTATGTATTGCATTGCAACCTTAGGCTACCATATGAGTCCTATGAATGTTACACTAGTATAAGTGCAAAGTTAATGCAAATGTGCCTGTGGGATGAAGGAACTGCTTTTGTGTCTTGATGATATAGACTTTATTGTGACTTGGTCCCTGATAGCCAAAATCTCAAACAGTTTCTGTTTTCCTAGATTGGACAGCTACCACTCAACTTGTACTCAGTGACAGAACTGATTCAGTTGTTCCTCTTGGTGCTGCCAACAGACATTGCTTAGGTCAGTTGAAATGTGTTCCCTTGCAGCTCTAAGTCAAAATATTTAGGCTTTGCGGCTCCCTGGTGTCTGCATATCCAGTTTTGGTAACCCTTTAGACACGGTATTTTGAGTTCGCTTATTGCCACATTTGCCCTCAAGATGTTGATAAGCCTGGTGGCTAAGGATGGAAGGGACTGTCCATTTCTGTTCCCTCAATTTCTCATTTTCCCAGTCTTAAATTCAGTTCTCCACATTTCTGCAGCAATTTGTGGTTTCTTTTTTAAAAAGTCCCCATCACAATTCTCCAGCATTTTAGTGATAAATTCTCCTAATAAGCACTTTTTAAATGCAGTTTTGACTCATGTACACATTTTTGCAGGCAACTTCTCCTAATATAATGCTAATTCTTTGCTTGGAGAGCTGCATCGCAAAATGCAGATGTGTGCAAATTTCAAAGGATGGGCTGTGTTACGGTTCTCATACTGCTTTGGAAAGTGCAAATTTGATGGATTCAGCTTAAAATGCGAACCGAATGGGATTTCTGCCCCATCCCTCCTGGTGGCTCTCTGTTGCCAGCATGTAGATCCCACAGTTGGCGTACAATGTCAAAGCACTGCATGTTTGAAGGCTTTGAAGCAGGGAGTCCTGGATCCTGGGATTCCTTTAAGAAAACCCCCATACAGGTTGTAGACTGTAACTGTCCCCAGTATTATGCATAGTGCTTTCAAATGGCATTATGTTTTCATGCTTTTCTTCTTTTGCAACTGTTTTTCAAGCCTGTGAAAATAAAGAGCCTCTCAGAACACCTGTCAGCTCCAGGCATAGGAAGAAAACACTGATGGAACCATTTGACATATATTAGGGGGGCAGGGAGAGCTCTTTTAAAGCTTTCAAACAATGTCAGCTTGTCACTTCTCACAGACTTTCTAATTCTTTCCAGCTGTAAATCAATCATCCCATTAACTCTTCTGTCATGGTCTCCCACTAAGTTATCTGGAGATTGGCTGGTCCATTTTTGGCAGAGCTTGGAGAATAACGTACCCCTTGTACAGTGGTGTGATGTCATGAGCACTCACTTACAGCTTTCAGCGAGGCTCCTTCACAAAGGAGCCCCTTCTTTGCTTGCTGCAATTACCCAGCTATTAAAGTATATTACGTTAGATTTCTTATATTTTAAGAGTGATATCACCGCTTGCTTTAATGTCCAGTCAGTGGGCCGATTTGCACTCACTTTCTTTGACATTGTGTTTGATGACTGGATCCTTGGTGTATGAGGCTATGGATAAAGCAGCTATTGAAATGCAAACGTGAGCGTGTGGAGGTGGTGTTGGGGCTCATCTGTTGCTCAACTCACAAATGAGCATGGCCAAAGATTCTGTTAATAATGAAACAGCTCCTATACAACACCTATGAGCAAATGGACTTCAGGTCTTGACTCCTTTCTTGTTTTGCTTGACTAGTCCTCTGACTTTTAATGAAGAGAACTAATTTATGGAACATATTTGTATCATGCTCTTCCTTTAATACATTCTGGCCAATGTATGTGGAAGCAGGTATTTCATTCTATCACCATAGCAACCCAGTATGATTAGTAAGGCTGAAAGATGGTGAGTTGCCCAATATGTGATCTAACCTGGGTTCTGGTCTCCAAAGAAAGAACAATTCCTTGTTAGAAATGTTATAGGAAGAGTAAGATGAATGACACTCTCCAGGCAATGGGAACCTGCAGCTTTCCAGATATTGTTGGATTCCAACTCCCATCAGCCTTAGGCAACATAGCCATGATGGGAGTTGTAGTCCAGCAATAAAAGGTTGCCTACAGAGTTTCATATCTAAATTGAGCATTGAACTTGAGTTTCAGATTCCCAAGCTCACCATGCTTGCCACACTGGCTCTATTACCGTTTCTCATGGTAACGGCACTGGTGAAAGGAACAAAAAAGAAGTCTGAAAAGACTGAGCTGAAAGCTTTTATTGGGAGACCTTTTGGCTTGGAATTTGGGTGCAGTGAGGGGGTCAAAGCTGCACCAAAACTGTCCCCCCAGGGGTGGAGTCAATTCATAGCTATAGCTACTGAATAACCAAGAGAAGAGAAACCAAGAAACTGTTGATATATTTTAGGGCAATGTCCCAACATTCTCATTTAGATGGAGAAATACCTTTGCTTGTCAGGAGAACAAAGAAGATACATCTCTACTTACCTCCAGTCCATCTGCAAGCTGAACACAAGTAGACATTTCCTTTGGAATGAGATGGAGCTCAACAGACTGCTTCTAAATGCTTTCATATTACTTGAAGTCACCAGGAGTGCAGTTCCAACCTGGAGGAAGCTGACAGATGTCCAGGTGACTCCCCAGGTAGCTGTGACCCCTCTTGACCTTTACAGTTTGCATTAAATCCACATATTCTGCAGTACATTAACCACAGCATCTTTGAAATTTTTGATCCAGAAGACAGACTTTTTCATCAGTCACTTCAGTTCTAAATGATGCCTCTTCAGAATGCCAGCAAATGGAGCCAAAGTACGTTTTTAATTGTTTGGGAAGTTAACATTCATCTGGATGGTCCCATGCCAAGCAGAGTAGTACTACACAGAACTGATTTTGACCAGTAAAAAAGTCAAAGGTAACTTCCCATTGACCTAGTTCTTGATCCAAATTACTTAACTACTTTATGGTTTCTAGTTCCCCCTCCCCATTTGCCAAGTTCTGCAGACTACTCAGTAGAATGAATTAGCAACAACTAACTCAGCTGCACATCCAGCAGGGTGGCCCCACACGTTCAGCAGAATTCTTGTTGTCTTAAAAGCACAAGGGAATTGGTAAACAAAGGAAGAACATTTATTTTATTTTATTAATTTCCAGATTGATAAACCACTTCACAACCCAAAGTTACCAAAGTTGTATACAATAAAAATATAAAATAAAATACAAAACATTGTAAACTCAGTAAACTAAAGGCAATAAACCCATTTCTAAATTTGTACAATTAGTATTCCATAAAATGACTTCAGGAAAAGCCTTCTTAAACAAAAATGGCTTCAATAGCCATCTAAATATCAAAACGCTAAGTGCTTTTCTAATTTCAGTAGGTAACTGATTCCAGGGCTGGAGCCACATTAAGAAAAGGGTGGCTTCTAGTGTGATGAAGTGCACCTTTGGGGTATGCAGTACCCTTAGCAATGCCCCATACGAGGAGTCCAGTTGCCAAAAAGGAATATATGGGGCAAAGTGGCTCCTTAGGTAACCTGGTCCCAAATCATTTAGAGCATTAAATGCTAAAAGCAAAGCCTTGAACTGTGTCCGGTAGCACAATGACAGTCAGTGCAGCTCCTACAGGAGAGGTGTTATATGGTGTCATATATGGTGTCAGTGGGATGTCCCAATCAATAACCTAGCTGCTATATTTTGCACCAGCTAAGGGAAAATAATTTCCTCCATATTGTCTACCCTAGTTTTGATTGGTTGAATCTTTCGGTATAGATGTACCCTTACACTTGATCCTAGAGGTTTGCAGTGTAACACTGGTATACTGGCAATCTGCAGGCATTTTGTAGGTGAGTAAAAGCATATCCAACTAGACTTACCCAGATATATAATGCCCAGGCAGGCAGCAACTAACTTTTTTTTTCTTAACAGAGCAATTCAGATTTTTACTAATAAATTAGGATCTTATATTATTTTTGTATTGATGCTTCAATATGTGATATTGTTGTGTCATATTTACTGTGAATTACTTTAAAAGCCTTTTTCAATCTCAAGTAAAAGTAAAATCCTGTGCTCTCCTTCCCTGCTTTAAAGATAAATCCAGTGTGGTGCAAAGCGTCATGTGTTGGACTTAAGATGTGGATTCACATACCTGTTCAGCCACACAGCCTACTGAGTGATCCAGCCTAATCTACTTGACAGGGTTTTTCTGAGGATAAAATAGGGTCACCAGTTATGTTGCCCTGTGCCTCCTTGTAGGAAAGTAAGACAGGATGGAAACATCATAAAAAGGATTAGTTTGGTATATGGGTTAGCTGTAGCTGTAGTATGTGCTTATACTTTGATGATCTGGGGACCTGCTTACCAGCTATCCAATGGCCTGTGGCAAACTCAGTTGTCTCTGGTGGTAGCAGCAAGTACTCGGGATGCCTCCCAAACTCGCAATTAGCCAGACCCTACTACAGTGTAGTCTGCTGATAATTCTGACATGTTTAATGAGTTCTGACTCTGATTTGCTGAAATTGCAATATGTTTGTAATTAAAAGGAAGATTTATTACAAGTTAATTTCTCTTCTTTTTTAGCTCTTCCTGCAGGAATTGGTTATGACGAATGGCAGGAGGCACCTCCCCCATGACAGCTGCAACATGCTGAATCCTCCTCCAAACAGACACTAACATTGTTCCTTTTGCTTCTGCCACCTGTTCCCCTCACATCCATTGTTTCTACTTCTGGCTTCTTGTCTTCTGCATAGAAACAAAACACTGATAAAGGAAGCTAAGCAGAGAATGATGTCCCACATGATGCACAACATCGCAATGCAAACAGTTGAAAAGAAAAGTCCCACTAGACACACCACATGCCTATAGTGTAGTCCTCTAAAGCACATGTGCTAAAAAATAAAAATAAAATATGCATGAATCGACAGCTCAGAATACAGGAGAGCCCCACGTGTGTCCCAGGTTTTCATTCAGCTGGATGATCATTTCAGTCATGATCAGTTCCAAATCACAATGCGGTGAGTTCACCCATCACTAGTAGATACATTTATAAACAGCCAAAGACATTGTGGCAGGGGCTTTTTTGAATATTCAAATATTCCGTTCTGGAAATTAATCCAGGTACTGAAGACATTTACCAGGTTAATTCTAAGGAATCTGCTAGATCTTAGGAAGACCCAACCTTACTAGCATCTTTGAATGTGTGGGGGAAATGGTGTCATAATGGAAACAGAACAAAATCTGGCTCACACACGTTAAGGGATTTTTTAAAAAAAAAATGGAATTCTTTGTGAACTGATGCACTTCCTCAAGCCATGCAAGAGGTGTAGACAGAACGCTGTTCAAAACGGAATTGATAAAACCACTAATTAAAGAAAACTCTTAAATCAGGAAAGATTTTCAGGAGACTTTCTATAAAAAGGTTTACACAGGTGTAGCAGTAAGAAATGTTGAGCTTGTGTGTGCAGCAGTTCCAGCACAGAAGGAGTTCAAGAAGTTATAGAAAACAGCCTGAGAGGAAGAATCCCCTGCAAGAATTTTGCCAATGGTGGCAGGTCTATTACATTTTCTGCCATTTTTTTTTTGCAGTCCACTTCCATTCAGTGGATCATGGTAAGCAGAATCAAGACCCTAAAAGGTGTGCCTGATACTCTGGCCTTTTGACCCTGATCAATCCAAGAACCAAAGCCAGCAATAATACAGCATGATACTTAATTTCAGATTTCTTCAGTACAATTCAGATAGACTACACAATGGAGAGCACAAATGGGCTAGTTCACTTGAAATATTACTTTAATATGAGTTGTAGCATTCTGCTCATTGCAGCCTATCTTGGCATTCAGTGGTATATAAATGTATAATAGTAATAAAAAAATTCTTTTACTGAGCTCAGATGTTTAGCTTACTTTCTTTAACACTACTGTATTCTGATATTATTTTGGTGTTTCCCTTGTCTTCTTTGTAAAAATAAAATCCTTTTGCAGTTGAAGGGAAACACTGCACAATATGATTGTGCCAGTCCTTTAAGTGTTAAAAATAACACTTTGTAAACAGTCCTATAATTCTGGAGAAACAATTTGGACCTGTCCTTGTACCTGCTGCCTTTCCTTGCTGTAGGATAGCTCACCTTCGCTTTTCCATGCCAAAGAGAGGCTGTTTAAAGCATAATGTATGCTTTAGTGAATCCACTTGCCTTTCCTTCTGCTTATATCTAGGAGCCAGAGTTGACCTACTGTTCCCCATAATAAATACCAAAATTTAATCTAGGCAAAGGCAATCCATTGCTTAGGTACAGCATTTTAGAGGGAGCAAAGTTCATCAAAGCCAGAGGCCCCTGGATTTGTAATGAGTTTAATCTGAGGATCTAATGCCAAGGCTGATGGTATTATTAACCTAATGACCTAGCCAAGTGAACCATGCCAGAAGAAGAAGGAGGAGAAAAAGAAGAAGACCCTAATTAGGGCTGGATTAAATAATATGATGCATATGCTTCAGAATAGGATTCCAGACAAATTGGAATCCTATGATGAGTGCTCCAACATAAAGATAATCTGTCACACTTTATGGCATTTCTTGAACATCTCCACTAGCTTAGATTATTGTGGTTGTTTATTTATTAACACAGGGAGCAATTGTGGACATGATCACAGGTAGGGAAAAACCTTAGCATGCTGGGAAACTCTTAAGAAGATTCTACCACTTGCAACAATTTGAATTTATTTTTCCATGATATGAAAATTTCAGCATCTCCAAATATGGATATTTTGGGGTTTATGTTTTTAGAAAGAAAGAAAAAATTAAGACAGGAAGAAATATCAAGATAATCATGTACCAAATTTGGAAAATTCATGCATAAGATTTTTGTCTTATATACATCAACAGGATTTAAGATGTGAGGTTGTTGCTGTTTTTCAAAGCACCCATCTAAATCACCTTTCAAAAGTTCCAAAATCAAAGCTGAATGCTCGAAGTGTGCCAAAACTGCAACAATTTATTTCAACTCCATTGTGCTCTTGATTCTGAAGAAAGTTTCAGAAGCAGGGCAGGATAGACATAGAACATTGCATTTCAAAATGAACAGAGACATAAATGTGATTTATTCATAAGGTATGTGTAAGTGGGATCTGCAATAATATATTGCAGTGTATTCTTGCCTCCTAATAGGAGTGTTCCTGTTCGGGGTTCCAGGTTTTCCATCCTCTAGCAGGCCATTTCAATCCCCCCTCCCAGTTTTTTTATTTTTTTTCTTTCTCAGATGATATTCTGTGGCTGGTAAGTATACTCAGAACTCAATAAGTTGCTGGTGGTGGATTTTTGGCTGTTTGTTTTATTTTGTATTTCTGCAAACTTTGGCATTTCCCCTGAGCATGCTGACACCCACTTGTTGTTTCTCATTGCCCCCATTTTGGCTTTATTTATGTTGGCAGTTGTGATGTTCCTATATATTAGTGTATATATGGTAAGTGCTGGTTGTTTAGAGTATACATGGTAAGTAGTGAAAGAGGAGGGGGAGTGAATGGGCAATAGAATGCTTGATGATTGGCTGAATGTTTAAAATGGCTGACAGTATAAATGAAAGGATGCCAGGTAAATCTGGGGAAATGTGAGGTGGTGAATTGTGGAATCTGGGGGAAGAAGAGAAAGAGTGGATTGCTTGGTGGGGTTTAGAGAGTTGTTTACCAGAAGGGAGGTGGAGTTCGGATTAGTATTGAGTAAAACCATATGCTTATGTGCCTTAAGAAGAAATCTTGTTAATCTTGTTAGCTTTGTTATCTTTAATAAATACTTAATTTGGTTTACCAAAGGCCTGATCCTTGGCTGGGGTTTCACAGACCAGAAGGGAGGATAAGGTAATGACCAAGGCTGAAGGGGAACTGTAACAAATTGTGGCAGCGGTGAAGAGAATAACAATACCAGTATTCGGAGTCTCTGGGAATACTAGTATTAGGACGTGACTGGTGGTTGCCTAGCAGGGGGATCTGTTGAGATCTGTGCTAGAGCGGGGAGAGAAATCATAAGAGAGAGCGGTCCAGACTGGTGGAGTCCCTGGTGGTGCCTAGAGACAGGCAGTAACCACGAGCAGGTAGGAACCTGACAGGGAGAGCCAGGGAAGGCTGTCACATGTGGTGTCAGTAGCGGTGGGATACGAACAACAGAGAATCCAGATACAGTGGTGTGGCAAACAGAAATAACAAAACAAGATTACTTGTGAGAGTGACTGGCAAAGAGTGTGTGGCAAAGAGTGAGTGAACTCAAACACCATGGCTGAATACATAAAAATGAAAAGAGAGGAGCTGGTGGAGAAGTGCATAACATTTAATTTACCTCATGAGGGTAAAGGGGTAGATGAATTGAGGGTAGCACTTATAGGATTTGCAACTGCCCAGCAAAAACAACCTGTCAGAGAAGAGACCCCAGAAGGATATTTAAGCAATCCCGCTTATATAGAGTACTTGAGAGAGAAGTTGAGGATGGAAGGTGCAGAGAAGGAAAAACAGAGAGAGTTGGAAGCTGAGAGATTGAGGATGGAGGCTGAGGAAAAAGATAAACAGCGGGAGTTGGAAGCTGAGAGATTGAGGATGGAAGGTGCAGAGAAGGAAAAACAGAGGGAGTTGGAAATTGAGAGAATGAGATTGGGGTTTGAGGAGAGGGAGAAGCAACGAGCATTGGATGCTGAATTACAAGTAGAAAAGTTAAAATTTGATAGAGAGAAATTTCACTCTGAGGAGGCAAGGAAAGAGAGAGATGGAGCAAAAATAAAAATTACTCCAAAGGACTTTGCTGTCTATGAGCCTGGTCAAGATCCTCAAATTTACCTCAGCACCTTTGAAAAAGCAGCTCAGTTGTGGGGGCTACCTGAAGATAAATACATGCAGTATTTATCAAACCTGATTAAAGGGGAATTGGCTGAGGTATACCAATATTTCCCCTCAGACAAGCCCGTCACCTATGCTGAATTCAAAGAAGCAGTGTTTAAAAGATTCAGACTGGGGCCTGATTATTTTAGAAAGCTTTTCAGAAATTGCCAGACAGGGAGGTCTTTTGTGGAACTGGGAGCAAAGTTGATGGATGTATTTGGAAAGTGGATGAGTAGTGCCAAAGCTCAGTCAGTGGAAGAGGTGAAAAGCCTCATGATACTGGATCAATTATACCATCAGTTACCACCAGAAATAAGGCTCCTGGTCAAAGACCGTTCCCCTACATCTGTGCAGGAGGCCGCAGAGATGGCGGATCACTTCGCCTCCAATAGAACTGGCTGGGTGGGGAAAACATCAAGAGAGTTTAAACCCAGACCATATAGTGCTGGCAGAAGGGATGTGGTACCACAGCGAGTGAGTCCTCCAGTAAAATCTGAAGGGCACAGGACACCCCAGAGTGGATCTGTGTACCCTAAAAGTGAGGAGAAATTATGCTACAAATGTGGTAGACCGGGGCACCTACGTTTTCAATGTGAGGTTGCCAACCCCATTAGTAATCCTGCTCAGACAAGGGCAGTGAAAACAGAGCCCAAGGCTTTAGAAACAGCGAAAAAGGTTCAGTTTTGCCAGATAAACTGGACAGAAGTAACAGACCTCGATTCAAGTCTGAGAGAGGAAGTGAGAGTACAAGGGGCAAATTATTGGGCATTGCTTGATACTGGTGCCGCTCAGACATTACTGAGGCCAGATTTAATAAAATCTGAGGTAATATTACCTCAGGAAACTGTGACTATCCAAGGAGTGAGGGGTCAACCAGAAAGTTTGCCTGTGGCCCTGGTGGAAATGACTTGAAGAGGCCGAGAGGGCCGATATAAACTAGGCATTAATGCCCAACAACAAGAACCAGTAATACTGGGAAGGGATGTAATGGGCTCCCAAGGAAAGATCTATGTAGTGACCAGACAGCAAATTGGCAGAGAAAAAGAAGCCATATTAAGGGGGGCTGAAACAAACAGGGTGGAATCTGTTAACCAGCCTCAGGTCACCATAGCAACCACTAGCAGGCCTGCTGAAGAAGACAAACTGTATCAAGTGGTCTCTGGGGAAGAAGCAGATCAATTCAGGGAAGAGCTGCATAAAGATATAAGTCTGAAGCAGATAAAGGAACAAGCGCTGACCCAACAGATTCCTTTCACTGACAAACTGAGGAATCAAGTTGTGTGTGAGAATGGGATTTTATATAGACTGTGGATGCCTGCTGAGAGAAAGGATGAATGTGAACCAGTGAAACAAATGATGGAAGTGGTGAAAGAGAATCTCAGTCAAGCTCAGCAGAAGCAAAGTTACTGGTATGACAGAACAGCCAGGGAACGTGTGTATGATGTGGGAGATATGGTTATGGCGTTCATACCCAGGAAACATGACAAATTACAGGCTAACTGGGAAGGACCATATACCATCAGAGAAAGGCTTGACACAGTGACGTATGTAATCACCACAGACCAATTAAACAAAAGCAAAGTGGTTCATGTAAATATGTTGAAGCCTTACCATACCAGGGCTGTACAGGTGTTGCAAGTTACCTTATTCCCTGAGGGAAGTGGGCCTGAACTTCCAGATTTGGTACAGGAAAGCAAAGACAAAAGAGGGGTAGATCAAGTGGAATGGTCAGAGGAGGTGAAGGAGGAAGTAAAAGAGGAGATTCTGAGAGTTTTGAAAACCTATAGGAATCTCTTTAGCAACAAACCTGGCCGAACCAGTATAGTTATACATTCCATTGATACTGGAGATCATGCCCCAATCAGATCTGTTCCGTACCGTGTGAATGGGAAAGTTTTGAATGAGATCAAAAAGGAGGTGGAAGAGATGCTGGAATTAGGAGTGATCAGGGAATCCATCAGTCCCTGGGCCTCAAGTATTGTCCTGGTTCCGAAAAAAGATGGAACAACAAGGTTTTGCATTGATTATCGGCTAATCAATAAAATTACTGTCCCAGATGCGTATCTTATGCCTAGGGTAGACGCTATGTTAGAGTTATTGGGGGCAGCAACCATTATCTCTACACTAGATCTCTGTAAAGGATTTTGGCAAATGGAACTAGACGAGCAATCCAGAGCCAAAACTGCCTTCAGTACACCAGATGGGTTATATGAGTTTGTGACCTTACCCATGGGACTAAGGAACTCACCAAGTTCATTTCAGAGGCTAATCAATACTGTGTTGCGAGGCATATCAGATTTTGCAGTGGGCTATATCGATGATGTGGCCATTTTTAGCAAGTCGGTGTCTGAGCATGTCCAACACCTGACAACAGTATTGGAGGCCTTAAGAAAAGCAGGCCTCACAATAAAAGCTAAGAAATGCCAGTTTGGACTAAAGGAAGTAATCTATTTAGGACATAAGGTGGGGAGTGGGAAAATCACCCCCTTATGGAGCAAGGTGGAAGCAATACAAGCGTGGCCGATCCCCTTAACCAAAAAACAAGTAAGGGCATTTCTGGGTGTGGCTGGATTTTATAGGAAGTTTGTGAGAAATTTTGGGGAAATAGCAACCGTCTTGCTGCAGGAGAGAGAAGGCACCAGACATCCAGTGGCGTATCTGAGTCGCAAGCTGACGCCGAGGGAGAAAAACTATTCGTTGGTCCAGAAGGAGTGCCTAGCGGTCGTGTGGGGACTGAACAAGTTGCACCCATACGTGTGGGGACGAAGATTCACAGTGACTACGGATCATCGGGCCTTGTTATGGTTGCAGACTATGAAAAACCATAACACTATGCTGCAGAGGTGGTCCTGGGCCCTACAGGACTATCAAGTGGACTTCCAGTTCATCAAAGGCAAGGACAATGTACTGGCCGATGGACTTTCCAGGCAAGTGGCTGGGACTGCAGTGACGTGACCAGACAGAGGAACAAAGAAAGACATTTTCCCCATAGAGACTTTTATTTGTTAACGCGACGTATAAATCCTGGAACAGGAATAATACTCTGCCGTTGTTTAAGGGGGGGGAAATGTGATGTTCCTATATATTAGTGTATATATGGTAAGTGCTGGTTGTTTAGAGTATACATGGTAAGTAGTGAAAGAGGAGGGGGAGTGAATGGGCAATAGAATGCTTGATGATTGGCTGAATGTTTAAAATGGCTGACAGTATAAATGAAAGGATGACAGGTAAATCTGGGGAAATGTGAGGTGGTGAATTGTGGAATCTGGGGGAAGAAGAGAAAGAGTGGATTGCTTGGTGGGGTTTGAGAGAGTTGTTTGCCAGGAGAGCATGAAGAAGGAGGGAGGTGGAGTTCAGATTAGTATTGAGTAAAACCATATGCTTATGTGCCTTAAGAAGAAATCTTGTTAATCTTGTTAATCTTGTTAGCTTTGTTATCTTTAATAAATACTTAATTTGGTTTACCAAAGGCCTGATCCTTGGCTGGGGTTTCACAGACCAGAAGGGAGGGTAAGGTAATGACCAAGGCTGAAGGGGAACTGTAACAAATGGTGGCAGCGGTGAAGAGAATAACAATACCAGTATTCAGAGTCTCTGGGAATACTAGTATTGGGACGTGACTGGTGGTTGCCTAGCAGGGGGATCTGTTGAGATCTGTGCTAAAGCGGGGAGAGAAATCATAAGAGAGAGCGGTCCGGACTGGTGGAGTCCCTGGTGGTGCCTAGAGACAGGCAGTAACCACGAGCAGGTAGGAACCTGACAGGGAGAGCCAGAGAAGGACGCCTCACAGCAGTCACCACTCGTGTTTGCTATTAGAGGGAGTGATAAAATACAAGTCTATAGTTTAGCAGAGGACCCATATGCCCTGCAATTCAACCCTTCCCAATAAACCCATCAGTAATTTGTATTTTTTTTATTTATCAAAAGATGTTGACTGCCTTGGTTCACACAATAATAAAAGAGAACAGTATGCATAATTTATTATTTAAAATCACCAAAATGACCAAAGATCTGGATGAACTGAACAGGTATACTTTCAATAGGTGGTGAAAACACCCATTAGTTGCCTGACCTCACTGAGGAGAGTTTTCCACATGGTAGACTCCACGATGATGAAGAAGGGCCTCCTCCACATCCCCACCAGATGGACCTCTGGAGGACATGGTATAGTCAAGGGGGGGGCATCCATAGACCTCAGTGACCTGGGAGATTTTGTCTCACATGGTGGTCAGTGTGATGCTGAATTCAGGAGTGTCCCCTTTGGCTTATACTGTGTTTTCCACATTTTTATTTTTATTTATTTTACTTCTTTCAAAAAGAACTGATTCTCTTTTACATCAGCAGTCTGGAAAAAAAAGAGTTTGGGAAATCACTGCAATGGAAAACATGCGAAATGGGGATAAATAGGTTTTACAAGATGGAATGGCTGCTCCCCCCCACCCCCAGTTTGGACAAAATAAATAAATAGATGATGCCATGGAACTGATCAAACACAAATGCTTTTAACATGAATTTATTGGACTGATGTGATGTTTTAAAAAGCTCTCTACATCTGTAGATTTTGGCTGACTCTGTTTTTTCAATTATGTAATGTGTTATTAACAACTAAATACAAGATAATTTATAAGATTTTGCCCAACTTTCTTTTGAATGTGTGTGTCTGTGTGTCTGTCTGTGTTGGAGGCACAGAGAGCAGAATTTCCCAATGACATTTACTCAGCTCCACCTCAAGTCAATGGTAAAACTTCTACTGACTTTACTTGCAAGTTGATTAGAATCTGTGTTAAGCAGTCCAAATACTGACCCCACCACATACACTAATTAAAGGCTAGACCTCTTCCTCCAAGTATTCAGAACTCATGGGTGGCTTAAGAAACACTGGCCTTGATCCAGCTCTGCTAACCCTGAATGGGAGTGCAGATTCCTGTCCACATCAAAAGATGCATCCAGCTGCTTCAGTGTATCCAGATGAGCATTCTAATGCATATAACCAGTGAAGCCCGCTTCAGTGGGCAAATCTCACTTGCTTCATTCTTGTGATAATAATTTAAATCATGTACTGTGGTGTGGTGTAACCTTTTATTAGACCATCAAATGTTCAAAATACTTCATGTGTAACTTTTCTCAGGTGCAGAAAGCTTTTGGCTGGCATGTGCCATTTTCCATCTTTCTTAGAGGAACCAAATGTGGTTATGGTCATCATGTTACATCAAGACTACACTACTGTAATGGGCTCTACGTGGGTTTGCCTTTAAAGAGAGTCTGGGCATTCCAATTTGATGCAAAATGCAGCCACCAAGTTTAAACTGGAGTCAATAGATCAGATCACATCACTTCATTATTACATTATCTTCATTGGCTACTAATTAATTTCAAGCCTCAATTATTTTCCCCTCCCCTTTCCCCCAATAAATAAATAAAATGACACAATATTCAATATTTCCTAATATATTCCTTTGTAAGTTTCAGTTTGATTTCAAACTATCATAAAAAAACCTTCCAGTTGTCCAGGAGTGTGCATATTAGTCTTATTTTCCATCCTGGTGAGCCATTGCATCATTATCAAAGTCTGCCAACCACTTCAAAGCCATCATTTACAGGCTCAAAGTGCATTTTGCCTTTTAGTGGTCTTCCCCAACCTAGTGCCCTTGGACTACAACTCCCATTAGTCCAGCCAGCATGGCCAATGGTCAGAGATCCATGTTCCTTGGTGTGCAGTAGAATTGGGTGGAAGTCAAAAAATGAGGCATTTTGGGGTGACATCCTAAGCCAGCCCATTGATGGGTGCTAGTTTGTTGCAGGAAAGAAAGAAAGACCCACCCACCCCTTCTCCCTGACTGGCAGGGGCCAGCAGGGCTTTGGATGCAGCAGAGGCTCTGCCCTCCCACCAGTGCAACTGATTTAAAATACATCATTTTTACACACACAGACACGCACTGTTGTCACACCTTTCTTCCTAACTTAAAGGATTCAAATTTTGATTTTGATTTAGGCCATAATCCTATTGTGGCTGAGCCCATTTCATTTCAATAGGAAAATTAAGTATGTGCTCTAACTCATCGCTGCTGAAAACAATGGGACTTAAAAGCATTTAATATTTGACTGGATTGCACTCTTTGAAGAAACCTCACCAGGAAGAAAAATCAGATCTGGCTTACATAGATAAAATCAGAATAAAAATGTATAAGGCTTTCTTGAAATGAAGTCATCCTCAAACAGGAGGGGAGTATGAGTTTCACATGCAGCCCATGGACTTTGCTCAGAGGGCTTAAGTGTGAGCCCAAACAGCTCCAGCTATAGGCTCCACCGCCCTTCTCTGATCCAGACCTGCTCTGCAACCATCACTTGATCTCATGGGCATAGTCATCCAGGGTGGCGGGGGTCATAGACCCCTTACTTTTTTGGGATCCAGGACTCAACAGACTGTTCTAATTGGCTAACACAGTCCCCTTTCATGCTGATTTGTTTGTAGGGCGCTGGAGACACAGGGCCCTATTGGGTCCTGGATCCCAAAAAAGTAAGGAGTCTATGACCCCCGCCACCCTGGATGACTATACCACTGAGATCAAGTGATGGTTGCAGAGCAGGAGAGCCAGTGTGGTGTAGTGGTTAAGGTGTTGGCCTATGACCTGGGAGACCAGGATTCAAATCCCCACACAGCCATAAAGCTCACTGAGTGATCTTGGGCCAGTCACTGCCTGTCAGCCTTAGAGGATGGCAATGGTAAACCCCCTCTGAATACAGCTTACCATGGAAACCCTATTCATAGGGTCACCATAAGTCGGAATTCTTGAAGGCAGTCTATCTCTCTCTATCTCTAACATGCTTCCTTTTGTGCTGATTGGAGCAAATCATACTGAAAGAAGGTGAGTCAGCCATTAAGAAGACTCTTCTCAGTAGCTAACACACTACCCTTTCATGCAGATTGGCTTGTAGGGATGTCTGTTGCTGTGGGAGAAAGCGTCCATGGGAAGGACTGAGGAGGGGCATGGACTTGGAGACATGTCCAGGACAATGAGAGTCAAGGAAAAGTGTAAAAGGAAGGAGTGAATCCTGATGTTAACATTCCATTTACATCATCAAGCATTTTGGTAGCAGCAGGAGATAAATGTATAGACAGTCACTGAATTCAGTAATTCAAGCAGTATGTCTGACAGTGTGAAAGGACAGTTAAATAGTGACAGTGACAGAGAAGCAGAAAACAGTATTTTTGCTGTATAATCTGAGAAGGTTGTATAATCTTAGAAGGGGTGTGGCTGTGAGGGGGCGTGGTATGACTATCATGAAGGGATCCTGCACTTCTGAATTTGCCACTGCCCTACTGCTTGACCTCACCCAGAGGACTCCATCATCTCTGCACACCCAGATCCCACCCATGTACCAGAATTTTTTTTATTTCAGAACTGGGAACTCTAGCTGTAGTCCTAGGCGTATGCTTTTGGGAGGAATTTCCCTCCAGATCAGTAGGACTAACTTCTGCAAGGCAGTCATGTCCTTCCCTTTATGGGAGCCCTCTCTTTCCTACATGCATTCAGACTCAGTCCATTCCTTGCTGAGCAAGCTGAACAACAAATATTAATCCAATGTGATCTTCACAATATCTATCCAACCTTTTTGGCACCATAACAGGTAAGATGGGCCTTTTATCATCTGGTTGTGCTTTATAAGTCTAATGTAAATTTCCCCTTTAGGCACCAGCTTTGAGGTTTGGGATGCCCTTTGCTTTCTTCACTCCTAAATCAGACCCAGAAATACAAACACTTTCATTTCCAAGCTTTAAAATAAGCATGTCAAAGGCATTTACAGTGCAATACTATATAAGTCTACTCAACAGCAAGTCTTGATTCAATGGGGCTTATGCCTCCCAGGTAAGTGAGTTTAGGATTGCAACATCAAATTCTCTCCCTCCGTCCCCCCATTAATAATAACAATAAAATTAAAAATTCAATAACAGTTGGGAGCAAAAGCCTGCTGTGACGTCCTTCCCTGGCACCACTTGTGAAGCTCTCACTTTGTGGCTACCAGCAGACAGGAATGTCAGGTTTATTCTTACCCTTTACAGCACTAGCACCGATCTCAAAAGATCCCACTGCTAGGCGGCACCACCCGACACTCTGTAACCCTTTTAGCCAATAGACTATGCCTAGTCTCTGCCTGGCTATTCCAATACCTTGTGTCAATGGGTATAGGTAATTTGTAAACCCCGATCCGCCACTGCCACCATTCGATACAAACTGTTCAGCCTTGGTTACTTTGCTATTCCCCCTGGTATGTGTATCCCAGCTGAAGGAATCAGGCTTTTATTTAACCAAGAAATATTTATTAAGAATTAGAAATAACAAGATTACTTAAGGAATGTTTCACAAGCGTATGGTTTCATCTATATTCTGTTATAATAATAAATAAAATAATAAAATGTACTTGACTTCTTACTAATTGCCTCAGAACTCCGACTCACTCTCAACAACAACAACAACCTCCAAACACCACCTCACAGTCACCACCTCAATTCACCACCAAACCTCCACACCAATTCAACTGTCATTCTTCCATTCATACTCCCAGCCATTCAAACGCTCAGCCAATCATTCAGCATTCTACTGCTCATGTACTCCCCCTCCTCTTTCACTCCACTTACCATATATCTTCTATATAACCAGCACTTACCATATTTACAATATAAGCAGGAACATCACACCCATCCCCAGTAATTAGCTGTAAAAGACAAAACGTATAGAAAGTTGGAGAAAATCCCCACTACATTAGTGTCATTGATACATTTGGAGTACTTCTCAATTGCTGCTTATGTCACATTTGCCACTTTGTTCTGTGCTTGCACACTGTCACTCCCTCTTCCCATCAGCACAGGTCAACATAGAACATAGCAGGGCTTTGTTATTCTAGTGAAATATTACTTATGCAATGAAATGCAGTCTCATGCATCATACGTCCGCCTGGGTGTGCAGGGATGATGGAGTCCTCTGGGATGGTTGCCCGGTGAGGTCCTACCCATGTAGCAGAATTTTTTTATTTCAGAATTGGCAATCCTATCTGCTATGCCTGCTGTGGGGAAGAATCTGGTAAAGTGGCTGCTTGCTCATGACTAGCCCAACCAATAATCGGCCTGAATGGGCTGTAGTAGGTGGGTAAGTTTGGGACTGATGAGAATGGGTAAGTTTCCAGGCTGTCCCTAATGGCTTATATAAGCCTCAGAGGGCTAGAAAGAGGGTGGAAAATGTAAAGGAGAAGCCTGAAGATGGCAGAGACTGTCTCCTGAAGGAGGGAAGGGATTGGCAGACAGGATGGGTTATCTCTCAGAAGTGTCTCACCAGATGGAGGGGGGCTGCCAGGCTGGCTTCCCAGCAGGTGGGTTAGGATTGCTCACCATGCCCGTCTCCCTGCCCCTTCACCCCTCTCCCTCCCAGTAAGCAATCCTGACCCAGAGGGGTGAGATGGCCGGGAGATGGGCATGGTGCAAATGCACTAGCAGAGCCTATCTGGTGCTCCTGTCGGTGTGTTTATACCACACCGACTTTCCCATTGCCTTGCCGGCCTCTACCCTTCTTGAGACATCGGCGCCTTACCTGTGTGATGAGCTGCTCTGGGTGTTACAGCCTTGACCACCAATTGCTCACCATGTTAGGATGTGTCAGCCTCTAATTAAGCTAATTTTATTTATTCATTCATTTTTATACTTATATCTCATCATCCTTCATGCAGCTGAAGGTGGCATACGTGGTACTCCCATCTTCTTCACACAATTACCCTCTGAGATAGGTTAGGCTGACAGATAACAACTGGCCGAAGGTCACTCAGTCAACTTTGTGGCTCAGAGGGATTTGAACCATGTCTAGCCAAGGGATGGGGAAGTTAAGGTTTGAGTACAACTTCTAACATCCCTGTTGGCTGGAGCTGATGGGAGTTGGAGCCAAACAACATCTGGCAGCCTACAGTTTCTCCATCTCTCCTCTAATCATTACCTCACACCACAATGGCTACCACATGTCATTACAAATATGTATGTAGTTTTCATAGCTCAGATGGGTGGGGATGATTGCATGGTTGAATGGGGGGGGGAAGAGTGCTGCCCATGGCTTTTGGATGATTTATATAGCTTCCTTTGTATGTATTGTTCAAAAGTGTGTCACCTTCAAAAACAACCTTGTAAAACTGCTGTTACTATTCACCATGAGCCCTCAGGATATGAGGGGTTATAAATTGAAACAAACGCACACGCTCCCCTGTGCTTGTTACTCCTGTAGCTGAATTTCAGTCAATGCCATTTGCTCAGCCATCATAATTCAGACAGCTCCATTTAGACTTTTTAGCAGAGGCCCACTGCTGTCTCCCGAAGTCCCTGATTTCATTTGGCCTGCCTGTGCTCAGGCTTTTGGAATGGATTTGCGATCCGGGGAGGGCTTGCCAGAATGGATGGTCTGTCATCCCAAATCCAGAAGCCTAGCCCTGGCTTGATGATCCACTTGTGTGCAGCACAGAGGAACCCTGCCTCATAATAATTGTCATCTTTGAGCTATTTTTAGCCTGCACACCAGCCGCCTATTGGATATTATGCTGTAAAGTGAGGATGAATGATGGCAATTGATTATCACAAGCTGTGTGGTGCAGTATTAGGGAAAGAGACCCCAGCTGCGTCCTCTCCTGCCTCCTCTGCAAGATGAAATATCCTGTTTTCATCCCTCTTAATTAAAGTGGGTAGAACACTTACAAGGAGAAGGAAGAGGTTACACTCCGTAAACAATGGTCTACTCAATTAAAAGAAAACGCCTCTATAAAACCCAAAGAATGGGAGTCAAATGCCTTCATTTGTCTGATGCTGCCTTCTTTTTCTGCAGTGTGAAAAGTCTCTCTCTGGCACACACATGCGCACACACACACCCCTAGGTATATCTCACAGCAAAGAGACCAGTCTGAGTTTGTTCCTGTTGCCGGTCAGGATAGTGTTCTTTGCAAATAATATAGAAATGCATGCGTTACACATAGAAGATTGTTTTAAGCATGCACTTAAAATGTACGTGTACATTTAAATGTGAATGAGGGAAGCCCAGGTGCACTGGTCAGAGAGCCATTACTGGCTGCGACTCTGTTGAGTGTACATCCAGAGGCGGGCCTGGGTTTGCCTTGGTGTAATGTATGAAATGGCTTTCAGTATTCAGTTCACAAGAGATGCAAACCCCTTACTCTTCGGCTGATGTGCCACCATATCATACCAAGATACGAAGCAGTGGGGTGGGGGGTGAGTATGAGAGATTATGAGCTCAAAAACAGGGTTGAGAGCTCCTGGGTGCAGTTGCTCTTAATGATTTGCTAGTGGCTGCAAAGCCACTTAACGATATCTGCCCTGGGTTGTAGTCCCAGTTATTGTATTCGTTTTGTCTCTTCAGTGAAGGGAAGGAACTTGTAACCCCCTGTGTAAAGCATCATCTGAGCCACTGCATATGGATGACAGCCACAAATACTTCCCCCCTAGCAACCACCATGCATAAACTCCCAAATCCCTCAGTCATCCTATGTACACTCAACCCATGCTATTGCTGTCATTTTGTCCTTTCCACAACAGTCTCAGAGGCTCACAATGGCTGTTATGGGAAACTTAATGTTTAAGAGCTATTCACCATAACCGTGTTAGGCTGATGTTTCCCTTTACCCTCTTAGCATTACAGCTGTTTCTCTCAACCCTGTCTTTTCCTCTCCCAGACCCTAGATACATTGCTGCCTTTTTGCACAGGCCCTGCTATTGAGCTTCTGGAACCCATTATTTATTTATTACATTTATGCCCCGCCTTTCTTTTCATGCTAGAAACCCAAGGTGGCTTACATATGGTTCCCAGGCGGTCTCCCATCCAGGCACTGACCAGACCTGACCCTGCTTAGCTTCAGCAGGGAGCTGGCCTCATGTGCCATGAAGAACCCTGCAGATCACAAAACTCTAACCCTTACCCTAGGAGAAAATAAGGCGGCTTTCCTCAGCTTGATGTTCTCCAGATATTGGTTGGATTACAAATCCCATCATGCCTGACCATTGGCCATGCTGACTGGGGCTGATGGGAATTGTAGTCCAACATGTGTAGGGTACCAGGTTGGGGAACTGGGATAAGGGATGAGATAAAGACAAACCAGAACTTAATTACATGTTATGTGTGATTGGATCTACCACTCTTACTGTCTTCCTCTAAAAGCAGCAAGGCCTCAGCAAGGGGGCCTAATGCACGTCAAGCAATGTGTGTCTTCCAATCCAGAGCTAATAGCACCTTTGGGGGACTGTGGCACAGGTGAAAGTGTTAGACTTCCCTCCTTGTCATGCTGTGACCCTGATCTAAATCAGGGGACCCCATGGCAGCTTTTAGAAGAAGAAAACTAGGTTGTGAGATTGAATCATGGATCTTCCATGTCAAGCGTAGTTGCCTTATGTTTCTGTCTTGAAAGCAACATATGGTGAAGTGATCACCTGACTCATTCACTTTATGTCTAGATTACTCCAACATAGCAGTCATTATTAATTTATATACAGCTTATATGCCAAAATGCTACCACATATCTTCCCAAAGGAAACAATTTTTAGGTAATCCAGGTGCATGGCAAAACAATCAATGACCACTGGGTAAATAGCAAAATAATCAGTATTAATTCAACACTTTCCCCATACTTGCTTGGTAATGCATAGCTGTGTGTGATTAAAGCCCCATGCAATCAGCCCTAATTGGCCCATGCTAATTCAGTGACGTAGGGAGTTGTGAGAGGGGGTCCAACCAGTAGCGGATGGCATTATAGGGTGCCACTGATCACCTAACCTCCAGTTGCTTGCATCGCTACTGCTTACTGGGTGGTAGAGTTGGAGGGGTGAGGTGGCGGGGAGGTTGGCACAGTACAAACTCACCAGCAAGAGTGCCATATTGGCTCTGCTGGTACGTTTGCACTGTGCTGACCTCACTGCCACCTGCCAGCTCCTCTCTACCTTCTAGTAAGCAGCAATGTAACCAACTAGAGGTCAGGTGAGTGGTGGCGCTCCACCACTCCATCTGCTACCGGGCCCAGCCACAAATCTTTTGTGACAGTCCACTTAGTACAGTTTTTAGAATACTATAGGGAATATAATTTGCTTGCTTTTGGAGAGGGGTCTGAGGGAGTGGAGATTGTGGATTTCATTAAGGGCTCCTTCACCTACCTACCTACCTACCAAAATTCAACCACGGTGCTGACCATGTGTTTTCTGAAAGCCCATTGATTTCAATTTGATTTGCTTCCAAGCATACTCTATTTGGCCAGGGCTTTCCTTCTTCCTAGTGAACTGAAGAGACAATGCAATCCTTTAAACTGGAGATAAATATCAGGGATTCATAAAACACCAACCACCTCTGCAGTTACTAATCATACATTGTATAATCTGTATCTCTATCCATTTCTCCCATCTGGATTTAAAACAAAAGCTAATCAGGGTGTGGCACACAGCAGGGTCCCCCAGGGCTAATTAGCTAAGACTTGGACAGGATCCAGGCACTCCTAAAAAAGCAGAGCTTGGAAAAGTTATTTTTTTGGACTACAACTCCCATCAGCCCAATCCAGTGGCCATGCTGGCTGGGGCTGATGGGAGTTGTAGTTCAAAAAAGTAACTTTTGCAAGCTCTGTAAAGGCATTGGTTTTCATTTCTGGCATAGTTTCCTTTGTGTGCTGTTTGCTTACAAATAGGTGTGTAAACTAGATGCAGGAGGACTTGGACCAAAACGAGGTTGGTTGTTGTTTATCCAGGCCGCGGGGTTTGGGCACCGATGGAGCAGGAGATTTGTGTGCCTGTGTCTTTGCATCCAAATAAACTTGGAGCAAGGGAGGAAAAAGCTTCTTCTCTTAGTTGGAATGCAAACTCAGTACAAGGAGCCACCTCCAAAGGACAAAGATAGGCCACTGCTTCTGGCAGCTGAAATAATATTCTCACCTGCAAAATGCAGAGAGCACATTCAGCTGTCATGATGCCAGCTCCTTGGGATACTTTCCCCCATGTCTTGCTATTTTTTTTCTTTTTTTGGCAGAGGGAAATCATTAACTAGGGACAAAAGTCAACCAATCTTCTCTCTGGAATTATGATTACAGCATGTTACTAATGCTGATGTTTGGAATCGTTGATGGGGTCGCTTGGAGACTGGGACATTCTAACGAAGCAATATATACACATCGGCTGCTCCAATTTTGAAAGCTGAACGCCAATCAAATGGCAAGTGATGAGTAAAAACTGCACTTGGGGGACCTGTCCAAGGCTCCCTTGAATGTTTTGGTCTATTTGAAGCCTTGCCTTCTTTTTTTATTATTTTTTTAGGAGAGCTATTTCCTCAAGAAAGGACTGTGTGAAATAATGCTATGAGACGTTGTGTTTTTCACTCAGGCATGCAAGTAATTTTGGCCATCATCCGGTGCATAATGTGTGAATCAAACAAGCACCTTTTTTTTTAACTGTAACTATAAGCAACTTTCAGCATCTCATATAGCAGTGTGTCTAGGTGGGCCAAAAGGAGCCCTAGGTACAACCTGAGCAGTGGTGCAATGGAAATCAGAGGTCATGTAATATATTGACATTAATTACAAGAATACTAAAATATGTATTTGTTTCAGTATTTAATCATTAGGCTTGTTTTCAGTGAAGAAAAAGCAGGTAATGCATTCAGAGGTTTAGGGCCAAACCAGATGGTACTTTAAATATGAGATTACAGCTGCAGGGCCTCCAGATCAGATTGGGACCACAGCACCAGGGAGAGGAATTAACCCTCCCCTATGGCCATTCTCCAGTTCAGATTACACACACACACAGAGCTACTATTTGCCCAGGAAGAGAAGCTGTTATGGGGGCAAAGGGCATCTTCCCTTCCAGCAGCTTGCATGGGCAGTGGGAGGGGGGGATCCTGAGAAAACAATGATGGAGAAAGAGTTAAATCCCCTTCCCCACACCATGGTTGCAGTCCAGATCAGGGGGCTGCTTTTCTTGAAAATGTGATCACCAATGTAATGTATTATCTATTTCGACTCATAGCCTGCAATCAGCAGGGAATAATTCCCATTGAATTCAATGAGGCTTATTTCTGGCTAGATGTGTCTAGGAGAGTGCTGTTAGTGACGATAGCTGGCCCAGGAAAGGGAACACTGCAGCTTCTCATTGGCTCTGAGCTGGTGAGGTGGAGCAAATCAACCATACTGCTGATGGAAGATGAGATGAATTTGGAATTTCCAGAGCAGAACCAGTACACAGATCTACTACAATCTTTCTTAACTCATCCTGGACTTTACCAATCACTCCCCACAGAGTTCATTTTAAGGATAAACTCTATTTAATATGTGTGACTGCTTTATCTGTTTGATATAGCCTTTAATATTTCATTATATTCTTTTGAACTTTTAAAGTGCAGGTGAAGACATCACTAGTTGCAGCAACACTGATCTCAGGAGCAGAAAATTACCCTTGTAACCATGACAGAATCTGCTTGCACAGGATCAGGGGGAGCATTCAGGTAGACAGATCCTGGGAGCAAGAAGCACACTACCTGTGCCTGTAATCAAACAGTGTGGGATTTGGGAGATCTGACTTCAGACTCCAACCTATCATATTATTCCTTGTCCTCTATTTCCCAGCATAGCAAAATATTGTGGGCGGTTTGAGTGGATATTCCACCCTAATCCTCTGAGGTCGCCTTCAGACATGCATGAGTTTTCTCCACTTACACTTCAAAAACACCTGTAGGGAAGCACCCCCAAAATTAAAAATTGACCTGCATGCATATAATGGGGGACAGGCCATACCTGTCTGAGACATAAGAAGAGCATGCACAGCAAAGCAATGCTCCTGAACTCTTCATTCATGCGCCTGCTGTCATTATCTACCTTCTTACCTACGTGTGCTTTCAGGGTGCAAGGAGAAAATTACAACACTGGAGCCTTTGGGGAAATGCATGCATTCAGCGCATATGTTTGGAACCATGCAAATTTCTAGCCTTGGCAATCAATCAGGAAGGAAAACAAATAGACAGACATAAGCAGTTGTGCTTTCCAGGGGGAATCTAAGCAAAGGCTGATGCAAACATGCTTGGAGGAGGGATGGATAGGAGGCTCAGAATACCCCTTTGATAGGGTTTTAATAGACATATTATGCAGGAACCTGGTGTAAATATTCTCTGTGCTGAAACCATTCCAACTCATCTCCAGCGCCACACACGTTATTATCCTTTTGATTTACAGCTGTCTGGATTTCACATGACATGACACTATTTTATCAGCTCTGGGAACTTGTGTAGATAAATGGCTCAGCCTCCGAGAGGTAAACACACGTCAGCCCATGACAATTATTTCTTTCATTAAGGATGAAAGTGATGGATGTGGTCCCAATTGTTCAGTTTGGGGGGTAGACGCTAGTAATCCCATTATCACCTAGATGGGAGAAACCAGCAGATCAGTGTAGGTATTAAGATGGCTCTGTGAAGCATCATTAAAACTACTGGATAGCAGGCTGCATAGGTAAGGATGTGAGTTGCAGAGAAATGAGGAGACAGTGAATGGGACTGAAAAAAAGGGTAGCTGCCATTTGTTTTTGTTTTTTTCCTTATTTCTAGACTGCGGCCTCCTATAGGAGCCCAGGGTGGTTTACAATCCAGTAAAAGAAAAATAACAATACATTATAGTAAAAAGTCTTAATCAAATGAATTCTATAGCACAGCAAACAGGAAACTAACTGTGGGGCTCAAGATTCCCTTCGTCCACCAAGCACCTGAGTGAACAGATTTGCCTTCTTCAGTTGATGCTGAAAAGTTATCAACAAGGGGAACAAACCTACCACAACTGGGACACCACTGCAGAGAAAGTCTGCTCTTGCGTCACTGCATAATAGGGGTGTTTGACTCTCATCAGCCTTATCTGATGATGGGAGCTGCAGACTAGCAACATCTGTAGGGCCATAGAATCCCATTCCCTGCTCTATATGACAGCTGGAATAAGAACGTATTGGGTGTACTCACAATAACCCTGCAAGGTAGGTTAGGCTTAGAGATAGTCACTAGCCCTCAATCTGATCTCATCATGTCAACTTGTTAGACTTAAAGGCAGCTGAGGGAGAGCATGAATTAGTTGTGGCAGTGGCTCTCAGGGAGAAGAGTTCAACCACTTCTCCCTCATGCCTTTTCCTTGATGTAAATCACACTGATGCAACCAAAGTTATTATGAGCAGTGAAGACATTACAGCAATATGTACTGTACAACAAACTGTAGATATTTGCAGTATGTACGGACAATATGTACAACAGTATGGTCACCTGTCTTATTTGTTCCCCCTTATAATGCTCATTGTCACTTCTGGCAATGATTTAAATTGGAGGAATGGTGCAGTTGGGAAAGGGTTAACTCCCCCTCCCACTTAGCACCAGGAGCCTGATTCAATTTATGCATCTCCTTCTGGGTGCTTTCCCCATGAAATGAGTACCCTCCAACATTTCACAAATGACAATGGGAACATGTTTGTTGCACCCCTGTTCTTGTCCTAATGTTCACTTTGCAAATAACTCCACCACTATTACACATGGCTGAAGGTTCTTCGCTGCCTGCTGTATTCATTTAATCCATAATAGTCTTTCCTCCACTAATTTAAAAGCCAAACTGTCAAAAAAGAAAAAAGGAAAACCTGGGTAAAGGTGTAATGATGGTGTATACTGGGTGTGAGTCATTGATGAAGATGAAGATGAGAGATTGTGACAGAATGGTTTTGGAAGCTTGATTTATGTTTAAAATGTGATTTACACACCTATATGTATATTTTGTTGTTAGAATTTTATATTGATATGATCATTGTTACATATATGGATGTAATGTTGTATTGTATATGTACTGTATGTACTTGGCATTTCTTATTTCTTAAATTGTTGAAATTGTATACTTAAACACCAGGATTTTCTCATGTAAACTGCTTTGAGATCTATTTGATAGTAAGCAGTCTATAAATGACTTAAATGAAATAAAATGACTTAAATAAATAAAATGGGTGGTTGTCTTTTAGCTAGAGGCATACTGTTACTACTAGTAATAATAGCAGTAATTGTCCTACAGTATGTTAACAACTCAAAATATATCTCAGCAGCAGCAGTATGTAGGTAGTGTACCTCATGGATCCTGTTCATGCACATGCATGAGCTTACATATCCACTGGGGACAATGTGCATGCATACACTCACTCAGAAATGTCATTTCTAGATAGTGTCCCCTGTGCGCAGACCTGAATGTGGAAACATGACACTAATAACTCACCCTAACAAAATCTAAAACCCAAGGAGAAAGAGCATACAATAGGGCAGAGGTAACTATTGTGGTGCCCTCCAGATGTAGCTGGACTACAACTTCCATCACCCATGACCATTGGCCATGCTGGCTGGGGCTGATGAGAGTTGTAATCCAACAGCAACAGAGAGCACATCCCCACAGTAGGGAGTATTCTTGGTAAATGGGAGAACTGGAGCATATGGAAGCTTATTTATGATTTATTTATTTTATTTATTGAATTTTTATACCGCCCCACTAGCATAGCTCTCTGGGCGGTGTACAACAAACATGAATGAATACAATAAAATCACATAAACAATACAAAACATATATAGAAAAAATTAAAATGCCTGATAAAATAGGAAGGTTTTAACTTGGCGCCGGAAAGATAGCAGCGTCGGCGCCATTCGTATCTCTTCGGGAAGACTGTTCCACAGTTTGGGGGCCACCACTGAGAAGGCCCTAGTTCTTGTTACCATCCTCCAAGCTTCCCTATGGGTCAGAGCCCGGAGGAGGGCCTTTGATGTTGAGCGCAGTGTACGAGCAGGTTCATATCGGGAGAGGCGTTCCAATAGGTATTGTGGTCCCGCGCCGTATAACGCTTTATAAGTTAAAACCAGCACTTTGAATGTGGCCCAGAAGCATATAGGTAGCCATTGAAAGCGGGCCAAAACAGGTGTTATGTGTTCGGACCGCCTGGTCCTCGTTATTAGTCTGGCTGCTGCATTTTGCACCACCTGTAGCTTCTGGACCATCTTCAAAGGCAGCCCCACGTAGAGCGCATTGCAGTAGTCCAATCGGGAAGTTACCAGAGCGTGAACAACTGAGGTGAGATCCTCTCTGTCCAAATAGGGACGTAGCTGGGCTACCAACCAAAGTTGGTAGAACGCATTTCGTGCCACCAAGGCTACTTGAGCCTCAAGTGACAGAAAAGGATCTAGAAGTATTCCCAGACTACGAACCTGATCTTTCAGGGGGAGTGTAACCCCATCTAGAACAGGATTTATGAAGAACAAATCCTGCCAAACTAATCTTTTCTCATTTTTTGATTGTGTAACCTTCCTTGTAGACTGTGGGAATGCTGTGGACATAATATATCTCGACTTCAGCAAAGCTTTTGACAAAGTGCCCCAGGATATTCTGATTAGCAAGCTAGCTAAATGTGGGCTGGATGGAACAACTATCAGGTGGATCCACAGTTGGCTCCAGAATCGTACTCAAAGAGTGCTTATCAATGGTTCCTTCTCAAACTGGGTGGAACTAACGAGTGGGGTACCATAGGACTTAGTCCTGGGCCCAGTGCTCTTCAACATTTTTTTTAACAACTTGGATGAGGAGGTACAGAGCATGCTTATCATATTTGCAGATTATACAAAATTGGGGGGCATAGCTAATACCTTGGAACACAGAAACAAAATTCAATGGGACCTTGATAGGCTGGAGCATTGGGCTGAAAACAACTGAATGAAGTTCAACAGGGATAAATGCAAAATTCTACACTTAGGAGAAAGAAACCAAATGCACAGTTATAAGATGGGGGATACTTGGCTCAGCAATATGACATGTGAGAAGGATCTTGGAATTGTCATTGATCACAAGCTGAATATGAGCCAACAGTGCGATGTGGCTGCAAAAATGGCAAATGCTATATTAGGCTGCATTAACAGAAGTATAGTTTCCAAATCATGTGAAGTATTAGTTCCCCACTATTCAGCACTGGTTAGGCCTCATCTTGAGTACTGCGTCCAGTTCTGGTCTCCACACTTCAAGAAGGATGCAGACCAACTGGAACAGGTTCAGAGGAGGGCAACAAGGATGATCAGGGGACTGGAAACAAAGCCCTAGGAGGAGAAACTGAAAGAACTGGGCATGTTTAGCCTGGAGAAGAGAAGACTGAGGGGAGATATGATAGCACTCTTCAAGTACATGAAAGGTTGTCACATAGAGGAGGGCCAGGATCTCTTCTCGATCGTCCCAGAGTGCAGGACACCGAATAATGGGCTCAAGTTGCAGGAAGCCAGATTTCAACTGAACATCAGGAAAAACTTCCTAACTGTTAGAGCCATATGACAATGGAACCAATTACCTAGAGAGGTAGTGGGCTCTCTGACACTGGAGGCATTCAAGAGGCAGCTGGACAGCCATTTGTCGGGAATGCTTTGATTTGGATTCCTGCATTGAGCAGGGGGTTGGACTTGATGGCCTTATAGGCCCCTTCCAACTCTATGATTCTATGAAGAAGTCTCCAAGATTGGTGCTCAGTGGGGAGGGGTGAAATTTATGGAAGGTAGGGAGATAGTTATCACCTCCTGCCTCTGTTTCAGACTCAGGCTGCAGTCCTATCCCTACTTACCTGAGAGTAAGACCCACTGATTTCAATAAGACTTACTTCTTAGGTGACATGGTAAGGATTGTGATGTTAAATGTGCTTTTTTTCAGGAGCAATTGTCCTTTTGCTTTAAAAGGGAGGGAATATTTGACCTGTATTGTATAACTATCAATGAGTTTTAAGGAAGGCAGGGGTTTTTTTTACGTTTGTATTTCCTTTCATGCATCCAAATGCAGGCCTCTAAATCTTGCTATGGATCTTGCTTGTGACTCCTGATAATGAGAAATTTGAAAGAGTCATGGAAATACTGGGCAGCTCCTCCACCAGTCAAACTGTTTTGAAGAAGCTGCTTTGCAGAAGCCACATGCTTGCCATGCCAAGTAAAAAAAAGCCAAGGGGCTTCCTGTAAGTATGCTGTATTTATTGAATTACACTATTGTATTGCCAACAATTTTCTCAGGGCAGTTAATAATAGTAAAAAAAAAAACCTATAACAGTCAAACAAGCATATGAAATTAAATAAAATTAAACCAACCACAGTACAAAACTAATATAAATAAAGCTAGCAGCAGCAAAACATTACAACAGCAGAATAAGAGCCTGGCAGAAACAATCCTACTTCCTCACCCAAAAAATGTGTTGTGGGAGGCCCGGAGGAGTGTGTGTTAGGATGGCATACAACGCCTCTCCATCCGCCTCTGTTGGCTGCTGGTGGGGGTGGTTCCATTGTAGGGAAGAGCCAACTTCACTGGCAAGCTACCACCAGCAGATGGCAGTAGCTAGTGCAAAGGCCCTGAAATAGGGCATTTGGGGATGGGGGTGAGGCACTGGTGGCTTTGGATCCTGAGCCACTCAGCTAGAGCAGACTGGAGCTGATGTGGCTAAAACAGATTTAAAAAAATACACAGAGAGAGCTGGCTGGGCTTTAACGCAGTGGGCTATCCGTGGCTTCACATACACACACACCAAAACCTAATTATGTGCCCAAATACCAAAAATAATAATAAAAAAATCTTTACCTGGAGCTGAAAAGAATATACTGTAGGCAGAAGTGAGCCTCTCTGGGGAAGGCACTCCACAATCAGGGCATCACCACCAAAAAGATCTTCTCTCCAGTAAACCCACACCCCATCTGTTTCACTTGCTTATTTATAAAAGTATTTATATAAAACCACCATATCATAAAACATCATGGTGATGTACAATGATAAAATATAAAACACCATTTAAAAACAGTACAAAAAAATCACTAAAGTGACTGGCTAATCAAAAATGTTTTAAACAGCTGCCTAGGTCTGTTGTAGGGTTGCCAGTTCTCTGGTTTTCACCTGGAGATTCCAGTTTTTTTGGGTACTCTCCTGGTGAGTCACCCCAATCTCCAGACTCTTAAGTTTCATTTTTTTAAAATATTAAGTTCCTAGGTGGTCTGGTTCAAAAGATACACACCAAAATTTTATGTTAAATTTTACCTTTGTAGTCCCTTTAGTACCAATCCCTATATCTGTCTGTCTGTCTGTCTATCTATCTTGTATTTCATGTATTTTAATTGTATTTTATATATTTTAATTTATTTTAATGTTTTTGTGATTTTACTGCTTACAATTTTATTATATACATGTCTGATTTTATTTTTGTAAGCCGCCCTGAGCGCCCTATTGTAGGGTAGAAGGGCAGGATAGAAATATTTTAAATAAATAAATAAATGTCAGCTGTGCCCCCGCCCACACAATGTCTGTTAAATGAGATAATAGCTGGCTGCTCAAATCCCCTCATGATTGATAAGGGATTTGTTGACCACCAGGCAATAGTTAGAACCCATTGCAAGTCCTGAAAATAGCTTCCTTTTCCTGCTTATCTGCACATCACCAGATGAATAAGTTTATAGCTTTCAGCAGCAGCAAGAGTACCTAGCTTTTTCTCTGTGTGCATATACTGCACAATAATCAAGCAGGAGACCTGGAACTGGAGATCACAGCAGGATCCTGGTAGGCATGCACAGCAAGCAATTTCAGATACGATTATAATAAAAGTGTGCATGCAGTTTTTTTAATTACTTCAAAACCAGCATATTATACATTTTAATCTTTCAAATAATTTTTGAACAAATTAAAAAAGTGTACACACATCTTATGGTGCTATTACAATGTGTTATACTTCTTGAATTATTATTTATTATTTTTATTTATTTATTTGGTTTTGTTGGAGTAAGCTGTGATGAACCGATGGTAGTAGTTAGCAAACCCCAGGAACCATTGGAGATCCTTCTTAGTTTTGGGTGGTTGCCATGTGAGAACATTGTGGACCTTGCCCGGGTCCACCTCGACTCCTGTGGGAGAAATGTGGTACTCCAAAAAGTCTAGCATGGTTAGATCAAAACCGTACTTTTCCAGCTTGGCATATAGGCAATGTTCCCTGAGATGTTGCAACACCACCTGCACGTGCTCCTCGTGGTGAGCTGGGGAGTCTGAATAAATGAGGATATCATCCAAATACACTATCATGAAGCAGTCTAGATAGTCTCTAAAGATGTAATTCATAAAGCTCTGGAAGACCCCAGGAATATCCAAAAGCCCAAACAGCATGACCAAGTACTCGAACTGTCCATATCGAGTCTTGAATGCATTCCACTCGTTCCTCTTCTTGATTTGCACAAGATTGTAAGGTCCCCGTAAATCCAATTTGGTATAGATCTTGGCCGACTGCAGTCGCTGCAGCATCTCAGTGATGAGCAGCAAGGGGTGGCTGTTGGGGATAGTGACCTTGTTCAACTCTCAGTAATCATTACACAGACGTAAATCCCCACTCTTCTTAACAAATAGGTGACTGAGACCGTTGAATGAAGCCCCCTTTTATGTTGGTCTCCAGAAATTCCCTTAGCGCTGCCAACTCCGGTTCAAACAAGGAATACATTCATCCCGAAGAGATGCATGCCTCCAGCAGTAGATCGATGGCACAGTCATGAGGCAGTAGGGGGGATAATTGGCCGGTTTCCATCTTCCGTAGCCTTAGTAACAGTTCCCAACTTTAAGGACCACCCATCAATGGTCTCAATGGACAAAGGCTTCTCTAGGGTCTGGGTTGGCACTCCATGCTCCTTAGCAAAACTCCAGTCCATAAAACTGGAGGAAGCCCCAGAATCGATCATGGCCTGGACCTGAAGGACTTGACCTCAAGGCAGGACCAACTGGATTGGCAGGTGAAGAGCAGGCTTTGATGGAAGGGGCTGGTGATAAGGTCATGGTTCTTGCTCTGTTCCCAACTCTTTGGCCTCTATGAAAGCTGGGATTTGGAGTTTTCCTGCACCGGAGCCCTTTCTCCTTTGGGGGGGCACCCCCGAGCTAGATGCCCCGCCATCCCACAGTACAAACGTAGCCCCTCCCTCCTGTGCTTCTCCTTCTAGTCTTCTGACAGGCATGGCCTCGTCCCTCCAATTTGCATGGGCTCCACCCCTGACGAAGTCGAAGTACCCATGTCAGGGGTGAAACGGGCATGAGGGAGTGGTATGGGAGCCTGAGAATACAGGACTTCTGCCTTGTGCTCCAACTGATGAACTTCAAGTGGCCTGTCTATCTGCAGACATAAGTAGATCAACTTGGCGAGGCTGCCAGGCGGGGAGCCGCATGTCAGTTCATCCAGGACTTCTGTGCTAAATCTATTCTGGTAGAAATACATCAAGGCAGAGTCACTGTAATCCACATCTTGAGCTAAGACACAAAAAGTGTTGGTGTACATTCCCACAGAGCTTTCCCTCTGCTTCAGGGTTCCCGACTGGCGGAACACCATCTCTTTCCGTTGAGGATCATGAAACATTTTGGTCATAGCATCAACAAACACTGTATACTGGGTCAAGACAAGAAAGTCTCTCTTCAGACTGTTGTCTGGAATCCTGGAGAGCCAATGAAAGTCCATGTCATCAGTACTGAGTCAGATGGTACAAAATGGCCTGACTCGGTATAAGGCAGATCCTTTTGTTTCTAAAAGTGGGGAAAAAACCAAGGCCACAGTGACTCTGAAATTTATTTATGTATTTTATTTACAACATTTATATACCATTTTATTGTAAAAAAACCTCAAAGAGGTTTACAGAAGGAATTAAAATTAAATTATTTTAGGAAATCTAGGAAATCATCAGTCTTTTCTTCATCTATTTTCATTTCATTTGCCTCTGACCTCACTCCCTTACATCCACAAAAGCAACAATAGTGGTTCCATGTGCTCAGTTCAACCCTCTTAAAACCACTAATGATGCACCTTGTTGGTTGCATGATGACTTGTTTCTTGCCCAACAGTGGTAAAAAAGAATTCACATACTAGGAAGTGTGGCTGCAATTATTGTTGTTCCCAATCTACTGCCTGTGAAGGTAGACCAAACCATGCATGTCTTCTGTCAATTATTATTCACTGGAATTGTGTTGGCTGTCAAAGTGAGTTTACAGCAGCTCACAGGGTACGCAAGAAAGGGTAGAGAATCTTCTTACTCTTACTCATTTCTCGAACCTCTCTCTGCAGGGAAGGGTCAAGTCTACAAAGCGTTTGGAAAGGCAGGCAGGGCATTCCAGTCAGGAGTTGCCAACTCTGCTTTGATATGGATATCTTTGCAGAGGATCCCTAGTCAAGCCTTACCAACAACACAATTCTAACCATATCTATTCATAAGTAAGTCCTATTGAGTTTTATGGGGCTTAGTTCCTTAGTGTATTTAGAATTGCAGCATTCAGGGGCATCCATCTTTACTCCTGAGTGCTCCCATCTAATATCACCACAACATTAGGCTCCCTTCTTCCAACAATGGCCTTCTGGTGATTGAACTGGCCTGAGGGCACTTAAACCCTTCTTGGCAGAAGCAAGTAGGCTACAAATGCTCCCTATCCAGGCTCTCTAAGCATATGAGAAGGAATGATTCCAACACTTCAACTGGACCTGGGAATACCCTCATTTAGATAAGATTTCTGTCTTAATTTCCAATCTGAGATTTTGTTTGTTTGTTTGAATGGTTTGCTCCAAGCAACTGTGGTTGATGCTTAATGTATCATGCTTAATGACATCACTAGGGGCCGCCCCTGAAATCTCAGGGTTTGGGATGCTTCTGACCTAGCAACCCTAATCTGTTGGCATTAAAAAGTCTTTAAGAGATAGCTGAAAGTCAAAAGCAAGGATGCTTGCTAAATCTCTGCTGAAAGAGTGTTCCACAGTATGGGACCAAAAATGCTAAATGCCCAACTTCTAGTTAAGGCCAGTTGGGCCTCTGTGACAGATGGGACAACTAACAACACTCTTCCAGATGATCTCAGCAATCAGTGACCTCAGGGATATAAGGGCTCAGGTAGTCCTTAAGGTATCCTGGACCCAAGTTGTTCAGAGCTTTGTATATCATCACAAGAGCCTTGAATCTGGCCAATAAGATATGGTCAGCCAGTGCAGATGTTTTACTAATGCTGTTGCACACTGTTGGCTATCTGCCCCCATCAGCAGTCTAGCTGTTACGTTCTACACCAACTGGAGCTTCTGGACCAGGTCCAAGGGCTGCCACACATAGAGTGCACTACAGTAATCCAGTCTTGACATTACCAGTGCATGGACTACAGTGGCCAAATTATCCCAGTCCAGATCAACCAAAGCTGGCATACCAGATGAAGCTGCTAAAAGGTAGGAGCTTAATGAGAATGGCCTCTGCAGATGACCTTAAGTTTATGGTAGGTATATATGGGAGGAGGTTTTCCTTCACAAAACCTGTTCCCAAGCCAGTTGAGTTTTAAAGTTAATATCAGCACTTTGAATCAGGCTCAGAAACATAATGGAAGCCAACATAGATAGAAATGTGCTGCCATAATGTGACCAAATCAGCCAATCCCAGTCATTAGCCTTGCTGCCATATTTTGAACCCGTACAGAGTGTTTTCAAAGGCAGCCGCATATGTAACAGGAGTGGGTGCATGTGTGTTTGTCGGGGAGGGGATGAGATGCCAGATTATTGATTTTGAATCCTCATCCCAGAGTTCCTGTCACACTCCTCAAAACAACGTGCACCGAGTTACTGCTGTACTGAGCCATCCCAAACTCTCATATATTTGTATATGAGAATATAAAAGGTTCTGTTCCTTGTACAGAGGACCTTGATGCTTGTATTTATAAATGAATTCTCACACCTGACTGGCAAAGTATTAAAACAATTAAAGCCATCCTGTTAAATTTTTGCAGATCTCAATTATCTTCGCAGCATACATTGGATATTGATCAAACACAGCAGACAAATTTCTCAGACTACACAGAAAGAGCAGCAAAGTCATTAAAAACCTACCAAGAAATATATGTGTCTGGAGGACAGCATCCTTTTGCAGCTGGGCCAAAAGACACATCAAAATTATCGGTGGTTTTTTAAAAGTCTTCCTGTGTGGTTTATACATCACTTCAGGAGATTTTAGGCCAAATAACATAACATGTTGGTACATTTCCATATTCTTTGTATTACTATAACATAGATATGGAGAATTTAACTCGGTATGCATTTTTAAGTTAGCTGACCTAATACACATTTCCTGAACTAATACACAGAACGTAATGATCCTTTGGATTTCACACTTCTCCAGTATATAATATTTAATGTACACATTTCTAAAGGTTAAAATACCTTTAAAATGTGTACATTGAGATACATGTTTAAATATGCATTTTCTGATAAACTGTTGTTTATATTGTATTTAAATATGAATTTTTGTACAGATGTATATATATTTTAAAAATAAACCTGCAGATCAATGCAGAAATGGCTGAAATGGGCACACATAAACACATATGCAATTGGCATGGATTTAGAACATAATAAGAGCCTGCTGGTTCAGGCCAGTGACCCATCTAGTCCAGCATCCTGTTCTCATAGTGGCCAACCAGGTGCCTATGGAAAGCCTGTAAGCAGGACCTGAGTGCAAGAGCACTCGCCACACCTGTGATTCCCTGCAACCAATATTCAGAAGCATCCTGCCTCTGACCTTGGAGGTGGAGCACAGCCATCATTGCTAGTAGCCATTGACAGCCTTAACCGCCATTAATTTGTCTAATCCACTTTTAAAGCTATCATATTGGTGGCCATCACTGCCTCTTGTGGGAGTGAATTCCATAGTTTTAACTATATGTTGTGTAAAGAAGTACTGTCTTTTGTCTGTCCTGAATCATCACCTTCTTCTTCTTCTTCTTCTTCTTCTTCTTCTTCTTCTTATTATTATTATTATTATTATTATTATTAAATTTGTATCCCGCCCTTCCTACCAGCAGGATCCCAGGGCAGCAAACAAAGCACTAAAAACACTTTAAAACATCATAAAAACAGATCTTAAAATACATTAAAACAAAACAGCGTTAAAAACATTTAAAAATCAACTTTAAAAAGGGTTAAAACATTATTAAAAAACATATTAAGCAATTCTAACACAGACACAGACTGGGATAGGTCTCAACCTAAAAGGCTTGATGAAAGAGGAAAGTCTTCAAAAGGCGCCAAAAAGATAACAGAGATGGCGCCTGCCTAATATTCAAAGGGAAGGAATTCCACAGGGTAGGTGCTGCCACACTAAAGGTCCGTTTCCTATGTTGTGCAGAACAGACCTCCTGATAAGACGGTATCTGCAGGAGGCCCTTACCTGCAGAGTGCAGTGATCGACTGGGTATATAAGGGGTAAGACGGTCTTTCAGGCTGGAATGAATCTTCCAACATTCAGCTTCATTGGATGTCCCTGAGTTCTAGTGTTATGAGAGAGGAAGAAAACTCTCTATCCATTTTCTCCTTGATATGCATAACTTTATACATTTCTATCAAATCACATCTTACTCACCTTTTCTTTAAACTAAAAAGACCCAAATGCTATAACCTTTCCTCACAGAATTGACTGATAAATACATCCCGACTGTAATGTAAGGTGTATTTTGACTTCTTTTCAGTTCATCCTTCCCATACACATATATACCCTGCTCTCTTCTGGGCATGATCCAGTAGAACTTGTGTCCCTTTCAGTAATTAAATGGGGGAAATGGAAAGGATCATTGTTGTCATACTTAATGTTTGAAGCACCAGCAATATACAAAGGAGAATTAAAACTAATTAAAAACAACTCCCTTAAAGATTCTCTCCCTGATTGCGCAAGAGAGAGGGACATTGCCCTCTTGCCCTGCTTGTCAGGTTCCCAGAAGCATCTGGTTGGCCACCACGGGAAACAGGACTCTGGCCCAGAGAGCAGGTTTTTTGTCTGATCCAGCAAGGCTGTTTTTATATACTTAAGACACTTCCTGTGAGTGTAGGCAGCCTTCTGTATGTATTAGCAATGTGGATGCTCATTTAGGCATACTTAGACATACTTCCCCATCCACACTGTGATGTTCATCTGAACCCTGGTGAACTGGCTGTGGGTCACCAGTGATTATTCATGGCTATGGCTGGATTTCAGCTGTTATTTTTTAATATGGTTTTCTTGTTCTTTGGTGGTGATTTCATTTGTTAGAGCTACTTTGAACTTATCAAGAAGGCAGAACATAGATCTAGCCATACACAAATAAATTAAATGCCTAAGGTTTTTATGTTTGAAAAGTCCGTCTTGTGATATTTGACATTAGCTGGAGTCTGCTCAACAGCATTTCACCAGGGTATTGCATTTTTAATGTTTTTATTCTATGGTGGTTGGTTTTTTTAACGTGTTGTAAACCGCTTTGATGTTTTTAACAAAATAGCAATCTACAGATATTTTTATAAATATAAGTAAACGTGTCTGGGCTGTATTTCCAGATTTTTAAAAAATCTCTATTATGTTTGGATTTTTACAGTCTGAAATTAATCATTATTTCCTAACTCCTCTGCACTTTTGGTAAATACAGCTTTCCGGGATTCATTGTCTATTATTCCTTCAAATCACACTGTGCTGTTTTGAGCCTCAGCCACATGCTGACCCAGTTTGCGACTTTCCATTTGCCTTGTGTTGGAGTTTATTTACCTAACAAAGAGCTTTAGCTACAAAATCTCTCTCTCTCTCTCCTGTCTACAATGTGACCCTAAATACAAATTATTTCAGCCGTATAAAGAGAAGAGCAACATGTCAGGAGAAGGCGTGAAGCTGCTAAGATTTTGCAGCCACATTCACAAAGCTGGCTGTGCTGTCCGGAAAACAAACTGAGAAATTCCTTTATGGACTCAGTTTGCTGGTTTTTACAGCAGGGAACAATCACAAGGGCTGCATCCCTGGAACTCCAAGCACAACACAGGGGCGTGTTAATCAGCACCACATGACAGCATGCAGACAGACAGGCCTCAGAACTGAAGGATGCTCTCTGTGCCTTCCAAATGCATGCTTTTAACAAGGGGACACATTTGCTTATTTATAATGAGCTGTCCTGGGAAAAGGACTGAAAGAGAGAGACTCGGGATGTCACAAGAAAGAAAGAAAGAAAGAAAGAAAGAAAGAAAGAAAGAAAGAAAGAAAGAAAGAAAGAAAGAAAGAAAGAAAGAAGTTTGTTTTTGTTCATCTATACAATGTAAGGGTCTAGAATGACTTAGGAGGTCATCTAGTCCAGTAATTCTCAAACCACGGTCTTTAGTGCACTTTCAGGAGGTCACAGAGACCACAATTAAAATACAGATAAATGCTGGCAATTCAGAGAAAGTTACCACAACATGGTGAAATCTACCCATTTTTCAATCTGTGATTTTAAATGTATCCTGGATAATACAATGCTTCAGAATGTTCACTGGCTTTTTGTATATTGGCCTGGTTCGCCCAAAACACTAAGCCGAACTATGGCTTGCTGTGTGGGCAGGTATGCTCAGTGTGGTTGATGCCCATTGGGCCTGATAGGGCAGAAGGCAAGGAGGCTAACAGTAGATGGAGCCAGAGCCAATGATAGGCAGAGTCAACTATGAGGAAGTTGACTGCTAGTGCCATCCCCTGGATTGGTTGTAAGTACGGAGGCAGGCAGGTGGGGGCTGGCTGAGGACAGACTGAGGTTGGTTGGGCTGTGCCCCATTTGCTGTAATGTACCGTCTCCATTGGGTATGCTTATGCCTGGAGAGAAAAAAATTACAGCCGTATTGCTCCTCTCCTGTTCCTGCTGCTGCCATGCTACCTGGAGCTAAGCCATGGTTTGTCTTAGCATTACATCTGAACTCAGGTTTGCAGTTTGTCTCACTCCAAGCAAAACCATAAGCTATAACCAAGGTGTGTTCTTGTTTTGCCACTTCTGTGTTTTTTTGCGGGGGAGTCAAGCCATGGCTTAGCTCGAGGTAGCATGGCAACAGCAGGACTGGAAGAGGGGCAAAGTTGCTGTTTCCATCTTTCCAGAAACCCACACATCTGATTTTTTGTGCTAAACTATGGCTGTCTTAGCATTACATGCAAATGAGGCCATTTTCTCAGCAATCCTCACAAGAACTCTCTAAAGTATGTCAGTATTATTACCTTTATATAGCTGCTGGAAGGATCTGAGAGAGAGAGAGAGAGAGGCTGCGATGAGATCTGAACAGCAGTGTACTGGCAAATTCAGAAGTGCAGGATCCCCTTCATGACAGGCACAGCCACACTTCCCCTTCTTTCTTTTGCTGCTGGGTTGTGAATGAGATCCTTGTTAATGCCTTCTCTCACAACTACAGATGTCCCTAGGAGCCAATAAGCATGAAAGGGGAGAGTGTTAGCTACTGAGAACAGTCTTCTTAGTGGCTGACTCACCTCCTTACACGATGATTGGCTTTAATCAGCAGGAAAGGACAGAGAAGCATGTTAGAAGACTCTTCTCAGTGGCTGTCCCCTTTCATGCTGATTGGCTTGTAGGATGCTGGAGACACAGAGACCTTATTGGTACCCTGCTCCCAAAAAGTAAGGGGTCTGAGACTCCTTGAGACCACAGATGACTACACCCCTGGATTTGAACCAGATACTTACCCATTCACAAATAAGTCTAGTCCTGCTTGGGCCTTTTCCCTCTCATGTTCCCCATGTTATGAGGGCATAGAGTAGGATTGTGCTTGCTGGCCCCACTCCTTCTATCATGTTTCTGATGGCCCAGACTCTAGATATTGGGGCTGAACTTCTGTGGCGGATAGCCTGTCTACTGATGTGGACTCGCTTTGAGACTGAGAAGCCTGCACAATCAGGGTTCTATATTATTTGGGGAGACTGCACACCCAGAGCAGACTCCCTATTGCATGCCTCCTCACATTTAGAACTATGGGGCCAGAAGACTGTGACATAATGGAGGAGACAGACCAGCAAGTGTAGGCCTATTCTTCCCCTCATGCATTTGGCAGGGAATGCCTGAGTACAGTGGTGTTCTAGGTATAGAATTGCAGCTGTACCATTACATTACACTGGGTTCATTGTCTCAAAAAGCATACATAGAGTTCGGTTTTCGCCTGTATATGCACATAATATCATTGGATCATGACTGCAGAGGGCAAGTGCAGCAGCTGAGTTTTAATGTGGAAGCTTTGGGGTGTCTCCCTTGGTTAGAAGGTAAAAAGTTGTCTGGGTCAATGTTAACTGCAAGGTAAGAGGGTGTAACGGACCAGTTAATGAGTAGATGGTATCTACTCATCATCACTACAGCAATGAAGCATAAGATCAATAAGAATTATCTTCACACATGTTGGAAATGTCAGAAAAAGAGATTTCCCCCACGCAATAAGAATGTAAAGAAGCAAAAACATTTTTTTGAGAAAAATAAATAGTTAAGATGGATTTTAGGATATAAAATATCCCTAGACCCAGTGTTGTTATTATCAAATTATATAGAAGGGTTAGTGAAGCAAGAACATATGGAACTGGCTTTCTATATGCTAACAGCAGCCAGAATCCTTGATGCACAGAAACCAATGAACAACTGTACCATCTATTAGAGAGCGGATTGAGAAAGTGTGGGAGTTTGCTATAATGGCTAAACTAGCATATTACATCAGATAAAAAGAGCAAAGACAAAGGCAGAATATTTTCATGGCTAATTGGATTAATCTTATTGAATATTGCAAGAAATATTAGATACCACCAAATGCAGAATATGGGTTTACAATCTTTGGTTAGTTCAGTTCAGGATATACACAGGGCTGAATTCAATGAAATAATTGCCCAGGGAGAATGACTTCCTCCTAGCAATGGAACTCCCCCTCCCTCTTCTCCACCCACACACACCACACCTGCCCAAATGGCTTTGGAGGATTGGAAGATCCCTCAGAACAGTTTTTGGGGGGTGTTGGAGGGAGGAGAGGGAGAAGTGGTTCCACTCATGCAATGACTTTGTTGGATACAAACCTAAGGCCTTAAAGTTAGTTAGGTTAGTTGTTGTAAGCAGGTAATATATTAAGACATAGTTGCAGAAGACTGTATCTCTGATGGCAGATTTAGATTAATTAGCACTGTGGTGTGGTTAGTAGGGATGGGGAGAAATCTGATTCTGGTCACATTTAAAGGTGAACCTACTGAATTCACACTTTCTGAAACAATATGCGAACAATATGCAAAATCCACACTTTCCAAATTTTCCAATGCAGTTCTCCAGGCTAGTAATGTTTCAAAATAATAATAATCATCCATGCACTAGGGTAAAGTGTGTTTTAAAATGTATATATTAGTGAAAATAACAAATGCATCATACTAGGGACATTGCTTTGCATAAATGTGTATATTAGGCAAATTTGCATACAAATTTGGAGAAATTCGTATTAAAATGTTGATAAATTTTAATGCTGACTTTTTTTAAAAAAAATCACAAACTGTGGCAAACTGATCTTAAGATTAGAAAATGAGAAACTGAGAGAAACCAAAATGGACACTCACCCATCCCCAGTGGTTAGCCTCATGAATTTCTCATTATTATTTTTTTGTAATTCTAAAGAAGATGTAATGGTGAATGAAAAACAAGGAGAGTAAAGTGGTAGTCTAATACAATAAATAAGATCCTCCGTGGCACAGAGTGATAAGCGGCGGTAACGCAGCCGAAGCTCTGCTAACAGACGGAGTTCGATTCCAACAAAAGGAGGAAGTCGAATCTCTGGTAAAAGGGGTCGAGGTCCACTCAGCCTTCCATCCATCTGTGGTTGGTTAAAATGAGTGGGGGGTAAAGAAAGGCTGGGGAAGGAACTGGCAATCCCACCCCATATATACGGTCTGCCTAGTAAACGTTGCAAGATGTCACCCTAAGAGTAGGAAACGACTCGCACTACAAGTGTGGGGACACCTTTACCTTTTTAATACAATAAAGTTTTAGAACTACTAGTCAAAATCCCAGTATAGTGGCAGAGAAATCTAATCTTGACGATTCACAGCAAGTGTTAAAAATCAGAACTGTAAACAGCAATGAGGAATCCTTCCTGTTGGTAATGGTCTAGCCCAAAAGAGATCTAGTAGAGTATTCCCCCACATCTCCCACAAAACAAATCTGGATCAGTCTCAATAAGCTATTATGGATGTTGATGCCATGGCAAATAGATGTTTTTGATCATAGTTGCAGCCGTCTGAACAATCTCAGAAACATGACTCAGTTTGCACATTGCAGTAGTCAGATCTCCTTGGGGTTGGGTGACAAAATGCATTATGGGCTCCCGTAGTTTTCATCACAGTGCAGGAGATGGAATTTCAGCAGGGCCACATTGTCATATCACAATGCTACAGGGATGATAAACACAGTCTGGCCTGCATCATTTTCCTCCTACTGTTTGGCATCTACTTACTTATCTACTGCAACCGTCTGCAGTCACAAAATTTCTTTAACTTAATCCATCCTCAGCAGATATCCATCCAGTCTCCTCTTTTTTAAAAAATACTGCAGAAGGGGAGTAATCTTTCCTGGACAACTTGTTCCTTTGCCCATGACTGCTGCTGCAATGTGAAACCACAGTTTTTTATCCTTCTTTCAAAAATCCCTGTCAATCCATTAATATTCTCCCATTACCTTATAGCATTCTTTCATGCACTGACAACTGCAGCCATATAAGTCCTTTTTATCTTGTGATAATGCACCAAGTACTTTCATCTCCAATGCTTTAGGACCTTGGACATTTATCACACTCCCATTTTGTTGGTTAAGATGTAGTGATCAAAACAGAACAACAACAAAAATCTACTTGAGGTCAAACTAGTGATCAAATCAAACAAATGTCAAGCTTTCTTTGTGATAATTAAAGGTCGACTAGGCTGGTCCAAAACATGTTGCTGCTTGAGGTGAAGGAGAAGATGGTGCACTCCCCCATTCCTTGTACAGAAGCCAACCAGGCCAGCTGTTGAATCTTATTTCAAGTGACCTCCACCACACCTGGGGGCAGCAGGCTAGCTTAGGGCAGGAGAGGCTACATGGCATGGACAGCTCTGTTCTCCAACATCTTGCCATCACTTCCCACCACTTAGCATCTGGCACCTGAAGCAGCCATCTCACTTGGCCTAATAAGAACATAAGAATAGCCCTGCTGGATCAGGCCAAAGGTCCATCTGGCCCAGCATCCTGTTCTCACAGTGGCCAACCATTTGCCTATGGAAAATCTGCAAGTATTGGGTGGGTAGGGCTGGCTTCCTCTTTCCTCCCTTTTGAACTGGCACACTAGGCATGGCCACATAAGAAGAACCGTGCTGTCCATTCCCCCCCAGCTCGCTTTTGCTAATGAAGCCACACACCCTTCCCTTCCAGAAGTGGGACACCTCAGCCAACTTGAATGCACATGATGAGAGAAAGAGCCCCTGCCTTTGTACCAGGCAAAGCAGCAATGATTAATGCGCCAGTGGTAATGAATGTGCACTGAAGGATTAGCGGCATGGAGGCTGTGCCTTTCCACTGTTGCAGAAGCTGGAGCTGATAGGACAGCTGGTGAGAAGGGAGACCAAATTCAATTTGCTCCTAATTTGCATACATATGACAACCATCTGTGCTAATAGCGCTGCAATGTCTCCATTAGGCTACCTTCAAGTGTACTGAGCTCCACTACACTCCAATTAGGCTTTTAAGTGGGAAAGCTTAGAGCATAAATATTTGCAGAGGGGACAGGATGGCTCGCTGAGCCATGGCTTCTTTTGCCTTTCCCTTCATATAAAAGGTTGAATCAAATCCAAGATGGGCATTGGAGGAGGCTGTTCCATTACAGCTTGTGCCTCACATTGGCTTGTCCTCATTCCAAAGAATATAATCTCCAGATGCAAAGAAATCCCAACATCACTAGCTCATGCCACCTCAATTTAGCTTTCAGTAAAAGATGTCTAAGAGTAAGATTATAGCCTGATACGCCACCTTCCCAAAAAGATTTGCTCACTGAAGTCATGACAGTGTTGTTACTTATAGCATGGGTTTTCAAGAAAGCCTGCCCGTCAGAGGTTCATCGAACTTGAGTTATCAAACTGCAGTTTATCCTTAAACCATTGGAACAAACTGTTCATCAGTATTTTTTCTAAAAACACAAGTGAGCCAATGCGCATTTGGAATGGTGCTCATTTGGAGTGCTCAGGGCCATGTCATTTAGTTGAAATTAAGATGGTGGTGCCTATTTTGGACGCTGGAAAGAAATAGCTAGGAAGAAAGAAATAGTTGGATAAGAACATAAGAAGAACCTGCTGGATCAGGCCCATGGCCCATCTAATCCAGCATCTCACAGTGGCCAACCAGATGCCTGTGAGAAACCCACATGGAAGGACCTGAGCATAAGAGCACTCCCCACTCCTGTAGTTTCCAGAAACAGATATTTGGAAGCATGCTGTTTCTGACCATGGAGGCAGAGCATAGCCATTATGGCTAGTAGCCACTGATAGCCTTATCCTCCATGAATTTGTTTAAAACCTCTTTTAAATCCATCCAGGTCGGCAGCTACCACTGCCTTCCGTGGGAATGAGTTCCAGAGCTTAACTATACGCTGCATGAAGAAATCTTTTCCTTTGTCTGTCCTGAATCTTCCAACATTCAGCTTCATTTGATGTCCAGGTATTCTAGTGTTCTGAAAGAGAAAAGCTTTTCTCAGTCCACTTTCTCCATGCCATGCATAATTTTATACACTTCTATCATGTCACTTACTTGCCTTTTATTTAAATTAAAAAGCCATAAATGCTGCAACTTTTCCTCATGGTGGATTCACTCCATCCCCTTGGTAATTTTGGTTGCCCTTTTCTGAACCTTTTCCAACTCTGCAATATCCTTTTTGAGGTGAGGTGACTAGAACTGCACACAGTATTCCAAATTCGGTTGCACAATAGATTTGTATAATGGCATTATGATATCAGCAGTATAATTTTCAATTCCTTTAATGATCCCTATTGCTACCACACACTGGGTTGACATCTTCATTGAGCAATCCACTACAACCCCAAGGTCTCATTTCTGGTCTGTCACTGCCAGTTCAGAATTTAATATTTTTGCTCTGACATGTAACACTTTACACTTGTTTACCTTATTTGCATTTGTCATTTTATCACTCATTTACTCAGCTTGCATAGGGCCTTTTGGACCTATCTTCACAATCTCTTTTTGTTTTAATGACTGAACCATTTAGTATCATCAACAAAACAGGCCACTTCACTGCTTATCCCTAACTCTAGATCATTTATGAACAAGTTTAAAAGGACAGATCCCAATAGCAATACTTGGGGGACTTCGCTTTCTACATCCCTCCATTGGGACAACTGTCCATTTACTCCCACTATCTGTGTCTTGGTACTTAACAAATTCCTGATCCATAAGAGGACCTCTCCTCTTATTCTATGACTTCTAAGCTTACTCAGGAGTCTTTGGTGAAGTACTTTATCAAAAGCTTTTTTCACTCTAGGAAGCCCAAGTGTTGCACACTTTGTTTTCTTTAAGAAAGGTGGTTGTGATCGTCTCCTATTTTCCTATAGACAAATTCATGGAGGCTAAGGTTGTCAATGACTACTAGCCATGAGGGCTATGTGTATCATCTCTCATATCAGAGGTGCTATGCCTCTGAATGCCAGTTTCTGGGAAACACAAGTAGGAAGAGTGCTGCTGTGCTCATGTCCCGCTTGCTGGCTTCCCATAGGCACTGGGTTGGTCATTGCAAAAACAGGACTTTGGACTGCATCAACCTTGCTCTGATCCAGCAGGGCCTTCCTATGCTTTTATTTTTTATTTTATTTAATTACATTTCTAGACCGCCCTATAGCAGAAAGCTCTCAGGGCAGTGTACAACAAATAAAATCACAATTAAAATATGAGCAAGTGTGGAAAAAAATATATATATAGTACAATTATAAAACATTAATAAAATTGCCATTGAGATTTAAATTAAGATCATATTAAGTTTAAAATGTTAAATTAAAATTAAAATATTTAAAATATTTTATTGGATGGTTCATGTGACACCACTGCCAGGTGAGTCAAGAGCTCTTTCCCAGTCCTTTAGCACACCACTGTGAAGCATGTATCGATTTACTAACATTCTGACAAGTTTTCCCTTCTCCCCTCCCAGTGTTATTCACTTCCCCCTCCCAGTGGTTGAGCTCATGCTTCCTACAATTGTTTTTTTAGAAATGGTTCTTCACCCCAGCAAGGCTAGTCCCACCTCCTATGAGTAATTGGGGACAGGATACTAGATCATACTATTAGCATTAATGTAACTACAGCAAAGGGTCCTAATATCCTGAAGGAGAGATGGGAGTCTCAGAAGATGCTCCAGCCACACAGAGATGCTTAGGATGCGCCCAGCATATTCTCATTGAAGTTATCGTTGGATGCACACCTGTAGCATATCTGACCCCCACAGTTCACACAAGTAGGGTGCGTCATCTTGTGATGGGCCCCTGCTAGTTCAAACAAATGGCAGGGTCCAGCCTATGTTTTATAGGTAGTTTTGGCTGGTGTCCTTCAGTGAATGTAGGCATGCACCAAGAGAAATGGTGCCTGCCTTCCCTCCACTCCCAATTGTATACTATAGTGGTGTTGAACCAGGAGCTGTCTGGATAATGCCCCTAGCTGGAGATTCCCTGAGATGTGATTTCTAGATCAGGTAGGGCTGGTCCCACTGTTAGGCAGAGTGAGGCAATAGCATCAGATGACAGATGTGGGGGGGCAGCACTAGCAGCCCCTCCAGTCATTCCTCCTGAGTCCCCCCCCTCCAGCCATTCCCACTGTTGGAGACCAGAGCTATGTGTGCCCCAGGGATGCCATATACCCCTTAAACTAGTCTGCTGCCCTCAGGTGCCCTGGAGAATGCTATCCCATTGCCAGTGCTGTAGTAAGATTCAACGGCTGGTCCAGTCACCTTCTGTACTGGGGTGGGTGGGGGGATGCAATCTTGTCCTTTGCCTCAGGCAGCACAATGTCTTGGGGCAGCCCTGAGATCAGTGTATTGTCCTGAGAATATGCAATATATAAATAGCAGCCTTCCCCAAATTTGTGGCCTCCGGATGTTGTGGAAGACGATTCCCATTAAGGAGTTGTCATCCATGTGCTGGCTGGGACTGATGGGAATAGTAGTTTGAAACATACGGAGAACAGCAGGTTTGGGAAGGCTGGCATAGAAGATAGTCCTTTCTCAGTGTAAGGCATGTCCTTTTGACATAAAATGGTGGTGCTGATGAGAGGCTTGATGACCAGGCTTTATATGTATTGTTGCCAAGCTACAGTAGAGTCAAGGTTGCCCTCATTTACACAGATATATTGGATTTCCAGAGATCTCCTCAACTCCCGACAATCAGTCAAATTAGGGATCTTAGCTTATTCAAGAAAAGTAGCACAGCAGAATGAGCTTGTCTCATTTTACTCTTACAGGACATTAGTCTCTTCAGATGGGTAGCCCCCTTAGTCTGCTGATGCAAAAATCACAGGGAGTCCTGTGGCATCTTAAAAAGTATCAAATTTAGTATGGCATAAGCCTTTGTGGACTTCAGTTCACTGCTCAGATGCATATAATGTCACTGACATATATGTTAAGGGAGATGTAAGTGGAGCATTTAATGTGGTAGGGCACATGCTTTGCATGCAGAAGGTCCCAGGTTCAATCCCCGGCATGTCCAGGTAGGGCTCAGAGAGTCTCCTGGAGAGTTGCTGCCAGTCAGTGCAGACAACACTGAGCTAGATGGTATAAAGCAGCTTCCTATGTTCCTAACAATAGGGGACTCCATCACCATTTCACTCTGCTTCAAAGCACCCAAAGATGTCTGATCAGCAAGTGTTGGATCACTGGACTAGATGGCCCCTTGTCTGATCCAGCAAGACAATTCTGGTGGTTCTTACCTGATGGGCATCGGAGAGATCTGGCAGTTGCTTTTGGTTCTCATCACTGTATTGCTTTGCTCCTTGGCCATCGTGTTCCAGTTACTGATTCATATGTTCCTTTCTGTAATGGTGATATATTTGCAGGGCTCCTACTCTGATTAACTCACTGGCTGGCATTCTGTTGCTAGTAGGTTTGCTGACATGGGGCATTAGCTGGCCAGTTACTTCTCATAGCCCCAGGGGACAAATTAGGTTTCCTGTCAGAATTGTCTTTCGTACCAAATTATTTTTGCCTGTGTTTTTTGGTTTGTGCTGATGGAGAAATACATTTCCCTCGTGGGCTTCAATGGGTTTAAGGTTAAAGGTCAGCCCCTTAATCTACCCCCTTAGCCTGTCTGTTTTTTAACCCACGTGCTCATGCACCGCTAAGGTAATTTGGGAGGGTGGGATAGGGTACTGTGGGTGGGGGGAGAGGGCTTTAGACAGCTACATATGCAGACAAAAGCCAAGCATGTACTCCCACACCTGGGAATGAGGCAGAGCTTGGAAAAGTTACTTTTTTGAGCTACAACTCCCATCAGCCCAATCCAGTGGCCATGCTGGCTGGAGCTGATGGGAGTTGTAATTTAAAAAAGTAACTTTTCCAAGCTCTGGAATGAGGTAATAATTAACCCTAGGAGAAAACATTTTGACAAAAACAGTTAAAAACTCTTGCTTCGCACCTGTTCTTGTAACAAAGTTAATGGGGAGTTTAATCAGAGACAACTGGTTGGGTTCAGTTTTTGTAAACCTCCTTGAAATGGTTGATAAAAGGCGGTATGTGAAAGTTTTAAGCAAACAAACCTTTCCCCCTTGGTGACCCTGCCACAACATTACAGGCATTGGTTGGTTATCTAATGGTCTTGCGCTTGTTTGAAGAATATCATTTGGATCCTATATTGCTTCTTTGTTCACATGAGGGAGGGTCAATTTCTGCCAACTCCCCCTCCATCTAGAGCCCCCCACAACATATCCCACACCATTCCCAAGGTTCTCAACCCCCCCCATAGCAGATTGTTTTGGAAGAACAGGGGGGGCTGCAGAGGGAAGGGGAAGGAGTAAAAGCTCCACTCTGTGACCATGAACTCTATTCCATTTGCAAGAGGAAAATTAGGATCCAACCCTATGTATATCATTCCCGCTGTTTCTGATGCTCACAACATGAGTGTGCCACTGCTTTTATAGCCAAAACAGCATCACCAATGCATAAGAGGGAGGTACTAGTGTGCTTGGGGAAGCTCCAGGGTTTGCAGAAGTACAAAATCTTTAGGGAAAATAACCCTAAAAGAAGGGCAAAAACAGGCCAAGGAGGCCTGAGAATATGCAGTGGCCACAAAATGCTGACTGAGGAAAATGGACAAGAGAGGGAGGAGAGAGGGTGGCTGGAATCTTGAACAGGGAGCACACCACACTTCAACATTTTGTTGCAGGTCCCATGTGTGTGCGTGTGCAAACACACATCATAAAGTTGTTGTGCTACCCCTTGACTATGCAAACAGCACATAAGAGAGAAGAAGATTTGCTACATACCTTTTCTTTTGTGTGATTTCATTTCCACCTCTCGTGGATTCAGTATGCAGATCGCTTCCTTGGCACAGGCGTAAATTTTGGAACAGGCCTCTCCAAATGTAACACAGTAACAGAGACAGGTTAGTCCTAGGATGTGCACTGAAAGTGCGTGAGACTACCACCTTGCTGAAGCGAAGCCTAAGAATATAATGGCTCATCTAGTCCAACATCCTGTTCTCACAGTGGCCAATCAGATGCAACCTGCAAGCAGGACCTGAATGCAAAGAGCACTCTTCCCTCCTGCAGTTTCCAACAACTAGTATTTGGAAGCATACTGCCTCTATGTAAGGAGGCAGAGAACAGCCATAATGGCTAGTAGCCACTGATAGCCTTTTACTTCATGAATTTGTCTAATCCTCTTTTAAATTCATCTTCCAGCATTCTGCTTCATTGGATGTCCATGAGTTCTAGCTTTATGAGAGAGTAAGAAAAAATTGTCACTGTCCACTTTCACCATACCATGCATAGTTTTATACACTTCTATCATGTCTCCTCTCACCCGCCTTTTCTGTAAACTAAAAGGCCCACAATGCTGCAACGTTTCCTCATAAGGGAGTTGTTCCGTACCCTTGATCATTCTGGTTGCTCTCTTCTGAACCTTTTCCAGCTCTACAACATCCTTTTAGAGGTGAGGCAGCCAAACTGTACACAGTATTCCAAATGTGGCCACACCATAGATTTCTATATCAGCATGATGATAGCAGCAGTTTAATTTTCAATACCTTTCCTAATGATCCCTAGCATGGAATTTACCTTTTTCACAGCTGCCATACACTGGGTTGACATCTTCATTAAGCTATCCACCCCAAGGTCTCGCTCCTTATCAGTCACTGCCAGTTCAGACCCCATGAGTGTATATGTGAAATTAAGATGTTTTGCTCCAGTATTCATAACTTTACACTTGTTTACACTGAATTGCAATTGCCATATTACTGTCCATTTGGAGAAGTTCTTTTGGAGCTCTTTGCAATCCCTTTTTGTTTTAACAACCCTGAACAATTTAGTAGCATCAGCAAACTTGACCACCTCACTGCTCGCACCAACTCTAGATCATTTATGAACAAGTTAAAAAGCACAGGTCCTAATACCACTTTCTACATCCCTCCATTGGAAGAACTGTCCATGTATTCCTACTTTCTGCTTCCTAGTTAGTTCTTGGTCCACAAGAGGACCTCTCCTCTTATTCCATCACAGCTAAGCTTACTCAGGAGTCTTTAGCGAGGTACCTTGTTGAAAGCTTTTTCAAAGTCCAAGTACACTATATCAACCAGATCACCTCTATCTATATACTTGTTGACACTCTCAAAGAACTCTAATACGTTAGTGAGACGGAACTTTGGCGAGACAGAAGTGATGCTAGTTCTGATTCAGCAATGCTCACTTTTCTATTTGCTTAGTTATTTTATCTTTAACAATACTTCCTACCAGTTTTCCTGTGACAGATGTTAAGCTAACTAGTTTGTACTTTCTGGGATCCCCCCAGATCCCATTTTAAAGATTGGTGTTACATTGGCCACTTTCCAGTCCTCAGGTATGGAGGTGGATCTGAGGGACAACTGACATATTTTTGTTAGAAGATCAGCTATCTCACATTTGAATTCTTTTAGAACTGTCAGGTGGATGCCATCCAGACCCGGTGATCTGTCAGTTTTTATTTTGTCTATTAAGCCTAGAACATCAGGTCTGGGTTGGATCAGTAGCTGGATGGTAGACCACTACGAGAACTGCATGTACTCTGACTTGGGTGGAAAATGGAAGAAAGGAGGAGCATAAATGAGAGAAATAAATATAATAAATAGCCCAATCCAAAAACCCAGGTATGGTCTAAATCAAGGCTTTAAATCAGGAGGTATATACAAAACCAGTATTCTAATTTTATATTCTTGCATATTTATTTATTTATTTATTTATTTATTGCATTTGTATACTGCCCCATAGCTGAAGCTCTCTGGGCGGTTTACAATTAAAACATTAAAAACAAATATACAAATTTAAAAACACATTTTAAAAAAGCAATTTAAAAACACATGCTAATGCCTCTTAAAGGTGTGTACAGAATCAGATATAAAGTGCGCAACTTCAGCCCATTGCAAAAGGGTGGGCTTGATGCACACATCAGGTGAAGCCTCTAAAGCAGCTTTGTAAGAACAAGAATCTGACAAAAATGATAAAATTGGGTGTTTTCTAACCCAATCCTGAACTCACATCCTTAAGAGGGTGTTTACTTTGCATCAGCTGGCTTTTACAAGAGACTTCCCAAAACAGGCCACAAACAGCTGGTGATGTCCTGCATTTTGAATCATCATGTCCCTGCCTGAGGGCACCATGTTTTGTCCTCGGAAAATGAGTAATTCAGCAAAGAGGCACTGATGTTCATCTAATGACTCCTGTGATCTTTGGATAGACATTGCAATGGGTATCTATTGTTCTTCTTTCAATTGGCACACTGCTGCTCTTATTTGTGAATACGTTTATGCAAGAGTTGGTGTGCCAGAATACTCCCACACACTTTAATGCTATTTTTAAGCTTGAATGTGTGCACAGCTGTCTGTGTACATATTCAGCCCTAGTCCTGAAAAAAAAGAAAGAAAATTAGAGGATGTCAGGAGCCCAGTTCAGGGATTCTCAATCCAGGCGTCTTGCTGCTTGGTATCCTGAGCATTCTTGTCATTTGCAGTATTTGAGTTGCACCTCAAGGTGTAGACAGGAAGAAACCTTTGTCATAATTCTAGAACCCAGGGTCATCCAATGAAGCTGCATGGTGGGAGATGCAGGTCAGACAAAAAGTACTTCTTCATGCAATAGTTCTTCACATACTATGGAATTTGCTACCATAAGATGCAATGATGGCCACCAACTTGGATAGCTTTAAAAGGAAATTAGACACATTCATGAAGGAGAAGGCTATCAACGGCTACTAATTATGGTGGCTATATCTTACGTCCATTCTCAGAGGTAGTATGCTCTCTTCTTATGTTCTTATGACACACAACCAGAAAACACATCTCCAAATTCATTCTAGTTTGTTCACATTGCTCATTACATATCTAACTTCTGCTCATCTACTGGATTGTAACACTTCCTAGCCCCTTGATGAGGCATTTCCACTTGATCACTTTGTCTGGTAAACACTTACCTTGATTACCCCGCCCCCAAGATGTAATAAGAACATAAGATCCTTGATGGATCATCCTGAAGCTCTGTCCAGTCCAACATCCTCCTTTCCACAAAGTGCAATCATAAGCTGCTAGGAAGCCCACAAGCAGGGCGTGAAAGAAATTGCTCTCACCTGTTGTTCCTATCCCCTTCCCAAAGAGGAAACAGAGTGTATTTTTCAACATAAATTAATTTGCCATTCTTGTGATGTATCCACTAGAGCTGGGAGAGAAATTTGATTCAGTTCACACTTTAAGCTGAATCTATCAAATTAGCACTTTCCGAAACAATATGAGAAGAGTAACACAGCCATCCTTCAAAATTCACACTTATTTGAATTTTGCAATGCAATTCTCCAACCAAACAATGCTTACAAAAATGCACATATTGGGGAAAGTGTGAATACAAATGAATGTATGAGTGAAAATAACACACAACAATGTATTCTATGATGATAAATGGTGTGTAAAAATGTGTACTTTGGTCAAAACTGCCTACAAAAATGTGTTTATTAGGAGAAATTTGCACGAAAATGCTGGAGAATTTTTTAATGAGGGTTTTTAATAAAAAAAAAGATTCTACAGCAAATTGCTGCAGAAATGTGGAGAACTGAATTTAAGATTGGGAAACTGAGAAACTGAAAGAACCAAAATTGACAGAACTGTCCACCCCTAGTATCTGCCCCATGGTACAGCATCTATGGTACACCCCGGCTTAGCTCCTCTCAGGTATGGAGAACTTGGCAAAACTTAAGGGAGGAACATCTGTATCAGTGGGCTATTACCGTTTGAGAAAGGTAATCAATTTACTTGCATGACTGAGTTAAATGAACAGTGACCCTGATCTCCAGAAAACACAAATGGCTTTTGGAGGACATTTTTATATCCCAGGCTAAATCTCAATGTTTTTTGGGCTGGCAAAATGTCCAAAAACAAAGCCATGTGTGTTGTGTCGAATGTTAACATTAGCTGGGACAAGAAAGCACTCCAGTGGCAAAAAACCAATAGATTTCTTGGGATATTTTTCATCCCAAGTTCTTTTTAGTTTTCAAAAAGAAAACACTGTCTGGGCACTGAAGCCTACATCACTGGATAAGTTTCTGTTGGCAAAAATTTACCCCAACACATTACATTGACTGGGACACAAAAAGTCCCCCATTTGTTTTTTTGGAATAGTGTTTGTCTCAGTCACTTCTTTGTATACAGGAAGTGGTCTAAGTGGAAATGCCTGAAATTTGGGGAAATTCTTTATCATTGTGCAGGTGACAATCTCCTAGAAGGATTACATTGTAGGTTTACTCCTCTGTAAATTCTGCAGTGAAAAGTGCACCTGGAATGTAATTTTATCCCCAGAGGTCTGGGTTAGATAGAATTAACGTCTGACCACAGCCAGGCCCTTCTCACAGCTGAAACTGCCTTTGGTTGGTTCTACAAAAACACAAGGCTTGGTGACTGAGAGAGGGGGGGTGTCAGTTGCCCTGATATCTAAAGCTTGGATTAATTAGGTTGTTTAATGGGGTCTGACAACATCTGAAGCAGCACAAATTTCCCTGAAAGGAGAAAAGAGGGAGTTGTGGGATTGTTCTCTCCCCTCTCTTAGACTCGCTACACTGCCCAGGAAGCAGAGATTCTCTGATCTGCCTCTGTGTACTAGGAGGTCGTTAGTGAAACAAGCCAGGCAGTACATTTCTAGCCAGCTCAGGCACTCCAAGGGGTCCATGATTAATCACATGTCTTGATGGAAAAGGATGAAGGACCTGTCTTGCTGTGATGCAGGGCCCATGCCTCTAATCCTGTCCCATGCAAATTTCCCATGGTTGTTGCATGGTACGGACCATCAGCTCTTACAGCTGGGTTTTGTGTTGGAATCTGCAACCCATGCTGCAAGGAGGGGGTCACATGATTCCCACAATGTGTTAATGACAATGTTTGTTCCTAAAGCTCTGAAGGGCATCTATCCTTAAGGAGGAACAGGATGATATTGCATGGGTACAAACTCCTCCCTGACTTAGCCCTAGTTCAGATAGATAAATAGGAAGGGCCATATAACTCAGTGGTAAAGAATCTGCTTTACATGCCGAAGGCCCCAGGTTCAATCCCTGGCATTTCCAGGCAGGTCTGGGGGAGATCCCTAGGGAAAGGGTACTGGCGGAGGGATGGAAAGAAAGGCTTCCCACTGTAACTATTTGAGAAGATCAGTGCTGCCTTTCTTGCTTAGAAACAGTTTGTAGTGAATGTTGAGATTTGTAAGGAGTGTCCTAAAAGAATCAACAACAGCATCCTTGTTTTGGCATTAGTGGAATAAACAATGACAGGTATAAAGGTTAGTACTATTTTTAAACAGGAATAAATGACATTTTCAGGGACGAAGCTCTCTCCACCACCCCTGTGCCTGCAAAATGAAGGTGAATCTATTGACTAGTGTCTCTCTCTGTCTCACCTGCCCCCATTGCTTTCAAAATCTCATTGCTGATGAACTGGTAGCTGAACTTTGAGAGAAATTACCAAATTAATGACTTTGCTCCCTTTTTGACAGGTAGAGAGAGAAGGAGGAGGAGGACAACTCTGGCCAGGACTCATCTGGTACAATAATAAAGGATATAACCTTGCCCTGAGGTCTCTGCTATGAAGTAGGGCAGCTGGTTGCTAGCAGGGTGCATTGGAGAGTGAGCCAGGCAGCAGGTGGAGACCATCCACAAGATGATTATTTAACACTCCTGAACAGAGCACAGCTAAACAGAAGGGATATAAGAACATTTGAAATAGGGCACTAGCTAAATTCCCAGCATATTGCGAATGAGGCCTGTACTTCCATTCACATTTCTTGCCATTGCAGAAAACACAATGGGCTACACAATCTGTGTTCTTGCAGCAAAATAAATTTGCAAATGTACAGATTGACAAGGTGGGAACTAGGGATGGAATAAGGTATCGATTTCTGTTCTGCCCAAACATGAAATCATCCCAACATAGAGGAGCATTTGTCACATGCAGAGCAATTTCTGTTCCACTGCAGCCCAGCCGCTGACAAAAACTGCATGATTCATCTTGCAGTCTGCTAAAGCAAAATCTTATGTAATTAATTGTATTATCATTGCGTTATTCCACAATTTATTTCAATGCAAAAGAAACACAATGCAAATTTTGGGGGAAACTGTCATTAATTACGATTATGTATCATTTGCAGACTGAAAACTACAACAACAGTGAACAGCGATCGTACTTGCTGGATTGATTTCTGCTCCGGACATGAGAGGAAGACTGGCCATTTCCACTCCCATTTATGTTCCAACATCCCTAGTAGGAATGTACCTTTTCTAACATGTAATCATCCCAACATAGGTGAGAAAAAAATCACACTATAAGCAGCCCTGTAAGCACAGCATCTGGGTTTCCTACCTTGTGACTCTCTTCCACTAGGCTTATATTTTGCTTTCCTTGAGTATTCTGGAAACAGAGCTTGGAAAAGTTACTTTTTTGAACTACAACTCCCATCAGCCCAATCCAGTGGCCATGCTAGCTGGGGCTGATGGGAGTTGTAGTTTAAAAAAGTAACTTTTCCAAGCTCTGGGAATGAAAATACAACAAAGAGTCCTGCAGCACCTTAAAGGCTAGCAAATTTACTAGAAAAAAAGTCTTTAAGTTGCTATACAACTCCTCCTCCTCCTCTTCATTGCTGCAGGACTACCATTCTAGATTTTATAATGGAATGGTAATCTTGACCAACTTCTTGCTTTGAAGCCTCTGAGTCTGGAGCAAACGTTGCTGAGAGATTGGTTCACCATCATTGTGGTCATCGTCATCATCCAAGCATGTGACTGAAATCCCAAGTAAGAAGCAACATAAGTGTATCTTATGGTGTGTCTGCAAATAGTGGGTTTTATTTCTTTCCTTTAATCTTTGTCCGAGAAAGTTCCTGTGGTGTTGGGGTTTTGCACATTTCCCATCTACATGCACAAGAACCAGAACAGGAATAAAAACAGTTCAGTAGACTAAAGGCAGGGTAATTCAAAGCACTTCATGTTCTCTTACTACACATTACTAGGGATGTATGTACAACCCTCTGTTCACCATAACAGGGATGTGATCCTTTTCATGTGGTCCAAGCAAGCACAGCAAAGCACCCAACATCTCCTTCACCCATCATCCTATTCCACTTCATCTGCCCCTGATGGGACCCAAGGTTACCTAGTACAGGAGAAGAGATAGGCTGCGGTGTATGTCCCAAGTTACTTTCTTCTCAGTGGAGTTGGCCCTGTCCATCTCATTGGGAATGTGACACTCCAAGGGGAGAAGTGGAGCTCCAGCTGCCACTTTCACTGGAATCACTCCTGCTGCCCTAGATACGTTTGGAGGCACTGGGGGGGGGAGAGAAAGTCATGACAAACATTGCAGGTGGGGCCCTGCTTAGCTCACACCAACTCCCAAATACTGATCAGAAGTGCTAGATTCAAGTGTCTCTTTTTGATTATTCACAACATTCCTACACGTTACAAGGGGAGGAAGCAAGGGAGAAGGTGGTGTGGCAGTCACGCATCTCCAACATATCATTTTTCCCTAATGCAAAATGTAAGGTAAGCAAGCCAGCATGGTGCCACAATGAACCTGATAAACGGGTCAGAAGTAGACAGAAGAACTGTGGTCCCTGAACTGTGGTCCAGATAACTTAAACATATATTGCCTCTACTAAAACAGGGCAGGGATGAGAAGTTAGAATGGTGATAGGATGGGGGAGACCCAGCTGCCAGTGGTGGAGCTCATAAGGGGAAGCTGCAGTGGTTCAAGAAAGTATAAACATTTTGAGGAAGAGCCTTAGAGGAGACTGGAGAGACACTATGGCAACTGGGGAGAAGACACTAGGGCTTCAGTCCTATACACACTCACCTGGGAATAAGGCTGATTGAATGAAACTTTCTTTCGAGTTAGACATGTATAGTAGGGATGTGCACAGCCCAAAAGATTCAGTTCATACTCCATTTTTTGGAAAATAGCCTGCCTTGGTCCAAAATGGTTCATAGGTTTGCCGATTTAACTTGGGCTCTGTCTGAGTACGCTCTGTTCCCCCCCATACACACCTTTGAAAAACCAAAAAATGACTAACTTTCCCCCCTTTTGACAAAAGTGGATGAAATTTGCAGGCATTCCTCCAAGGCACCCTTCTTTGGCTTGGGATTCAGGATTCATTTGGATTTGATGCATGCCCCTAACATATGGATTTGCCCTGTAAGAGTGGTTTCTCACACAATCAGTTAGACTTATACATGAGCTGTGTTTCAGTCAGAATGATTGGATGCCAACCCACACACACACACATATGAAATTGGTGCCAGAGTGAGTCTTCTATTGTTGTGGAAAGGATGTAGCTCAGTGACAGTGCATCTGGTTTGCATGCAGAAGGTCCCAGGTTCAATCCTTGGCATATCTATGTAGGACTGAGAATGTCCCTAGTCAGAAAACCTGGAGTGCTGCTGCCAGTTAGTGTAGACAATGCACTGGACCAAAGACCTCCCTTGTTATAAGGCAGCTTTCTGTGTTCCTGTATAGACTTAGACATAACTTTCATGAGTATGGAGCATCCACATCATTTGTGAAGGGCACACATTATTCAATATTTTGCAAGATACCACTTCTGTGTATTTTAAAAGCAGCAAAATTCTAAGTGGTGGCATGCATTCTTCAGATCTGATATGGCATGTGTGTATTTAATGAGTATGTATTTCAAAAAAATTATAAACACATGTGATCAGAGCAGAAACTGTTGTGTGAGACAAGCCACCTTGAACCAAGTCAAACCAGAGTGAGGGACAAAGAAGGTGACACCAGGTAAGCTTTTAGAAAGAGAGCAAGGAAGGGGAAATGGGGAAATGATACTATTAGAGACTCTTTGTACCAACAGCTGTGCTAGGAACGCATAGGCCTGATTCAAACATAACATTCCCACAGTGGTGTAATTACTGCTGGAAATTGTTTCCACATGGGCAGGGATCCTGAAGCTAAAAGAATGGTTGAATCTGCTGCCCCTGTGGGACTGACAGATCATGGCATAATCATCCAGGCCAGTGTGATATGGTTGATAATCAGCTGGATACAGATTGGGGAGACCTTGGTTCAACTCCCCACTACAGCTGTGAAGAAGGCTGAGATCAGCACCCAGCACCCTCAAGTAACTGCTGGGGACCCAACTCACTGCTGAAGCCATTCCTGCCCCCTTTCTATGCTAGGAAGGTCACTGGATGAAGGTCATTGTCTTCCTTACAACAGATTAGGAAGAGAAAGTGAGGGAGACAATGTGCTGGGCTCCTTGGAGGAAGGGAGGATACAACTTAAATGTAATACACAAATGTAATCCACAAGTAACGGCAATGCTTATTTATTTTATTTATCAGAATTTATATACTGCTTAAACATCCGCAACCTCTTTTTTTTTTAAATGCCCCTCACGCAAAGTGATGCACACACAACCGAGAGGGCATACATGGAAAATATTGGGATGAATCGTTCAATACAGCATGGGCAACCTGTTGACCTCCAGATGTTACTGGACGACAGCTGGGGCTGATGGGAGAGAGTCCAACAACATCTGGACGGCCACAGAGTTCCCCACCCCCTCCATAAAAGAACCCAGGCTTTGTGGAAGTAGTTTGGACCCATTGCAAAAACATTTTAATTGAGCCAGAGACAGGTATGGGTGAAGGTGACAAAGTGGATGATGGCATAGATACACTTGTATGGAGAGAGAGAAAAGGGAAGCCAGGGAGACAGGAGGAGAAGACAAAATTAGGCTTCCTTTGAATCCAGAATTGCATTAGAAAGGCAATTTGCAAATGATAGACCTGTGGCAATCTGTTTTTCCATTTAATATGCAGCATGATGTCCTTAAAAAGGTGATTTTTGTGTATATGAAAGAAGATGGATGTGATAAATAATGCAGGCTGCTTAGTGGCACTTCTGATTTATACAGCACAGCTCTCTCATTTGAGAAAGCAACATGCTAATTACCTTACGTTGGCAAGAGCTCCTTGTTCCACTATCCATTCACAATCTTGACAGAATTAAGTATGTCCCTGTATGTTGCTTTAATCACCAATGCAGAGTTTAAGCAGCACTTGCACTGTCCCTAATGACTCCGGTTCCGAATGTGGAATTGATGTTGACAAAATATACCTTGACATTTGCGTTGGGAAACAGAAAAGTTGTTTCCACCCCTCCCTAGCAAGAGACACAAGTGCTATTAATTCAGTGACAAAACACAGAGCACAGTCAATACCAAATTCCCTGGGTAGAAACTAGGAAGAGCACACATCCTAGTGTTTGATTGCACCCTCTACTGGGCAAGGATGGCATTGGGAGATGATCGGCAGGCTGCCTTGTGTTCTGTTGTAGTGTTTTTAAGTTGTTTGAGCCAATGACACTCATGATGATTAAACTGTTTTCTTCATTTGTAAATTGAGTAAGCTATATCAATTGGAATGTACAACTGATTTTAAAACAATTCTTGACTATTTTTAATGCTGCTTTACCATCATTCATGGAGGAAGCATATGATGAAGAACCAGAAATTTTAGAATGTGAGGTGAAAGCTGCTCTTAAAATACTTGGAAGAAACAAATCACCAGGAACAGATGGCATACCAATAGAGTTGCTATAAGCTACTGAGACTGAATCTGACCAAATTTTGACAAAAATTGTCAACAAATATGGAAAAGAAAACAATGGCCCACAGATTGGAAGTATTCAATATACATCCCAATTCCAAAGAAAGGGGATCCCGGGGAATGCAGTAATTATCAAACTGTTGCCTTAATATCCCATGCATGTAAAGAAATGCTCAAGATTCTACAATAAAGGCCCTTACCATATATGGAGTAAGAAATGCCAGATGTCCAAGCTGGATTGAGAAAGAGAAGAGGAACCAGAGATCATATTGCAAACATATGATGGATAATGGAATGGACCAAGGAATTTCAGAAGAGAATCACCCAGCAAAGCCTTTGATTGTGTAGATCACAAAAAACTTATGGAATGCTTTAAAAGAAATGGTGGTGCCACATCATCTGATTGTCCTGATGCTCAACCTATACTCTGGACAAGAGGCTACTGTAAGAACAGAATATGGAGAAACCAACTGGTTCCCCATCAGAAAGGGTGTGAGACAGGGGTGTATTTTATCACCTTATTTGTTTAATCTATATGCAGAACATCATACGGAAAGTGGGATTGGACCAAGGATTATCAATACCTTGGCACAGTCATTAACCAAAATGGAGACAATAGTCAAGAAATCAGAAGAAGGCTAGGACTGGGGAGGACAGCTATGAGAGAACTAGAAAAGGTCCTCAAATGCAAAGATGTATCACTGAACAATAAAGTCAGGATCATTCAGACCATGGTAGTCCCAATCTCATTGTATGGATGTGAAAACTGAACAGTGAAAAAAGCGGATAAGAGAAAAATAAACTCATTTGAAATATGGTGGTGGATGAGAGCTTTGTGCATACCATGGACTGCGAAAAAGACAAATGATTGGGTATTAGAACAAATTAAACCAGAACTATCACTAGAAGCTAAAATTATGAAACTGAGGTTATCATACTTTGGACACATCATGACAAGACATGATTCACTAGAAAAGACCATAATGCTGGGAAAAACAGAAGGGAGTAGAAAAAGAGGAAGACCAAACAAGAGATGGATTGATTCCATAAAGGAAGCCACAGACCTGAACATAGAAGAGCTGAACAGGGTGGTTCATGACAGATATTATTGGAGGTCACTGATTTCATAGGGTCGCCATAAGTCGTAATCAACCTGAAGGCACATAGCAACAACAACCATCATAAGTGACAGGTTGCAAACTTTAAAAGCAGTTCTGAAGACTGATCCTAGATGTGTTTACTCAGAAGAAAGTCCAATGAGGCTTACACCCACATACGTGCAACGTAACCGACTCATCCTGTGGTTCAGTTCAGATGGCCACTCCTGCACCATATCTTAACTGTGTAACCAGTTGGGATCCTACCATCTCCTAATAACAAAGTCAAAAGCACAAAGATATTGGTGGGGGGGGGAAGTAAGTATCCTTCTGCAGATCCCTGGCAATTACATCACCACCCACCAATCTGTATTCCTCACTGGTGATTCCTCCATGTTAGCCACTCGCTGGTGGCACCAATCAACATGCACTGATGGTGGAATGATGAGATGGCATGGCATCACAGAATGCGTATTACACCATCTCCCAGGTGCAGTGCACAAATAGACTGACAGTAACAGCGCACACTCCCTCTTCCACCAGGAGGCTTGCATAGACTCCATAATCGAAAGGCAAGGAGAATGATGCCACTGCATCCAGCAGAGTTAATGTTCATAGCACTGCTGATCATATATGTGTTTGACGGGGGGGTGGGAGATGGACAAATGGACAAGGAAGAAAAGAAACCATCCGTGTATGACCACAGGGGTCAACTTCTAATGTGGCTAGTAGTTTCGCAGAAAAGAGGGCTGAAATGGCAAACAGAAGACTTAGGATGTGACTTCTACAAGATAAAGCCTACCTTTGGGGTCTTCTGTCACCAATACCCTGAGGGAAGGAAAAGGGGGAGACAGCAGGACTAGAACACCAGACTCTCCCTCCAGAGGGCTCCAGTGCAACCACACAGCTACACAGAACTTTTGGGATCCTTGTAGATTCCTGGTGCTGAGTCTGTGATGAGCTTTCTTTCCTGTTCCTGCCCCTGACCCATGCATGGACCCCCACTGCTCCCAGTCATACCAATTCAGAACTAGCTCTATGCGGAGCTATATAGCTCAATGGAGCAACATGAGCTTGTTGTATACAAGAGATCCCTGATTCAGTCTCCACCAAGGGATTCTTGTAGGCTAGGAAAAGCCATATGCACTCCAGTCTGTATTAGATTTAAAATTGTTTTTACATATGAAAATGCTTTCATTATTTTTATATTGAAATGTTTTTATTGTTGATGTTCTTTTTTTTTTACAATAATTTTTATTCAAATTTTCATAAAACAAACAAAACAAAATCATAAAACATTCAAAGACAAAAAACAAAACAAAACAAAAATGATTAAACAAAAAAATAAAATGTTGACTTCCTATTTGTCGCAGATCAGTTATAGTTCTACAATATATAACAATCCTGTCTCTTAAATTATATTATAAAATCACTTTCCTCCAGTAGTTATCTTAATTAATCATCAAATCTCATAAACATTACTTTATTCTTTCCACAAAAAGTCAAAGAGAGGTTTCAATTCTTTAAGAAATATATCTATCAATTTTTCTCCAAATAAACATGTCGATTAATCCATCTCGTTAATAATAATAATAATCTTATTGTCATAACCATAGTCCAAATAAACATATTGATTAATCCATCTCATCAAAATCTGTTAGGTCCAATAATTTCAATAGCCATTATTCCATTATCCATATTAATTCCATCTTCCATCTTCAATAGTCCTGTTAAGTCCAGTAATTTCAGTGTCCAATCTTCCATTATCAGTATTCCATAATAATCTTGCTGTCATAGCCATAGTCATATAATAAGAGTCTGATGGGAATTTCCTCTATCCCAAATATTTTCTTGCCATCGATTCTGAATAAGTTGCTGAAATATTGTTGTAAAGTCATATCTCTGTTCTTCTTTTTTACAAAATGCACTGGCTCATCTCTTGAGAGTTTTTCCATTGTCACATGGCTGCAGTTAATTCCATAGATTTTCTCTATATCAAGCTCCATCACGTCATTCCAGTCCAGAAAATTATCCAAGCCATTGATAACTTTATCTCTAATATCTTCATTAATTTCTTCAGAGATAACGTTAAATTCCAAACAGTAGATTTTATTTCTAATATCCATAAACTCCAGATCTTTTTCCAATTCCACATTTGTTCCAATCTCCAGGGCTTGTATCTTCCCTTTATTTTTTCTTTTCTCATCTCTGATCTCATTCTCCTCTCTCACAGGATCCCCTATTTCTTTAAGCTCCTGCGTCATTTTGCTCAGTTCAATTTTCAGCTCCTTACTGCCCTGTCGCAGGGTTTGTTTCGTTATCTCAATCTCATCCATTATTTTCTGAAACATAATTACTTCCAGATTCTCAGCCACTTTCTTGATTGCCATTTTTAAAACCACGAAAACAAAACAAAACAAAAATAAAGAAGAACCACTTCTTATTTCAGCAACAATTGGGTTAATATTCCAGGCTTGATGACATCACAGTATAAACAGAGCAGCCTGCCTTATCTCTCTATGTTCAAGAATACAAAACAAATTTAGTTCCCAGCATCAAAACAGTTAGTGGCGTCGTGAAGAAGCAGATTCGTCAAAATAAAATAGACCAAAAAGAGAATAGTCCCAGACAATATAATGTTCCAAAGTTCATATTTTTTATTTTTTTCTCCTCGGAATAGAAATCCCTCTTCTGTTTATATCTTTAGAATGCACTTCCAGGACAGCTTTTTGCAATAGAAGCAGAGATAAGCTGTTAATTTCGTGAATAACAGAGAAGAGTTATAGCTCACCCAGAAGTTCTTTAAAGCTGATTCATTTGACAAATCTCTTTTTGCTGCAACAATTTAAACCAAGTAAAAAAAAAAAGATAGAAAGAAGGGTGCTTGCCTGTTAGTCCATTTTCTCTTTGAAGAAAAGATAAACGTGTCGCATTAATCAGATAGAGCTTGTTCGGAAGTCCGTCCGGCATTGCTGGCTGGACCTTTTCTCATAAATTAATGAAATCCAGTCCTCCCAACAAAAACAGGCTTTTGAGGTTGATCTCTATGTTTCTCCCTGCCCGGGAGAAATTTCATCAGTCAAAAAAAAAATGTTCTGACTGATTTATATCTGAAAAAGCTTCTTCTGAGGCGGGAGCCCGTCTCAAAAGCAGGCACAAGCGAAGTCACCCTTCCCAGAAGTCTTTATTGTTGATGTTCTAAATCAGTTCAAGATGTTTTATGCAAAGCAATTCATAAATGGAACAAAATAAATCAATAAATACACACCCAGCCCAAGGTGCATGTGGTATAGCAACTTAGAATGTGTGGTGTAGATCAATCTGTCTCATTTTACTATTGCTTAATTTATCCATGCCCTGGGATTGCCTTTCATTTGGCCCAGCCCTCCTTATCTCATCCATGGTCCACCTACATCCTGCCCCACATTCATTCCGCAGCTTGCTGATATATATTGGCTATTTCCCCAGAAGAATCTGCTGCTTATCACCACCCTTCTCCATTTCATGATGGCATCATTGCTTAATTTAGCACACCTGCAGGCCTCTCGTTGCTGTTGAACCTTGAGCCCTGTTCTTTGCTGGTGCTAAGACTATCCCCCCCCTCCAAAAGCCCTAGTGGAGAATTGTGGTGGTGACCTTACTGCCCCTCTCCTATTATATGTACCATTGTGAAAAGTTGTCTCTGGTGAGCTACAAGCAAGAGGGGTGTCCCCATCAGCTAACTATTAGAAGAACATTATGTCTTGTGTTTCTGCCTAACTGGATCCAATTGTGTGAGTGTGTGTTTATCATCTGCCTCTGCTTGTTGATGTCCTGCTTTTCTTTAAAAAAAGTTTAATACTGATGTTATCTTAGTTGTTGGCTGCTCTGAGAACCCTTTGGGGTTGAAGGGTAGATAGATAGATAGATAGATAGATAGATAGATAGATAGATAGATAGATAGATAGATAGATAGATAGATAGATAGATAGATAGATAGATAGATAGATAGATAGATAGATAGATAGATAGATAGATGTACAGCTTATATTGACCAGTATCAGTGCTGGAACGTATTAAAATGTATGGATCAGTCTATTTCCAGTTTGTGTCAGTTTTTCTCATGTTTATTCATAAGTCTGTACCATCCCATTTCTGCATCAACATGTGATTTTAAAAAAACTGCATGAAGATTTGCATTGTAGTTCACATCACTTTTAATTCCCACAACAGTATGCATTTTGTACACATTTTGCCCTAAAGTGCATACTGTATACATACTTTGGTACAAAGCTGTAGGCAATATTTGAAGGTGATAAAAAAACAGATAGCTGCATTCAAAACCATGCTTTATTCTGGGAAGTATGTAAAACAGGACAGCTTGCTTAAACCTGTAGAAAATCCTTGAGCATCCCTAATTCAAACAGCATCATACAGAAATATGGCAGCCAACCATTTTGGCCTTGAAGGGCTCTTGACGCTTTGAAAATTGCATGACAGACAGAGAAGTAACCTGTGCAGCTTTCCCCATCGCTGCATACTTTTGCTCAGGAAAGCTGCACTTGCATTTCCCCTTCGCAATGTGCCTTTGAAAATCACAGGAGCCCTGGGGCAGGGAAGAATGGAGGAAAGAGCCCTACATATAGGACCAGCTGTATTCCTGGTTGGGAGATGCTACTATTGTAGGTAGTGCTGAGGCAAATGTTCTCCAATAAGAAAATTCAGCTCAAATACTGAGGCTGGTGGTTGGTGAAAGGGCTTTCCAAAACTCCTTGCTAAATTTGGGGTGATGGTAAACATTCTGCATTATTTTTCAGAAATAACTTACCTGTTAGAGGCATAGTAGCAACTTCCTCCTCCTTTTCTTTTCCTTTCTTTTCTTTTGAAACCTCAATTCACTATCAATGCAATTTTTTGATAAGATGCTCTCTCCCAGAAGCCCCCATTCTCCCCTCTACAGTGCCTCCTTGGAGATACATTACTTTACAACATGGTATCATTCCAGGGACAATGTTGGGAGAAGGGAATTGGCAGCCCCCACTGGTGGCCCCCATTTCCCCCTAACAATCATCTTAGAACAATAACAATGTTCCAAGGGGCCATGGGGCAAACAGGAGATGTCCATCAATAGCAGCTCTGCTGTTGAAGTGAAAATGCCTTTCAGCTTTCGTTGTGGGATGTGGCATAAAGAGAATTAATTGAGATACCATTCCTAAATATATCTACTTCCTTAAATTTCAGTTAACTGCATGCATTCAGGGCAGCAATCAGTACATCTCAGTCAAGGGAAGGACTTGCCACACTTTTTCTTCTCTCCCATTGATCCAGACAAGAGAGGGGTGTTACGAGCCATAAGGCGATAGGCATTTCCCCCCTAAAAAGCAAGAAGTGTATCTTGTCTTGTATGATACAAAAGGCCCCTTTCAAGTGACTTTCACTCTGTCGCTAAAAATGAAAATAAAATCCAACCATTAATTTCACTAAATTGTGAGGCTTATCACCGAAGGCGGACACACTCTGGCTACTACCACCAGCCAGGTCATTTAGGGCCACTGGGGAGGTTCACCCCCTGCCTCCCCAGAAGAACATCATGGCAAGGGGAAGACCAGCACATCCATCAACCTGCAACAGAGCAACTGTTTCAGTGCATGATTTTCTCTCCCCTCCCCATTCATTTGTTGTCCTTTCCTGTTGTGTCTGTTAGATTGTCAGAACGCAAGAAGAGCCCTGCTGGATCAGGCCAGTGGCCCATCTAGTCCAGCATCCTGTTCTTATCATGGCCAATACAGCAAGCCAGCAGGTCTTTTTATATATGTACAGTGCTTAGAACATCTTAGTATTTTTCTCAAATACTTCTTTGTTGGTAGAAGAACATCATATTCACATAATTGCTACAACAAGGAGGGGTACTGGCCAAGAGTCACACTGTCGGATGTGTGGGAGATGACTGTAGGCTTTAATATTCAGCAGTGAGCATAGGCTTCATCTCTTGTTTCTTACCAGAGCATATGTACCAGTCATGAGCTCTGGAAAGGAAAAGAGGTTTTGAGGCAATGATTTATCAAGCTCTGGCTCAAGTTCTAGGGCTGAGGATTATTGAGCTCTCCCACAGTATGCAGGGCAAGAAAATTAAGAGATCTTTGTCTGGGGATCCTAGAAAGGTTAATTTTGCTACTTCCTCCCTGCTGGGAAAAACAGTTGTTACTTCTTAAGGACAAATGTCCTTCACAGGAGAAATGTGCATTTTAAACATTGTATTCCATAATTAACTATAATGTTGTTGTGTGTAAGGGGGCATCATCATTGTGTAATAATGGTGCAAAGCTGTTGCTGTTGGAGAGCAAAAGTCACAAGAAGCATATGCAAAATCAGATTTTCTTACATTTCACCTTCAACCTCCCTTCTTGCATATGGCTTTCAGTGAGTCAGCAGATTCATCCTTTGTTGCCTTATCGTTAGCAACCAGAGGCAGTGAAAACTTTCCTAATAATTTCCAGCCTCTTAGATGGAAATGAGTCACTATCAACATGGCAGAAGGGCAAAGCTTGTAGCTAAACACTGAGGGAGAATAGCTTTCATACTGTTTTGCAAAAGCAAGCAAAATATTCCTTTTTGGTGAAGCAGTCTCTTTGAAGAATCCCATGATACTGATAAAGCAAAACTCAGTATCAAAGCCAGTTAGGTTTTGCAGTTTCTATTGCCTAACTGAATTTAAAATGGCAAACAACCCCTCAATCCTGTGTCTGCAGCCAAGGCTTTCAAAGTCCTCAAGCAATTGTTTTTTAAATTGTTTTCATTCAGTGAGGAGCAGGGAGGACAAGAGCATGAACTGCAACACCACTACTTTTTTTACACGTATGAACATCATAATATGCTAGCTCATGCTCAAGCGAGAACATAAGAACAGCCTTACTAGAGCACAGCAAAGGCACATCTAGGCCAGCATCCTGTTCTCACAGGGCCAACCAGATGCCTATGGGAAGCTCACAAACAGGACCTGAGTGCAAGAGCACTCTCTCCACTTATGATTCCCAGCAACTGGCTTTCAGAGGCATACTGACAATGGAGGTAGAGCATAGTCATCATGGCAAATAACTATTGAAGCCTTATCCTCCATGAATAAAGTTATTTTTTTACCATATTCCATATCCACGGTGGTGTCATAGTTATACTACTATGAAATGATATCACAATTTGCTATACCGTTAAGCTTTCTGACATTTTGTTGCCATGCATTATGCAATGAATACAACAGGTTGTGGTACACTCTTGAAAGAGAAAAAAGGAGTAGGGATGTTAGCTGTAATTGAACGGTAGCAGAAGTCATTATACAGTGGCAGAATATGCAAGCTATGGTAACAGAGCCTGCAGCACTGACATTGGGGAGAACCTTTAAGAAGACCTAGGCCAAAGGGAACATAGCAACAATCCTGTGTTGCTGAAAATGAATTGGACTGCCTTTAAGTCAATTCCGACTTATGGTGACCCTATGAACAGGGTTTTCATGATGAGCGGTATTCAGAGGGGGTTTCCCATTGCCTTCCTCTGAGGTTGAGAGGCAGTGACTAGCCCAAGGTCACCCAGTGAGCTTCATGGCTGTGTGGGGATTTGAACCCTGGTCTCCCAGGTTGTAGTTCAACACCTTAACCACTACACCACACTGGCTCTCACCCTGTGTTGATAAGCCTTCCCAATTTTGGTAAACCAAATGCTCATTACTTTGTTCAAACTTTTTATTTTGACCCCAAAGATTACAATGCTAGAATTCTAGAATTAAATGTCTAGAAGGAAGCTTCCTCAGAGACAAAGCAATAATTGTATTAAAATCAGAACATCGGCATTCTTTGTGCAATGGAGCATTTTTACCCGACCTTCCTTGCTGAAGTGAAGCATGATGAAGATGGTGATGATGATGATGAGTTCTTACCCACCCTTCACCATATACATATACACACAAGTGTCAAAGACCAGGGTAAAGGGATGTATTTCCAGCATATGACAGAAACTACATAATCAAGGTGCCAAATGTACCTCTAGGGAACTAACCCTGATCTTGTGCAGGGATCAGCTAAAGCAGCACTCCTGCACCTCTAGCCTCTTCTGTGAGCATCCCTTTATGTCAGTGTGAGACAAGCATGTCATCTGTTCAAAGACTGAGTAGGAACTGCTTAGATCAGCCTTTCCCAACCAGTGTGCCTCCAGATGTTGTTGAACCACAATTCCCGTCTTTCCTGACCATTGGCAATGCTGGCTGAGGCTGATGGGAGTTGTGGTCCAACAACATCTGGAGGCACACTGGTTGGGAAAGGCTGGCTTAGATGTATCTCACAACTGGTCTTTGGGAGGTCATTCTTTTTCATCTACTCCATATGGCATGATTGGCCTGGGATGTGGTGGCTTAATGTGACCTATTGCCTTTTATTTGGCTTTTGGTCACAATCAGTCAGGTAGTGCAGATAGGAAGGGTGATTTGGATAGGCACTGTTGAAATGATACCTTTTGAACCTACTTCTCATTGCCAGTCAGTTTGAGGGGAGCCCAGGAGGCTTCTTCCTTGCAAACACTGGCTAGCAGTTGTGGAATAGAGCAGGTTGGGGGGGGGTGTATATGTAATTCAGGTCCCTACCACTCTGTATAAAGTAAAGCTCTGTGTCCATCCTTTTTCTATCATGTAGAATCTAAAAGAGGCCAATTTTTCCCCCTTTTGGCTAAAGTGGATTAAATTTTCAGGCAGAGGAGCCCCTCTAGAGTGGATTAAGCCTGCCCAATAACAGACAGGTGTCTCCAGGGGTTGTTTTGCAGAGAACTTTAAAGTTTGATTTTTGGGAGAGAGAGAAAAGGACAAGTCTACAACATTTTTTCATTTTTTTCCACAATTTGATGCAAGTTGCAGCCATAGTCTCCTGGGGGTATTAAGCCTACCAAATTTCAGAAAGATCACTGCAGTGGGTTTCCTTCTAGGGCATGAAGTGGCTAAAATGCTAGGAATCACTTAACCTACCCTGGTCTGTGAGCAATTCGTCTGAAAATTGCTGACATGACAGAGGTGCCTCTGGGTTAAAAAAAACCTGTCAAATTTCAGGTAAATAGATCCAGGTGTGTGTGTTTTTTGTGGGTGAAGTAAAAGGAATTTACTTTCCTCCATAACTCCCTGGGGAGAGGAAGTGAGGATTCGTTTCTTGGAGGAGTATGGGGATTTGTCTTTGCTCTTTCTTACCTTAAAATAATTAAGGGGTGACCAAGTGGTGCATATTCTTGCTTCACACCAGTCTTTCTGGTGCTTCCTTGCATCCTCCAATAGGTCTCGCATGCATCCAATAAGCCTTACAGTATGAGGCTATCTAGAATGTTGCCTGCAGAATTCTGAAGATCTTTAGGGTTCTTTTTTAGAGCACAGAAATGTCAGATTTTTAAAAAACAAATGAAGTTTTTCACTTTAAAAAAAACCTCTGATAGTGTGCTTTAACAACATTTTTTTAAAAAACTTCAGTGCTCCACAGGCAACATTTTGGACAGCCTCACTTTTTGTAAAGCCCATGAACCTAAAGAAACATAGAAATGCAGGACAGCATGGAGCTATAACTACAGAAATATGGAAACAACAAAGCAACAAAGCAAAATGAGGCTTTGTGGGGGCCCTGATCCAACTCAAGGCACTTTACTGACATTGAACTTTGACAGGGAGGGAGGGAAGCACCTCATATCACTTTGCTTCACCTCATTAGCTGGATCTCACAAAGAGCTATTACACTCCTCTGGAAAAAGTACCCTTTTCCCATTGGAGACTAATTGTTTTAGATCAATGTTGCAGTGTTGGTCTGAAGTGTCATAAAGATGGAAGCGCTGCTCCTAAGGCATTGGGTAGAAACAAATAGCTCCTGCCGCCCTGGGCTCCTACTGGGAGAAAGGGTGGGATATAATAAATAATAATAATAATAATGATAATAATAATAATACCACCAAGTGGAAGCAGTGACAAGAGCCACCCTCTTTCATCCTTTTTGCCTCAATTCTCCTCTTTTATTTCAGACCTAGTGAATATCACCCATCTCTTGGCATTCGGCTTTTATTGTTATAATAAATTAATCTGCAATTTTATTTCCAAGCTTTTTACTGTTTTCTGATAACACAAGGTTTCATCTCTCCCCCAAGCCCCTGCAGCATTCTTCCCTGAAATTTATCTCATTTTTCAACAAACCTTATATCCTAATGAAGCAATGGGGGGGTATGATTTTTTCAATTTGGTAAAACATTAGGGAGTGAGGCTGGAGTCCAGCTTGTCAGCTAGCCAAGCCAAATAATAAATCTGTTTGGAGAATGTGAAAACCTGCTTCGATTAACCTAATGAGCAGTTTCAGGAGGCAGAAGCCAGTTATGTCCAGCATTACATTATGATGGTGCCAGAGCAACTGGGTCTCAAAATGAGGTCTGTTTTAAATGCAATTCCTTTTCATGGGGTTTGAGGTATGAGAGGACACTGTGTGGTGCATCTTTAAAATGCTATGCACCAATCCATGAATGGCGTATCTCCCTACCCCACAACTGCACCACCGTTTTCATTAGATTCAGCAAGTGCTTATAGCCTAGTGGTCTGCAGAACAGGGGGCAGGGGGAATCTGCCTTAGGTGAACTTATGCAGGGACGCATAGTTTGGAAGGTAAGTGGAGTCAATGAATTTTCAATTGCTTTGCTTGATCTGACCAAACATTTCATCAGTAATGAACAACCAAATATCTCCAGGAAGATCACAAGCAGGACACCACACAGATGGCCCCCTCTTCTTTGCTCCCCATTCATGCCATCTCTCAGCATGGGGGTCCTATTTAGCTGTCATGGTAATAGCCACAGTTCTATCCTGCATAGATTTTCCTGTTCTTTTGTTTTTTGAAAGCCATCTGAGGTTGTAGCTTTCCCATCACATCCTTCTGTTTTCATGTCTATAGACACCCACACATACACAAAGGAGATAATCGGAAGGGCTACTCCCTGGCCAAAGTGACTTGTAGTTTGGTTAGATTTACATACCTTGATGTTTGAAGCCCCAGAGCAGGCTCCCACAATTGTCTGTCATCTCTAGTGACCGTTCTCAGATAGGGCTTGACAAATCTTAGACAATTGTAAGTCAAAGAATCCTGCTGCCATTCATTTCGAATCCTGTCAAGGCTCCATGCAACATCAAGGGAAGAGATGGGGTATATCATATTGTGTTTGTATACAAAATGTGCTGGAAATTCTGTATGTAGCAGAGATCTTCAGCATAACTTCCACACTAGATTTATGTGCTGGGGAGAGTTTGCAGCCAAAGGAAGGGAATGTAGAGTCTGTCAGCTATCCCTTGGAGGTGGAGTGGCAAAAAAGTGGAAAGTTCTCAATGCCCCACACACTCCCTAACTTCAGAGGGGGCATGGTGAATCCTTACCTCTTTGACTGGAGTTTTGGGTGCTGATCTTCTTCAGCGTTTAAACCCTAATTAAACATTGGGACTGGCCCCCGAATCAATTGGGACCTGGATCTAGGTCAGGTTGGCTCTGGATCAGGACTCAGAGCTGATTGGGGGAGTGCACAGACCTACCACAAACAGTATCATTCAGCGATTATGCACTCATGGAGGAGACATGGCCAGCCACTGCAAGATGCCAGTTCTGTCTTGGCCATGTTTACTTCTGGTCATGGTGCAGCACATAGGCAGGCACCAACTCCCTTCACCTCTTCACAGAGTTGTATTTCATTAATTCATAATATCAACAGATAGACATTATGCCTGGTTTCGTTAATTATGTTGGTTTGCCCAAAGACAAAGAATTGGAATCTATTTCATACACTGATGATCATTCCTTAATAACTTCTGTGTGGGACAGACACTAGCTCCATGTATTTGGACTAAAAACATACCATTGTTTCAGTACCTTGTCTGATCTCTGGAATACAGAGATGGTCTATCCTTGGTAGTAAACAAGATTGTACCCAGATACAAAAATACAAAGATCTGTGCTGGATCAGATAAAAGGCTTATGTAGTCCAGCATTCTGTTCCCATGATGGTCAGTCAGACGTCTGGGAAGACCACAAGCAGGACATCAGTGCATTAGCAGTCTCTCACTCATGATCACCAGCAACTGGTATTCAGAAGCAGTATAATTCTGATACTGAATATAGCCATCATTCATGAATAGTATCTTCCTGTCTTGTGGAGTCAAATCTCCTTGATTCTCTGAAGAACTGGGGTTGATGAAATGAGTAGGACAGTATCTAAAGTGGAGGTGGCAGATGATTCAGTCTGACTGAACAAAGGTTGCAATCAGTATTACATCCTACTCTGTGACAGCGACAGCAGCAAAGAAATCTTACTCTCAGTCACCATCACATCTCCTCTGTGGTGTCCAGTGGAGTTCTTAGAGACCTGTTGCAATCTGTGGGGGACAGGTATAACAGAACCCTCAGAAACCCACTGTGATCAATTTATGGGATACTTCACAGGTTAAAATCATTCCCATCCATTCCAAGTTTGATGTCATAGCAGCTATGTTAGAATGGGTACCAGCTATTATATGTGCTCCATCTTGTCAGTTTTCTTTGGATAGTTAGTGTAACCAGTCTGACAGAGGTTTTGGATCAGACCAAGGCAAGCAAACTGAAGCTTAATCAAGACAGGATGGAGGTACTGTTGACTGGAGGATCTGATGATCTAGGATTGGGTGTGTTGGGCTGCACAATCCTTTCAGATCTGATTTGAATCTGAAACAAATTAAGGGTGCTTCATAGTCATTTTAAAATGAAGCAGGAAGCAAATGATGCAGAGACAAAATGGCTGGGACTGAAGCACTTGGAAAATGAAGCTTTGTTGCTTCACCTCTGAGTAGACATGCATAGGATTGCATCGTCAAAATTCTAAATGCTCTTGGATCACATTCTCTCAAAAGTTAGGGCCTTTGTGGTTGTGACACCAAGAATCTGAAAAAGTCTCCCTAAAGAGGGATGCCTGGTTTCACTGCCACTTGCTTTAGGACACTGAACGCTGTACTATTCCAGTGGGCATTTCTTGGACATTGTTCACTCTAAATGGCTTTTATTGATGATCACTGCTTTTACATATGTTATATTTATCTGAGATTATTTTCTCTGTTATTGTATTATTTTATTTACTTTTTATGGCTTTGTGAACTGCCCTTCTTATTTTTATGTGGAATGGCAGGATAAATATATTGGAATAATTTTATTACTACTACTACTACTACTACTACTTATTTATTTATACCCAGCCTTTCTTCCACCATGGAACCCAGACCCAGAGCTACTTAGCTTCAGCAAGGTGGTGGCCTCATGTGCCTTCAGACAATAGCCTGGGACCATGAACGTTGTGTCTCTGTGTGTGTGCATGTGGATATATGAATGAGAATTAAATGTTTATGTGTGGGATTCAATCATGTTAATCTGAAGTCTTTTGTTCACTACACAGCATCCTGTCCCCAGTCTGAAAATAATATGCAATATGGGGGTGGTGTTTGCATATATGGCTCTTGATATAATTACTTTTCAAAGAAAGCTTTCTTTTTGCTTATGTTGGAATATTAATAAAACTTCTGGGTTTCTATAATAATAATAATAATAATAAATGGTAGGCAATTTAGCTAATTTCCCTCCTCTCTGCAGCCCTCTGCAACTTCTCCAAATCTGCTCCAGAGGATTGGGAAACCTCCAGAACAGTGTGGGAGGTGGCACAGGTCTGAAAATAGCCTCCTTCCACCCAGGTCTGTAGCTGGGGGGGTGCACTCCCCCATGTTGCGCTTCGCCTCCCGCTTGGATTTTTGGGGGAAATCGTCTTTTTAAAAAAATTATGACATGACAGGCAATGACAACCTCCATTTAAAGAATGACATCTTGTTTTAAGAAGAGCAATTTAAAAATAAGACCCTCTGAAAAATTCAGCGTTATAAAGCAGGGTGAGTGCACAACAAAAGCCTCATCTAGAGGAGCCCTCAAAGTCTGCTCACTCAAGATTTTCCCTAACTGGGGGTGGATTTTTCATGATCAAAGTCACCGTATAATTACTTATATGATCCTGAAAAAAACAGCCTGTATAGTAACATAACGCTTGAAGAGCTAAATATTAGACCTTTGCATTATGGGCTAGAGTTAAATGCTACCCCTTGGACTTTCCTTTGCTTTTCAGTTTCAGTTGTGTTCTTTGCCTAGCCAGCAATAAAAAGCATGTTTGTTTGTTTGCCTGCAGTTAAGAAATAAGAGTTTGTTTATTCTGCAGTTATAATGAGTAGAGCAGGATTATTACTAGACTATGTCATCTTATCTTACTATATAATATTTTTCTAAGTGTCACACTACCCGTGAATGCTTCTCAGTAGGCACACACACCTGCGCAAAAGCATTCACAAATAGTGTCACACTGCTAGGTGAGGAGGTGACAGTGCTCGAGGTGCCTGGTGGCAGCAGCAATGGATCATGAGGGGCCTGGTAGCAGTGGCAGTGTGCAAGGAGCCCGGTAGTCCAACAGGCTACAAGGTGCCAAGTAGCAGCTGTGGAGGGGCTTGAAGGGCCTGGTGGCAACAATGGTGGTGATGCCAGTGTGCAAGATGCCCAATGGTGGTGGCAGCAGTGCTTGAGGCACCCGGTGGTGGTGTGTGAGGCACCCAGTAGCAATGGGAGTGTGCAAAGCACCCGGTAGTGGCAGTGGCAGCACTCAAAGTAACTGGTGACCATGATGGCAATGGTGATGGTGGTGCATGTGATGCCCTTCCCTGGCTCTCCCTGTCAGGTTCCTACCTGCGCGTGGCTACTGCCTGTCACTAGGCACCACCAGGGACTCCACCGGTCCGGACTGTCCTTTATTTTATTTTTTCTCTCCCCGCTCTAGCACAGATCTCAACAGATCCCCCTGCTAGGCAACCACCAGTCACGTCCTAATACTAGTATTCCCAGAGACTCTGAATACTGGTATTGTTATTCTCTTCACCGCTGCCACCATTTGTTACAGTTTCCCTTCAGCCTTGGTCATTACCTTACCCTCCCTTCTGGTCTGTGAAACCCCAGCCAAGGATCAGGCCTTTGGTAAACCAAATTAAGTATTTATTAAAGATAACAAAGCTAACAAGATTAACAAGATTTCTTCTTAAGGCACATAAGCATATGTTTTACTCAATACTAATCCGAACTCCACCCCCCTCCTTCTCCACTCTCTCCTGGCAAACCACTCTCTCAAACCCACCAAACAACCCACTCTTTCTCTTCTCCCCCCTGATTCCACTCTCACTCTTCCTTTTATACGTTCAGCCATTTTAAACACTTAGCCAATCATCTAGCATTCTACTGCCCATTCACTCCCCCTCCTCTTTCACTCCACTTACCATGTATCTTCTAAACAACCAACACTTACCATATATACATTAATATAGGAACATCACATTTCCCCCCCCCTTAAACAACGGCAGAGTATTATTCCTGTTCCAGGATTTATACGTCGCGTTAACAATATAAACAAGTCTCTATGGGGAAAATGTCTTTCTTTGTCCCTCCGTCTGGTCACGTCACTGCAGTCCCAGCCACTTGCCTGGAAAGTCCATCGGCCAGTACATTGTCCTTGCCTTTGATGAACTGGAAGTCCACTTGATAGTCCTGTAGGGCCCAGGACCACCTCTGCAGCATAGTGTTATGGTTTTTCATAGTCTGCAACCATAACAAGGCCCGATGATCCGTAGTTACCGTGAATCTTCGTCCCCACACGTATGGGCACAACTTGTTCAGTCCCCACACGACTGCTAGGCACTCCTTCTGGACTGACAAATAGTTTTTCTCCCTCGGTGTCAGCTTGCGACTCAGATACGCCACTGGATGTCTGGTGCCTTCTCTCTCCTGCAGCAAGACGACTCCCAGCGCGAGGTCTGACGCATCTGTAGCCACGATGAATGGTTTCTCATAGTCTGGTGCTATTAATATGGGTCCTTGGCACAAGGCTTGCTTCAGTAGATCAAAAGCCTTCTGACATTCATCCGTCCATACCACACGCTCAGAACACTTCTTCTTTGTTAATTCATGCAAGGGGGTTGCTATTTCCCCAAAATTTCTCACAAACTTCCTATAAAATCCAGCCACACCCAGAAATGCCCTTACTTGTTTTTTGGTTAAGGGGATCGGCCACGCTTGTATTGCCTCCACCTTGCTCCATAAGGGGGTGATTTTCCCACTCCCCACCTTATGTCCTAAATAGATTACTTCCTTTAGTCCAAAATGGCATTTCTTAGCTTTTATTGTGAGGCCTGCTTTTCTTAAGGCCTCCAATACTGTTGTCAGGTGTTGGACATGCTCAGGCACCGACTTGCTAAAAATGGCCACATCATCGATATAGGCCACTGCAAAATCTGACATGCCTCGCAACACAGTATTGATTAGCCTCTGAAATGAACTTGGTGAGTTCCTTAGTCCCATGGGTAAGGTCACAAACTCATATAACCCATCTGGTGTACTGAAGGCAGTTTTGGCTCTGGATTGCTCGTCTAGTTCCATTTGCCAAAATCCTTTACAGAGATCTAGTGTAGAGATAATGGTTGCTGCCCCCAATAACTCTAACATAGCGTCTACCCTAGGCATAAGATACGCATCTGGGACAGTAATTTTATTGATTAGCCGATAATCAATGCAAAACCTTGTCGTTCCATCTTTTTTCGGAACCAGGACAATACTTGAGACCCAGGGACTGATGGATTCCCTGATCACTCCTAATTCCAGCATCTCTTCCACCTCCTTTTTGATCTCATTCAAAACTTTCCCACGGTACTTTCACACAGTACGGAACAGATCTGATTGGGGCATGATCTCCAGTATCAATGGAATGTATAACTATACTGGTTCGGCCAGGTTTGTTGCTAAAGAGATTCCTATAGGTTTTCAAAACTCTCAGAATCTCTTCTTTTACTTCCTCCTTCACCTCCTCTGACCATTCCACTTGATCTAACCCTCCTTTGTCTTTGCTTTCCTGTACCAAATCTGGAAGTTCAGGCCCACTTCCCTCAGGGAATAAGGTAACTTGCAACACCTGTACATCCCTGGTATGGTAAGGCTTCAACATATTTACATGAACCACTTTGCTTTTGTTTAATTGGTCTGTAGTGATTACATACGTCACTGTGTCAAGCCTTTCTCTGATGGTATATGGTCCTTCCCAGTTAGCCTGTAATTTGTCATGTTTCCTGGGTATGAACGCCATAACCATATCTCCCACATCATACACACGTTCCCTGGCTGTTCTGTCATACCAGTAACGTTGCTTCTGCTGAGCTTGACTCAAATTCTCTTTCACCACTTCCATCATTTGTTTCTTTATTGCGGAATTCCAATACAAAATCTACTACAGATGTTTTGTACTCTCCCAGGGTTCTTTCCCATGAATTTTTTAATAGTTCCAAAGGTCCCCTCACTTTTCTAGTGAACATGAGTTCAAAGGGTGAGAAGCCTGTTGACTCCTGAGGGACTTCTCTGTATGCAAATAAGAAGCATCCCAACCGTTCATCCCAGTCTTGTGGGTGATCTTGAACATAGCTTCTGATCATGCCCTTCAAAATGCCATTGAATCTCTCTGTTAACCCATTAGTGGCGGGATGGTAAGTAGTGGTCTTTAGATGTTTTAGACCACAACATTTCCACATACATTGCATCACTTCTCCCATGAATACACTGCCTTGATCCGTCAGCACTTCATGAGGGAAACCCAGCCTCATAAAGATTTTTAATAAAGCCTCTGCCACTACAGGGGCTTCTACAGATCTTAGTGCTTCTGCGTCTGGGTACCTGGTGGCAAAATCCACCACCACCAATAGATATTTCTTGCCATGCCTTGTGGGTTTGGAAAAAGGGCCCACCAAATCTATTCCCACTCTAGAAAAGGGTTGTCCAATTATAGGAAGGGGCTTTAAGGGTGCCTTAGTCTTTACTCCACTTTTTCCCACCTTTTGGCATATTCCACAAGATAGACAATGTTGTTTTACATCTTTGGAGATGTTTGGCCAATAATAGTGTGCTGCCAATCTCCTCTTGGTCTTTTTTATTCCCAGATGTCCTGCACATGGGACATCGTGGGCTACCTCTAGCAATCTGGTTCTGTATTTGCTAGGTACTATCAATTGCTTCACTGGTTCACATTCATCCTTTCTCTCAGTGGGCATCCACAGTCTATATAAAATCCCATTCTCACACACAACTTGATTCCTCAGTTTGTCAGTGAAAGGAATCTGTTGGGTCAGAGCTTGTTCCTTTATCTGCTTCAAACTTATATCTTTATGCAGCTCTTCCCTGAATTGCTCTGCTTCTTTCTTATCAGAGACCACTTGATACAGTTTGTCTCCTTCAGCAGGCCTGCTAGTGGTTGCTATGGTGACCTGAGGCTGGTTAACAGATTCCACCCTGTTTGTTTCAGCCCCCCTTAATATGGCTTCTTTTTCTCTGCCAATTTGCTGTCTGGTCACTACATAGATCTTTCCTTGGGCTCCCATAACATCTCTTCCCAGTATTACTGGTTCTTGTTGCTGGGCATTAATGCCTACTTTATATCCGCCCTCTCGGCCTCTCCAAGTCATTTCCACCAGGGCCACAGGCAAACTTTCTGGTTGACCCCTCACTCCTTGGATAGTCACAGTTTCCTGAGGTAATATTACCTCAGATATTATTAAATCTGGCCTCAGTAATGTCTGAGCGGCACCAGTATCAAGCAATGCCCAATAATTTGCCCTTTGTACACTCACTTCCTCTCTCAGACTTGAATCAAGGTCTGTTACTTCTGTCCAGTTTATCTGGCAGAACTGAACCTTTTTCGCTGTTTCTAAAGCCTTGGGCTCTGTTTTCACTGCCCTTGTCTGAGCAGGATTACTAATGGGGTTGGCAACCTCACATTGAAAACGTAGGTGCCCTGGTCTACCACATTTGTAGCATAATTTCTCCTCACTTTTAGGGTACACAGATCCACTCTGGGGTGTCCTGTGCCCTTCAGATTTTACTGGAGGACTCACTCGCTGTGGTACCACATCCCTTCTGCCAGCATTATATGGTCTGGGTTTAAAATCTCTTGATGTTTTCCCCACCCAGCCAGTTCTGTTGGAGGCGAAGTGATCCGCCATCTCTGCGGCCTCCTGCACCGATGTAGGGGAACGGTCTTTGACCAGGAGCCTTATTTCTGGTGGTAACTGATGGTATAATTGATCCAATATCATGAGGTTTTTCACCTCCTCCACAGACTGAGCTTTTGCACTTGTCAGCCATTTCCCAAATATGTCCATCAGTTTTGCCCCCAGCTCCACGAAAGACCTCCCTGTCTGTATCTGGCAGTTTCTGAAAAGCTTTCTAAAATGATCAGGCCCCAGTCTGAATCTTTTAAACACTGCTTCTTTGAATTCAGCATAGGTGACGGGCCTGTCTGAGGGGAAATATTGGTATACCTCAGCCAATTCCCCTTTAATCAGGTTTGATAAATACTGCATGTATTTATCTTCAGGTAGCCCCCACAACTGAGCTGCTTTTTCAAAGGTGCTGAGGTAAATTTGAGGATCTTGACCAGGCTCATAGACAGCAAAGTCCTTTGGAGTAATTTTTATTTTTGCTCCATCTCTGTCCTTTCTTGTTTCATCAGAATGAAACTTCTCTCTTTCAAATTTTAACTTTTCTACTTGTAATTCGGCATCCACTGCTCGTTGCTTCTCCCTCTCCTCAAACCCTATTCTCATTCTCTCAGTTTCCATCTTCAAGCTCTCAGTTTCCAACTCCCTCTGCTTGTCTTTTTCCTCAGCCTCCCATCTTAACTTCTCTCTCAAGTACTCTATATAAGCGGGATTGCTTAAATATCCTTCTGGGGTCTCTTCTCTGACAGGTTGTTTTTGCTGGGCAGTTGCAAATCCTATAAGTGCTACCCTCAATTCATCTACCCCTTTACCCTCGTGAGGTAAATTGAATGTTATGCACTTCTCCACCAGCTCCTCTCTTTTCATTTTTATGTATTCAGCCTTGGTGTTTGAGTTCACTCACTCTTTGCCACACACTCTTTGCCAGTCACTCTCACAAGTAATCTTGTTTTGTTATTTCTGTCTGCCACACCACTGTTAAGGATTCTCTAGTATTCGTACCACTGCTACAGCCAACACCTGTGACGTAGTCTCCTTTGTTCGTATCTGGATTCTCTGTTGTTCGTATCCCACCGCTACTGCCATCACCTGTGATGCCCTTCCCTGGCTCTCCCTGTCAGGTTCCTACCTGCGCGTGGCTACTGCCTGTCACTAGGCACCACCAGGGACTCCACCGGTCCGGACTGTCCTTTATTTTATTTTTTCTCTCCCCGCTCTAGCACAGATCTCAACAGATCCCCCTGCTAGGCAACCACCAGTCACGTCCTAATACTAGTATTCCCAGAGACTCTGAATACTGGTATTGTTATTCTCTTCACCGCTGCCACCATTTGTTACAGTTTCCCTTCAGCCTTGGTCATTACCTTACCCTCCCTTCTGGTCTGTGAAACCCCAGCCAAGGATCAGGCCTTTGGTAAACCAAATTAAGTATTTATTAAAGATAACAAAGCTAACAAGATTAACAAGATTTCTTCTTAAGGCACATAAGCATATGGTTTTACTCAATACTAATCCGAACTCCATCCCCCTCCTTCTCCACTCTCTCCTGGCAAACCACTCTCTCAAACCCACCAAACAACCCACTCTTTCTCTTCTCCCCCCTGATTCCACTCTCACTCTTCCTTTTATACGTTCAGCCATTTTAAACACTCAGCCAATCATCTAGCATTCTACTGCCCATTCACTCCCCCTCCTCTTTCACTCCACTTACCATGTATCTTCTAAACAACCAACACTTACCATATATACATTAATATAGGAACATCACAGTGCACAAGGTGCCTGGTGGTGGCAGTGGCTGCACATACGGTGTCCCGTTGCGGCAGTGAAGGAGGCGCCCAGCAACAAGCAAGAGAAAGAGTGGGGCAGAGGAGAGTGAGGCACCCACTGCCACTGGCAACTGTGTGATTGGATGACCAGTGGGTCACTGGGGACCCATTCGGTGGGAGTGGAGAAGAGAGGGGGACAGAGGTCACCAGTGGGGGGAGGGCTGATGACCCATGAGGGGGAGGGCTGGTGATCTGTGGGGGGGAGGGAGGACTGATGACCCATGGAGGGAGGGGGAGGGGGTGGTTACCCATAAGGGGAGGGAAGCATTGGTGACCCATGTGCAGGGAGGGAGGTGGGAGTGCTGGTTACCCATGGGGGGAGGGGAGCACAGGCAACCCATGGAGGGAGGAGCGCTGGTGATCAGTGTGCAGGGGATCAGTGTGTTTGGAGTCCAGGCCTGGTGACCAAGAGGTCTTCTGTATCTTTAAAAGTTGTGCAGGGGGAAGGGAGAATTCCACTTTGTGGTTTTTCCCATTACAGGCTTGCAAGAACACCTGCACTTGGCTGACTTTCTCTTCTCCTAAAGATACAGGATCAGTCTCAGGCCCTGAGCCTGGCAACCCTAAGGGAGGGGGAGTGCTGGTGACCCATGAGGGAGGGAGGGAGGGAGAGGGAGGAGCACTGGTGACAGTAGGTGGGGTTGGCAAGTGAAACGAGCAGGGACAGATCCCCTAGTAAGATTGGAGGGCTGTAGAAAGTGGAGTCCCTCAAGGATCAGTATTGGGACCTGTACTTTTCAACTTGTTCATTAATGACCTAGAATTAGGAGTGAGCGGTGAAGTGGCCAAGTTTGCTGATGACACTAAATTGTTCAGGGTTGTTAAAACAAAAAGGGATTGCGAAGAGCTCCAAAAAGACCTCTCCAAACTGAGTGAATGGGCGGAAAAATGGCAAATGCAATTCAATATGAACAAGTGTAAAATTATGCATATTGGAGCAAAAAATCTTAATTTCACATATACGCTCATGGGGTCTGAACTGGCGGTGACCGACCAGGAGAGAGACCTCGGGGTTGTGGTGGACAGCACGATGAAAATGTCGACCCAGTGTGTGGCAGCTGTGAAAAAGGTAAATTCCATGCTAGCAATAATTAGGAAAGGTATTGAAAATAAAACAGCCAATATCATAATGCCATTGTATAAATCTATGGTGCGGCCGCATTTGGAATACTGTGTACAGTTCTGGTCGCCTCATCTCAAAAAGGATATTCTAGAGTTGGAAAAGGTTCAGAAGAGGGCAACCAGAATGATCAAGGGGATGGAGCGACTCCCTTACGAGGAAAGGTTGCAGCATTTGGGGCTTTTTAGTTTAGAGAAAAGGCGGGTCAGAGGAGGCATGATAGAAGTGTATAAAATTATGCATGGCATTGAGAAAGTGGATAGAGAAAAGTTCTTCTCCCTCTCTCATAATACTAGAACTCGTGGACATTCCAAGAAGCTGAATGTTGGAAGATTCAGGACAGACAAAAGGAAGCACTTCTTTACTCAGCACATAGTTAAACTATGGAATTTGCTCCCACAAGATGCAGTAATGGCCACCAGCTTGGATGGCTTTAAAAGAAGATTAGACAAATTCATGGAGGACAGGGCTATCAATGGCTACTAGCCATGATGGCTGTGCTCTGCCACCCTAGTCAGAGGCAGCATGCTTCTGAAAACCAGTTGCCGGAAGCCTCAGGAGGGGAGAGTGTTCTTGCACTCAGGTCCTGCTTGCGGGCTTCCCCCAGGCACCTGGTTGGCCACTGTGAGAACAGGATGCTGGACTAGATGGGCCACTGGCCTGATCCAGCAGGCTCTTCTTATGTTCTTATGTTCTTAAGATTCATATAAGTTAACACACTCTCTGGATGGAGGAGGAGTGAGGGGGAAGGTCACTGTCTTTCCCTTCCCCAGCCCTCATGTCCTCTCCACCAGTGGAGGAGATTGAGTCATGCTATGCACCTCTCCCCCCTAGAAATGTGGCTGCCCCACCTAACAAGGAAGGCTGGCTACAGGGCTGCTTTCACCTTCTGTTCTGCAATAGGAAGGACACAGTTGGATACAACTTATTGTTTCAAGGTTGGATCTGACCAACATATGGCTTGCTATGCAGCGCATACTGAACTTGCACAATAATATTCACAATTTCTTATGTTTGGAACAAGTTTTCCTTCACAGAACTGTTCTCTCATTTTCTGGGACTAATTAACCTAGTATAAAAATGCCATGCTTTAACCCTGTTATGCGGTAGTCACAATCATTAAAGTACATTGGAATAATCAGTCCTCAATTTAGAGGGGTTCTTCCATAAAACAGATTACTTACCACTTAAAACACTTACTGCTGCAGGCAATGTCAATGTGCGTTTATGGGAGCTTTTTCACAGACAAGTGCTAATCTGTTTCTTTTATGCTGGATTAATAGAGAGTTTAATGATTAAGGCACCAGCACAGAGCAGAATAACGCCTCTGCTTAAATCATGATTTAAGCAGACTGCTCAGCACAAAATGGCACAACAATAATACACCAAAAACTGAGACCACAATTTATGTAATGAATTGTAATTGTATCTTTTATATCTATTGTGACTTCCTGTAGAGCTGGGATGGGCAGGAAGGGGAAGCTATAAATTTAAAATCTAAATAGAATAATGAGTGATTTGCATACATTCACTATGAGCATCTGTTGCATGTCATCTGTTACATTGTCAAGCCATAACAAGTAGACATGCTGCAGCTGTTTGGTGGTATTCTTATTCTGAGTTTGCTAACTCCTAATGTGAGATTTTAAAATTAAAGTTTTTTTCCCCTTTCTTTGTTTTTGTTTTGTTGTTTTTTTTAGGCAGTAGCAGATATTACCATTGCAAACATCCTGTCATAAGAAAACTAGAAGCCTACATTTGGAGGTGAGGGAGACAGAACTAAACATTTCAGGTCCATCCATCAGCCACTTGAAACTGCCTCAGCTGAAGGTGAGGAGCTTATATAGCCCACAAGACATATATCCACTACGGCTTTAAAAATCCTTTGGAAATGTGGATAATACCTCTTGCTTTATCAATCACATCAACTGTGCAACGAGAAGAACAAGTACTTTATTTTTCTTGTAAGCCGCCTTGAGGGCCTTTGGCCGAAAGGTGGGGTATAAATAAAATTTAATAATAATAATAATAATAATAATAATAATACTTTGGTGAAACTTTGGCATGGGCTGTATAGCTCAGCGATAGAGCAGAATAAATGTCCCAGGTTCAATCTCCCAGGAAGAGATTCCCAGGATGTGAACCATGTGAAGCCCTGGAGTGCTGCTGCCAGTCAGTGTTGGGAATACTGACTCAGATGGACTGACTCAGTATAAACCAGCTTCCTATATTCCTAGTAAAACTACTGCTGTAACTGGAGTCCAGAGGCCTAGGACCCTTAGAAATACTGTAAGAACCAGGACTAAGGCTATGGTTGTTGAATGTACAGGTTTATTGCAGAGTACCTTCCTTGCTCACAGTTACACACAGACTGGTGTTCTAAGTTCCAGAATTCTCTGGAAGTCCTGGGGTGGACCAGTCTATGCCTGGCCCAGAGCATTCTGGAATCTGGTCTGGATCAAAGAATGGCTCTGTCATAATTATTACAATAGCTGCATACAGAAGGTCCCCGGGCTCAATCCCTGGCATCTCCAGGTAGGACTTGGAGAGAACTCTGTCTGAAATCCTAGAGACCTGCTGCCACTTTTTGTAGATAATACTGAGCTAGATGGACCTATAGTCTGATTCAGTATAAGGCAGCTTCATATAGTCTTCATAAAGAATCATTGTTTCCAGAGAGGAACTGCATCATTTTTCTGACTCATGGTGGTTCCTCTATGTAGATGCTTCTAATCCCATGTGAGACTAGACAGTATGGCTCCCAATGTTACAACAGTAATGAAATTAGCTGGGGCACAATTGCTGTTATTTGTTCCGAGGTTTGTGTGATTCTATATCAAAACACCTTAGATCAGACAAGGGAAACCTGTGGCCCTCCAGATGTTGCTGGACAGCTTCTCTCATCATTCCGGAACATTAGCTATTCTGGCTGGGGCTGAGGGGAGCTGGAGTCCAAAAGCATCAGGAGGGTCACAGGTTCCCCATCCTCGTCTTAGATTAATACTGAATATTCACTAAGTCTATATTTTTAGCTGAATTGGGATGACACCTAGGGCTCATTCACATGGGAGCTAAAAGACGTATTAAAGATACAGCTTTTCCCATCACGATAGATCTGCAAGGTTCACACTTCCTACCTTCAAATCTGCTGCTTTTTGTTCACACTAATCGGCGTTCCTCTGGGAAGGATTGGTATCACTGTTTTGTGCCCCCGCCCCCAAATTTAAATGTTTACTCCCTCCGGTGTATCGCTATTGCTAATGGAGAAAGGGAAGGATTTTTTGTCAGTTTCATTGTTTCTTGTCAATTGCATGCCTTTCCCTGCTGAAGCTAGATAGTTTCAGGGTGCAATTGACACCATACAGACAGTTTCAGGGTGCAATTGACACCATACTGATTGGGGGAGACTTCTTGTCAATTGCATGTGTCTCCCAGCTGAAGCCCAGAGCCTAGAGGTGCAATTGAAGTGATACTGATTAGAGATGGGGGGGGGAAGGAAGGCTATAGCAAACTCCGATGGAGGAGGACATAGAGGGAGGTGGAAGTGGCTGGTTAAGCTGCCGGAAACAAAATGGAATTCATGGAGAGTTTAGTGGGTACAGAAAGGGTAGTATATGAAAGCAAGGATCCACCTGCCCAGCCAAACACATCGAAGCAAAGCACCTACATGGAGTAATGCTACAAAGTGGAGACATTTTTCCCTTCACTTTTCGCATTATCCCTGGATTGGTTTAATGCGGATTTAAAGGGAAAATCTGCATCCTACCTTCTCTTTGCCTGCAACATCATGTGAACCATGTGAATTAAACAGGGATGCAAGTAGCATCAGACTCACACTAAACCTCCGTGTGAATCAGCCCCTGTTTATACCCATAACCTGTTTATGGCTTTTTTTTCTGCCTCCCTATAGAACTACCATTAAATTCTACATATAGCAAAAGGAATTGTTCAAAGATCATATAAGACTCTCTTGATTGCTGGCATAATTGTCTTTCAGGAGATGAAATAATGATAATAGTACCTCTTTTCTTCATTTGGATGGACTTTCCTGAAAGTGTCAGAATCCTCTGACTTTCTTGCAAGCCAGATTGTTATGATGGGAAGATGAATGCCAACTGGGAGGCCTGGCTTTTAATCTTTCCCTTCTGAATAACGCAGATTTGAAGAGGTTATTTTACTTGCCTGACATAGGTTAATGCTGATGTTATTTCACATGTGCCAGGCTTTCCTGGGCTCTGTACCTCATGGCACCTAATAAAGTCTAATTCCTGAAGAAATTAAGGGACTTGGTATTGCCCCATGCAGAGACGAGCAAAATATCATTTTAAGAAGGCCCAAGGACATTGGTTTGGTGCTATAGGCCTACACAAGAGTCCATGTGTATGCTGAGGTGCTGTGAGGGCTGGTCCTTGGGGCACAGATTTGGGGCCCTGCAGCCCCTAGCCCCCCAACTATGCCCCCACAATAGCTGACAGTTCTCAACTGTTTTTTAAAAAAAATCTTTTTACAGCAGGTGCAATCAAAGCAATCAGCTGTGTTCCCCATCTTTAATTGCCCAGAGTCTCCCTAGGATGTGGGTCCAGAGGCAGTTTGAGGACTAGAGAGAGTGGGCACAACTTTTTGCTCTGATTGCAACAGTGTTCCCACTGTAAAAAGGTTTTTGTTGTTGTTTCAGAGAATAGTGGAGACTGCTGCTGCAGCTGTTAAGAAGGAGGCTGAGAGGAGTGTATAAGGAGACCCCACACACATACCCTCAAGCCTGCCTTGGGGGATCAAAACTCATCATTTTTGCTCCTCAGGCCACCACAGGGATAGAAGGAGACCCTCCTACTCCAAAGCTGACTCAAGGAGTAAAAACATCCATCCAACCATCCATGTGTGTGTATGCCCGCGTGTGTGTGCGTGCATGCATGCAAACCGTTTGTCTAAGACATTTTCAAGAAAGGTTAGGAAAAGGGGAAGGTTTCATTGCTCACTGCCTGGTAAGAAAGGGGGGAGTGATGAGTCCCTGTTTCTTTCTGATGAGTGAAAGAAAAAGGGGCCCCTTCTTACCCCCCTCTTCTTACCAGGATGGAGGGGGAAATAGATACTCTTTTATTCTCTCCCACCTTCTTATGAGGATGGGAAGTGGGGGGGAGAAAGTTATGCAGTGGTGGGGGCTCCCCAGAGGCAGTGCCTCTGTGTGTATGCCATTACAACAACTAAAACCAAGAGTGGTTTCAGGCCAAACACTGTGATGACCACTTAAGAGGTGAGCCGTGTGGGATCTGCAAAGAGCTGGCCTTACTGATCAGCTACGCAGTGAAAGGGATGTTCTCAGCCATCAATCTACTGCAGATTACTAAAAACAACCTGCTGCCCCTGTGATGTGGTTGCGAAGCAGTGAGATGATAAGTAACCAGCTTATAAATACCTTACAGTTTATTACAAGAAATAAAACAGACAAGAGATCACTCAAGGTTGTTGCAAATATGGGCCAGTTTATCCATTGTATGGGTGCCACATTTTTCCAAGGTAATGGCCCTACGGGTCATATAGTCCCTTCTCCCAGAAACCTCTATTTCTATTGTTCTGCCTACTTAGGTTGCTGGAGAAAGCAGCAGTAGCTCAATTGGGGCCAGTAAGCCTGTGTTTGCATGAGTGCAAAATGCAGGCTGGTTTAAGGTTGACTGCACCCACTAGAGTGCAAGCAGCATGAAGAGTCTAGCACACTGATATGTGATCACTGGTCCTGCATTTGCTTGGCTTCAGGAGCTCTGTTGGTGCCATGTCATTCCACACTGCACAATCCCTTTATTTTTTTCAGTACAGTTGTGTTAGAGATATGGTAAGGTCCAGAGAGCCAGGTCCAGAGCAAGATGATGGTAGCAGCTGGGAGGTGGGGAATTTACATCCTGAAATCTATTTAGGGGTATTCACACATTACATTCAGCCAGTGTACACTCTTTCGCACAAACACTTGTACATGTGTAGTGACAGTTTGTACCTGTGTGGAATAAGCATGTGAACAAGCTTTCTGATAAACGGGCTTGGGTATTTGGTTTCTTAGCTGAAATTAGGTGCATAGCTTTACTGTCTGATGTTTCTCTGAATAATGCTATTTGGAGCTATGCACAGAAAACAGGGCAGGCCCAAGACATTTTGCTGCCTGCAGTGAAGGACAGGATGATGCCCCTCGCCCATTTCATGAGCAGAAGCAAAACAGATTGGCAGTTGTATCTTACTTCAACACTGGCAACAGGTTGGCATCTTCCACTGTACCTGAGGGCAGCATGCTAGCTGAGGGGATGCAAGGCAGGTCATCATTCTGCCCTCCAAAACCTTAGCACTACTCTACTGCTATGCGGCACCACTTGCTGCCCAAGTGGCTGCTGTACTCTGTTTAGAGGTAGAGCTGGACTGACTTGAAAACCAATACGAATGCAGGGAAGAAAGGAGGTTATGTGAAGGCCTATGAATAGGGTTGACAGGTTGCAACCCAGACAGCCTGCCTGTCTATTTCACAGCCCTGAAGCTATGAAATATAGCCATAGCCTCTCTGACACCACTCTTCCATGTGGCCCCCTCACCCACCTTCTCCTGCTGGAGCAAGCAGAACTTTTGCCCCAAAGCAGCTGATAATGAGCCAGGAACCATCCTGCTTTGCAGTATAAAGCTCTTAAAGAGACACATAGAATTTTTAGATTGCAAGTCAGGGATCTGGTGGCTACCCTATATATTAAAGTAATGTGGTAAAGGATTGTTTTTATTTTATTTTATTGCTCTTATGAAAAACTGCAGCCAGAGGCTTGTGTTAATTTATTTCTTTGAATATGATTTTTTTTTAAATCCATTGAGTGAGAAGGAAGTTTGCTAATCCAGCACCTCCAGTTGCTATGCACCCTGATCCTGTACATGCTTCCTTGGAATTAAGTCCCATTGAGTCCAATGAGATTTACATCCCAATAAGTGTATGTAAGATCATTCACTGCTTTAGTTTTCAAGACCTCAGAGCATTTCAGTTGCTTTATAACCCACTAAGGAGAAAGGAAGGATCGAGCTGACAAAAAAGGACCATCCATAAACTATGTCACATATTGGGAGAGCTAGCAAAATTGCACGAAAAGACAGACTGGGTAACATTTAAAATACGGTGTACCTGACTAGGGAGGAAAAGGTTCTTAAACGGCCTTTAAAGCATGCCATACTTTATGGATGGTCCCCCAAAGCCATTCACAAACAAGCAAACATGTTGCCTGCCTCTTGGGAAGGGAGGTCAAAGGAAACCAAATGTGATTTTTATACCCAGACAGCCTGTTCCCAGCCCTGGCCATGAAGGATGGTGATTTTTAGATGTCCTGATTGGATCCGTATATTGTACTGGAGTATTAGCTTATCAAAGGCAAAATCCTTCATATCAGTAACAATAACCTTTATCCTTTATATGTGCAAATCTGGTCCCTGTTATTCCTTTGACACCTTTCAGTTTAAGTTTATTAGTGGCTTGGCCACTGGTTCAATAGCAGCACTGATAACTCTGCTTTAGTCTTGACTGTTATGTATTGAGGGTTATTAAATTGGCTGGCAGGTATATAAATCCATCAGACACAACCTCCCCCTCTCCCCTCCCACTTTATTTTCTTCTCTGTCTGAACCAGGATACTGCACAAAGGAAGTGGGGTATGCAGATATGTAGAGTTGAGAAGCCAAGGGATAGAGTGGATCTCTTTGGAGTCAATAGTTGTCTATTAACCAGCCGTAACACTGGGAAAGCACCAATGAGAGGCCAAAAGTCAAATAAAGGAGGAGAGGGACTGCAAGGAAGAGGAACTGTGAGTGACATAATCAGAGGGATGTTTCCAGCTACCCCACCCCTCCCCCTGCATTTGGAAGCCTTGTAAGAAGCTGCTGCAGGAGAGGGACTGTGAGTGACATCATGGGATAGGGGTGTGTGTAGGACTAAAGTGAAACTGGCAAACTCCCTTCTTATTTTTGCTATGGCCAGGAAGTGTAATGTTGCTTTCCAGGATGTATTGTTGTCAGATAAAGATAACATGTATAGTTGTTGATTTTTTGCTGTTATATTTGCTGTTATGTTGCTGTTTTATTATTCACTAATAAGCAAAAAAACACCACCCCTTGCGGTTTAACAACGTACCTATAGCTAACAGTTATTTCTATCAAACTTAAAAAAGCAGGGAAATAGCGCAGCTATAGTGAATGCACCAGGGAAAAGGAGACCTGAACTCCTCTCTGAGATATTGTACTGCCCTACAAATTTGTCAAAATGCAAACACAATTTGGGTTGGTCTTCACAGTTCAATCCACTTCCTGTGTAGCTTGGAATAATTTGGTAACGTGCCTCTGAGCATATGGTGAGTGGTGGCAACACCTGCAATCAGGACTACATCTCCAAAGATGAAGAATTAATTTTTTTTGTATGTTTGTTAATGTTCTTCTGGCTTTGCTGCTTTTTTGTATTACTACTGTTTCTACAGAGAATCTAACCTAGAAAATTATATTTCTCTTATTATTCATCCTAGAAATCTATGTCAATTTTTTTTTATTAATTTCAAAGCCTTTTTATTCATCGATATATGATGGTGAAAACAGCCTTTTGTGTTTCAAATTGGAGGTTATGCTCTATTTCTATTTTGGGTGCATTAACACTGAATCTGAAACTGCAGTTTGATGTAAAATCAGACTGATTACAATATGTTGCTACTTAAACAATGGCTCTAGTTGTTGGGGGGGGGAAATCTTGGCTTGCCCAAGGTGCATGTTTTGAGCCTGCTATGCTTAAACAACCCCACTTAAGGAAGGGTGGGCATAATCAATTAAAAACAAAGAGCACACCTACAAATTTGTGAGAATATATTTCACCTTCCACTGTTTTATCTTGTTCAAACTGAGACACTCCTCATGTCCATTGGAGACTATTCTGCAGAATAGTCAGTGCCATTATTCCACAATTGGTTTTGGAGATGTTTTAGTGTAAATTATGTAAAGTGTTGCCATACTTCACATATTCACATAAACAGAAGCAAAAGAAAATGCTTCACAAAAATTGCAAAGTAAATAAAATAAATTTAAAGTGACTATCTGAACTACATAAACTGTCTTAATATTGTTGCTTCCTCCCTGCTAAAACAAGATCAGCACATGTCTTGTTTCTGTTATTTGGGCTGATTGCAGGTGTTGCCACCACTCACCATATGCTCAGAGGCACATGTTTCCAAATTCTTCCAAGCTATACAGGAAGTGGATTGGACTGTGAAAGACCAACCCAAATTGTGTTTGCATTTCGACAAACTTACGGGGCAGTGCAATATCTCAGAGAGAAAGTCAGGTCTCCTGTTCCCCTGGTGCATTCACTATAGCTGCCTAATTTCCCTGCTTTTTAAAATTTGATAAAAATAGATGCATTTTTAAACTGCAAGGGTGTTTTTTTTTTTGCCTATTAATGAATATCTCTGCTTGTTAATGCTGGAGATAAGAAATGGGATCCTGTGCAAGTTTGCTGGGAATGGATTGATCATTTGCATGCTTATTGAGTTCAATGGAATTTACTCCTCTGCAATCATGCTTAGCATAGGTGAAACTGACCACAGGGGGAGGAAGAGAAGAGGGAGAGAGAGGGGGCTGGGATGGGCAGGGGAGGAGGAAGAAGGAAGAGGGGAGGAAAGAAAGGAGAAGGAGGGGAGAGGAGAGTGGGGAGTGGGAAGGGGAGGGGGATGGAGAGAGGGAAGGAGAAGAGAGAGGGGGAGAGGAAAGGCAGGTCTGATCATTTGCATGCTTATTGAGTTCAATGGGATTTACTCCCATGCAATCATGCTTAGGATAGGTGAAACTGACCCCAGGGGTGGAGAAGGGGGGAGGGGAGAGGAGAGGGAAGGAAAAGGGGAGGGGAGAGGGGGAGGGGCAGGAGGAGGGAGAAAGGGTAAGGGGAGACACAGGAGGGAAGGGATAGGAGGGAGGAGGAGGGAAAGGTAGGCTTGATCATTTACATGCTTATTGAGTTTGATGGGATTTACTCCCATGCAATCATGCTTAGGATAGAAGAAACTGACCTGAGGGAGGGGCAGGGAGGGGGAGCAGGGAGAAGGGGAAGAGAAGGGGTGGAAGGGTAGGGGTAGGGAGGAAGGGGGGAGGAGAGGGAGGGGGAGGACGGAGAAGGGGAAGAGAAGGGGTGGAAGGGTAGGGGTAGGGAGGAAGGGGGGAGGAGAGGGAGGGGGAGAGGAGAAGGTTTGGTGGGTGGGCACTGGGCAGAGGGAAGCCCCTTTCCTTTCTAAAAGGAAAACATTGTGAACAATATCATTGTTTTTCAGGGTTCCGCCCACCTTTTTATTCTACAGCAGGCATATGTAGTGTTCCACCCAAATTTAAACCAAAGCTGTCCCTGGCCACGTCCACACCAAACCTTTATTTCACTTTAGACAGTCATAGCTTCCCCCAAAGAATCCTGGGAAATGTAGTTTGTGGTGCTGAGAGTTGCTAGGAGAGGCCCTATTCCCCTCACAGAGCTACAATCCCCAGAAGAGAGGCTGACTGTTAAACCACTCTGGCCACTGGAGCTCTATCAGGGGAATAAAAGTCTCCTTCACAAATTATGCTTCCCAGGATTCTTTGGAGGAAGCCATGACTGTCTAAAGTGAAATTAATGTCTGGTGTGGGTGTGGCCACCTGATTAGCCAAGCCCAGCAGCTGTGAGTCTGGCTTTTAGAACACTGACAGTTAGTTCTTACTGAGCATGCCCATGCTTATCATTGACTTCAATATTAAATTTCTTAAATTAATTAAAAACCAGCCATGCATTTTTTAAACTTTTACCTGCAGAAGATGAAGGTGAGAGTATGGGATGAAGGTGAAAGTATGGGGCAAGGTCAGTAATAGGATTACAGGTACTCTGTGAACATGGCTGATTTTTAATGAATTTCAACAAAGTATGGGAACACTGACAGAAAAAAGTCCAACAGGGATCTGGATTTTTTTTGTCATTTCACACTTTGAACTCTCCATTCTCTCTGAGTGTTTTGTGTATTCCCATGAAAATTTAGAGGTTTGTTAAACAAGTGTTTCTGAGTTCAAGACTATAAGTTTTGTAAGGTTTTGTTTTGAAATCAGCTTATGGAAGCAGCAGAATGGCATGGGGGTATTTTCAATTTAACATTGTGGAATTCAAAATATCCATGCTGGCTATCGTATACAGCCACTCTCATGGCTGTATAATGCTTGTTATTATGAAATTGCTCTTGCAATTGTTGATTTTGAGATGTATTGCTGTTGCCTTTGTTGTAAGCTGCGTTCACTACAATTATTATGTAGAAGAAGAAGGCAAAGACGAAGAAGAAGAAGCAGAAGCAGAAGAGGAGGAGGAGGAGGAAATCAGACTTACTCCAGGCCCAATGCACTTAAGGGGCACATTTTTAGCAGCAATTCTCACCAAATGCATGGGACAATCCTGCTGCAAAAGGAGTCACTACAGTGTCTCAGGCATTTGGTGGGAATTTCTGTTAAGAATGCATCCCCAAAGAAGAACTTGCTCCGAAATGTGATGGGCCTGAAATAAATCTGATGTTTCAAGCACCTGAACTTTTCTTCTTCTTCACTAGTTGTCTGTTGCAACAAACCAACACGTTCTTGGCAGGAGAGGAGACGTCAGAAGAAAGGATGGGACATGGCATAGTAGGAGTGGATGCAAATGAAAACAAAAGATAGATTGCAGGAAGTTGGAAGGAAAACATGAAGATGCTAATAGACTGGAGATGCCTCATATTTTTTTGCCACTGGTGTGTGTTTGAATCTTTTTAACACCTGGACAAAACATGAGTAATGGGCTAAATGTGTTTTTCTCCAATCATATTTGAACACCTGGTCTGGAACTGTTCTCTGGAGGAAGTGCCCACCGATTAAATGGACCATATTCTTCTCTAATGGACTAACTGGATAATTTGTGGTTGCTCACATAATAATCTATTACTTGGTATTGGTATTGGCCTGTTTGAAAAATGGCCCCAAAGGAAGATGGCGAATTGGTAGCGATTCCTTATTCTACTAGGGTTCACCAACAATATAGTTACGGGGGGGGGGGAGGGGAGAGAAAGAGAGAGAGAAAAGATTTGGATTATTTAACATTTTTAAAATAAAGTCTAGAGTGTGTATTGAAAAGAAGTTTGTGGCCCACCAGCTTGAGATTAGATTTCTCCAAGCAGGAAAGAGGTTTATTGACAGATGATGGATTTATAACTAATCTGCAGGGAATTGCACAGTCAGTTACAGAATATGGTTTATGATCTGCTATCCCAGCATATTATGGAGCTCACATGTGATTTAATTTCAGCTGTATTTATTTTCAGAGATAACTTTACTGTACACATTTCCTTGTATGTGCTAAGAAGATGCTCCTATAAGCTTGCAGCTATTGCAAGGTCATGGAGTTTGTGGCAACCAGAGGGAGATTGTAGACAATCCGGTTTAAAGATCATAAACAATCCCCAGCCGCTAGGAACAGACAGACTGTCATTGTGGGGCAATACTTGCAATGATTTCCCAATCAATCATGTACCTTCTTCTAAAGGATACTTAAAGCCAACACTTTGGAGCTAGAGGCATTCAGTGCTCCATTATTGTAAATGTCACTTCTATTCCTATACCACCTTTCTATATTTGCTCAAAGTGCTTCAACCTGACAAAAAATATTGTCAGCCTGGCATTCACTCTCTGGTCCTTCCTGTCTGATACTTCCTGTGTTAGGGATGGGCAAATCTGTCAATTTTGGTTTCTCTTGGTTTCTCATTTTTCACTGTTACATTCAGATTTCCACATTTCCACATCAGTTTGTGGGTTTTTTTAAAAAAAAGTCCTCATAAAAATTAATCTGCATTTTAGTATGCATTTCTCCTAATATTCACATATTTGCATGCAATTTTGCCTAATATACACATTTTTGCAAAGCAATTTTCCCTTATATAATGCATTTTATATGCTATTTTCACTAACATGTTCATTTTTATGCACACTTTACCTCAGTATATGCATTTCTGTACACATGATCTGGCTGGACAACTGCATTGCAACATTTGAAAAACTGTGAATTTTGAAGGATGGCTGTGTTCACATATTGTTTGGGAAAGTATGAATTAGGTAGGTTCACCTAGAAACGTGATTGAATTTCTCCCCCATTCCTAAGAAGTGTTCCTTGCTGGGGAAGATAGCAGCCTCTCCTCTGCCCCTGTCATTCCCAAATGTGCTTCAGATGAGAGCTTATCATGTAACATATTCATGATGTCCTCTATTATATATCAACTTTGCTTGTATTTTGGATCTTTTGTTGTCCTCCTCTGTGAGGACTGCTTTACAATAGATATTTTGTACTTAGTTATGGGTGCCAACGTACAAGATGCACAGACACCATGTAAGTTGTGAAAGGTCCATTTATGTGCTGTTAAGCTCACTTCTCTTTCAAATACCCAGAAATAGCAGCTAAATCTTCCAACTAATGCTTCCAAGTATTATTAAGAGGGACAGTCCTTATAATGCACATCACAATACTCATAGCTTTTGTACTTAACCACCCAGTACAATATATTGGGTGAAGTAGTCCTTAAGGAAGGTGGACTTATATCGAGTCAGACTATGGATCCATCTAGCTCAGTATGGTCCATGCTGACTGGCAACAACTATCCATTATGTCAGGCAGAGAACCTTTTCCAACTGTCTCTGGAGATGCCAGGGATTGAACCAGGGACCTTCTGTATGCAAAGCTGATGCTCTCCCATTGAGCTATGGCCCTCCTTCCCCAATTCTTGCTGTTGGCCCTATTTTTACCCCTTTGCTCCTTGGATGCAGCTGCTTCAGGCATATAGCAGAGACCCCTATGGCATCTGTAGGCCCCCAAGATGGCTTCAGGGTTTGGGGCTGTGGAAAAAGGAAAAGAAAAGAAGCATGCCCGTATGCCGGCCCTCCATCCTTAAAGGCTAGCAGCTGCGGAGGTGTGAAATGCTGACGCACCAGCTGCCACAACCATTTATATCTTTGAGATTGCTCTCTCAGGACAATAATGGATGTTGGACAAATGATGATAGGGAGCTCAAAGTGCTATTACTCATTATTGAAACTTTGCATTGCTCTCTGGTCAGTGCTAAAACTGTAACGTCGGCAACCAATGGGCAAGCTCCCGCTAACCTCTGCCACAGAACTAAAAGCTTTCAGGAGGCAAAGCGAAGTGCTATCAATCTTGCAGGGGCCGACAGTCAACATTTGTCATAGAAACATTTAAGGCTTGGTTTAATCTCTTCCCTTTTGGAGAGTTCATCATAACAAATAACTGGGTGGCTTAACCTTGGCCAGCAAATCTCCCTTTCCCACTCCAGATGGAAAGGGAAAACAGCCCTTAATAGGACCACTGGCCTATTAGTTGGCAGTATTTTTTATTGTGTGGTCCTAGACACCATCCTAAATGGATCCAGAGCCTGCTGTTTATACGTTGTGACTATTGTTGCGATAATGCCTAGACCCACATTTTTAAAGCTTGTGTGCATGTGTGTGCCGCCATCCATTAATCTTCCTCCACATTGGGGAGTAAAGGAAATTGTTTACACTGTGGATACTATAAGGGATTGTTCTTGCATTAACCCTTCATTGGGGAGTATGTTAAATCTGTCCATCAGAGTGAATTAGAGATTTCACTTGTCCAATAACTTATCCCAAGATGGCTCTCATCCCAGAAGCTCATCCATGAGTAGATATTCTTCTACCTAAAATATCCTCCTACATTAAGAATGGAAGGATCTGTCGATTTCAGTTCTCTCAGTTTCTAATTTTTCCAATCTTAAATTCAGTTCTCCACATTTCTGCAGCAATTTGTGATTTTTTTTTAATCCTCATGAAAATTCTTCAGCATTTTAATGCAAACTTCTAATAAAACATTTTTGTGTGCAGTTTTGACTAATGTGCATATTTTTGTAAGCAATTTATCCTAATATAATGTACTTTTGTATGTTATTTTCATTATAATATTTATTTGTATGTGCACTGCCACCTAATCGTTGCATTTTTTAACCATTGTTTGGTCTGAGAACTGCATGGCAAAATTCAGACAACTGCAAATTTTGAAGGATGGCTGTGTTTGCATGTTATTTCAGAAAGTGCAAAGTTGATAGATTCAGCTTTAAATATGAACCAAATCTAGTTTCTCTCCATCCCTATCCACACCTATCCTACACCTATAGAAAATGGAAGCAATTCCCAATGTGTCTATTAAGAAGCATGAGATGGTCAGAGAATAAACCTATACAATTGCAGATCTGAAGCAACTTTCTATTTGAACCATATTGACCTTGTTCACATATAATGCTATGCCAAACTTAGTACAAGCATACAAACATGCAGATTCTTGGAGATGAGACTGCAGTCACTGCATTCCTCCCTTGCACCACCAGGGCTAAGTCATGGTTTGGCTAAACATTTCATCTGAACCTGGGTTTATGGTTTATCTCAGGCTTATCTCAGTTTATCTCACTCAAGCAAATTGCGAACTATGACCAAGGTTTATCCTTGATTTACAGCTCACAGTTTGTCTGGAGAAGACAAACCATCATCCCAGGTTCAGATGACATGCCGGTTTATCCACAGGTAGCGCTGCTGCAGCAAATGCAGGTACACCTGTGCCACCTGCTCTACTCCTGCCCTAAGCCACTCCTGTATTAAACCCAGTAGATTTAAATAATCACCAAACCAATGAGGTATCATACTCTGTTGATCAGCTATTCAGATGTCACCTATACAAGTTAACATTGAATAAATCAATGGGCATGATCCAGCCAAAGTTAAGGTTTTAAGTCCCAATGTTTTCAGTGGGAGATATAAGCACGTGCTTAAAATCTGAAGTAAAACTGGTGGAAGTGCTTACCTTTTTTACTAAATTGGGGCCCTTTCATTTGAAACACTTTTACTCTGTGAGCTTCCACTAAATGAAAATTGTGTGTTAAATACATTAATCAATAATTAATTTTAAATAATTAATTTTAAATACATTATTTTTAATTCAGCTATTATTAAGCTGCTACATACATATTTCTCCCTCTTATGCAATTTTTCATTCCATTAATCCCCACCCCACAGCTCTCCATGGGAATATGTTTAAGGGAATTTATACAATCCAAACTGGTTGCATTAAATGAATAAGATGTTCAGAATTGACAGCTGATTCAGTTCTATTTAGTAACTGATATGAGGCGTTTGTTAACTATGGACATAAGCCAGATAACTATGCTGGCAGAATATAGAACTTTCTGGGGAGAAAGGACCCAATCAAATATACAATTAAGCAAGCTTGAATCCCATTGAAAGAATGGGGCTTTAGCAAATACAGTTCTGTGTTGTATTGCATTCAAAGGGTTTTAACAGTAAAATCATTGCACTCAGAAATCAAAGAGTGCTGGTTCAGCATCTCTTGTAGAAACATGGATAAATAAAGCTCTATAAAAGCAGTAGGCCAACGATGGCCAACGTTTGGGTAAGTATGCCACACGTCACAGCCAAAGTAGGAGTCTAGTGCCCAGTACACATTATAATACATATGTGGCCATAACAATGCCCAATGGTTGTCCTTTTCCTTGTTCAAGTGCAGCCAAAATCCCCACTGCCTGAGCCACTTCCGGCATCTGTGCTATGGCTGACAATCCATAGCATAAGCCATGTTTTACCAGTTTCTGCAATGAGCAGAGGTCGGTCATACCTATGTAGGGAGGATGTTGAAAGTGTTAACAAACAGTGTAAAAGTGCCATGATAAAAGTTCAAAGAACTTTTAGAAGAACCCCTTCTTCCCCACCCAACACACATGTGATCTTTGTGAGTTTTTACAGAGCAAGCCCTCTGAAAAATTGATATCGGTGTCTGCATTGTATTCTCCAGAGAGCAACCATTTGTGGAATTTATTGGAAAAGCAAAGGGCTAGGGCATGGAGAGCATTGCAGAGGGATCCGACCAGGGAAGATGAGTCTGTTAATGGAAATATTGATTGTCTTGGAGGTTCAGTGCTGCCAAACGCCATGCACATATGGTACCAGTTTTATTGATATATGGATAAGATTAAACATGACACCTGTGTCAAGTGAATCCCTAGGTACCATTTAACTAACACTTAAAGCAGCTGCTTTTGAAGGATTACCTTCAGGCACAGGCCACCCAAGCAGAACAATATCATCACCATAAGTACTTTCCCAGTTGTCGACAAATGGGAATTCTTGCCTTATAGCTACAATAATTATACTGTATTAGTAGAAGTCAAACAATTCTTTCTCTTTTACATAAAGGCTAGAGGGAAGGAAAAGTCAGGTGGATATTCAGTGGGCAATATGGCTCAGAACAGGAACCTGGAAGACTTGCTTCCCTTTACTGCTGCAGTCCTCCCTCTGTACCATTGCCCATGGTGTTTTGAGAAGAAATGTGCTCAGTCTCTGAAATGATCCAGTCATGAGAATTAACTAGTTAATTGATTGGTTTAAAAAGTTGAAGAAATTGCTAACTTTTCACTTTAATGGTTGATTTTTTTCAGCTGTCTTTTAACTTCTGCTATTTTTTTAAAAAAGCTTAGCTTTAACTCCCCCCCCCCAGTTTGTTAAATGTTTAACTTTTCAAAATCCATATTTCTCAGAGTTTTCCGTGACACTCTCTAAGGATTGGAGATATTGATCCCAGTAAGAGTGACAGCCATTTCTGCTGCTAAATTCACAGGCCCCAGAAGAGACGTAAGGCTGTGTGTCTGTGCTGAAGTCAGGGGCGGCCCTAGACTACCTGCCAGTAACTGGCACCCTAGGCAAACTATGCAGTCAGTGGCCCCAAACCCAAAGGGCAGATCTAGGCTGAGGTTTTCAGTAAACTCAGAAACATTTTGCCCTGTATTCTGTTTAATGTTTTTAAATGGTATTTATTTAAACGGAGATATAATTATTTGGTTTGTCTGAGATCAGATAAATGTTTCTGAGATCAAATAAAACAAAGACATAAAATTTTCAGAATAGATTTGTACACAACAGCTAGATATTTGTCCAATTTCAAATAAAAATGCATTAAAAATGTTAATTATAATTTTTATTATTACAAATCCAAAATCATCCATTATGCTATCCTGCTTTAACTACTATTACCACCACATCCAATATAGAAAGAACTAAGAAAACTCTTCAATGAACTATAACCTGTGATTACAAAATACTCCAAATCAAAAACACTCTGTGCTCTTAAAACACGACTTTTCTTCCTTTAAGTTTTGAATATTCAACCACTAGTTCTTTTAGATCCAGTTTTCCAGGTATTTCGTGTTCTACTGACATTGTGGCAAGTCCAACAAGTTTCTTTTGCGCTGTTGTTGAACACAGATATATTTTTATCAGTTTTAAATTTAGGAAACCATGTTCCCCACTAGCTATGGCAACTGGCAAAGTTAAAAGAAACCCTAGAGCTATAAAAATGTTTGGAAAACTCTGTGAGTTTATTTTCACAAACAAACTTCATTCCTTCTTCAGGAGTGGAATTTTTCTTAAGTCATCTTAACTTTGGTGACACTGTCATATAAGGGCTGCCACAGTCAAGGCAGGGCCAGTCACAAAGTGGCTGCCATGAGGGTGTGAACAATCCCAATATTTACTACTGCAAACAAAACATTCATTTCACAGAACACTTAAAGACAAGTAACTTGCCCAAGAACCTTAGTAAAAGGCTGAAGTGGGGCATATGAGCCCCAAAACATAAAGCCATTCCTTTGAATCCAGTCTTCTGCTCCAACATAACACCCATTTCACAGAAGGCAAGTCATTTTCCCAAATTGCTCAAACCCACTTGCACACCCTGTCCCTCCCACGCAGGTCCTGGGTCCTTCATTTTTTCTTCCACCCCCAGCCCCTGGCCTAGATTGTCCATTTTTTTCTTCCCCCACAGTAACTGCCTTTCCTTCTTCCACTGAGGCACAGGTACAGCTGCTCACTTGCTACCTCCAGTACTCGTCTTTCCTTGGAGTCCATATGTTGTCCTGCTGAGAGTGTCCAGTTAGAACTATTCTCTCTCTACTGGTCCTGTCCAATTAAAATTGTTCTCTCCATTTTTATTAGTGTTCTCGCTGGAGAAGAAAAGGAACAGTTTTAACTGGTATCCATTTCTGATTATGTGGCCATTTATAAAGGTAAAGGGCCTAAGACAACTGTGTCAGTGAAAGTTAAGAAAAGTTGGTGGGCATTATAATCTGTAATTGTGCAGTGAAGGGAGCAGAGACCCTGGAGGGTACTTTGGTAGGTCTCTGTAAGCATACCCGTGCCTTCAGGCTCTACATTGAGGACCCTGGGCCTGTTTTGTATGTGGGGTCAGTGTAGTGTAGTGTTGGACTTGGGAATTCAGGTTCTAGTCCCTGCTCAGCCATGAAGCTCACTGGGTAACTTTGGGCCAGTCACTGACTCTCAGCCTAACCTACCTCACAAAGTTGTTGTGAGAATAAAATAGAGAGGAGGAGAAGGATCGTGTAAATTGCCTTGGGTTCCTTGGAAGAAAAATGGTGAGATATAAATATAATAATGAAAAAAAAGTCTGACTATATTTGGGCTGGCTTGCTACTATTAGCCCTGACTAGGTGGCAGAAAGAGGAGTTGGCAACAATGCAGCAATGCCAGTGCTCATGTGACCCTCTCATGTGTGAGGCCTGGGGCAATTGCCCTGTGTGCTCCCCAAAAAGGCCCTGATTGACACTGTTTCTTTTTCTTTTTTATGGACCATCTTATTTATTATAATTGTAATTCATCTTCCTTCTGTACGTGCACAGGAATTGAAATAATGACAGATTCAACTAACCATCCTGCTAGCAGGAGCCATTGCAAGGATTCCCACTAGTGGAACATGGCTTCCCCCTGTCCTCCCCTTGCTCCCCTCAAATCAGCCCCATAGCGCATGGGGGAAGGAGAGGGGAGATCGCTCTGTCAGGCAAGCAGAAATGTTTGCACTGACAGAGTGATCTCATTAGTACTACACAGAACTGAAATAATGACATCTTCATGGTTTTATTTGTATTTTTATTCATATCTTTTTTCCTCAAATTTGGAGCCCTTCCTTAACTTGGCGTTCTAGGCAACTGCCTAGTTCACCTATATGAACAGGCCACCCCTGCCTGAAGTTCCTTGTTTTATATACCCAGTCGATCACTATGCTCTGCAGGTGAGGGCTTCCTGCAGATATCAGGAGGTCTGTTCTGCACAACATAGGAAATGGACCTTTAGTGTAGTGGCACCTACCCTTGGGAATTCCCTCCCCTTAAATATTAGACAGGTGCCATCTCTGTTATCTTTTCAGTGCCCACTGAAGACCTGCCACTTTCAACAAGCCTTTTAAGCAGAGACCTGATCAGTCTTTATCTGTGTTGGAACTGCTTTTTAAGATGTTTTTTAAAGCTTTTTTTAAAAGATGTTTTAAAAGATGTTTTGTTTTAATGTATTTTAAAGTCTGGTTTTATGATGGTTTAAAGTGATTTTAGTGTTTTTGTTTGCCACCCTGTGCTCCTACTGGGAAGAAGGGCAGCATCTAAATTTAATAAATAATAATATTTATTTATTTATTTATTCCGTTTATATCCACTCTTCATCCCAGAACAAAAGACATTTTTAAAAAACAACTTTTAAAACATCTTAAAAAGCAATTCCAGCACAGACACAGACTGAGATAAGGTCTCTACTTAAAAGGATTGTTGAAAGAGGCAGGTCTTCAGTGGGCACTGAAATGATAACAGAGATAGTGCCTGTCTAATATTTAAGGGGAGAAAATTCCAAAGGGTCAGTGCCACAGCACTAAAGGTCCACTTCCTATGTTGTGCAGAATAAACCTCCTGATAAGATGGTATCTGCAGGAGGCCCTCACCTGCAGAGCGCAGTGATCGACTGGGTCTATAAGTGGTAAGTCAATCTTTCAGGTATCCTGGTCCCAAGCTGTGTAGGGCTTTGTACATCAAAACCAGAACCTTGAACTTGGTCCAGTAGTTCCTTCAGGAAGGGGGAAACACATACGCATCACCAGGAAGGTGCCTGGCTTTTAGACGCATTGAAACTATTTGAGCAATGAAATGGAAAAATTCAAAGACATTTCTTGTTATGACTTTTGGATTGAGTTGTTTTTTTAAAAAAAAAATCACTTTCTCTAAGTACAGAAACTTTCTCCTCACCAAAGTTTGATGAGAAGGTTTGTTGTGACTGGGCTCCCAAAAGTTTGGCAGGTGAGAATGAACCTCCCCAGACCCTCACTACATGACTATGATGGGAGTAGAGTCACTTGTCAAGCATCTACCCTCTGCAGAACTCTCCACCCCAAGGCTCCTATGCTGTGCAAGTCCTTGCAATTCATGTAGAAAAAGGAGGCATATCTGGTTCATAACTGGGGAGTATCAGCATATTGAATGCTTTAATATCACAGCACCTGCTCCATCCCCAAACGCTGCATTTCTGTTCTGTAGTCTGCTCTTGTTCTGTCTTTACTGAATGCTGCTGATGCAAAAAAAAAAAAAGTGATGGTGACATCAGGTTTATAAAGCCATAAAGTGATGGTGACATCAGGTTTATAAAGCTATTTCGATGAATGTCGAAATAGACACACATCAAAAGAAGAGCAATGAGCTATGCCTCCTAAGTGTCCCGAGCTTTTGTGGACAGCATTTATAATCCAGTGATGCCTGAAGAACAGAGATACAGCCCTCTTGCCTTGCCTTCTCAAAGGGCAGTTTTTCTTTGCTTTGGGTTTATAATAAGCTGGTGACTGCAGTCTTGTGCATGAACATATTTTTCCCTTTATTGTGTTTTCCCTATTATATTTATGAACAAATCTTCCCTGTCAGAACCAAAACAGCCTTCATCCTAAACATATTATGTGGAAACTAGTCCTGTGTATTAAAATAATAAGAAAGGATTATCTAACACATTTAGGAAGAGGGTGTTATACATTATAATCATATTCCTCACTTTTTCCTAAAAGAAAAACTGTGAAGACTCTATCTCATAAAGAGAAAGATGGATTCTTTCCCATATATTTGGTGGTATTATAGGCCCAATTTGTACGCAACACGAAAAAATGGTCTAATTCCATGTTCACACATACAAATTGCTAGCTTAACATATACATAGGATGTCCTCTTTAATGTTGGAAACATATTTAACTTATGTGGCCCAGTCTGCTTTCTTGAATGTCCAGCTTGCCTTTTGTGAAATTTAAATTCTAATAATTATTCTAAATTTGTTGATACATATAAATGAGCATATGCAAATTTATGTGCATTTGTATCCTCTTTTGCTCTCTTTTTTGGCAGTGTGTAAGTGGCCACCCTACACATACAGCTTACACTCTTGAGTCACAACAACCAGGTAGTTCCATACATTTCCAAGTTGTTAGCTTTGAGAACATGAGCAGTGTGCATAAAGATATAGCAACACTATTTTACAGAATCGTTCAATGCACCACACGTCTGACTGGCCACTGTTGGTCACAGAACTCCAGATGAAATGGCAGTGCCATAAACGGGAAGGCAGGGGGCACACATGCAATTGGCCCTGGGCAAGCAGGATGCCTGGACTCTTAGCTTCCATTAAAAAAACAAGTAAGTAAATTAACCATCTATAAAGAAGGTTGAAAAACAAAACATGGAGACAACATTCTAAGGCAGATACAGAGATGCTGCTGTTGCTAAGGATGCTTAATCGCTTAATCACTGTTGCTCTGCAATCAGAAGAATGAATGCTGACCACCCTCACCTGGGACGTGGGAGGGGGATCTGCTGTATCAGCAGGAAAAAAACAGAAGCAGCTCATTGTTAGTGCTGCTAGCCTGAAGCTGGATGGAGGAGGATACTCTGCCTGCGTACCGGTGTCTGTTTTAAATGCTTTCCTCCTTGTTGACATTATTTCATTGACTCCCCAGATATGCTGCCTTTACAGTATAAAATGCAATTGGCTGGCTTTGGTATGTTTTACTCAGAAGGAACCCCCTTGAATAAATGAGATTTCTTTCTTGCTGAAAAAGAAATTACAATATTGTAATCCCTCCCCTCTCCCTCCCCAATTTTCCATGTATCCCACATAATCACTATTAGTCTGCTTGACAACACTGGCCTGTTATTAATATACAGTAACCATAAAACATAAAATGAATCAGTGAATGCAATCATAAGATCATCAAACACCTGCAACAAGTTAAAATTCCTATAAACTGTACTTTAATACAAGGATACTTTTATCAAGGTTGGCAAGGTTAATCTGGACTTTCCCTCTCTGTTACTGAGTTACTCTCCCTGACTGCTGCCCACCTCTCCTACCTAGTTCCACACATGTTGATTCAGAACATGCTGCTCTGCAACAAGTTGAGGTTCTGTGGCACATATTCAAGGGTGCCTTGGCAGAGGAGTTAATATGGAAGGTTTTCCTCCGAATGGCAGAAGACCTGAGGGAATCATCAGGAAGAGGTCTTATGAGTCTTTTGGAGGCTTTGTGCCTTCAGGTCACCCTAACATCAGAGGAAAAGAGGTGTGTGTGAAGATTGCCAATCCTAAGAAATCATACCATCTCTTATTTTTGCTGCCATCTGCTTTTCCTCTATAGCTCCTGAACAGAAAAGAATCTCAGGAGCTGTGAGGATTTTTTTGTGTGTGGGAGGGGGCAGGAGAGTCCACTACTGGCTGCAATCCCACAGATGCCCCTGTGGAAGGTTCAGCCCACATTTCCTTTTTCCTCCCCTTTGAATTAAAGAGTAGCCAATTTGAACCAAAAATCTGACATGTGGGGAAATTGCTCTTGGGTCTTTAAAAGCTATAATGGGAACACCACATTTTGATGCTGTAAGGTCTCATTACAAATGAGGAGAAGCCATCCATCAGATAACCCTCCCCCCCTTGCAGGCTTGCCAAATTCAATACCTATGCACAGGTGACATTACTTGTATATATATAGTTGAGTCCATGGAAGTAGCTTTAAAAGGTGTAACCTGGAGAACAGGTTCTCCTCTCCTTCCTGCTGGACAGTCTTTATGTATTTGAGATGACGCTTGGGATATGACTAGGGAAGACACATAGCATAGAGTATTATTCAATTGCTGGGACTAGATGGAGAAGTGCTAGTGACAGGCACTATGTGGGCTTAGTGCATTCCCAACAGGAGGTTGTCAGAGACTGTTATAAAGATTTTGCTACACGGACAGTTAATGATAGCCACTATAGAAACCACCATGAAGTGATGCAGCTCAATGTCAGAATATCTGTGTGGCATGCGGAAGGTCCCAGGTTCAATGCTTGGCATCTCCAGGGATTATCCACTGTTGGATACCGTGGAGAGCTGCTGCCTGTCAGTGTAGAAAATACTGAGCTAGATGGGCCAATGGTATAACTTGGTATAAGGCACCTTCCTCATTCTGATGAGTGTGGTGTTATGCATATATGAACTGGCCTCATCTTGAAAGGCCTCATCTTGAACTGGCCTCATCTTGGGGGGAACTGAGCATTTTCTCTGTCCTCCTTTTTCCCTACCTTGATCTGGCATAGATGTGTAAGAGAGAGAGAGAGAGAGCACCCAGGGCCAGCCTGCAAAACCCCACAGCCTATGCAAATATTATACAGCCACGAGATAGGCTACTGTAGCCAGCGGGGATTTTTCACATTCCGCAATGTTGAATTGAAAATACCCCCCTTCCCATTCTGATGCTTCCCATAAGCTCATTTGAAAACAAAACCTTACAAAACGTATAATCCTGAACTCAGAAACACTTGCTCAACAACCCTCTAAATTTTCATGGCAATACACAAAACAGTCAGAGAGAATTGAGAGTTCAAAGTCTAAAAAGAGAGAAAAAAAAACCCGAGCCCTTTTGGACTTTTTTTCTGTCAGAGTTCTCATAATTTGTTGACATTCATTAAAAACCAGCCATGTTCACAGAGTACCTGTAATCCTATTACTGACCTTGCCCCATACTCTGACCTTCATCTTCTGCAGTTTAAAAGTTTAAAAAATGTCTGATTGATTTTTAATTAATTTAAGAAATTTTAGCTGGAACTCAATGACAATGTTGGGCATGCTCAGTAAAAACAAACTGTCAGTGTGCTAAAAGCCAGACTCACAGCTGCTTGGCTTGCCTAATCAGGGGGCCATACCCACACCAGACTTTGATTTCACCTGAGACAGTCATGGCTTCCCCCAAACAATCCTGAGAAATGTAGTTTCTGAAGGGTGCTAAGAGGAGACTCCTATTCCCCTGACAGAGCTCCAGTGGCCAGACTGGTTTAACAGTCAGCCACGCTAATTGAAGGTCTGTGAGGGGAACAGGGCATGTCCTAGCAACTCTCAGGACCCTTAACTAACTACGCTTCCCAGGATTCTTTGAGAGAAGCCATGACTGTCTAAAGAGACATAAAGGCCTGGTGTGGATGTGGCCAGGGACAGCTTTGGTTTAAATTTGTGTGGGAGGCTACATGTGCCTGCTGTAGAATAAAAAGGTGGGGGAAACACTGAAAAGCAATGATACTGTCCACAATGTTTTCCTTTTGGAAAGGAGGGGCTTCCCCTCTGCCCAGTGCCCACCCACTCAATCTCCTCCCCTCCCCCTCCATGCCCCTCCCCCAGGTCAGTGTTGGACTACGACCTGGGAGACGAGGATTTGAATCCCCACACAGCCATGAAGCTCACTGGGTGACCTTGGGCCAGTCACTGCCTCTCAGCCTCAGAGGAAGGCAATAGTAAACCCCCTCTGAATACCGTTTACCATGAAAGCCCAAAAGTTGGGATCAAATTGAAGGCAGTCCATTTCCATTTTCAAACATGATTGCATAGAAATAAATCCCATTGAACTCAAAAGGTATGCAAATGATCAAACCCACCCTCCCTTCTCCTCCCTCCTATTCCCTCCCTCTTGTCTCCACCTTCCTTTGCCCCTCCCTCCCTATCCCCATCCCCTTCTTCCCCTTCCCCCTCCTCCTCCTCCCCTTCCTGCTCCCCATGGTCAGTTTTACCTATCTTAACCATGATTGCATAGGAGTAAATACCATTGAACTGTATAAGTATGCAAATGATCAATCCTGCCCTCCCCTCCCCCTTCCTTTGCCTCCCTCCAATCCACTCCTTCCCCTCCCCCCTGCTGCTCCCCCATGGTCAGTTTTATTTATCCTAACCATGATTGCATAGGAGTAAATCCCATTCAACTCAATAAGCATGATCAGACCTGCCTTTCCCCTCCTCCCCTCCTCCTCTCCCTTCCTCCTCCCCTCCCCTCTTCCTTCTTCCTCCTCCCGCCCACTCTAGCCCTCCCTCCTTCCCCTGGTCAGTTTTACCTATCCTAAGCATGATTGCATGGGAGTAAATCCCATTGAACTCAATAAACATGCAAATGATCAAACCTGTCCTTCTCCCCTCCCCCTCCTGCTCACAGGCACATGTTACCAAATTCTTCCAAGCTACACAGGAAGTGGAATGTGAAAGACCAACCCAAATTGTGTTTGCATTTTGACAAATTTGTAGGGCAGTCCAATATCTCAGAGAGGAGGTCAGGTCTCCTGCTCCCCTGGTGCATTCACTATAGCTGCCCAATTTCCCTGCTTTTTAAAGTTGGATAGAAATATATGTGGGCTATACGTTCCTAACCGCAAGGTTTTTTACCTATTAGTGAATCATTATAGTGTTGTTCTCCTAGAACTCATTAATCTATCATGAGTTGCTATTATGCAAGACTCACATAGCCTGGTGTGTTCTATTGATCTGTTCTTGTTCTATACTCTCTTTGAGGCTGATAAAATATTAAACTGAGTGAGGGATGGCAGCAAAGCTGTGGGAGTTTAATTTTCCTACAACAGGTGGAATTACCGGTGAGGCTTAAAGGCCTCTTTTCTGGAGGGAAGTGTATCACCCACAGCATGCCTCCTATGATCTCCATTGGCTTTGAGTTTGACTGCTACACATGCTTTGAAGGAATGTTCCGAGTCCCCTGTGCCTGTCTGTTCAGGATGTGACTCTGGGCAGCCCTCTCTGAGCATACAGCTTTCTGTGGGCAAAGATCCTTCTCATTAAAACTGATAGATGACACTTCCCCTTTTCCTTTTCATGATATTTACAGTTCAGAGGATTGTGATCAAAGTGCTGGGAATTAGGGTGTTGACTTGGGATAATTAATTCCTTTCTTAGCATGTGGCACAAAACTGGGGCTTCCCTCCTCTCTGCCATGTGCATGTGTGCTTCACAGTACTAAAAAGGATTTCAATCCTTTTTATGCCTTTTAGATATATTTGCTGACTCTTAATTTATTTATATATTTATTTATTAAATTTATATCCCGCCTTATGGCCAAAAGGCCCTCAAGGCGGCTTACAAAAACACGAATGTAACACATCATAAAACATAAATACAATAATGCAATTCTCAAAATTAAATAACAAATAACATTATTAATGTCAATAACTCCCCCTGAGGTGACCAGGGAGGGGGTGGAAAAACTCTGAAGCGCTTGAGTTTTACAAGCTTGGATAATTCAGGTGCAGAGATAATAGTAAAATCTAAAAATAAAATGCCAGTAGCTTTAGAATGGTGTCTGATGCATTTAGTGATCAGCTACATTCTAACAGTGTAGGTAGGTAACGTTAAAGAGAAAATTAGTACATCATGCTTTGTGGTTATCATAAATGTTGTGTTTGTTGACTGCTGTTTTTCACGCTAGATTATATTAATGCCTTGGAGGTAAAGAGATGCAATAGAGAAAATTAACAGAAAGCTTTAAAGAAGCCCGGTGAAGTTGCGAACAAACAAACAAACAAACAAAGCTTCATTAGTGACGGTTTTTATTAAGGGTGCCATATAAAGGGATGGTTCAGCAGCCCATGCTGAATGTTAAACTCCCATCTCAGAACTGAGTCCGGTAGTCCTCCGGATGTTGTTGGACTCAACTCCCATCTGCCTCAGCTAGCATTGCCAATAGTCTGGGATGATAGGAGCAATAATCCAACCATACCTGGCCACCAGGTCCCTATCATTGGTGTGGAGGAGAAACATGATGCCTTCCTCCAAGGACAGGACAGCCAGAAACCAGGGACATGTGTCATTGGTCCCAAGGTAGGGTCTGAAAAGCACATGAGGTCTTGCTGAAGCTAAGCAGCTCTGGGTATGATCTGCACCAGAAAGGGAGACTGCCTAAGAACCACAGCTATGCCCTTTTGGTTCTATGATGAAATAAAGGTAGGATATAAATTTAAGAAAAAAATTAATGTATCCTGCCTCAATATCCCAGTGTTGGCCTGAGGAAGACTTAAGATTGGAGTCCCATAACATCTGGAGGGCTACAGATTACTCTTGATCTAGCTTGATGAAGAGTTCTGGAGAACCCCAAAGTATGCAATATTCTGCAAAATTTTGGTTTGTCCTAATAAAGGTATTGCCCAATTTTGGGAGTTTTTCCCCCTATCTCTTTTAAGAATAAATGTGTCTGCCTCTCTTGTCAATCCAGACTCTTAGCTGGAAGGGCTAGACCTCTGTTTCTATAATATGGAGAAAAGCTAATAATCAATTATATTGTTGCAAGCATTTTTCTTTTTTGCATTGCACTTCAGTTTTTATAGATGGTTCAAGAAAACCAACCATATGAGATCAGGCCTGATTTGCATGGATTGCACCATTGCCTGCAGGCTCCCCAAGGAATCATCCATCTTCTTGGCACAGTTACGTGCAATCTCCCCAGTACTCACTGGACTACATCAGGATACAGCAGTTGGAAAACTCCATCATTTACTCTGCCTCAAGTGAGCTCATTACAGATGCTGTGGTTGCTTCGGTTCAGTCCACACACCCTCCTCTTGCCACTATTTGATTCCAGCATGTCTTCTTTTCTTGCATTCATACTGGATTACAAGGCATCGTCAGTTCAGGGGAATGCAGCAGTAGGAGCTACTGCTCCCTTGTTCAGAGTGCACATGATTTTGTGATCAATTTTGGACTATTGCAGAATCTAAAGCAGGAGTACCTTGCTAATTAGCTATTACACATCAAATCTATACTTTTGTTTTCAGACAGCTTCTTTCTATAAGGCCTGCGGGGGAAGATGTCTTGGCACGGTTGTGTGTAAAGCTTGTAGGGGCACTTGAAAAGGAATTGTTTCTTTGAGAATTCCGATATAAACTGACCTCATCCAGTCCTTTGGACTAATGTGCAAATTGGAACATAATTATCCACTGACTTTTGCTCTTCCCAAATATTCCAGTGCTGTTCTTGACTAAAAAACAACACACCCTACGTTTCCAAATGTATTTTTGAGAGAAAATACATATAAAATACATATTTAATTATTATTTAAATGTGATTTTGGGGGGTGCATTTCTTTTTTAAAAAATCCACAGATGGATGCAGGCATAGGAATAGAGCAGGTCAAGGTCCTGTCTCATCTCCTTATATGGTATTTTGCAGCCCTTTTTACCCAGTGGGAGCAGCAGAGGTCAGCACAAGAACCTTGAACCTGGCAAATCAGCAGCCAGTGCAGATGTATTGCTCTTTACAATTGACAAATGTTTATTCACATGAAAGTCCCGTTCAACAAAGATTCCCAGCAAAAAAATAATGCAAAGTTTCATCCCTGAAGGTTCAGTTTATGTCATTGCTTCCTGATGAGCAGGATGAATAACCTATTAATTGCCTTTTGAATAGACTCTCTGGTTTGTGCCAGTTTTTGTTCCTATGGGGGAGTTTAATTGCAGATATTGATCTTTTCCCCTCCTGTGTGGTGTCTTTTACAATTTTTTTAAAATTAAAAACATTTTAAAACATTTTTAAAAATTAAAAACCTAAAGCCGTTTAGCATCCTGTAATTTATGCTGCAATCTAGAAACTACTTAAGCATTGTTGCTGTTATGTGCCTTCAAGTCAATTACGACTTAAGGCGATCCTATGAATCAGTGACCTCCAAGAGCATAGCCCTGTGGAATCCAGTATTCAGAAACAACATTAGAATTCCAGTCCTGAGCATACTTCCTTGAAAGTAAGTCTTGTTCTTTTCAGTGGTTAGGATGGTTGTCTAGAAGTGACAACCTTTCAAACTTTGCAAAGACTTTGCAAAGGATCATAGCAATTTCACATTATGATGCAAAAATTCTAACTGATTTCAAGACATGCTTAAAAGGTATATATATAAAGTGTATATATATAAAGTGTGTGTGTGTATATATATATATACACATACAAACACACACATATATATTCTCACCATATGCTCAGAGGCACATGTTACCAAATTCTTCCAAGCTACACAGCAAGTGGATTGGACTGTGAAAGACCAACCCAAATTGTGTTTGCATTTTGACAAATTTGTAGGGCAGTCCAATATCTCAGAGAGGAGGTCAGGTCTCCTGCTCCCCTGGTGCATTCACTATAGCTGCCCAATTTCCCTGCTTTTAAAAGTTTGATAGAAATATCTGTGGACTATAGGTACGTTCTTAAACCGCAAGGTTTTTTGCCTATTAGTGAATTTCCCTGCTTTTTAATCCGGGAGGTAAGAAATGGGATCCTGTGCAAGTTTACTCCCCTGCAATCATGCTTAGGATAGGTGAAACTGACCACAGGGGATGAGGAAGGGAGGAGGAGAAGGGAGGGGTGGAAAGGCAGAGGGGAGGACTGGGATGGGAGCAGGCAGGAGGGGGATGGGAGGACAGATGTGATCATTTGCATGTTTATTGAGTTCAGTGGGATTTACTCCCATGGAATCATGCTTAGGATAGGTAAAACTGAATGGGGGGAGGGGGGAGGGCTGAAGTGGGCAGGGGATGAGGAAGGGAGAGGAAAGGGGAAGGAAGGGAAAGGCAGGTCCGATCATTTGCATGATTATTGAGTTTAATCGGATTTACTCCTATGCAATCATGGTTAGGATAGGTAAAACTGACCATGGGGAGGAGGGAGGAGAGGGGGAGGAGGGGGAAGGATGGGATTGAAAGGGGAGAGGGAGGGAGGGGCAAAGGAAGGGGGAGGGAAGGGGTAAGAGGGAGGGGATAGGAGGGAGGAGAAGGGAGGGTGGGTTTGGTCATTTGCATACTTTTTGAGTTCAATGGGATTTATTTCTGTGCAATTATGTTTGAAATGGAAATGGCCTGCCTTCAAGTCGACTGGACTTATGGCAACCCTTTGAATAAGGTTTTCATGCTAAACGGTATTCAGATGTGGTTTTAACATTGCCTTCCTCTGAGGCTGAGAGGCAGTAACTGGCCCAAGGTCACTCAGTGAGCTTCATGGCTGTGTGGAGATTTGAACCCTGGTCTCCCAGGTCATAGTCCAACACTGGACTGGGGGAGGGGCAGGGCGGGGGGAGGGGAGCAGATTAGGTGGTTGGGCACTGGGCAGAAGGGAAGCCCCTTTGCTTTCCAAAAGGAAAACAATGTGAACAGTATAATTGCTTTTCAGCATTTCCCCCATCTTTTTATTCTACAGAAGGCACATGTAGCCTCCCACTAGGGTTGCCAGGTTCAGGGCCTGAGACTGATCCTGTATCTTTAGGAGAAGAGAATGTCAGCCAAGTGCAGGTGTTCTTGGTTTCCAGGTCCAGCCTCCAAGAGGTCTTCTGTATCTTTAAAAGTTGTGCAGGGGGAAGGGAGAATTCTACCTTGTGGTTTTTCCCATTACAATGTTGCAAGAACACCTGCACTTGGCTGACTTTCTCTTCTCCTAAAGATACAGGATCAGTCTCAGGACCTGAACCTGGCAACCCTACCTCCCACCCAAATTTAAAACAAAGCTGTCCCTGGCCACATCTGCACCAGGCCTCTATTACACTTTGGACAATCATTATTTATTTATTTATTGTTTTTATATACCACCCCATAGCCGAAGCTCTCTGGGCAATTTACAATAACTAAAAACATTAAAACAAATATACAAATTTAAAAACACATTTTTTAAAAACAATTTAAAACACAATGTAAAACAATTTATCATGGCTTCTAAGCCATGACTCAACGCCAACCGTGGCTTCTCTCAAAGAATCCTGGGAAGTGTAGTTAGTGAAGGGTGCTGAGAGTTGCTAGGAGACACCCTGTTCCTCTCACAGACTTTCAATCAGAGTGGCTGACTGTTAAAACAATCCCTCAGTAGAACAGGAGTCTCCTCTCAGCACCCTTCACAAACTACACTTCCCAGGATTCTTTGGGGGAAGCCATGACTGTCTCAAGTGAAATCAAGTCTGGTGTGGGTGTGGCCCCAATTAGCCAAGCCCAGCAGGTGTGAGGCTTTTAGAACACTGACAGTTGGTTCTTAGTGAGCATGCCCAGCGTTATCATTGGCTTCAAGCCAAACTTTATTAAATTAATTAAAAATCAGCCAGGCATTTTATGGGACTTCCGGGAAGGGTGACTTAGCCTGTGCCTGCTTTTGAGACGGGCTCCTGCCTCAAAAGAAGCTTATTCAGATATATCAGTCAGTTTTTTCTTTTTTTTTGACTGATTAAACTTCTCCCGGGTAGGGAGAAACGAAGAGATTAACCTCAAAGCCTATTTTTGTTGGGACGACCAGATCTCATTAATTTATGGGACGAGGTCCAGCCGACGAAGGTGGGACGGATTTTCAACAGCAAGCTCTATCTGATAAAGCGAACGTTCACCTTATCTTCTAAGAGAGAACGCACTAACAGGCAAGCACCCTTCTTTCTATATTTTTCTTTTACTTGACTTAAATTGTTGCTGTTTAAAAGAGATTTGCCAGATTGATCGGTTTTTGACATCTCACTGGGGAGCCATAACTTCTCTCTGCTACGCACTAATTAATAGCTTATCTCTGTTTTTGTTGCAAAAAGCTGTCCTGGATTTGCATTCTAAAGATATACACAGAAGAGGGATTTCTATTCCAGATTTTTATTTTGAAGAATATTATATTGTCTGAGACTACTCTCTTTTTGGTCTATTTTATTTTATTTTATTTTGACGAATCTGTTTTCTGACGACTGCCATTAATTGTTTCGATCCTGGGAACTGCATTTTGTTTACTTAACTATGGAGAGATAAGGCTGTCTGCTCTGTTTATACTGTGATGTCACCAAGTTTGGAGTATTAACCCAATTGTTGCTGAAATAAGAAGTGGTTTTCCTATATTTTTCTTTTAAAATGGCAATTAAGAAAGTGGCTGAGAATCTGGAAATAACTATGTTTCAGAAAATAATGGATGAGATTGAGATAACGAAACAAAACCTGCGACAGGGTTGTAAGGAGCTGAAAATTGAATTGAGTAAAATGACGCAGGAGATTAAAGATATAGGGGTCCCTGTGAGAGAGGTGACCCTGGAAGGGGTCCCTGTGAGAGAGGAGACCCCGGAGATTGGAACAAACGTGGAACAGGAAAAAGATTTGGAGTCTATGGACTTTAGAAATAAAATCTATTGTTTGGAGACACAGGAGATTAAAGACATAGGGGTCCTTGTGAGAGAGGAGACCCTGGAGACTGGAACAGGGGTCCCTGTGAGAGAGGAGACCCTGGAGACTGGAACAGGGGTCCCTGTGAGAGAGGAGACCCCGGAGATTGGAACAAACGTGGAACAGGAAAAAGATTTGGAGTCTATGGACTTTAGAAATAAAATCTATTGTTTGGAACTCAATGTTATCTCTGAAGAAATTAATGAAGATTCTAGAGATAAAGTTATCAATGGCATGGATAATCTTCTGGACTGGAATGATGTGATGGAGCCCAATATAGAGGAAATCTATGGAATTAACTGCAGCCATGTGACAATGGAAAAACTTTCAAGAGATGACCCAGTGTATTTTGAAAAAAAGAACAGAGATATGATTTTACAGCAGTATTTCAGCAACCTATTCAGAATGGATGGCAAGAAAATATTTGGGATAGAGGTAATTCCCATCAGACTCTTACTATATGACTATGGCTTTGACAGCAAGATTATTATGGAATACTGATAATGGAAGATTGGATACTGAAATTACTGGACTTAACAAGACTACTGAAGATGGAAGATGGAAAATGGAACTAATAGGGATAATAGAACAATGGCTACTGAAATTACTGAACCTAACAGATTCTGATGTGATGGATTAATTGAAATGTTTATTTTGACTATGGTTATGACAATAAGATTATCATAATTAGTAATGAGATGGGTTAATCGATATGCTTATCTGGAAAAAAAAAATTGATAGATATATTTCTTAAAGAATTGAAACCTCTCTTTGACTTTTTGTGGAAAGAATAAAGTAATGTTTATGAGATTTGATGATTAAGTAAGATAACTATTGGAGGAAAGTGATTTTATAATATGACTTAAGAGACAGGATTGTTATATATTATAGACTTATAACTGATCTGATCTTTGACAAATGGGAAGTCAATATTTTACTCTTTATTTTTTATTTTTTTTTTGTTTTTTTTTTGTTTTTTTTGTTTAACTATTTTTGATTTTGTTTTTTGTCTTTGAATGTTTTATGATTTTGTCTTGTATGTTTTATGAAAATTTGAATAAAAATTATTGAAAAAAAAAAAAATCAGCCAGGCATTTTATTAACTTTTAAACTGCAGAAGATGAAGGCCAGAGTATGGGGCAAGGTCAGTAATAGGATTACAGGTACTCTGTGGCTGATTTTTAATGAATTTCAACAGATTATGAGAACTCTGAGAGAAAAAAGTCCAAAAGGGCTCTGGAGTTTTTTTCTCTCTTTTTAGACTTTGAACTCTCGATTCTCTCTGACAGTTTTGTGTATCACCCTGAAAATTGAGAGGGTTGTTAAGCAAACGTTTCTGAGTTCCGGACTGTAAGTTTGGTAAGGTTTTATTTTGAAATGAGCTTATGGGAAGCATCAGAATGGCATGGGGGTATTTTCAATTTAACATTGTGGAATTCAAAATATCCACGCTGGTGGCTGTATAATACGCCCCTCTGAGCAGTCCATCCTCAAAGCTCTATAACTGAAACCTTGATAACAGCATTTGTATGTTAGCAGAACAATAAAAAGCTCTGTTTTGTTAATCACAATTACATGTTTATATATATATGACATTCTCTCATAGATCTACAGCCACAGATGACTTAGATTTTAATGTAACATTTTTTTCCTGCTGCATGATCAAACTCAACATCTGAAATCAATATTTTTTTCGTATCTTACCTTTCTGGAGAAATGACCCTTGGGTGGACAGCTCATTTCCAATAGAAAAACTAATCATTTTGATCGCTCTTTAATTAATCTCCTTGCGCTGCAACAATGAACTTTTGTTAACTTCACTAGGCAGTTATGTAGGTGTAAAGCCCGTTATCAAAATGCAGATCGATGGACTTGATTGCATATGGGTGGGAGACTGAAACAGAGGAGATATTTTTACAATGGGCTCTTAATTACTTTACTTTCCCTTGTCACCGCCCATCAGCCACGCTAATAGGTCGTAATCCTGCATAAGTAACACAGCTATCACTCCCCTAGGAATGGGCTGTGGTGTGGGGAATGGCACTCCATGACCTCTTAGAGTAAGTGAGAGTATGCAGTACCTGCTCTGCATGAGATATATGGCCTGCTTACATAAGTTTACTTTAAATAACCAGCCACCAAGCTGCTGGAAACAATATCAGAGCTTTTCTGTGTGTTTTCTAAAACCCAAAGAAATAAGAAAACATTCCACAGCATTCTGTGGAGTGTTCCACCATTGATTATTTGCAAACTGTAGATCAAAGTGAGGTTTATTTATATTATTTATTAACTGCACTTACAGACCACCCATGTCAATGGTTTGAGCAGGTAACAGTGTGCTGCTTATTCTAGACTACCCCTCCATTTCCCAAGAGGTTAAATGCCAGTTTGAATAAACAGTCTTGTACCCATTGTGGAAGCAGTACAGACTTGGGGTCTGGCAAGTCTCCAGGGGTAGAGAACTCCAAAACTGAAGTGCAGCCACTGAGAATGTCCACAAGTAGCATTCCAGCAGAGCTGTTCCAAGTAGTGAATGGGCTTTTGACATCTGGCCAAAAGAGCATTGCTCTAACACCCTCAGTTGCCTGGAGGGTGCAAGGAACTTTAGAGACATAGTCACTCAAATTCACATAGAACTGGATGCCACAGTTTGAGCAAGTCCAGTGGAGGTATCTGAACCACTGCCTGTTCCATCTGTACTGGATCAGTCTCAGTTGTTGAAGCCTGAGGATGCAGGCAAGCTGCTTATGAGGCCAACTACTTATCCTCTTGACCCTTGCCCATCTTGGCTTCTTAGAGCTAGGAGGTTGACTGGGTGGGTCCAGGGACTGATCAATGATTCACTGGAGGAGGAGGAAGTACCTTCCACTTTGAAGGAGGCAGTGGTGTGCTCCCTCCTTAAGAAGACCACCCTGGATCCGGATGTTAAGTAACAATTGCCCAGTGGAAAAATTCCCTTTTGGATCCATTCCAGTCTGGCTTCAGGCCCTGTCATAGCATTGAAACTGCCTTGGTTGCCCTGGACATTTGTCGAGAGAGAGATGGGAGAAGTGTGACCCTGTTCATCCTCCTTGATCTCTCAGTGACTTTCTATACTGATGTCCATGGTATCCTTCTGGTGCATCTCAGGGAGGTGGGGATGGGGGCACTGTGCTTCAGGGGTTCCACTCCTATCTCCAGGGCCATTTCCAGAAAGTAGTTATGGGAGGCTTCTGTTCGGCACCATGGAAGTTGTCTTGTGGTGTCCCTCAGGGTTTCTTCTTGTCACCCATGTTTTTAACATCTATCCAAAGCTGCTGGGAGCTGTCTTCAGGAGATATGGAGTGAGGTGTAACCAATATGCAGATGACACCCAGCTCTGTCTCTCTCTGTTTCCTCTGAATTGGTCCGCGTGTAGGCCAATAAATGGAGCCTGAATCTTGAAAAGACAGAGGTGTTATGTGTTTAGAGTTCTCATGTCCGGGTGGTGGAGAGATGGCTTGTTCAGGATGGGATTGCACTCCCCTGAAAAGAACAGGTCCATAACCTGGGAATACTCCTGGTTTCAACCTTGTCACTGTAGGCCCACGTGGAGTCGGTGGCTAGGAGTGCCTTTTTCCAGCTGTGGCTGGTTTGCCAGCTTGGCCCCTTTGGTCACTGTACTCCATGTTCTGGTCTGTACCTGGGAGGAAGAATAGGGGCTCCATCCCCCCTAGAGCTGTGCTTCAACATCCGCCTAGGATTTGAAGGGGAAATTGTCTTCTTTTTAATTTGTGACATGACAGACAATGACAACTTCCATTTAAAGAATGATAGCTTGTTTTATGAACAGGATCAATTTAAGCATAGGATCCTCTGAAAAATTCAATTCATAAGGCAGGGCAAGTGTACAACAAAATCATCTAGAAGAGCCACCAAAGTCTGCTCACTGAAGATTTTCCCTGACTGAGGGTGGATTTTTCATGATCACAATAACAGTTAGGTAATTAAGTATAATTACTTAAGTGATCTTGAAAAAAACAGCCTATATAGCAACATCATCCTTGAAGAGTTAAATATTAGAGCTTTTTATTATGGGCTAGAGTTAGACTCCACCCTTTGGACTTTCCTTTGTTCTATTTTTCAGTTTCAGTTGTGTTCTCTACCCAGCCAGCAGTAAAGTAGGATGTTTGTTTGCCTGCTGTAAGACGTAAGAGTTTGTTTCTTCTGCAGTTATTATAATGAGTAGAATAGGATTGGGTGCTTATTGCTAAAGGGTGAAAAAAACAGGTAACTTAAAGTGATCTGAAAAAATGGCTACTCTTTTAAATCATTCACGATACTCGCAATCATAGTGGCTATTTTTATTTCTTCTTTTTCTTGAGTATTTGATGGCAAAGGATGAAAACAGCCCTAGAGAAAGAGAAATACTGTGTAACTACAGTTAGCTAGCTGGTTAGCTGGCCACCTAGGCTATAAGGCCTAATTTCTGATTTTCCAAATATGTGCAGCTTAGAATGGGGCTTTTTCAGGGTCTGTGGACAGAAAAATCAACACAACAATCAGTAAAAAAAAATTCAATTGCTTTCCACCATTAGTTTCCTATTGCTTAGTTAGTCCTTAATAGGAACCAGTTAAATAGTTATCCTTTGATTGTCCAACAGAAAGGAAAATCTAAAGGTCAGGAACAAGACTAGAAGGAGGGACTCTCAAGGAGGAGTTAACAAACACACCCTAGAGCATCGCTGCCCTTTCTGAAAGTTGTAGTATGGACAAGTTTCAGGTGGAATCTAAAACTGAGATATCTAATGCAGCATAAAGTCAAACTCAGAAGCTCACTGTCATTACCAAAGTAGTTCAGTTCATGAAGAATCAAAACACAGGGACAGACCACAGGTGAAAAGGGACTGTAGCTATAGGAAAAGTCAAACTTTTGAGTCTGGTATTCTCTCAAAAAAGGGTGCGACAATTCAACAGATTCATTCATGTAAATAAACACACTCTCTGGATGGAGGAGGAGTGAGAAGGAAGGTCATTGCCTTTCCCTTTCCCTGGCCTGGCCCTCACATCCTCTCCACCAGTGATTGGGGGGGGGGATTTGCTGGTGCTATGCATCTCTTCCTCCCAGCTAACAAGGAAGGCTGCCTACAGGCCTGTCTCTGGTAACTTCCAGATTAAATTATTGCAATGTACTCTGCGGGGGGCTGCCCTTAAACATGACTTGGATACTTCAACTGGTCCAAAATGTAGAGGCCAGATTACTGGCTGGGGTTCCACTTACATATATAACCCCTTTTTAAAACAGCTGCATTGGTTGCCAGTTCATTTCCAGGCACAATGCAAGGTGCTCACACTTGTATTTAATGTCCTAATGACTTGGGCCCCAAATATCTGAGAGTGCCTCCTTCTCTATAGACCCTCTCAGGTGCTGAGATCAGCAGAAAGAGCCCTCTTCCTAGTAGGGCCGGCTCCAGGCATGCCGGGGCCCTTGGGCATCAGCTTGCCCTGGGCTCCGGAGTGTGCGTGCAAGTGTGAGCGTGAATGCACGCAGCTCGCACACAGCCCCCCACACCGCCACCTATCTGTCTCCTGTCTTTTACCATTGCCCTTAATGAAGATGGCAGCCGTGGTTTCCCTAAGGAGATGAAGCCTCCTCCGCCATCTTTGTATATGGCATATGTGCGTGCTATGTGCACGCATCTCTGCCATCAAGTAAGATGGTGGCCATGGCTTCAGTACCCTAGGGAAACCGTGGCCGCCATCTTCATTAAGGGCAATGGTAAAAGACAGGAGAAAGGTAGGTGAGGCAAGGGAATGGCGGGCAGGCGGATGGTGCCACAGATTGTGGATCGCGGAAGGGGAGCGGAGGGCCCCTCAGGGACTCCTGTAGCTCCGGGGCCCTCAGGCCAGTGCCCCACCTGGCTGCCCTTTAGAACCGGCCCTGCTTGCTAGTTCCACCACTCTCAGAAGTTCAAAGGATGGTGGCCTGGGAGAGGGCTTTCTCTGTGGCAGCCCCTAAGTTGTGGAACTCCCTCCCCACAGAGGTCTGTTTGACATCTTCACTGTAAAGTTTCATTGTATGCTGAAGACATACTTCTTTACCCTGGAGTTTGAGATATATATATATGATCCTCTCTAGTTGTGAATGCAATTTATTTTAAACTGTTTTAATAATGTATTTTATATTGTTGTGACCCGCCCTGGGACCTACTGGTTATTTCTTTATTTCAAAAGTTATCCCCCATCTTTGCATTACATATGAATTGCTCAAGGTGCTTTACAGTAATTAAAATCAACAATGAAAACATAGTAGTCAGGAAGAGGAGTTAAAACACAGTCGTCAATTGAAATCACTTCTAGCTGGCTAGTTAAATGCCTACTGAAATGAAAAACATCTTCAAAAGCTAATGGAAGGCAATCGATGTGGCCTTGCATCAGGGGCTGCTGCAGGCTCTACTGCTGCCATTCCCACAGCTGGCCTTGGCAATTTCCCAGCTGCCAGAAGCATCAATGATGGGTTAGATGGGTCAACAGCAGGGGACAGTGCCCTCAGAAGATCAAAACATGGTCATCCTGGCAGGCGAGGGAGGCTCCATCTGCTGCTTGTTGGGCTGGGACACTCCAAAGGCATCCTTGGAGAACATGCAATAAAACATATGAGAAGACAGGAAGGAGCAGGATCAAACCTCTAGAGAGGAGGCCCAAGGAGAGAAGCAGAAAGTAGAGCATCAGTGGTGAGAGTGCAGCTCTCATAAGCAGAGGCAGATCTCATTCACACTGACATAGTAAACCTGTGTCTGGGCTATGCCACTTCAGATTGCAGGTGAAGGCAGGGAATAAGCCATGGTCTCATAGATATGCTGGTCCTAGGCTGCTTCAGGTTAACCTTTGTTAACCTTCAAAGTTAACCTTTGAATGTATTTATTTATTTATAAAAGTATTTTATATACCATCCTCTCGCAAAACATCAGGGCGGCATACAACAATATAAAAGCATTGAGAAGCAATACAAAACAATCATTAAAATAACAGGCTACTAAAAAAAAACCCCATTTTAAATAGCTGCATAGGCCTGTGCAGCTGCATTGGGCTTTGATACCAGTGCGGTGTAGTGGTTAGAGTGTTGGACTATGACCTTGGACAGTAGGGTTGAAATTCCCACTCAGCCATGAAGTGCACTCGGTGACCTTGGGCCAATCACTGCCTCTCAGCCTAACCTACCTCACAAGGTTGCTGTGAGGACTGGAGGAAAACCATGAATGCCACCTTGAGCTCCTTGAAGAAAATGTGGGATACAAATGAAATATAATTTAATAAAAATAGGGAGTTAGTGCAGGCAACAGGAAGCAGTTGCTGTTGGTACAAAATGTTCAACAGTGGAACAAACTGCTTTGGAAGATGTTCTTAAGTAGAGTCAGAGATACTTTAGCAGTAACTTTTCTGTACCAGTGGGAGGTAGAACTAGATGGCCTTTGAGATCCCTTCCAACACTTTGATACTATGAAGAAGTTCTTCAGTTCCCACCTTAAATTCTCACTTTGATCACAAAAATAAAAATACCTATGTCTCAGGCATGGTTGAGAAAATATTTGGCGAAGGAGTGGGATATGTTTCATTTGTGCATTTAACTTTGATAATACAGTACAAGCCAATTAATGAGAAATACATGTTTATACCCGAGCCATCACCTGAAATTAAAGTACTTCAGCGTATGTGGTTTCTTGGTGCATTTACCTTCTCCTGCTCAACACTCTGCATTGCACTTATCATTTTTTTAATGGAAATGGTCTATAATGTTCTCACTAAAGCTTTCAGAGGCTACCAGGAAGCCTATCCTTCAAAGGCTATAATGCTAGCCACTGGCACTCATCATCTTAAGTGTACAGTCAAACTATTATGGGTCACCTGACAATTCAGTTTGGGGATCTGGTGGTTGCAACATACAATCTTCTGACACCACTTGCAGAGATCGGAGAAAGCACCTAACTTATGTCATCAAAATGCTTTCCTCCCCCCAAAACTGATTCAGGAGAAGATGCCATTTAACCTATTCTTCATCTCTCATTTGGTAGGACCTATTTCATCCTAAAGCAACAACCCCCTGAACTGAACTTCACATATGTAAACAAACCTGTTTGCAAAGGTCAGGTAGAAGAGATGCTGAGAAGTATGACCTGTTGCTCATATTTTTCTGCAGGACCACAGAGAGTGGTAGAATGGTAAACTCAGGGTTAAATCAAACCCAGAGCTGCTGCAGTTCACCTTTTGCTTTTAATTCTGTAGTTCAATTTCAGCAGAGGCTGCTGACAAATGGACTGAGATCACCAATCTGTTTCTTCCAGAATGCGGAAGTTCCATTTTATTTAATCTTGTGTGACATCAAGATGAAAGATGGAAAACTGTTGTCAGTCCTTAATGCATTTAGTTTGAAAGAGAAAGGCCAATTGATTTCAACAGGACTTACTTCTAAGTAAGGATTGTGCAGCCTTGAATAGCTTAACAAAGTGAGACAGCTAAGAGTGGTACATGTGGGCTGGCACCTGAAGGGTAATTCTGAAATGCTTGGTCCTTAGGATTATTTTTATTTGTTTGTATATGTTATTAAAGTCTGGATCTGTTTGATATATCCCAGTACAATATATCCCAGCCCAATCACTGAGTTATTTGTCCCCTGTGTTACAGAGGCCCCACTGGCCTCAGCTAAAGTCAGGTGTTTAGTGTTGCCAGTTCCATGCTGTGGTACATTCTTCCAGCAGAGATTCAGCAGGCATCCTCGCTTTTGACTCTCAGGTCTCTCTTGAAGGCTTTTTTGAGCAAACAGGCCTGAGCAGCTGTTTAAATTACTTTTGAGTAGCTAGTCATTTTAATGATTGTTCTGTATTGCTTTTAATTTTTTTATGTTGCTGTACAGTGCCCTGATATTTTGTGAGAGGGCGGTATATAAATACTTCTATAAATAAGTAAAATTGCATGATCAACCCAAACAAGAAAACTGAGCTTTCTCTTTCTTTCTTTCTTTCTTTCTTTCTTTCTTTCTTTCTTTCTTTCTTTCTTTCTTTCTTTCTTTCTTTCTTTCTTTCTTTCTTTCTTTCTTTCTTTCTTTCTTTCTTTCTGTAAATTAATGTCATGCCTAGCGGGCTGTCTCCCTTGAGAATAACCAGAGCTTTGAACTGCTGCTTCTACAGTGCCATGTTGATGTTCAGAGGCATTCCTTTGAGCCTGCAGCCTCTTATCTATGGCTTTGACACTGTAGGCGGCTTGTCAGCATCCACGCCTGCCACTCTTTTGAGCTTATGTGCCTCTGGTGGGAGTGAGAACAGCAGTTTCATGGAGATTAAAAGTCTCCAAGCTCACCTAAAGAAATGCCAATCAAGCCATGCTCTTCTCAGTGATAGGCTTGCCACTACATTTGAAAAGAAGAACACTTGCCACTCTGTTCTCAACACTGATGTGCAAATATGTCTATATATAGTTTCACACATATATCCAGAAAGTCAAGCCAGTGGAAGGATAGAATGAGGTTTCCCCCTACCATGAAAATGGAAAATATTGTCTCCTCTTTCTGCCCACCCTTCAGTGTTTGGCAAGCCATTGTCAATAAGCATCCATAAGCAAGGCCAGGGAGGATTCCCTATAGGGAAACATTGGCACAGGTTTAGGTCTCTGATCCTCACCTATGCAGCTTAAAAGAAAAAAAATATTTCTCTTTACATCATGAGCTAAGCTTCTCCCAAATGGGTGGCTCCTAGTGTTATTTATCTCAATTACTGAGATGGAATATAGGGAGTCAGGGAGTCCTTAAGGTGCCTTAAGGTCCTTAAGGCAAATTCCATGCTAGGGATAATTAGGAAACAGCCGATATCATAATGCCGTTGTATAAATCTATGGTGTGGCCGCATTTGGAATACTCTGTACAGTTCTGATCGCCTCATCTCAAAAAGGATATTATAGAGTTGGAAAAGGTTCAGAAGAGGGCAACCAGAATGATCAAGGGGATGGAGCGACTCCCTTACGAGGAAAGGTTGCAGCATTTGGGGCTTTTTAGTTCAGAGAAAAGGCAGGTCAGAGGAGACATGATAGAAGTGTATAAAATTATGCATGGCATTGAGAAAGTGGATAGAGAAAAGTTCTTCTCCCTCTCTCATAATACTAGAACTCGTGGACATTCAAAGAAGCTGAATGTTGGAAGATTCAGGACAGACAAAAGGAAGTACTTCTTTACTCAGCACATAGTTAAACTATGGAATTTGCTCCCACAAGATGCAGTCATGGCCACCAGCTTGAATGGCTTTAAAAGAAGATTAGACAAATTCATGGAGGACAGGGCTATCAATGGCTACTAGCCGTGATGGCTGTGCTGTGCCACCCTAGTCAGAGGCAGCATGCTTCTGAAAACCAGTTGCCGGAAGCCTCAGGAGGGGAGAGTGTTCTTGCGCTCAGGTCCTGCTTGTGGGCTTCCCCCGGGCACCTGGTTGGCCACTGTGAGAACGGGATGCTGGACTAGATGGGCCACTGGCCTGATCCAGCAGGCTCTTCTTATGTTCTTATGTACTTTTGGTCCAAGTTGTTTAGGGCTTTGTGAATTATGGGCATGATATAACTGCTATAGATAGAAAAGGGGAAAGTCCAGTTCACCTGAGGAGCTGGGCTTTTCTTTTTCAAAGTTCCTCTCCATTGGCTGTTATTCCAAAGTACAGGATCCACTACATACACTATTCTGTACAGATTAGGAGGGAGGTCCACCCCATGATCAGCTGCAGTGACCAAAATGCACCCAGCTGTTCTTCCACGGATTGTTCACCAACTTGCCTCAAGCAGGCTCCTGTTCCTTTGCAAGCTTCATGGCAGGCAGTTATGAAACAGGTGAAGGTGTTCCTAACATGGAGCTGGTTCCATAAGGGGCACTGCCATGAAGCTTGCAAGGCAACAGGAGAACGTAACAAGAACATAAAGACTCCTACTGGGAGGAAGAGTGGGATATAAATCTAATAAATAAATAAATAAATAAAACATAAGAAGAGCCCTTCTGGACTAGGCCAAAGGTCCATCTAGTCCAGCATCCTGTTTTCACAGTTGCCAACCAGATTCCTTTGGGAAGCCCACAGTCAGGACATGGGAAAACAGCACCTACCCCATTTGTGATTCCCAGCAACTTATATACTGAGGCATATACCAGACTTGCTGCAGGAGTTCTGCTGGGGTAACCAGTCGGCAATCCTACCCATCTCTTTTTTACTTTCCGGATCTCCTTCAGCCTGGGTGCTGTGGTATCTTGCATGTTGTGTATGTTGTGATGCGGGGGTATGCTGGGTGCATCATCTGGTTGGCAACTGTGAAAACAAGATGCTCCTTGGTTCCGTCATACATGGCCATGGCCACTGGCACAACCCCGGATTGGTGGGTGCTGACAAAGTTTCCAGGGACACTGGGGTGGTGTCATTGGATGTAATAGCCATTCTGCCAGCATAGCAGCAGTGTCTCTCCAGTCCTCATGGTTATGAATATTAGTATAGAACTGCCAGGTCAGATCAAGCCCACTCTGAAGTGCCAGATTGAGCCCCAAATTGGATTGGGGTAGAAGCTGTGCACAGCCCTAAGTAAATATGCCTCTGACCAGCTTGAACATTAGTGCAGAGTATGGATGGAAAGATCTGTTAATTCTGGTTCTCTCCGTTTCTCATTTTCCAGTCTTAAAGTCAGTTCGCCACATTTCTGCAGCAATTTGTCATTAAAAAAGAAACCCTCATGAAAATTCTCCAGCATTTTAGTGTGAAGTTCTCCTAATAAATACATTTTTGTAGGCAGTTTTGACTAATGTACATATTTTTGCAAGCAACCAACAAGCTCCAGCTGGTACAAAATGCAGAGGCCAGATTGCTAATGGAAGCACATGGCTGACAACATGTGGCACCACTTTTGAAACATCTGCAATGGCTGCCCATCTACTACAATGCCAGGTTCAAGGTCTCTATATTAACTTACAATCTTAGGGATTGCCTGAACCCTTATATACCAGCTCAGTCACTGAGAAAATCTGCAGGAGCAGCTCTGATTGTCCCCTGAGTTGGTGAGGCTCATTTAACATTGACACAACATTGAGCATTCAGTGTAATCGGCCAAGTTCTCTGGAATGCTCCGCCAATAGAGATTCAGCAGGCACCTTCTGTTTTAACTTTGAAATGCCTGCTAAAAACCTTTCTGCTCTGCCAGGTTTATGCAGGCATTTAAGAAGATGCTTTTTTTGCAACAGTTGATCTTTGTTTTATTATATTTTTATTGTTTTTATTCTATGGTGGTGGTTGTTTTTAACATGTTTGTAAACTGCTTTGATGTTTTTAACAAAATAGCAGTATACAAATATTTTTATAAATAAATAAATGTTTTATGTTATTTTCACTCATATATTCATTTTAGTGCACATTTCCCCATAATATATGCATTTTTCTAAACATTGGTTGGCGAACTGCATTGCAAAATTTGAATAAGTGTGAATTTTGAGGGATGGCTGTGTTACGCTTCTCATATTGTTTCAGAAATTGTCGATTTGTTAGATTTGGCTTGAAAGGTACTGAATTGAATTTCTCACCCCTCCCTAGTGCACAGTGATGAAAGAGTGCAGAAAGAAGGAATCTATAACAGGATCTGTCAAAATAAACTTCTCTCAGTTACTCTGCACTTAGAAGGGCTGAAGGGAACAGTCTGCGAAGGAAGCTGGCATGGATTCTGACTCTCCTGCGTATCATACTGCCCCAGTTTCTTCTCTCGTAAAACTACAAAAATATGAATTTCAGATGGTTGTATATGTAATGTCAAATATTTTTTGTTTATTGGATGTTTGCATTTATTTGTTAGCTGCTGCTCATCAGTAATGACCCTTTTACAGATTATTCAGTGAATTCTGAAATGATAATTCAGACCACAGGATGAGTAAGCACATGAGTAAAGGGGTGTGCTTTTCCACAGTGATTAGTTAATGTGTCCACTGCCCTCATGCCCTAAAACTGTATAATGTGCTCACGTGCCTTGCCATTTCAGGGCCAAATCAGTGGCAGTTATACAATATTTCATCTTAGAGCATCTCCCACCCTCTTGTTACTAACATCCAGTTTACCAAACCCAGACATAAACGTCCCAAAACGGCAATGTGGGATTCAATCCTATGCAAGCTCATTCTGAAGTAATCTCCATTGAAATCAGTTGGACTGACTTCCGAATAGATGTGTTTAAGATCAGGGCCTTGAAGCTGCGAACAGCTTCTTATCTACAGTCAAATAGTAGAATATAACTGCATCATGTTTAAAAGCAGCTGTTTTAGATGGCTGGTGTTAAAGTTGCTAGAAAATGTGGTGGCAATTTATGTCCAGCAGTAACAGCAAGCTGCTATTTTAGCTTCATAAAAATGTAGTTACAAAATATTGTAACGTGCAGTCTGCAACAACTTTTACAATCCCTCATAAAAATAATACTCCAGCATTTTGTCAAAATCAGCAACCAGTGCATTATCCGAAAAGCATTGGGACAGAGGAAAGAATCTCTGGCTCTGTTGTTCCAACAGAAGCCAACATCCTAACACACAAAGCTGCCTCAAATTACAGGTTGTGTTCACTCTAATTGCAGGACAGGTCACCTTTAATGTCCTGCCAGCAGACAAATTGGGACATCCCGAGGCAGAACTCCCAGCAAGCCTGGAAGGATGTTTGAAATTATGCACTACATCAAACATCATCAAACGTACAGAGGAGGTGGGTGAATTCCCTAGTTTCTCAGTAGCTTGGTTTAGGTGAACTCCAGATGTGTTGGGTAATACTGTGCAAAGGATACTATCTTGGCTAGGAGCAGGCCACAGGAGGGCAAGTATGTAGCTGTTGTGGAAGAAAAAACTTCCCAGTCAATTTATTGAGCTCCAGAGGACAGAGTTTATTTAGAAATATATATACCAATAGCGCTGTTGGGAGAGAGGCTCCGTGGAACCAACTCTCCAGAAAACAGGTGATGCACAGCTTTATATAATGATTACATGTCATGCATACATTAATAATCAAAAGACACCTTTGCCAATCCAAATAACCATGCCCTCCCACCTTGGGTGGTCACTTAGCACATTTCGGCCTTGCCTATCCATGTGTCAAAGAGGAAAGCACCTATGTTTTTCAGAGATGCATTCTAAAATTCTAAACAGTTCCAAAACCATTTCAGGCTTCATAACATCCTTCTGTGACATTCCACTGTTGTTAAGCCTAACCACAAACTTTCCTGAAATTCTTACTTCATATGTACTTTTACTCTTAGGCAGATCATAGTTCCTCAAAATATTGCTTCAAATACATTGTGTTTTATAAGCAAGCATTTTATATTTAAGGCCTGCAGTGGCCTAGATGGCTAATATGCAAAGACAAGCAGCAATCCCTTTAATGAGGGTCTGAAAAGGGTCAGAGGTCAGAAATCCTTTCTCACTGTATTCTGAAGATGTTGTGAAAACAACACAGTGCTACTTTCAGGTGTGGTATTAGTGCATGATTTTTTCCAGTGCTCTGCACTTTCTGAAACCATCCGCATTTCTTTTACTGAACTCCTTTTGTTTGCTAGGCACCCTTGGCAAGATGCACCTTTTGCACTCCCATTCCCTACATTAGATTACATATATAGGTGAGTGTATTTGAGAGTTGGGAGTATCTTGCTTCAGTGCAGGAGGACAGTTGATTAAATTGTCCTTGCTTACTTCTTTCCAGATTTGACAGTTCTATGATGAGATTGAGTGTAGAGTCATCCTCTTTGGTGGGTTGGGATCCACAAATGGGTCATACTACCAAACGTATATATCATTTTAAAAAAATAAGACGTGAATCCTATGCATGTCTGGCCTACAGGTGAGCCTCAAGTCTGAAGACTGCTGCACTAGTGCATGCAGTGCTGGAAAGACCAGGGGGCTCTGTGTTCAGATCTCTGTTTGGCCATGAAACTCAATTAGTGACCTTGAGTAAGTTGCTATCTGCCAGCATAAGCTACAGGGGTGTCATGAAGATAAAATGCAGTAGGCACACACATTGCCCTCTGAATTATTTGGAGGAAGATCAGGATATGAATAAAACAAAATAAACATTGTCGTTCAGTAGTGAAATGGAATTATTAACTTTTTGACAATACATATTCCAAGGGAGAATTTTTAGGTTTTGCAAAACTGTATCTCTACTATATGTCTCAGTGTTTCTCAACACCCACAGACACATCCAGTAGTGAGAAGTTTCAGAGGCAGCACTGCCTGTGTTTGGTTTCCTTTAAAGAACAGCCCACTAGGGACTTATGATGTTTCTGTAATACTTTGATACAATGTACAAGTAGAGCATTAGTGGAAGGAAGCAGATTGTGCACACTCCTGTGAAGGACCATATATAGCACCCCACATCAGAGCCTCTGAATGAGACACCATGTATCCTAGGATGCTTCCAGTCTTCAGCTCACAGCTCTGTCTCTTTCTGCTTCTGTTCCAAAATAACTGCTGATGTCTCACCCCCCCTCACACTCACCTTCTTAGCCAGGGGAATGGTGAAAGGGGATGTCACATCTAAAGCCTAGAAAGCCTTCCACATTCAAAACACTCAAGATGAATCTCCTACTCTTTCCTACACAGCAGCTCCCATTGAGGAAACCTCCACTAGCCTGACAAAAGGAACAGGTGGCCAGCAGTCATAACAGTATGTTTCATTGAGACAAGTTGAGTTGTCCTCTCTGATAAATGTGTTTAGAATTGAGGGTACATTGACAGGCAAGACAAACACCTTTTTGGATCTGACTTTCATCATACTCCAAAGCCTCTGTTCCATCCATCCATCCTTCCTATGTAAAGTGTACATTTGCTGTACTGTGCAAGCTTTCCATGGATGTGCTTCATAACCCACCTTCACAGAGGTTGTATAATCAATCTGGAGCAAGTCTGATCACCGTTTTAACCCTTCACAATCATCACCCTGAGACTTTGAAGCTAACCAGAAATGCCAAGACAACTTCCACTCAGGCAGTAATTAAACTAAGATGTGTCACAGCCAGCAGAGAAGCAAACTGGCATCATGCCACCCATCAGCATGACTATATTGTCAACAGGAATGCTTTCTCTCTTGAGGAATTTTGCCTCTGTGGTTTCTGCTAACTAATTTTCCTTTGTTAATAAAGTGTTATTTCAGATTCCAGGAAGAAAGTTCAGTGCTGAGCCATATAAGGTGGGGCTAAACGTTTGAGGAAAGCCTGGCCAGATCAAAGGGGTGAGTGGAAGTTCTATCCTGAGTCAGGTTTTCTGCAGATCTACGTTACAGTTGAAGGAAACTGATTTTCCACTATTCCTGGAGACTCTTGCAGAAAGGATTACTAAAGTCAGAAGCTGTGAGGTACTACTGTTAGTAGGGTTTGGCTTTTGAAGTTTGGGATTAAACAGGCGTGTGGCAATTGTCATTCCAATATCACATCTTCAGTATTTAGTGTAAAAGTGTTTCATTTATGGCTGTTGTCATTTTTATTCTATATTACTTGTGGAAAGGCAGGGGCAGGTGAGAAATCCTAAATAAATACGTAGGACACTAGGCATGTAAAAGTCTAGGTTACAGAAGTCTAGGGATCACCAGATTTACCCCCTTAAAACCATAATTGAGGCCATTGCCATAAAGGTTGCCCACTGACCATATAAGAATTGACCATGTTTTGTTTTCTTAATTTGTGCTTTGGGGACAGCTGGTTTCAAGAAAAGTGAGGAGCAAAGTCCAACTCTCAGCCATTTTCTATCCAGTCATGGGTTTCCATTTATTTATTCATTTATTTACTTAAAAATAGTATATGCTGCCCTATATAAACTGTATTTCAATTATGCTTTAGGGAAGGGATGGGAAACCTGGGGCCCTCCAGATGATGTTGTACTCCAGCTCCCATCAGCCCCAGCCAGCACAGCCAGCTATCAAGGATGATGGGACTTGGCATCCAACAACATCTGGAAGGTCATAGGTTCCCCATCCCTGCTTTAGGGGAATGTACAGCTTTCCTCCTGTTCTGCTCCTTTGCCACCCAGACCTGTGATATACATACATACACAATCTGTACCCAAAGAAGCACCCAAAATGAAATAATTGAATTGTACCCTACCTGAGATCGCCTCTTGTGCCCAGAGAGCTATGTCCAGAATTTTTATTTTCAAGGATTGGCAACCCCAATTGCCATGAGTAAAGCAAGGGATAAGATTGTTGCTTTTCCAGATCTTAATCTACCCCAGGAGTAGCCAAAATGGTACCCTTATGCCCAGGGCTGATGGGAACTATAGTTCAAAACATCTGGAGAGTGCCATGTGGCTACCCTGATCTACCCCATGTCATTGTAAATTGACCATAGTCTCCAGATCATGAGAAGGAATGCTTTCTCACTCCAAACCAGAAGCTGCCCAGTCCTGGCAAGGCAGTACCCATGGACAGATAGGAAGGATTCCAGTCCAGCAAGCAGTCTGGGGCAAAACCAGAGAATGAGCAGGAAACCAACAGGCAGGCCTCAATCCCAGATCAGGATTCCAATAAAGCAAGGCAAGAAAAGTAAGTCTTTCAGGACCCTGGACAGAGCTCATAGAGTAGACAGCTTCTTGGTCCAACAAGAACTCAGCTTGAACTAATCTGTTTTATACTTCCTGGGCCGACTACTGCTCTCTAGGTCCACCTCCTTGCAGACGAATGCAAAGTCCTAAAGGGGCAGTATTCTCAGCTGGAGCCTGGTACCCTTTCGCCTCTCCATGTCTTCTTCCCAGATGCATTCCATGCATCAGTGAGCAACCGTTAGCCAGTTCTGTAGGGTGTGAGGCCCTTGAGGATGAGGATGCTGCCCCCTCAAGGGAATTGAGCTTGAGGACTGCAGTCTATGTGAGTTCAAGCTCTGATGTTTGAGGCTCTGAAGCTCTGAGGGCTCAAGGGCTTCAGGCTCATGGGGTCCATGGCTGTTGCATTCACTCTCAGGAAACAGGCCCAGAGACCCTTATTTTCAGTGTTTGTGTAGAAGGTGCCACTGAAAGGAAGGTGACAATAACATATCTTTCCTTTCTTGATGCTCTTGAACCTGGCTCTTGGGGGATTGGGGACTGAGGAGATGCTTTCATATGACTGTGGAGCTACATTCAGAAGAGGGAGGGCAGACTGGATGGTAACCACTCATTTATGAAGGGGTACATTCAAGGTCACCATTGAAATAATGGCTAAATCTGTTCCTTGGCCCTAATCACCTATTAAGAATCAAGCCTATCTCTCTATATATAGCCCCAGCTCTTTTTTTACGTCACAGGAATATGTACCAGAATGTAGGGAGAGGAAGACAGAATGTGGGAAGCTGGCACATGTAAATTATACAGCCACAAAAGTGGCTGTGTATTATAGCCAGCATGGATTTTTCACATTCCACCATGTTAAATTGAAAATACCCCTCATGCCATTCTACTGCTTTCCATAAGCTCATTTCAAAACAAAACCTTACAAAACCTATAGTCCTGAACTCTGAAATGTTTGCTTACCAACCCTCTAAGTCTTCATGGTGATGCACAAAACACTCAGAGAGAATCCAGAGTTCAAAGTTTAAAACAAGAGACAAATAATCCAGACCCCTATTTGACTTTTTTCTGTCAGTGGTCTTATAATTTGTTGAAATTAATTAAAAATCAGCCATGATCATACAGTACCTGTAATCCCATTACTGACCTTGTCCCATACTCTGACCTTCATCTTCTGCAGTTTCAAAGTTTAAAAAATGCCTTGCTAATTTATAATTATTTTAAGAAAATAAACATTGAAGTCTATGATAGTGCAGGCATGCTTAGTAAGAAACAACTGTCAGTGTTCTAAAAGCCAGACCAGCAGCTATTCGGCTTGGCTAACCAGGGGGTGACACCCACATCAGACATTTATTCTACTTTAAACAGTCATGCCTTCCCCAAAAAATCCTGGGAAGTGTATCTTGTGAAAGGTGCTGAGAGATGTTAGGAGATTCCCTTTCCCCTGATAGAGCTCCAGTGGCCAGAGGGGTTTCACAGTAAGCCCGTCGTCAGAGGATTGTAGCTCTCTGAGGGGAATATGGCATCTCCTAGCAACTCAGCACAAACTATACTGCCGAGGATTCTTTAGGGGAGCCATGACTGCTTAAAGTGGAACAAATGTCTAGTGTGGATGTGGCCAGCGACAGCTTTGGTATAAATTTGGGTGGTAGACTACATGTGGCTGCTGTTTTCCTTTTGGAAAGGAAAGTGGCTTTCCCTCTGCCCAGTACCCACCCACCCAATCTCCTCTCTCCCTTCTACTCTACCCCTCCCTCCCCCATTACCCTCCCCCCTCCCCCAGATCAGTTCCACCTATTCTAAGCATGATTGCACAGGAGTAAATCTCAGAGCTTGGAAGATTACTTTTAAAAAGTAATAAATTACAGTTACAGTTACATGGCCCCCAAAAATAGTAATTGCCGTTACAATTACAATTGCTCTGACAGTAACTGATTACTTTTTCTCAAAAGGAATCACTACAATTCCATTTCAGTTACTTTTTAAAAAAAAAAAGCCTGCAAAGTGCTGGCCTTGGCTGCTGCACATCTAAGTAGCCTAAAACAACATTAAAAATAAACATACACATACAGAGATAGTAGAATAATTATTTTTATCCATAAGATAGCAGTGGTGGTCTCTCCACTGGTAACGGAGGCGGGGAGGGAGGCAGAGGCCACTACTCAGGTCACCACTTAGGCAGCAAGCATAATCTCTCTCACTTAACCACTTCCCGGACCCTGCCCTGCCACCAACTAACATTTTCCCCTGAGATGCAAAAAAGTTAAAATACTGTAGATGCAGCACAGTAGCCAGAGAGGGTGGTGGAGGCCACTTTGTGTGCCGAGTGCAAACACAGTATTCACACACACACACACACACACACACACACACACACACACACGAGTCATCTTTCACCTCCACAGTTCTTTATCTCCATTCTGCTGCTGCCTCCTTCTCCTCCTTTATCCATGTTCTTGTCCTCCGGCTCCTTTTTCCCTCCACTCCATATTTCACCACCACCATCCATTTTTTTAAACAATTGTTTTCTCCACTCCACCCCATCTCACTGTCCACCTCCTCCCTCATCATCTCCTACCCACCCACAGAGCATAAGGGAAGAGTGACACTGTGCAGAAGCCCAGTTGGAGGCACATGTTTTTCATCCACAAATCAGAGGAGCAGAAGACTTCCCTTGCTTCCCCCCCCCAAGTAATGCCCAAAAGTAATGCTGGAAACATTACAATTACTCCACAAAAGTAATAATATTACTCCTAGTTCCATTACAATCAAAATGTAAAGGAATTACCCACCTGTTCCTCAAAAAAGTAATGAATTACAAGGAATTCAGTACCTGTAATGAATTACTTCCAAGCTCTGGTAAATCTCACTGAACTCAATTAACATACAAGTTCTCAAACCTGCCCTCCTCCTCCCTCCCCTCCCTTTCATCTAGCCCCTCCTTTCTCTCTCCCCTCCCCTCCCCTCTCCTCCCTCCTGCTTCTCCTCCTCTCCTGTGGTCAGTTTCACCTGTCCAAAGCATGATTATGCAGGAGTAAATTCCACTGAACACAATAAGCATGCAAATGATGAAACTGGCCTTTTCCTTCTCCTTTTCCCTCCCCTCCCCCTCTCCCCCTGGTCAGTGTCACCTATCCTAATTGCATGGGAGTAAATCCCTTTGAATAAGTAATGCAAATGATCAATCCATTCTCAGCAAACTTGCACAGGATCCAATTTCTTACCTCCTGGATTAAAAAGCAGAGAAATTCACTAATAGGGTGGGGAATCCTTGCAGTTTAAGAATGTACCCATAGACAACAGATATTTCTATTAAACTTTTGAAAGTGGGTAAATTAGGCAGCTATAATGAATAGGGAGGGCAGCTATGAGAGAACTAGAAAAGGTCCTCAAATGCAAAGATGTATCACTGAACACTAAAGTCAGGATCATTCAGACCATGGTATTCCCGATCTATATGTATGGATGTGAAAGTTGGACACTGAAAAAAGTGAATAAGAGAAAAACCAACTCATTTAAAATGTGGTGTTGGAGGAGAGGTTTACAGATACCATGCACCGCGAAAACGACAAATAATTGTTTGTTAGAACAAATTAAACCAGAACTATCATTAGAAACTAAAATGATGAAACTGAGATTATCATACTTTGGACACATAATGAGAAGACATGATTCATTGGAAAAGACCATAATGCTGGGGAAAACAGAAGGGAGTAGAAAAAGAGGAAAACCAAACAAGAGATGGATGGATTCCATAAAGGAAGCCACAGACCTGAACTTACAAGATCTGAACAGGGTGGTTAATAACAGATGCTATTGGGGGTCGCTGATTCATAGGGTCCCCATAAGTCATAATCAACTTGAAGGCACATAACAACAACAACAATAGTGAATGCACCAGAGGAGCAAGAGACCTGACCTCCTCTCTGATATATTGGACTGCCCTACAAATTTGTAAAAATGCAAACACAATTTGGGTTGATCTTTCACAGTCCAATCCACTTCCTGTGTCACTTGGAAGAATTTGGTAACGTGCCTCTGAGCATATGGTGAGTGGTGGCAACACCTGCAATCAGCCTAAATAACAGAAACAAGACAGGCACTATATTAAAGGGAGAAGATATGGGGTGCACACTTTTGGCCTTGCATACCCATTTTGAAAGAGAACAGTAACTCTACACTCATACAGTGGTGCAGCTAGGGCTGAACCTAGGGGCAAAAATCAAGCCCACCTCTCATGACAATCCAGAGAGTGGGAAATGATGGGGACAGTGGCAAACAGATCCGGGGACAACATATGGGGCATACAATTGGGCAGATGCTGGTCAGCACAGCATTCTTTCTTTCCACTTTTTTTAAAAAATGCCTTATAGTCTGTGGGCAGCTGACTGAGTATATAGATGGTTACACATAGTCATTTTATAATCTGTCCTTTAAAATAAATGTTTTGCATCAGGACAGCAGATGCAAACTCCCATTTTATTCCTGTTGTCATGATGGTGCTATGACTTAAGCTGGTTTAAAATGTAAAACTTCATATTCAGAGTATTTCTTTCTTTCTTAACAGAATTGGCAGACTGTTGTTTGTTTCCATCACATACCATTCATGTATGTTTTGTTTTAACATTTTTAACATGTTTTGTTTTTAAGATATTCTCTGTGTTTTATCACTTGTTGTTTGCCACCCTGGGCTCTTTTTGGGAGGAAGGGCAGGATATAAATTTAATAAAAAATATCAGGAATGTAGAAGTAGTTGTAAAGTATGGGACAGCAGCGGGGAGTGGAGAGAAGAGAAATATTACTTTAATTAATGTAAATTTCAATTGTGTGCCTCTCAACTGAAGTACTACACATGGCCATCTAAGTCCAGGATCTAAGATGTCCTTGCTGCATCAACGCACTCATGGTAAAAATGTCATGGGCTCATGATAACAAGAGTATTTGCATTCTCTTTGGGCTTGCAAACAACAGCAGCAGCACTATCACAATGCTGACAAGAGAAAGGCTAAATTTCTAGAGCTTCCAATGCAAGCTTCAGCAGCAAGCACTGAAAAATAATGAATAGTTGTAAAGGTAGGATGCTTCTGAAAAGTCTTGCAATGCTAGTTAAACATGAGTGACACAGACCTGGTTCTCACTTTGGTTGTAAACCTGTCTGGAATGTTCCTCTTCAGACTGATGATGCTCAGTAGTAGTGAATGGCATGGTGGGGCTCATCTGACCTCTGGAGATGCCAGTGAGGTCAGCACAGTGGTGGGAGTGCCAGATCAGTTCCACTGGTACACTAGCACTCTGTCAGCTTCATCGTGGCCTCCCCCTTCCCCCTCTACCTCCTCATAAGCAGCAGTGATACAACTAACTGGAGGTGCTCACATGATTGAATGTTCCTCCAAAACAACACAAATACGATACAACAAACCCCTGCACATATAATAACAGATGCCATGGCAAGGAGTTCTGCCTAGCCTGACATCTAATTTTCTGTGCAAACAGTTATGAAGGAGCCTTCAGTCCTGTAAGCCTCCACCTTCAGGCTGAAGTGGTACAGCCCAGACACAGATTTCCCACTGCAGTAAAAAGTAGGCCTAACAGGCACCATGAAATTCAGTCAGCTAGAGTTTTATTCATTACATCACTGCTCAAATTGGGATTCTTTTTATTAAAACAAAATGGAATGCCAACAGCAAAAGAGGTGGCTCAGTAATAAAGGCCAACTGCAAATTGTTCCAGTCTGCTTAACTTAAATAAGCAAGCACAACTTGGCAAGGACCTGTAATTGAAAACAATTGTGAGAAGGTTTGCTTTGGAGAACTGTGCCATCCTTGATTAAATAACGCACTTCTTGGTATATGCTGCATTTAAACGATGGAAACAATAGTTGGCTTAAAGTCATGTGTGACCAGTTGGCTTGCCACAGTGCATGTAATTCTGTGGTTTTATCTGTTTTTTTTAGTGTTGTGTTAATCCCTGAAAAGGAGAGAAACAAGCCAAGCAAAGTGGTGGTGGATCAACTTCCACTGATGACAAGAGTACACTTTTTTATCATTTCACAAAGCTCTTTTCTGCTTCACAATAATATTGGTGTGAACCAGAGTGTTTCAAACTGTTCACCTTCAGGGTATGTGTTCGAAAATCAGCTAGCCTATCAAGGAACACTCAGGGTCTACCATGGAAGCCCTGCACATTGCAGAGGTTTCTGGGGCAAGTTCTAGGCTGTACACTCTCACTTTACAAAGAATATACATGTTAGAGTCCTGACATATTCAAATCTTAACCTGAGGAAGAAGGTTCCTCTAGCAAATCCCAGCACCTCCAGAAATTCCAAGGAGCCCATTGTTCCAGCAAAGCTTTCAGCAGTTCAGATGTGGCCCCAGAGGATGCCATACCAGTTGCCCAAGTTCCTAGCTGGATTCTGGAAAACCACCACCACTAGGGTTGCCAAGTTCAGGGCCTGAGACTGATCCTGTATCTTTAGGAGAAGAGAAAGTCAGCCAAGTGCAGGTTCTTGCAACACTGTAATGGGAAAAACCACAAGGTGGAATTCTCCCTTCCCCCTGTACAATTTTTAAAGATACAGAAGACCTCTTGGAGGTCAGGCCTGGCAACCAAGAGATCTTCTGTGTCTTTAAAAGTTGTGCAGGGGGGAGGGAGAATTCCACCTTGTGGTTTTTCCCATTACAGAGTTGCAAGAACACCTGCACTTGGCTGACTTTCTCTTCTCCTACAGGATCAGTCTCAGGCCCTGAACCTGGCAACCCTAACCACCACCATCACTGAACAAACAAACTCCTGGGCTGCTAATAGAGTGCCAAACTAGATGCACAATAAGACTAATCAGTAAAGGGGGAAAGCCCATGGAGCAGAGCCAAGAAAGGTTGAGCCTGCAGCTCTCAAATAAGCTCTCTGTCTAAATCAGAAGGTTACTGATGCAACAATTCCCTTGGGTTCCTCTACTAGGCTCCCCTTTGTGGCTAATCAGTTGCTGGGCTTGTAACATTTCTGCTGCCTCACATTTTACCCTCACATATAACCAATGTGAAACAAATAAGTGCAATATAGGAAACACTGAATGGCCCTCTGCATCTGCTCATTGTTAGGGAAAGCCTTCTTCTAGAAAGTTCATCCACCATTACTGATCTTTTCTTTGAGTAAACTCTTTAATGCCTCTGAAGAACTCAGGTGTTCCCTGGCGTAAAATTATGAAAATCAATGGTGTGGGAGCTTAAAAGTGTGTGTAGTCTGATCATCTGAGTGGATTTAATGGCATACACAGGTGCTGGCATGAAAGTTCTCAGTTCAGCCAATTTTTTGGAGGAGGGGCGTCAAAGCCAAAGAAGGATGAGAAACTACCTCCTCTCTGTCTTGATGGCATCATGATGTGGCATCATTCCAGGAATTATGGGAAAACAGACAACCATTTCTTGCAGCAAGTAGCAATTACAGCGAGTCCTACATGACATATACTGCAGCTGCCTTTTTGATCATAACCCACCCAATGTGACTCACAGTACCATAAAAACACAATGAATGCAAACAATGTAAAGTAATCCAAACTGATAAAAGCAGTGAGATTGTTTAAATGGCCAGTTAAAACAAATAGACTTATATAACAACATACAAACTATTTTCTGTCTCTTGGAAAACTAATGGAGGAAAAGGCGTTTTGAAAAAGGTGGGCTTTTAAAAACCTGTTTTTAAAACTGCCTATTTCATTCAAATAATTATTTTAGCACACAGTTGATTTTCTTCTCCTTAACTGTGCCTTCATTTCCACCAATGTATATATTCCTTTTCATGTGCCTAGGGAACCAGAGAACGTGTGTTCCCTTGCATTTCTTGAAATAACATTTTATGATGAGATATGCAAGGCCTTCTCTGTGCTGTAGCACTTTGGAATTAGAACAGTTACAATCAATGAGATGCAATCATGTGTGTTTATGAGTTGGCCACCTCCAGACTGGGTTGAAGCAACCCTCCTGCTTTAAATAATCTCAGGGCCCTATTCTGCTATCTCTACCTCCCCTGGGAATATTTATTGGGGGGGTATCATCTGTCTCTGTAGGGGAGACTAATAAAAAGACAAACTGGGGTGATTCAGTGGCGTTCTCTCCCTCCCGAGTCAAAGTACTATGTCAATAACCACCACCCCAGTTGGATGGGGGGGGCACACACCCACAGAACACTCTTGTCACCTTTTCTGACAAGATAGATAGAATAAAAATTATCCATCTCGTCCAAAAGGGAGAGAAATGATAGACGTTTTAGATTACCCATTATATTGAATGGGAAAACACAGAACTTTGTTTTCTACAGAGCAGCTCAGGAGCTAAATTACAGATTGAGGTGCAGAGTGCACAGAGTAACTGGGAAACATATCAGTTTTTTTTTTAAAAAATCACAGATATAGCTGCAAAGCCTATTTTGGGCCTGTGCTCATCCCTAATATTTATTATTTGTTCTATTTATTTATTATTTATTTTATTTATTTATTAAATTTATATACCGCCCGACTAGCAATAGCTCTCTGGGCGGTGAACATAGAAATACAATAACATAGGAAATACAATAAATGACACAATATAATACAAAATAATACAGTCTAAAATCAATACAATAACATTTTTAAAATTAAATCAATTTAAATTAAAATGCTTCAGAGAATAGGAAGGTTTTAACCTGGCGCCGAAAAGAAAGCAGAGTCGGCTCCAGGCGCACTTCCTCAGGGAGACTGTTCCATAGTTCGGGGGCCACCACTGAGAAGGCCTTAGATCTTGTCACCACCCTCCGGGCCTCCCTATGAGTTTGAACCCGGAGGAGGGCCTTCGTAGTAGAACGTAGTGTACGGGCCGGTTCATATTGGAAGAGGCGTTCCGCAAGGTATCGTGGTCCCGCACCGTATAATGTTGTGTCATGGATAATGTTGTGTCAGATCTCCTACAGAATTGGACAGATAATTTTCTTAATCTTTTAAAGAGAATTTTCAGGATTTATTTTCTTCAAAGAGCTGAAAATTAGGATTCCAGATGAAACTGACCCTACAGTAAAGATTAATACTTGCCTGGAACAGAGTATCCAGCAAACTGAAGTAATTTTTTCTGAACACATTTATGAACAAGTGATCATCAAAGGCAACAGTAATGTTAATGATTGTTAGGTGCAGAATGTCCATCTCGGTACATAATGTTCCATAACCTCATTGTGCATAGCCTTATTGACCTCTCTGTGAAGGAGACTGTTACCAGACTCCAAATCTAGAAGCAGCAGCGCAGGCCTCTTGGGAAAGGATTCTAATGTATAGCCATCACTGTTATGTATCTCCTCAGTCGACACATGACATGATGCCATTGTATTCAACGTATTTGCCACCGCTGCTTCAGCTGACCACCCATTATAGTTGGAGAAACTTGATGTAATGATGTAAATATCACACATCTCTAACGAAATGTTACAAAGAAGCCAGCAGCCAACAGCTCTCAGCTGCGGTCATTACGTTCCTTTGTAATCTGCCACTTGGGCCTGAATCAACCCACCAGTCACCTTGAGCTCTCCTCAGAGTCCCTGCAGGAGAAATCAAAAGGCACATGTTGTAGCCAGTCAGGGGCAAAACAGAGCATGGCTCTAAGCCAAAGTGTCACCCTTTTACAATTCCTTGCAGCATTACTAGCCATTTGAAAGAGGCGGTGGTGAGACCACTCCTGAAGAAACCTTCCTTGGACCCAGATAATTTGAACAACTTCAGACCGGTAGCGAACATTCCATTCTTGGGCAAGGTCTTGGAAAGGGTGGTTGCCAGCCAGCTCCAGGTGCTCTTGGATGAAACCGATTATCTAGATCCATTTCAATCCGGTTTTAGGCCCGGTTTCGGCACTGAAACGGCCTTGGTCGCCCTGTATGATGACCTATGTCGGGAGAGAGACAGGGGGAGTGTAACTCTGTTGATTCTCCTTGATCTCTCAGCGGCTTTTGATACCATCGACCATGGTATCCTTCTGGGGAGACTCACGGAGTTGGGAGTTGGAGGTACTGCGTGGCAGTGGCTCTGCTCCTACTTGGTGGGCCGTCTCCAGAAGGTAGGGCTTGGGGAGCGCTGCTCGATACCCTGGACTCTCCATTGTGGAGTCCCACAGGGATCGGTTCTGTCCCCCATACTTTTTAATATCTACATGAAGCTGCTGGGTGCGGTCATCAGGAGTTTTGGAGTGCGTTGTCATCAGTATGCTGATGACACGCAACTCTATTTCTCCTTTTCATCTTCCTCAGGAGAGGCTGTTGATGTGCTGAACCGTTGCCTGGCCACGATAATGGACTGGATGAGAGCTAACAAACTGAGGCTCAATCCTGACAAGACTGAGACGCTGTTGGTGAGTGCCTTCTCGGCCCAGATGGTAAATGTTCAACCTGTTCTGGATGGGGTTACACTCCCCTTGAAGGAACAGGTTCGTAGCTTGGGGGTTTTGTTTGATCCATTCCTGTCTCTTGAGGCTCAGGTAGCCTCGGTGGCATGGAATGCGTTCTACCACCTTCAGTTGGTAGCCCAGCTACGTCCCTATCTGGACAACGATGACCTTGCCTCAGTTGTGCATGCTCTGGTAACCTCTAGATTGGACTATTGCAATGCACTCTATGTGGGGCTGCCTTTGAAAACAGTTCGGAAACTACAGCTAGTGCAAAACGCAGCAGCCAGACTGTTGACTAGGACCAGACGGTCCGCACATATAACACCTGTTCTGGTGCGTTTGCACTGGTTACCTATCGGTTTCCGGGCCAAATTCAAAGTGCTAGTTTTGACTTATAAAGCCTTACACGGTGCGGGACCACAATACCTAGCGGAATGCCTCTCAACATCAAAGGCCCTCCTCCGAGTTCCGACTCACAGAGAGGCTCGGAGGGTTGTAACGAGATCTAGGGCCTTTTCAGTGGTGGCCCCCGAACTATGGAATAGTCTCCCCGACGAGGTTCGCCTGGCGCCTACACTTCTATCTTTTCGGCGCCAGGTTAAAACCTTTTTATCTTCCCAGGCTTTTTAAATATTTTAAATTTTTGTTGTTACATGGACCAGACTGTTAATTGTTTAACATATATGCTTAGTGTTACTATTGTCATTTTAATGTATTTTTATTGTATTGTATTTATGCTATGCTGTGCACCGCCCAGAGAGCCTCTGGCTTCGGGCAGTATAAAAATTGAATAAAATAAATAAAATTAAATACTTGAGAAATGGGGCTCTGGCAATCCTTGGCATCCTGTTTGGGGGTACAAGGGCTCAGCTAAGCTTTGTAGTGAGCTGACCCTGAGAACTTTCCCAGAACATGCAGTATCTGAGACTTTTCCCATGGGCACACTCTGAAGCATAGCATAATCTTATGCTGTAAGGGTGTGTGTATAAATAACAGAACCATTTGGTGCAGCTGGTCATGTGGGAAACCGCTGAATAGGCACCGGGGTCTATGGCAAAGAATCACATGACTGACCGACCCATGTGGATACATTATTCACATATAGTCCCCCTACAGTGTAGAATCATACCACACTGAAGCAGATCCTGTTCTACAGGGCATGCATCTGAGTCTGATCACTTGCCGGCAACCAGTTCTGTTATCAGTTCCATGTGCCTTGTGCTGTGCCTTGCTTTCTGTTGCTGGTTCCACTCTGCTCCAGGTTGCTTTCCCCCAGAGAGGGTGCTCAGTGTGGCTGGAACAGAAAAATATCATACAATTTCACTGCCCATCAGCACTCTGAACAAAAAAGAAAAAGAAAAGGGAACAGCTGTAGCACTAGGAGGACTGAAAAAGACCTGCCCTGGGAGTGAGTCTCTGAGCATCTGGGTGCTTGCTGTTTGCTCCTCTGGGTTGCTGTCTTTTGAGGCAGCTGATGTCCCTGGTAAGTGCTGCAAGGGCTGGGACCCCCTGCCTGACATTGGCTCCAGAGAGAGGCTGCCGTTAATCTTGCAACCTCTTGCATCAGCTCCTGGCTGGGTCAGGAGGCATATAAGCCCAGCTGCCCTTGGGCAGCGGGTCTGCCGCCAGTGGGGTTGCCACCAAAGGGGGTTACCCCTTGGGGAGCCTCTTAGGGAGTCCCGAGGGTAAGGGTGCTACCCTCTTCTATTTCTTTTTTCTGAACCAATCTGGGGGAGATTGGTAGTGGGGAGGGTGTATGGCTCATGTGTAGTTCCTCCTGCGCAGGGTGAGAGCCTGTGCAGTGAACTGAATGATAGGAGAAAGTTGCCAGATGCCTTCAGAGTGAGAATCTGTAACTGGCAGAAGGCTGGCCCTCCCTGGGTGTCAGACAGAGGGGGAATAGATGTGCCCTGTGTGAAAAATATTGAGTGGGTCTGACTGTTCCCAATTCACAGGGGCCTACTGGGATAATTGGCTCAGGTTTTGTTGGTGCGCTCTTGTTGGGTCCATATCAGGTGTTTAGCAGTCCTATTAAGGAGAGACATGGGTGATGCCACCCCAATTTCAGTGATGATGGGTAGAGGGAAGTATAGCCATGGGGAGGTGGTGAATTACCATAGAAGATGAGGGCGGGGCTATCTACATCTTGTTCTTTGCTGCCACTCTTCTTAGGGATGGGTTCCTCGTTGTTCATCTGCTGTGCCCACTGGCCTGTGTGAGTTGTTGTTTAATGCCAGATCGGTACACAATAAGATCACTCTCATCCATGATTTGATTGTGGATGAAGGTGCTGATTTAGAGTGCATTACCAAGACCTGGGTGGGTGAGCTGGGAGGAGTTGATGTGACCCAGCTTTGCCCACCTGGATATTCGGTGCAACACCAGCACAGGCTGCAGGGATGGGGGGGGGGAAGGAGTTGCTGTGGTCTACAGAACTTCCATCTCTGTCACCTGGAAATCACTCTGTCTTGGAACTGGCTGTGAGGGCTTGCACCAGGTGTCGGGCCGAGGAGACAGTAAACTAGGGTTGCTGGTGGTGTATCGTCCACCCTGCTGCCCAGCAGCTTCTCTGACCTGATCATCTCGGCTCTGTTGGAGGATCTCAGAACGATAGTGCTGGGTGATTTCAATGTCCATGCTGGGGCTGCCTCTAGTGCTCCGGCTTGGGACTTCATGGCGACCATGGGGCTGTCTCAAGTTGTCACGGGCCTGACACAAAGGGCAGGGCACACCCTCGACTTGGTTTTTGCTCCAGATGGAGGAAGGGGTGGTCTGGTGATAGGGGGTGGATATCACCCCATTGTCATGGTCAGACCACTTCCTGGTGAAGTTTAGACTTGTAGCTCTGATCCTTCCCTGCAGGGGTGGTGGACAGATTAAGATGGTCAGCCCCCGGAGACTAATGGAATCCACTGGATTCCTGAATGCCCTGTGGGAGTTCCCAGCAGATAGAGCAGGTGACCCTGTTGAGGCCCTTGTCATGCTATGGAACAGCGAGGCACATCGGGCTCTTGACACGGTTGCCCCCGAGCGCCCTCTCTGGCATTGTGGAGTCTGGTTTGCACTTTGGTATGCCAGTGAGCTACGAGCAATGAAACAGGCAGGATGACAGCTAGAGCGCAAGTGGCGAAAGACATGCTGCGAGGCTGATTGGGCATGAGTAAAACATCATAACCGTGCCTACTGTGTGGCACTGAGGGCAACGAAGAAGGCCCACTTCTCTGCCTCTATTCCATCCTCAAGTAACCGTCCAGTGGAGCTTTTCCATATTGTCAGGGGTCTGTTGACATCAACTCCAGGAAATGGAGTTTTAGACCCTTCGGAGACCCACTGTGAATTGTTTGCAAGGCACTTTGAGGGTAAAGTTGTTCACCCCCATAGCAGTCTTGATGCCCCCTCCACATCTACTGTAGTCCCCAATGAGGTGTCCAATGCAATGTCTGCTGCAACATCTTGGGAACGGTTTCAGTTGATGCGGCCTGATGACATAGACAAGGTGTTTGCAATGATGTGGCCAGCAACATGTCCTCTTGATCCTTGCGCTTCTTGGCTTATTAAGGTTTGTCCAGGGGGTTGACCGAGCGGATCTAGGATGTGGTCAATGCATCATTGCAGGAGGGAGTGGTTCCAGCAGCCCTGAAAGAGGCGATGATACAACTGCTCCTGAAAAAGCCCACCCTGCACCCATTGGTCTGCAACAATTACCAACTGGTCGCAAATACCCCCTTTTTAGGGAAGGTGATTGAGAGGGTTGTGGTACAGCAATTGCAAGCACTCTTGGATGAAACAGATTATCTTGACCCATCCCAGTCTCGGTTCGGGCCTGGTTATGGGACTGAATCGGCCTTGGTCGCCTGATGGATGACCTTTATCGGGAGAAGGACAGGGGGAGTGCGACCCTGTTACTCTTACTTTACTCAGCGGCTTTTGATACCATTGACCATGGTATCCTTCTGGGCTGACTTGGTGAGATGGGTATCAGAGGCACTGTTTTACAATGCCTCCGATCCTATCTCCAGGGTTGTTTTCAGAGAATAGCATTAAGTGACTGCTCCCTGGCAGTTGTGCTGTGGGGTGCACAGGGTACCATCTTGTTCCCAATGCTGTTTAACATCTCTATGAAGCCCATGGGAGCAGTCATCAGGAGATTTGGGGTGAGGTGTCAGCAATAAGCTGATGATATTCAGCTCTATTTCTCTGTAACATCTGAATTGGGAGAGGCTGTGCAAGGCCTGGACCGCTGCCTGGACTCGGTGGTGGGCTGGATGAGGGCCAGTAAATTGAGTCCGAATCCTAGCAAGACGGAGGCACTGTGGGTTAGTGGTTCCTGAGTTCAGATAATTGGTCAGTTGCCTGCTTTGGACGGGGTTGTACTCTCTCTGAAAGAGCAGGTCCATAGTCTGGGTCCTCCTAGATCCATCTTTGTTGCTAGAGGCCCAGGTGACCTCAGTGGCTAGGAGTGCCTTTTACCAGCTTTAGCTGGTAAGACAGCTGCGGCCGTTTCTGGACTGGGATAGCCTGACCACTGTTGTCCACACACTGGTAACCTCTAGGCTGGATTACTGTAATGTGCTCTATGTGGGGCTGCCCTTGAGGTTGATCCAGAATCTGCAGTTGGTGCAAAATGCAGCAGCGAGACTGCTCACTGGGGCAGAGTATCACCAACATGTCACCCCACTGCTGAAAGAATTGCACTGGCTGCCCATTTGCTACTGGGCCAAGTTCAAGGTTCTAGTTTTGGTGTACAAAGCCCTATACAGCTTGGGACCAGGATACCTGAAAGACTGTCTTATTCCTATATACCCAGTCGATCACTCCACTCTGCAGGTGAGGGCCTCCTGCAGATACCATCTTATCAGGAGGTCCATTCCGCACAACTTAGGAAACGGACCTTTATTGTGTCGGCACCTACCCTGTGGAATTCCCTCCCCTTGAATATTAGGCAGGCACCATCTCTGTTATCTTTTCGGCACCTATTGAAGACCTTCCTCTTTCAACAAGGCGTTTAAGTTGAGACTTTATCCTAGTCTGCTTCTGTGTTGGAATTGCTTTTTAATATGTTTTTAAACCTTTTTTTAAAAAACAACAACGATGTTTTTAACCTTTTTTTTAAAGATGTCTTCAAAGCTTTTTAAAAAAATGTTTTTAAAGTTGTTTTGTTTTAATGTATTTTAAAGTCTGTTTTTATCGTGTTTTAAAGTGTTTTTAGTGCTTTTGTTTGCCACCCTGGGCTCCTGCTGGGAGGAAGGACAGGATATAAATCAAATAATAAATAAATAAAATAAAAATAATCCCCTCTAAAAGAATCACAAATCATTTAAAGATAAGGCAGTCACTGAGGGATAGCATGACTCTTTTCATCTCTAACACAAATATAACTGTAAATCTAAATTTGAAGCAAAGCGAGAATTTGAATATGTTCTTTGGATCAAAGAGTTTTCAAAAGTACATTCAATTATATGTGCAATATGGGAAGGCTGCTTTGTCAGGAATAGCAATAAAGAAGGCTATAAGGTTTCATCACACTGTGTGTTGTTCTTGTTTTAAAAAATCAGGGATGGAGAACCTGTGGCCCTCCAAATTTTGTTGGACTCTAACTGCCATCATCCTGACCATTGGCCACGCTGACTGGGGCTGATGGGATCTGAAGTCCAACAATAACTAGAGGGCCAAAAGTTCCCTGTTTTAAATGTTTTCTGCTGAATCCCCCCCCCCAAAAAAAGAGCTCTTAGTTCTACAAACAATAATGCTGTAAGACAGCCTTCCCCTTCACCTGGTGCCCTCCAGATGTTTTGGACAACAGTTCCCATCAGCCACAGCTAATATGGTCAATGGTCATGATTGATGGGAGTTGTAAGTCCCAAACATCTGGAGGGTACCAGGTTGGTGAAGGCTGCTATAAGTGAGTATTAAAAATGTCCTCCTGTAGTTGGTGATGTGCTCCAGGGATGGAAATGGCAAGTGATTTTGATGACGTTCAGAAATCATTTTCCAAGTGGTTGGCTGTGATCTTTCTGCAGATGACTGAAACATTTTCATAGCTATGAATTTGGAAATGAACCATGGAAAAAGAGATTACTGCTTCAGGATTCATCACATGTGATGGATGAAAAATGAGATGACTGTGCCTGCTGGAATGAAGTGAGCAAGGGGGGAAAGAAGGAAATGTAGACTTGGGAAGCCACAGATTTGCTGGAGGTAGAAGATGCCATATCCAGACACCAGCCCAGCATGCTGGGTAAAGTTACCAGTCAAAGTGAGAAGGCCCTTGAGTTTAATAGTCCTTAGTCACAGTCCTTTTCCTGACTTTGACCATATCGTTTTCTCTATGCTGATCTTACTGGTTACTTCTGTAAAAGATCTCTAAAGTCACTCACTCACATTTTAATACTGACATCAACAGACAGAGAGCAAACAACATTGGTCAAAGTCTAAAACTGAAATTGTAAACAACTGGAATCTGTTTGTGTTTAACACTTTAGATCAACATAAATGTGCCCCAGTAGGCTTTAATTCGGCATTAACAAAGCCATGCTCACAATGTCATGTGAATTTACTGACTTAATTATCTTGCTCTTACCATTTCTGACCGGAATGGAACACTTGTTTCAGTTTTGCTGCTGATTTTTCCACATTCCTGTAACATGAAGCATGAATAGGGCTTTTTGCAGGGGACTGGAACTCTTCTAGAGTCAATTTCAATCCTCTGGATTGCTCAAAGACAAATGGTGCATGGTTGTGACCCATGTATATCCCCTTATAGCAGAGATTGGGAACCTGTGGTCCTCCAGATGTTGTTGGACTCCAATTCCCATCATTCTGACCGTTGGTCAGGTTGCCTGAGGCTGTTGGGATTTGGCATCCAACAGTATTTGGAGTGAACCTTCCTGGTCCATATCTGATGGATCATGCTTGGATCAGAACCCAGACATGCAGATTAGATTGCATATCTATAAAGCCTATCTAAGCTTGGCTCTCTCCAAACAATTACATATTTTACAATGTGCCCATGGTCTTCCCTGGTTTTTTTCTTCTTTTCTTTCAAAAACCACTTCAAGCTGGAAAGTGGTGTGCTTCCTGTGCTTGTTGAAACCTTTTTGACTAAAAAGCTCTGGGAAATGGCAGTGTGTTATGATGTGCCACCCCTTCCTGTGTAATCACGTGGAGAAAAAGGCAGCCATCTTGTTCTCCATACAATTACCCAGGAAGGGATGGCACATCATAATGTATCACCACTTCCCAGGGCTTTTTAGTCAAAAGGTTTCAGCAAGTGTGGCAAGGACTGTGCTACAAGTAGACAGAAATGATTTTTAAAAGAAAAAAAGAGCCAAGGAAGCCCCCAGAGGACTACCTTATAAGTGCTTTATAATTAAAAAATATATTTTTAAAGGTATGCAGGGTGTTGGGGGGGTAGGATTTAGCCTAAAAAATCTTAATGGATGTTTGACACAGCAAACTTGCTGGTCTGCTCATGTGAAAGTGACACAAATTGGATTAAGACCATTAAGACCATCCCTATTTCTCACTCCTTTTTTATCCTCATTACCACCCTATGAGGTAGGCAAGGTTGAAAGGAAGTGACTGCCGCAAGTCCACCCAATGTATTTCCTAGATACGAGTGAGGATTTGAACCTGGGTCTCCTTGGGCTTAGCCCACACTCAAGCCCAGGGTTGGGGAACTTGTGGCCCTTTAGATGTTGTTGGGTTCCAACATATATCAGCTCTGCTCAACATGGCCAGTAGCCAGGGATTCTGGGAGTTGTATTCCAGCAACGTCTGGAGTTTCCCAATCCCTGCTCTAGCTGTTACACCACTCCATCACCTTTGACTCCATGTGGCTATGTTTAATCTTCCAGAGCTGATTACCATTACAGATGCATGCTCTTGGGAGACAAACTCTTGTTCAAAGATTCATGAAAGTGGAATGCAGCAACCATACTAAATGTATGTATCACAGTCACAGAAGGTTGGTATGTAGAACAAACTTATAAAAGTGACTACTGATGTCATGAGAATTATCCCTCTGAAGCAGGTATATTATTAGGTGATCGCTTTGGCTTTAAGTTTTCATGACAGCTTTGTTTTAGGAAAAAGTGCAGAGTGCAGGACACGGAATAATGGGCTCAAGTTGCAGGAAGCCAGATTTCGACTGGACATCAGGAAAACTTCCTAACTGTTAGAGTGGTATGACAATGGAACCAATTACCTAGAGAGGTAGTGGGCTCTCCGACACTGGAGGCATTCAAGAGGCAGCTGGACAGCCATCTGTCGGAAATGCTTTGATTTGGATTCCTGCATTGAGCAGGGGGTTGGACTTGATGGCCTTATAGGCCCCTTCCAACTCTACTGTTCTATGATTCTATGATTCCTGAGCCTGCAATCTTACCTTTCCTACTTAAAGTGAGAAACAGCCCTCTAAGGGATCATCCTCCACTTATCTCACAAGTAAGAAAGGAGGTGGATGGAAGAGAGAGTGGGGCAGAAGGGGGGTGGCAAGGAAAAGGGATAGATCTACCCACTTTGGGCTCTGATTGCACACCAATCAGGTTTTTCCTGTCACGCAATGGGTCTTCATAGAAAAAAAGATTCCCCACCCGTGCAAACAGTTTCAGTTTAGTAAAAGTATGTTTCCCTGATGCAACTGGGAAACATTTCTTTTTTTCAGCCCAAAGACCACATTCTCCTGTGGGCAGCTCTTGGGGGGGGGGGCATATTGAAAGAATGGGTGGGGGCCAGAGGCAAAAAGTGGATGGAGCAATGGATATGACTCTTTCCTTGTACAGTAGGCTACATTCCATTCCAGCCATGCAAAAGTCAGAGGTTTCTAGGAAGTCACACACAAACACACATCCTTTATCCAGGCAAGCAAGAGGCATTATCACAATTCAAGCCAGGCACAAGCAATTGAGGATGGTGTGGGCTTGGAAGAGGTGTGTGACTTGGAGAGGAGGGATGGCCTGGGGAGAGTCCCAAGCTTGGAGTGCCACATTTGGCCCCAGTCCTGAGGTTCTTTACCCCTGCGATGTGGGGATGCATCTGAGTGGATGCAACCTTGTGGAAATAGATTTTCCAGGCCTTTGGCATAAGTTTGTTCAAGGAAATCAGTGTATAGGTTTTGCCGCGGTTATCACACAGACCTGAGTCTTTTTCAAGGTCAACAGAAAGCTGATGCTTTTCCATCCATAGCCCAGATCTGCTGAATATATGCCAATGAGTAGTGGGAGGCAGGCCACAATGGCTTCTTCATCTGCATCAGATGGCTGCACCAATACTTTAGGGAATCTCAGTTTTGTTGAGCCCTGGGACAGTTTGCCCCAGTCTCTGCACCCCAACTCCACTCCTCCAGACATTAAGAACACATTCCACAAGTAATCACTTTTGAATTCCATTAATTGCAGTGGAAAAGTTTGGCCGCAACCCTGTGGAAACTTTCCTAGAAGAAAGTCCCACTAAACATAATGGGATCTACTTCTAGTAGACATGCCTAGGATTTCACTGTAAAGCGCATGAATCCCAATAGGACTTTTTACATAACTTAGGCTGGAACTTGGCCTAGCTTTAGAGTGGCCTTTCCCAACCTGTGTGGTGCTGGCTGTGGCTGGCAGGAGTTGTACTCCGGAGCATCTGGTGGGCACCATGCTTTAGAGTGCCCCATGGTATACATTTATCTCTCATTCTCCTTGGATGACTTCCAGAAAAAAAGGCACAGCGCCTATCTTTTTGGCTGGTTTATGAACTTGTGTAGGAGTTAGATTCCTGTGGTGTTTAACTGTTTGAGGTTTTACTCTTCCCTTTCATTCCTTATTTGAGTTAATCATTTGCTAGTTCAATTATTTCCATACATCAAAAAGCCAAAGATGTCTGGGCAGGAACTGTGTACATTTTTAGAAACAATGATTTGTGTTCTTCAGTCATCATCTCTGATGACCACCAGAAATGATACAGGGACATAAATTATATCTATATTATTTATGTAATAACAGATTGTTAGAATCAGTGATGGCTACTCTGGTAGATTTGGAAAGAATGCTTATATAACAAGGGAAAGTGTTGCTCCTTCCAGCTCCAGTTACACCTGATTTAGCTTTTGAGAGGAGAAGAAAAATACCCAAGATGGTAAACCTCTTATTCTCTGCCTGATAGAGCAATATTGGAAAAACCTGTTATTTGGCAGCAAATGGGTTTATTAACTTCTAAAGGGGACCATGTGTTTGAATGTGATAGGGAAAGGAGCATTCGTCAGAGTGCTCATTGGATCAAAAGATGAATTAATCCTTTGAAGAAACCTAGCATTTCAAATCTGCAACTTTAAACAATCTACCAGGCTACAGACAGAGCCACAGAAATGCTGCCTAATCCCTTTCATCACACTGAAAGTTGATCTGCTGCTTTTGGTTCCAGCCCCAGAAAGTTGATCTGCCACTCCTGTCTTGGGGAAAGAAGTGCAATCTGGGACTCTTGAAGGTAGCAAAAAAAATGACAGCATTTTTGTTGTGTGTGGTAGAGTGAAGAAGACATGATATGTTATGATAAAATAAATAGTAACATAGGCTTCACTGTTCTATAAATAGTCCCCATATTTTGGATTTGGGACAATCCATGGCTAGTTCCTACATCTCTGGATTAGGAACTGCCTATAAGATATGTTGCACTTTTAAACCTCTTAAGTTCCCTTCTCCCTCATTGTCTCATTTTGTCTCAATACAGACTCTACTACCCCTGCAAAGTGTACCATGCACACATCATCTCATGTACACACCCAACATATATTTGAATTTCTGCAGTGTCTAACGCTGCTTATTATTTGTAAGTCAAATGGAAGGCCATATGCACCTACAGCACATACTTTATGTGTTTATTTATTTAGTGGATTTATATCCCACTTTTTGACTGAAGTGCTCAAAATGGTTCACAATATTAATAAAATATAATGGGTCAGATCGAGGCTAAATTGATTGCACTTAGTTCCCATTGAAATCAACAGGACCAAACAACACATTGCATTAGTCATATTATTCACTGATTTATGTGAAGGATTTAAAACCCCACTCTTTGGTCAAAAAGGTTCCCAAAGCAGCTTACAAAGATCCATAGTAAGACAGTAGCAGCCCTTGCCCCTGGGCTTACAGTGTAAAAGACCCCTCCTCATTCCACATACAGAAGCTGACTGGATTGGCTTGTTGTTGTTATGTGCCTTCAAGTCGATTTCAACTTACGGCGACCCTATGAATCAGTGACCTCTAATAGCATCTGTTATAAACCACCTTGTTCAGATCTTGTAAGTCCAGGTCACTTGAACCTTTATTCAACACTGGTGATGGGACAGTGTCTTCCTTAGGCAGTGGGCTATTGTTGTTGGGCAAAGAACATGCTATGTAGGAGGAACAGCCAAGACCCTCCTGTCCCTGGGCATTGGCCTCCTGGGGCAGACATCTCACCTTGCCTAATGGTAGTGCCAGCCTTGCCTAAGGGGTGTTCTGTGTGTACCATTGCTGGGGGAGGTATATTGCATGGTATTGTAACAAAGGTGGCAGCCTATTGCGGAATTCCTGCCCTCAGAAGTACACTTGGTGCCTGCTCTTTTATCACTTTGATGCCAAGTAAAAGCATACCTGTTTGCCCAGGCATTTGCAGTTCTTTCTATATTTATTGAGTTAGAGTGGGCACCCTGCTCTGTAGTTTTAGCTGCTCTTATCGTTCATTGTTCACATTGTTCTTACAGTTTGTGATGCTTTTTACGTGATCTTATGTCAGCCGTATTTTGTACCCCACCCTGGAAACTATTGTGATGAAAGGGAGGCTATAAATGTACTAAGTAAATAATTTCTCAAGTCTCATAGACCATTAGATGGACGCCCTTTGCAGATAGGATTTGGGATTATTTTCCTTTAGGCTAATTTTCAAGCATGCTTCTGCTTGTCAGCATACTCAAAGGCTGTTAGGCCTGCAGCATTCAAGTAGGCAGCCATAGCAATCCTGCATGAAACTGATAATCCCTTTCCTTCTTTCCTGTAATGAATGGCACAACAGTAGCCTCATAAACTACATCTGCCAAATAGTGGGCATTGCAACTTCGATTGCTACATTCCATTATTTCCCCCCCCAGAGGATGACAGTGAGCAAACCTAGGGGTCTTAGCAGTTCAGATGCCACCCCATTGTTTTCTGGAGGGCAGATTAGATGCTATCAGAAGGTAGCCGCCAAAATTTATTAGTGATCTCGGCTGGATCAATGCCACTGCTGTTTATAGCCTGCAGGCAGTCAATCCTCTTAAGTCTTTGATCCCCATGGCTTCATTCCATTGCACTTGTCCTGAAAAGAAACTGTAGGAAACATAACCTTCCTGCCTTACAGACAGACAGCTGTCATTCTGCCTGGCCAAGGCTGCAGAGGAGGATTTCTACTGAGGTTCCTGGCATGAATGTTGAGCTAGCCAAAACCAACTGCATATCTTTAATCCTTAAAAAGAGAGGATTCTTCTGCTTCCTCATTCATGAGATAGCTATTTTGAGCCTAAGATGCCACAGTGTCATATATATAGCTACACCCATCCTTTCTCTTTGCATCTGGAGCAGTTTACTGAAACTGGATGGGTTTTAGTAAAGCCTGCTGTGGAAGAAAGGAGAGGGCATCATGCATCAGATGCAGGGATTGCCTTCTTCTTTGGGAACGTAGCTTCTAAACCCAATGTAAATTATTTGTTTAATGGGAAGGTGACTTTAGAGATTTTGGCCTAATCCTTCCTAGGCTCAAGTATGCTTTCCCACCACCATCCCACTACAGCAGGAGGCCTTGGCCCAAGTCAACTGGGCTGGGTCCTCTGAGAAGATGCTCAGGAACACTGATGTGGCAATTCCTTTTTTTTAAATGAAAGTATTAATATACTGCTATCTTAAAGAAAACATTATCTAAGTGATGTACTGCAAATATAAAATCACAGGACCAGAACAAACTATAAAAGCAAACAACATCACAAGGAACTGGCCAGTCACATATAATTCATCCAACTGAAAAGGCTTGTGTCAACACAAGAAAGTCTTCAAAACACTTTTGAATATAAGAACCAAGGATGCTTGGTTCATTTCCATCGAGAGGGTGTTCCACATTGCTGGAATGACCATGCTAAATGTTTGATTTGTCGTAGATAGCAAACAGGGCTCATTCATATAGGGGACAGTTAGCAGCATTCTTCCAGCAGATCTCAGTGATCAAGCTGAGATATAAGAGCTCAGGTGGACCTTAAGGTATGCTGGTTGATCAGGGCATTGTAAATTAATACACGGACCTTGAACCTAGCCCAGTAGCATATGGTAATTAGCCTAGTATCAATCAGGGCAGATTTGCTGAGATGGCAAAGACAGCAGACCAAGGCAAATGCTATGTATTGAAAGAAGGTCATCTAGGTACCAGTTCCATTCCTAGCAACAACTCAGGGCCGGCCCTGCAGTGCAACAGGGTGAAATAACCAGCTTCAGGTGGCCATGATGTGAAGGTGGGGGATAGATGAAGGTAGGAATTCTGGTGACAGAATGGTACAACAAGACTTTGTCAAGTGTTAGCCCTAGTGGGGTTTAGGTTCCACTTCAGGCAGTTAAATGACTTGGGCAGGCACTGTGACAACCCCCAGTATTGAAATATTCCAGACAAGATCTAAACGAAACAAAGAGTCAGAAAAGATACAATGTTAGATTCCCCTAGCATTATGGATTAGAGTCCAAGGAATACTTTAGGCACACACTTGTACTCATACATATGCTCTGATTTCGTACACACCCCAACCACACTTCTTTGCAGTGGAACAAAGGCCCCTCCCCAAGATCATCCATATTTCAGAAGTGTCTTGTCAGGTGGTGCGTGGGTCTGCTTCTGGAAAAAGGAACCTCAGATACCCTGATATGTGGGCAGTGCTCACAGGACCAGCTGTAGCCTTAACGTTTTGGAATTTAAGCAGCCATTATAATTGTGAGCAAATTGCAACAATCCTGAAATCCAATCTGGAACAAAATTGGGGGCAAATGGTTCTCAGGTTTAGGTACTGACCCTGTATCACATAAAACCAGGACCTATGGCAACAGTCACAAAATGGCTAAATGTGAGGTGTTTGTTCATGGGGGCTGGGGTGTCCTAATTTTTCTTTGGTACAGACTTTTTTCTAACTGGCACAAGAAAAAAGAGGGCTTTCTGTTTGAATCGAGGTTCCTGGTTAGACCCTCATCTGAAAAAAATGGTTCTGTCCAGCTTCAAGGAGCAATGTGGGGCAGTACAGCTCTGACTTATCATGGTTTTGCAGAGGATGCATCTGTTGGTCTTCTCCAAGTTCTAACAGTGAGGAGGATGAAGCCACCCTGCCATTATATTTCTATACACATCATCCCAGGACTCTCAGGGGAGAGGCACACCTGGCAGGACAGCAGAACTGCTTTATTGCCAGTACAAAAGGATAACAAAGAGGAATATCCTGGCCTTGTCAACCCATTTTGCAGTCCACCTACTCCCTTGATGCCTTTGATGCTCAGCAATTTGTGGCAACCTTTCAAGACAGCACAGGGTCACTCTCTAATTAAAGGTGAAACCTCCTCATTTTGGCTGAAGCTTTAATTCATCTCATTCCACAGTTGGTATAATGATACTATGTGATGCATCTGTGATGGAATTCTCACCATAATGAACTTCCTTTTGTGTTCAAAATAAATTCAAGTACTAGTGGCTTATCTGCAGTAGCCACCTTATCAGCACTCAGAGGAGTGCATAGCAAGAGAATGGCATTGGTTTGGGTTAATTAGTGTCTGTTAGGAGAGAAGGGAGAGACAGCTCACCAAGAAAGACAGAAGCAGGAAGTTTCTGAACTATCCAATATGAGGGATGGGTGATCCTTAATAACCTCAGCCAGTCACAAACTCTCCCTCCCTCCCTCTCTCTTTCTCTCTCTAACAATAGTTGGACCATTTCATGCACTGGGAGGCAATCTTGTGCAGACTTCATGCTGTAGAGCCAACACTACAATGTCTTGCGTTTGACATTGGTTTGGTTGCCCTGTTGCCACCCTGCATCTGTCAAATCTGATTAATGATTCTTGCAATGTATGTGAAGGCAAGGAAGGGCATAGGTTGGCCAGTTGTTCACAAGACGGGGTTTCACCTGGCTGTCTGCTGTGAGGTGACTGCAAGTTATTATGCACAGGCCTGGTGTGCACAAACCACATTTTTTACTTTATTTAAGGCATTTATATACCACTTAATCATTAGCATTTCTAAGCAGTGCTACCACTGTTTCTGGACTCTACCACGTTAGACTTCAGGGAGAAGAATCATGTGACTGAATGTTCCCTTCAACAACAACAACAAAAAAATCAGCCCTGCACAGTAAAGTAAAGAGTGTATATGAGAAAGATTTTAGCCTGCTCCTTTCCCTCTCATGCTAGCTTTGTATCTGAAGGGATTTCTTGTGGGAGAGCATTCAAACATCCCTCCCCGCCACCACTGCCATGAAGTATGTAAGGCAGTATAGTCCAGGAACAGTTTATGACCTCATCTGCTGTTTATGTGGAGCAGGCCATAGTGATGCAAATCTGTAAAAGGATTTAATGTCAAGGAGGAATTCTGTACTGTAAAAGGAATTCTGGACTGCCTAGGGGTTAGGCACTAATCAAGGTACTAACAATATACATTTAAGTTGCCTTTATTTGTCTAGACTCCGCCTCTGACCTGTAAGGTTCTACGCTGGCTCCTCCCTTGGTTACCATGTAAGAGGAGGGGCAGCATTTCATAGAATCATAGAATAGTAGAGTTGGAAGGGGCCTACAAGGCCATTGAGTCCAACCCCCTGCTCAATGCAGGAATCCAAATCAAAGCATTCCCGACAGATGGCTGTCCAGCTGCCTCTTGAATGCCTCCAGTGTCGGAGAGCCCACTACCTTCCGCCCAGTTTTAAAACTCAAATGTGATAACTACTCAACCCTGCTCAAGATTTTAGATTAATAATAATAATAATAATAAATTTTATTTCTAGGCCGCCTATCTGGCCGCACAAGCGGCCACTCTAGGCGGCATACAAGATCAAGTAAAATACAACATACAAACTACATAAAAACCCAAGAACTACAATATAAAACAAAACAAAACCCACCCATAGCTAAAACCAATAAAATTAGGCTACCCCAGGGATCTTGTAGGCCTGCCTGAATAGCCAGGTTTTCAAGGCTTGGCGAAAACTTGGCAGGGAGGGGGCATGGCGAAGATCATAAGGAAGAGAGTTCCAGAGGGTGGGGGCCACGATTGAAAATGCCCTCTCTCTGGTCCGCACCAGTCTAGCTGTTTTGACTGGTGGGACCGAGAGAAGGTCTTGAGTGGCTGATCTAGACAGGCGGCATATTTGTTGATGCTGGAGGCGTTCCTTCAGATAAGCTGAGCCGAGACCGTATAGGGCTTTAAAGGTTAGTACCAACACCTTGAATTGGGCCCGGTAAACAACTGGTAACCAGTGTAGATCTTGTAACACCGGAGTGATGTGATCGCGGCGGCGGCTGTTCGTAATCAAACGTGCCGCCGCATTCTGTACCAGCTGCAGTTTCCGGACCGTTTTCAAGGGTAACCCAACGTAGAGTGCATTACAGTAGTCTAAGCGAGAGGAGACCAGGGCATGTACTACCCATGGGAGAAGATGGACAGGCAGATAGGGTCGCAGCCTCTGTATTAGATGTAATTGAAACCAAGCTGCCCGGCTCACTGCCAAAACCTGAGCCTCCATGGACAGCTGGGAATCAAGGATGACCCCGAGGCTGAGGACCTGGTCCTTCAGGGGCAGTTTTACCCCATTGAGCACCAGGTCTAAAGCTCCTAATCTTTTCCTGTCTCCCACGAGCAGTACCTCGGTTTTGTCAGGGTTTAGCTTCAGCCTATTTCCTCCCATCCATTCACTTACTGACTCCAGGCACTTGGAAATGGTCTCCACAGCCAACTCTGGCGAGGACTTAAACGAGAGATAGAGCTGGGTGTCATCCGCATATTGTTGGCACTGCAGCCCAAATCTCCTGATGATGGCTCCCAGCGGCTTTACATAGATGTTGAATAGCATGGGGGCAAGGATAGAACCCTGTGGCACACCACAATTGAGAGGCCAAGGGTCCGAGACCTTATCCCCCAATGCCACCCGTTGATGTCTGTCTGAGAGATAGGAACGGAACCACCATAGAACAGTGCCCCCTATTCCCATTCTCTCCAGACGATCTAAAAGGATACCGTGGTCGACGGTATCGAAAGCCGCTGAGAGATCCAGGAGGACGAGGAATGCATGTTCTCCTTTATCCAACGCCCTCCTTAAATCATCCACCATAGCGACCAAAGTTGTTTCAGTTCCATGACCAGTCCTGAAGCCAGATTAGTTCTTAGAAGTATGTACAGTGTTACTCAGTAGTGGCTAGTGCCCATTGGGACTGGTAGGGTGGGAGTCAGGGAGACCAGCAGTTAGAGGAGCTAGAGCCAATGAGAGGCAGGGTCAACTCATTCTAGTTTTGTCCCCATCCTCCTCTCTGCTGAGTTCTGCAAGGGCCACACTGAGACTGAGGAGGAGGAAGCTGACAGGCAGGGCCACCCCCTGGACTGGAGATAAGTAAGAAGCTAGGTAGGTGAGGACTGGCTGAGGGCAGACTGAGGTTGGTGGGGCAGTGCCTCATTCACCGTAGTGGACCAGCTTCCACTGGTGTTACTAGAGTTGTCCTCAATTAGAAAGGCATAGAATGGTCTCTCCAACCTTACTGAATTTGGACAATGCACCCTCGCAGATTAGAAGACGTGTATGAGACTTATCACCTCATACTAAATGGGCCAGAAGGTGAAGCAAGAGCGCAAAATTCTTTAAGCTGTCAGGCCCACTCTGCATAATCACTTGCTCATGTTTTTAGACTGTGCTGTTTGAGGCTGCTATTTGTGTAGACTGTTTATGATGTACACTTGGTTTAGCTCCCACCTTCACTTTTTCTCCCACATCTGTACCTTAACAGCAGCCTTCCCCAAACCGATACCCTCCAGGTATGTTGAACTACAGCTCGTATCAGTCCCATCCAGCATGGTGCTGCTATCAGCCCCAACACCATATGCCCATGATGGCTGGGACTGACGGGGATTGTAGTCCAAAACATCTAAACGGGTGGGGAACCTTTGGCCCTCCAGATGTTGCTGAACTACAACTCCCATCAGACCCAGCAAGGAAGATCAATGGCCTAGGATGATGGAAGTTGTCGTTGAGCAACACATGTAGGGCTAAAGATTCCCCACACCAGATCTGCTAGGTTGGTGAAGGCTGCTTTAAAGGCATTCTAAGAAAGGTTTTGCTTCTAGCTATGAAATATTTTACAATCCACTGCCTGTACTAAGAAGAAATTGACCTTTCAATAAGCTCTGAAATCTGAGCAGAGAGAAAATGAACATTTAATAGTACAATTATGTTTTGGTTATTGCCTTTAATCCTAATGACCTACCCCAGCGTGTGATGCTGTGGGAAGGCCTTTTTATGAACAAGGCCTGTTGCTTCTGAGACAGAAGCTAGACTGACCAAGGAAAATGTACTCACTCTTTTTTCCCATATAAAGATATTGCGCGAGAGAGACAGACTGAGCAAGCATGCCTGAATGTGAAATACACCCTAACAGATGTGTAATATCATTAAAGCTGGCTCTAATATAATCTAAGCCACAGTTTGGTGTATTAATGCTTTGTTTATCTTGAAGCACAGATGGATATTTTTATTAGCATTACTCTGTTGATGCAGCTTCAGGAAAGGTTAGTCCAGAGGGCAGATGTCTATGTTATGAGAGAACATTCACTGTGAAGCTGACTAGTAGGAAAGGTGAAGTCTTTCCATGAAATGTCAATTAGAGAATTAAACCTCGTAGATGTTGGCAGCCAGGAATGTCAATGCAGACTTTAGAAGCAATTAAATCCAGGGTTTTGCTTTTTTTAATCTTCCCTTTACTCCCACCCTAGGAAATAGGTACATTTTTATCAAGACTTTTTTTGTGTGTGATTCTTTTCAAAGGGGACAGTCCAAACCTTCTCTTTCTCTAAAATTAACTACTGCTGAGGGGACAATGGAAAATATTCCTGGTGATTTGGATGCTATGAAATGGGGAAAGGGAGAGGAGGGCTGCCACTGGAGTCCATTGACAATGGAAAGGACACTTTTGTACAGCCTTTCTCATTCCCTTTTAAGGAACACGGATGTTACTTAGGGATAAGCACTGAGTCCACATTTAATATACATTTAATACCAGAACAAAAATGTATCCTGGGAGTGACATTCTGCAGGGCTTAAGGATTTTATGAAATTATTAGCATATGAAAGAGTGAGTCAGTCTGTACTTATAGCCAAATCGTAACCATGAGAATGTGTCAAGTTCTGGGTTTTGATATCCAGGGTGTGCAGAGCAGCCTGTTCTTCAGGTTCAGAGTATAGGCCTTTGCAATCAGAGACTCTCAAAATGTCCTAGCTGGATCCAATCCAGTACTTTTGGATACTGTGAGCAAGACCAGACCCAAAGTATCAGTAGGAATTGCAGCAAGGAGGCAGTTTCACAGCATTATATTTGAATGCCACTTCTTTATTGTGCTGAATCATGTAACAGAAGTAGCCAGGACACTGTCAAATATTTCATTCCACTGACACAAAATAGTTTCCATTAAGAGTTTAAGGGCAGCAGATACACACCACATTTTCAAACTGACCGTCTTGAACATATATCTGGCTTTTTTAGTTACTTGAAACAAAGAAATACATTTTTGAAAAGTCCTGTGTTGGTGTAACACTATGGGCCTAAATAGAGGGTTTTGTGGCTCCTGACAACATGTAACCTTGAATAAAGGCCACCTTCCTTCAATTTTCACCATGGTTAGCTCAGATTAGAATTCCCAAACCTATATGGATCTACTCAGAAGTAAGCCCCACTGGGTTTGATGATGCAATCTCAAGTATATAAAGGAATATATATATACAGCTACTGTTCTGGGAAGCCAATGAAAGTAATTCCTTTCTGATTTCAGTGTGCCATGGACACAATTTGACAGAAGCCTATTCATTTGTTCTCAGGCAGTTAGGGCTGGTGTGGGACTTCTTTTCTCCATGCCATACAACAGGGTTATTCTAAGCTTTGTTTTCCTACTGCACAAGCAGCTAGCCCATTGCCCACTACCACACTAGTCAAGTAACTAGTCCCATAATATAATATTATCATACGTTTATGAAGATTTGAAAGGAACCAGGATTTATCTTCATTTTCCTTTCCTTTTCTCATCTATTTCTTTTTTAGAAACTACCTAGCTCCTTATTAAATCCCCTATGCTCACATGCACAAAAACTTATTTCACACAGCACAATTTTTTTTTGACACGGCACAAAATGTGTCTGGCTGCACATTAGAATAAACCCTGTAAAGTTTTTTAATTTTAAAAAATCATATAAGATGCAGGCCTTTCCACTTGTTCTGAATTAACATAGAAAGAGGGAGAAAAACACTTTAGAAAGCCAAGAAAAATAAGGAGAAAATGAACATGAAACAAAGGACTCTACTAAGATGGAAAAATGGGGCTGCATAAAATAAGGTTTGTGTCATGGGCCCAGCAGAATGAGGATGCAGCAGTGAGATGGCAGAGGAGGAGGAGGAGGACTTTGAATGGACTGACACTTCCCATGTTGAGCCGCCAGGCACATCGGAGTCTGAGAACTCTCTCACTCTGGACAATGACAGTTCTGTCCCTGAAGCTCTGGTTACCCACAAGGAGGCTCAGCCTAGTCAGGCAGTAACCACCCCGCCTGATGCACCTCCTCTTGGCCGCCTCCCCAGTGCATCACCCCTCCCTCAAATGAGGAGGGTCATGCTGAGGCAGAGCAGCCACCCTTGCCTTGCTCATGGAGGCGCTGGTGCCAGCAAGAACAGCTCCCCTGAAGCGGAGTTCCCAACAGTGACACTCAGTTCATGCAAGTAGGGTGCCCGCCCACCCTTACTTAAGCGGGCTGAGAGGGTGGGTCCAGCTGCTGAGACAACATCTTAGTGCATTGTAGTTGTGTCTAGTCTAGCCTAGTAATGATGTTGAACCCTGTGTAACCTGTAAGCTGATTCATGAAGCGCTCTGAACTGAAATCTTTTAATAAACCCATTAAAGAAAAGCACAGCTCCTCATTCGTGACTGACTTCAGGGTGTTCAGGCAGGACAGTTTGGGTGCTTATGGCCTCCAAGCTGCAGGTTGCCAACCTGTGATTTGGGGAAGGTGGCACAGCGAGATAGCCATTGAGATCTCGCCCATCAATTTGAGGGATGTTGAAGTCTAACATTAAAAAAAAATGCCACCCTAGGTTCCTGCTGAGAGGAAGGGCTGGATATCAATCAATCAATCAATCAATAAAATGATTCAGCATTCATTAATACTTTTGTGTTGTTATGGAGCACCTAAGAAGCATATTTTCCATGTTGGCCTAGTGGGGGTTCTTAAAAACCCTGCCCAACAGACAGATGTTCATTTCTAGCAAATAAATCATCTCACCTTTCCTACTAATTAATATCAATGGGACCTTGCCAGTGTTTTCAGATGATAGGTGAGATTCAGGGCTAATTTTTCCTGAAAAGATCCAGTGATGTCTTTATTAAACAAATGCTTGCCAGATTTTGGTGTGCAGACAACAGATGGTCCATAAGGTTATGATGAGTAGGACTTATTTATTTATTTAATTTGTATCCCGCTCTTCCTCCCAGCAGGAGCCCAGGGAGGCAAACAAAGCACTAAAACACTTTAAAACATCATAAAAACAGATCTTAAAATACATTAAAACAAAACAGCATTAAAAACATTTTAAAAAACCACCTTAAAAAGGGTTAAAAACATTATTAAAAACATATTAAACAATTAAACATAAATAAATAAATAGGACTTGGCTAGATGCTAGAAGCTGGCCTACCTGCAACCTGATGGATGTCATGAGTGGATGTGAGCTTATATCAGCATTCAAGTACCCAGATGAATCTAAATCCAAAGGGGTAGAAGAGATCCAGCTCTGTACTCATTATTGTGTAGGGGGGAAAGCTATATTTACTAATTCTACAAGAAAAAGAATAAAAGGATTGATTGCCACTGGAATGTTTGAACCTTTTAGATATTAACATTTATAATGCAGATAAGATTGCTATATATAAGAAAGTATTTGTTGCATACAGGAGCATATTGGTCCAGTTTTGTGGAAATCAGGGATCTATTGACAAGGCTGGTTCATCTTCACCATCATTTATTATTTTTAAAAGTGTTTAAAATATATCAAGCACTGTACAAAAATAAAATGAATATGTCTACAGGGCCCAGTGCACTAGTCAGAAGACATTAGACAAAAAGTTGGGACCAGGCACCAAAAGTACTTTCAATTTCACATTAAAGCTTGAGTTTCAATAGTCAGTATAGGCCATCAGTCAGTATGATTTCAGTTTATTCATTTGCCATATTAAATAAGGATTTTACCATGTGACAGAAACCAACTTTCAAGCATAAACTAATTGAACAACTTAGTACTGAATTACTGAATATCAAATGAATGAATGGTGAAATATAATATCAACATACAAAATACTGAACTGAATTGGAATTTCAAATTCAGATTATCCAATGGCAAGAAATGTATCGAATGTATCATATTCAGGTGATCAGATGAAATAAGGCAAATATTCTGAATTTTGAAGTGTCCATTTTTAGGTGCAATAAGTATTCACCTATTGGTGCAATAATTATTTAGTCTCAAGAAAAATGTTCAGATCAGGTGAACAAGTGCAGTATTTATTGCACCATTTTCCTAACAACTGACATTTACATTGCTGTGAAGAACTGCTCATTAATTTCACATAGATTTTTGACCCTGAACCTTAAAAATGGCAGTTTATGATTACAAAGTGTAAGAAGGGTCAACTGATGACATAATAAAATTGTGGTCCTGCAATGTGGCTTTAATTTTTATTTTCATTCAGATATGCTAAAAGACTAACTACTTAATCTATTTGTTCCAAACCAAACATCATCGCCTTAAGTGCTAGATTTTTATACTAGAACTTAATTTTATTCTAACCCACCCGTGACCCTTTTTTATGAACAGGTGGAGATTAAAGTTAGCTTTACTCATATGCTTTGGATCAATTTGGATCATCTATTTTGAAGCTATTACAAATTAGTGTGTCATCCTTTGGTGTAGCTTTTCGTAATTAATGGCATATATAAGAGGCAGCCAATTCCTTAATCTGAATAATGTGTTTGCAAACATCTGCTGTGCTGGGAGAAGTGGAGGGAGGGGAGGAGCCCTCCATCATGGAACAATTCTACAAGTTTTTGGAAAGTAACTGAGGAACAGAAGGTTGAAAGAGCTCATTTCGTAGAAAACTCCTAGAGAATTCTTCAAGATAAAACATTCTTCATATTTTCCCTACACTACCCTCATCAGGTGAATGCTAATTGTATTCATGCCCTGATACAATTTGCTAGTTTTGTATGGATAGGTGAAGTCTGTGCTTCGTCATCTTGGCATTTTTTTTAAAAAAGAGGAAAGAATGAAAAATCATCAGGAGCATGGAGCCAGGAGCGAGAAAGATAAATAACGCCAGGAAGCTGATTGCTGCCCGTCTGTCATAAAATTTCATTAGTTCTGACAGCCTGTACAACATAAGCAATGAATGAATACTAACTATACTTCCTCCCTGTCTGCTTCCATATTTCACTCGTATCACTTAGCCCACAGAAAGCACCAGGCTAGGCTGGCCTGGAAGGAAAGAGCTGCCAGAGCATTCACACACTCAATTATCATCTACCCCATTAGAGTTATTTGTGAAGAGGAAGAAAAAGGGTGGGTGGTAGCTGTATTTAATATACAGACTTTCTCAACCCTTGCTTTGCATGCTGTGTAGCAAGACAAGACGGAACACTGAAATATTATAGTCTGCCTACATCTTTCTTGGATGTTTTTTGCAATCACGGGGACAAGGGAAGAATCGGTTTTACTTTAACCACGGGAAGGCCTTTATTTTGGTGTCTTTCACTGTCAGAAACCAATTAATATCCACTCCATCACACTGCCAAAATTGTGCTTCTCTGCATTCAAGATGAGAGATTGTTTTCTAGATCTTGGACAAACCTTTGCAAACATGCACCTAGAATTATTGCAAAAGATATTGGACATATATTGGATATTGCAATGGATATTGCAATGGATTATGCTATGAGTTTATTTTAATCATATTTTGAGTGGTGTCTGACTTTTTATTGTACTGTTGTATGATTGATGATGGCCTCTGGCTAAGCAATAAAGATTCAGATCTGCATCTGGAATCCATGAAGGAAGAGGCTTGAAGATAGATACATTAGGAAAACTGTAGGCAGTGGACGGGTTAAGCATTCCAGCACACTTCTCTCACTTCTCTGCTCTGCTCTAAATTGCCCCATCCTGAAGCTACTTTCCCCTATAAGAAGCAGCCATTAGAGTTTTTATACATATTGGCTTGTGTATCAGAGGGAGAAACTCTGTGCAGCTTCTATGAGGCACCTATTGAAATATTTTTCAATTGTTTGAACTCCTACTTATATACTATACCCCAATTCCACCCCATAAGTCTCAGCACAGCTCCAGTTATCATTCTGTAGACTCTACCAGTCCACTTTGAGTTCTTGCACCAACCATTATTTATAAGAAGCCCCACTCCTCTGCCTCCATGACATCCTCAAGTAGCCATCCAGTTGAGCTTTTTTGTATTGTTAGGTGTCTGTGAATTGTTTGCAAGGAACTTTGAGGATACAATTGCTTGCCTCTGTAGCAATCTTGAAGCCCCATCTACATCTACTGTCGTCCCCAGTGAGATATCCAGTGCAATGTCTGCTGCAATGTCTTGGGATCGGTTTCAGTTGATGTGCCCTGATGACATGGACAAGGTGCTTGTGTGATGCAGCCAGCAACATGTCCTCTCAACCCTTGCCCTTCTTGGCTTGCTGAGAGGGTATGACTGAGTAAATCCAGGGTATGGTCAACACGTATTTACAGGAAGGAGTGGTCTCAGCTGCCCTGAAAGAGGCGGTGATTCGACTGCTCCTGAAAAAGCCCAAGCTGGACATATTGATTTGTGACAACTACCGCTTGGTCTCAAATACTCCCTTTTTAGGGAAGGTGATTGAGAGGGTTGTGGCATAGCAATTGCAAGTACTCTTGGATGAAACAGATTATGTTGTCCCATTCCAGTCTGGGTTCAGGCCTGGTTATGGGACTGAATTGGCCTTGGTTGCCCTGACTGATGGCCTTTATTCAGGAGAAAGGACAGGGGGAGTGCAACCTTGTTATTCTTACTTGATCTCTCAGCAGATTTTGATACCATTAACCATGGTATCCTTCTGAGCCAACTTGGTAAGATGGTTTTGGTGGCACTGTTTTACAGTGGTTCCGATCCTATCTCCAGGGTCATTTTCAGAGAATTGCATTGGGTGATTGTCTTTCAGCCCCCTGGCAGTTGTGCTGTGGGGTGCCACAGGGTACCATCTTGTTCCCGATGCTGTTTAACATCTATATGAAGCCCTTAGGAGCAGTCATCAGGAGCTTTGGGGTGAGGTGTCAGCAGTATGCTGATGATACTCAGCTCTATTTCTCTGTAACAACTGACTTGGGAGAGTCCATGCAAGCCCTGGACTGATGCCTGGATTCGGTGGTAGGCTGGATGAGGGCCAATAAACTGGCTCTGAATGCCAGCAAGACGGAGAAGCTGTGAGTTGGTGGTTCCTGAGTTTGGATAATTGGTCAGTAACCTGCATTGGGTGTGGTGGTACTTCCTCTGAAAGAGCAGGTTCGTAGTCTGGGGCTGCTTCTGGATCCATCTTTGTTGCTAGAGGCCCAGGTGACTACAGTGGCTAGGAGTGCCTTTTACCAGCTTTGGCTGGTAAGACAGCTGCAGCCGTTTCTGGACCAGGATAGTCTGCCCACTGTTGTCTATGCACTAGTAACCTCCAGGTTGGATCACTGTAATACACTCTATGTAGGGCTGCCCTTGAGGTTGGTCTGGAAGCTGCAGCTGGTGCAAAAAGCAGTGGTGAGACTGCTCACTGGGGCAGGGTATCGCCAACATGTTACCCCGCTGCCAAAAGAATTGCATTGGCTGCCCATTAACTACTGGGCCAAGTTCAAGGTCCAGTTTTGGTGCGCAAAGCCCTAAGCAGCTTGGGATAACTGAAAGATCATGTTGCCCCTTATATACCCAGTCAATCACTGCACTCTGTAGGTGTGGCCTCTTGTACATACCATCTTATCAGGAGGTCCGTTCTGCACAACATAGGAAGTGGACCTTTATTGTTGTGGCACCGACACTTTTGAATTCCCTCCCCTTAAATATTAGACAGACGCCATCTCTGTTACCTTTTCAGTGCCTGTTGAAGATCTTCCTCTTTCAACAATCCTTTTAAGTAGAGACCTTATCCCAGTCTGTGTCTGTACTGGAATTGCTTTTGAAGTTGTTTTTACAGTTGTTTTTTAAAGATGCTTTTAAGATGTCTTGTTTAATATCTTTCTAAATATGTTTTGTTTTAATAAGTTTTAAAGACTTTTGTTTTTAAGATGTTTTAAAGTGCTGCTAGCGTTTTTGTTTGCTGCCCTGGGCTCCTTCTAGGAGGAAGGGCAGGATATAAATGTAATAAATAATCAATAATTTTATTACAGAATACACAACAAATCAAAAGTATTCCATATTGTTTATTGTTTTTCCCAAATTCAATAGATGTTATCCATATATTAATGTTTCTTTCTTTCTATACATATATATAAATTAGTTAACTTTGAAATTATAGTATATTCATGCAACTTAGTTTCCCATTTGGACAAAGAAGGTATTGTTGACAGCTTCCAGGAACTTGATAGCATATCTGGGCTGCAACTATTATATATGATGTTTACTCTCAGTATGCTGGAGGCATATCTTTTTTGTAAAGATAGCTTCTTTTTTAAAAAAATCTTATAATCTAAAACAGCTTCCCTAGCCTTGGGTCCTCCAGATGTTGGTGGACCACAACCCTCATTAACCCCAGCCAGGAAATCCAATGGGAAACTGCAGTCCAACAACATCTGGGGACTCAAGGTTGAGGAGGGCTGATCTAAAGAAAAATAAATGTTTAATTTACATAATAACCATTTTCAAATAACCCATATAGCCCATGCACCTTTCTCAAGGCTTCCTGCAGGTCCCAGCACCCATCCTGTTCGGCTGATTCCTGCTTGTTTACAAAAGTGAAACTGAAGCAGCAGGCTCTTGTTGTCCTGTGCTGCCTTTCCTTATCAGCTGCGCTAAGTCAGAGCAGAGGTAACCTTAGCTGGATTTCGGGTCTATGTTTTAATATGCAGATTGTATCTTAAGAGTTCAAAAAGATGTTTCAGAGTGAAACTAAGAAAAGTGACTATTGTAGGAAAGCAGACATGCAGCTTTGAAAGATTTAATGGAAAACCATTATGCTTTTGAAAATGTGAATGGGTTACTAATAAGGTGACACGGTCTCAAGAACAGGCTGGATGTGAGCTTTGAGTGTTGCTTTAAAAGGTCCCATTCACTATGGACATATGTTTAATTAATAAAATGCATTTCCACCTAGCTTTCAATCTGCTTCTGGCTCCAGTGTGTGTTAGTTCAAATAGTTCCTTCTGTTTTATTATTTTTATTAAGTACATGTAGTTTATTAACACAGTTATTAGATATGTTTCTACAGCCTTTCACTGGGATTTTCATTTACTTGAAACAGAGATGGCTCTTGTGTGTCCCACACAGCGAATTTGCTTCAGAGAAGGAATTTGACGAAACAAACCCTTCTTTGCGGCACACACCGATCCAAAACAAACCTTTGAGACACACTCTCCCTCCAGGGTTTCTGGCCAACCAGCCAGGAATCTCACAAATAAATAGAGTTGTGGCTCTATGGGTGAGCTGAGAATAAATCTGTTTCACCCGAAATGAGATGGAAAGTAGAGGTCAAGCTTGCTTAGTGAATTGGTGGCCAAATGCCAAAACTAGTCACCCAAGGGCAGCATAAAATGATTCATTTGTTAGCCTGACCCAAAAAATCTTGAAAAATAAGGTGGCACACCTCTACCCTTTGGAACCTCAGTACAAAAAGTTGATTACAGCCGTTTTTCTGAATCCATATATGTGTCCATTAAAACATTAGCATTACAGTATTATAATTATTTCATAGCACTTTTAGCATGCAAACCATTTTCAATGTGGACTCCTTTGCAATAATACTATTACATCATTATCTAAGATTCAAGCATCAGTATAGCCTAAAGATTCAGGCAGAGCATTTAGCTTCAAAGGAACCTCACATTTTCACAGAACAAAAATAAATTTCTAGCCCTCATGATTACTGACAAAAAAGTGGAAATATAGGGGAGAGTACAGCATTCTGACATCTCCTTAACCCTTTCTAGTTCCAACAAATCTTTATATTTACAACTTGTACATTCTTTCCTATTTTCTTCTACACACTTTGTGCAAATTTATTCCAAATATGCAATGCCCCCCTGCAAATAATTATTTCAGAATTACATGTCAGTCTAGCAAATGTGTTTAAAGCTATTTTGATTATAGTACTCATGTTTGTGTTCTAGAAGTTGAACTTATGTAGCATTCATTTAGTTTGTCTATTTTATGACTGAAATGCTGAAGATAGAGAACCCTGGAAAACAGCACTGGAACCTGTTCATTTTAAACTACTAAGAGTGCAATCTGAATCATTTCTACTCAGAAGAAGTCCTATTAAATTCAGTGGGCTTTACTTCCAGGTAACAAGGGTTAGGATTGCAGCCTAGAGCAGAAGTGATAATACCCTGGCACTTCATCCCTTTTCTGTATGGCTTCCAAGTAACTTTCTCCCCCTGGCTTACTGATTTGTACCTTTTCTAGTGTTCATCTGGTTGCCTACTGCCCCACACTATGTAGAAGTGCCCATTCATACAGCCCGTGTCTCCTTATGATCCTGAATGAGTTATGAGCCTGGCAGCAGCTCTCTGCACTTTTGCAAGCAATCCATATAGGGCATGTGAGTATGTGACTCAAGTGTGAAGCATACCAGGGGGAATGGTAATTTACAGCCTGATTCTGTGCAGGTTTGCTTGAACATAAATCCCACTGTGTTCAATGGGACTGACATCCATGTACAAGGCTGGGCTCCAAATTGGCTACCACTCAAAAGAGGCCTTGGAGTGGTTGTCAACAGCTCCCTGAAAACATCATCTCAATGCATGGCAGACACAGAGGAGGAGGAGGAGGAGGAAAATGGTATGTAAATAAATGGTGTATCCACAGCTCACATACTATTTGGAAATTTGGTAATCCCATCTCAGAAAGGATGGCGCAATAGTGGAAAAATACAGCGTATAGCAAGAAAAATAATCAGAGGTACAGAATGCCTTCTGCAAAAAGGGAAAATAAGCAGCAGCGAATGTGATCAATATAAATAAAATTATGGATAGATTGGGGGGGGAAGCAAATTAGAAAAAGTTGTTTATCCTGTCAGCTAGTACTACAATCAGAGGGTCCTCCATAACGTTACCACAGAGCAGGTTTAAAATATAATACACCATTGCATTCTGAAACTCACCTCCAACAGAAAAAGTAATGCATGATAACATTAAAAGCGAGTCCCAAAATTAGAAAAATGTATAGAATACAGGAATATCAGCAATGGCTGGGTAGAGTATTCACAACCTAGCACATTATGCTCATGATGTTCCTGACACTGCTGGGTGAGGGATGGGGAACCTGTGGACCCCCAGGTGTTCTTGGACCAACTCACATCATCCATGACTATTGGCTATGCTGCCTGGGACCGATAGCAGCTAGAGTCTAACAGCATCTGAAGAGCCACAGTCTCCCTAGCCCTGTAATACTTACTGCATGTTGTAGGCTACAAATAATGGAATGAAAATTCAATCCAGAGCCTTAAAAAATTCAAATCTGTTTACCGGTGAAGGATGAATGTTATTTGTTATTTTTTATTTTTATTAAATTTATATCCCACCCTTCCTCACAAATGGCTGAAGGTGGAATATAGATTATCATTCTCCTAGAGCAGCTTTTCCCAACTAGTGGGCCACCAGATGTTGTTGGACCACAATTCCCATCTTTCCTGACCATTGGCAATGCTGGTTGAGGCTGATGGGAGTTGTGGTCCAACAAAATCTGGTGGCCCACTAGTTGGGAAAGGCTGTCCTAGAGGTAACTTTACACAGTGCACAACCATCCATGTACAAAGGCAAGTTGTCTGTAGTGTCTGCCCACATGTAGAGAGAAGTTTATCACATCTACACCACTGATCAGTAATGCAGGGAAGTGGGATGTCTGATTAAATTCTCATCATCATGTGAACAGACATGAGAAATGATATGGGAGCAAATACCACGGTATGTGCATTGTGGTGATGTGCAGCAGACAGCATGGTGGGACTGTGCTGTTCATCAGACCTCGGGCTGCTGAGTTGCTGCAGCATACCGGGACAGAGAGGGAGAGGGATGTGGCAGTGGTAAGGTCAATGCAGTGCAAGCGCACCAGCAAGAGCATCAGATTGGCTATGTCAGTGCATTTGCACCATGCTGACCTCACCGCCACTTTGCCTCATAGAATCATAGAATAGTAGAATCAGAAGGGGCCTAGAAGGCCATCAAGTCCAACCCCCTGCTCAATGCAGGAATCCAAATCAAAGCATTCCCGACAGATGGCTGCCCAGCTGCCTCTTGAATGCCTCCAGTCTCTCTGTCCTGGTATGTTGTGACGCAGGCAGATGAGCAGCACAGCCCCATCATGCTGTCTGCTGCTGCTGAATTCACCGAGGAACAAATGCTATTCTGGATGGGCCCCAGGAGGTTCTTTTATGCCGTCCTAGGCAAGTGTTCCAAATGAATGGCTCTGGTTCCATTTGAATTTCAACTCTCTAGCCCTGTGCAGATTGAATGGATGGCAATGAAGACTGCAGTAACTGACCCTACCACCTACATTCTCACATCAGTGGACCTTGCGCACAGAGTGTCTGCATCTATATATAGGCAGTCCTCCCTGTGTCCTTAAAATGGAAGGTATGCGTATGGAACGGGTGCAGAGTGCCTTTCCAACAGTGACATTGCTGTCACTGGCACAGTGCATGGCAGCAGAGAGGTCAGGGCTCTGTGGGCACATGGCAGGATCATTGGATGGCTCTGACGGTGTGACCACATAGTCCTGGGCTTGCCACCACGTTGTTGCCTCCTTGTTAATATGTGGCACCAATGCTGCTGTCAGGAGAGTGGGATCACAACCTTTTGGGCTTTCACAGGGCCTGCTGCCGTGATCTGAATCATCCTCCACACAATGAGTGTATCTAGTTTCAGAATGTCTACACAGGACTAATGTTTCAGTTTTGATATTCTGCCCACCAGAACTTACATTTTAAAGCTGCTTACAAGTTCACCTTTGTGCTTCCCAAGTAGTGACAAGGATGGAGGTTGGTGTTTTCACACTAACCATATCTGCACATTTGCAGTCTGTCAGGCTTTCAGCTGGTTATTTATGAACCTTTTATATCTGCATATTTTCCTTTTCAGTGCAACCAACAGGCTGGCTGTCTTTCTCTCTCTCTGGTGTGCAAGGTCCTCTTATGAAGGTATATGCAGAGCAGGATACCAGCCCCCACAGGAACAGAGGGACTATTAACTGCTGCTCACAAACAGCAAATGGGCTGTCATAAAGCAAGCACAGGAAGGAAATTGCTTACAGAATCTCATGCCAAAATATTTCAGAACCAGTCTTTGAAAAAACATGCACATACACAAACACTAGGATGCCATCTCTGTCTGTAATGACTCTTTTACCATTGTCCTTGGGAGAGAACATCTGTTGCCTCTTTGCCAACTGTCTTCTCATAGCTCTCGTTTCCCTCCCAAGTATCTTAGTTTGTGTTGCAGCAGCTGCTTTTCTTGCAATATGTTACCAGAGCTTGGAAGATGACTTTTAAAAAGTAATAAATTACAGTTACAGTTACATGGCCCAAAAAAGTAGTAATTACCGTTACAATTACAATTGCTCTGAAAGTAGCTGATTACTTTACTTTTCCTCCAAAGTAATCACTACAAATACATTTCAGTTACTTTTAAAAAAATGCTACAAGGTGCTGCACAGCTAAGTAGCCTAAAACAACATTAAAAACAAACACATACAGAGGGAGTAGAATAATTATTTTTATTCATAAGATAGCAATGGTGGCCTCTCTGCTGGTGAGGGAGGTGGGGAGGGAGGCTGAGGCCACTACTCAGATCTTTGCATGTCAAACCAAGTGCAACCCCCTCCCACTCAGCCAGCCAACGTAATCTCTTTCACTTAACCACCTCCCAGACCCTGCCCTGCCACCAACTAAAGGACACTCACTCAAGCAAACATTTTTCCTTGAGATGCAAACAAGTTAAAATACTGGAAATGCAGCACAGTAGCCAAACAGGGTGGTGGAGGTTTGAGTGCCAAGTGCAAACACAGTATTTACACACACACACACACACACACACACACACACACACACACACACACACACGTTGTAATCTTTCACCTCCACAGTTCTTTGTCCCCATTCTGCTGCTGCCTGCTTCTCCTCCTTTATCCATGTTCTTGACCTCCGGATCCTTTTTCCCTCCACTCCATTCTTCACCACCACTATCCATTTTTTAAAATAATTGTTTTCTCCACTCCACCCCATCTCACTCTCTGCCTCCTCCCGATCCACAGAGCATGAGGAAAGAGTGACACTGCACAGAAGCCCAGTTTGAGGCACATGATTTTCATCCACAAATCAGAGGAGCAGAAGACGTCCCCTGCTGCCCCCCAAGTAATGCCCAAAAGTAATTCTGGAAATGTTACAATTACACCACAAAAGTAGTAAAATTACTCCTAGTTCTATTACAATCAAAATGTAAAGGAATTACCCACTCATTACTCAAAAAAGTAATGAATTACAAGTAATTCGTTACTTGTGACTAGTTACTTCCAAGCTCTGCATGTTACTAATAGCTGGGCTGGTCATACTAGGCTGAAGTCTGCTCTCTGGGCTGCGATCTTCATACCCTGCAGTTCGTTGCTGCTCAAGGATTATGTATTTATTATATTTATATCCTGCCCTTGCTCTCAGTAGGAGGCCAGGGCGGCAAACAGCAACACTAAAACAACTCTAAAACATCATAAAAACAGACTTTAAAACAAAAATCTTTAAAAACTTTTTTTAAAAAAAAAAGCTTTAAAAACATCTTAAAAATCAAGTCTAACACAGACAGACTAGATTAGTAAGGATCCCAAGGAAGGAAGGATTATGACCTCTTCACAGACTTTATTTGACTCTTTAATAATAAAATGAAACATCTTTTCAAATATATGTGGTAGATAACCTGCTTTACCTTTGTCTTGGCAATTAAGCCCTAATCACAAAAAAGGAATGATGTAATAATAAGCCCACCCATGTGCCCCACCTACGTCTCATGTCATGTGAATGACATGCACTTGTAGCGCTCATGCCTGCCATCAACCAAAATGGCGGTGGGGGCTTCAGCCCCTTAGAGAAGCCCCAGACGCCATCTTGGGTGATGGCAGGATTGTGCACACAGCATTCACACAACAGGTAGGTGGGGCAGGTTGGCTTACTGAAGCCTATTCTGTCTGCATTGGGGGGGCTGGGAGCTCCCTCTCTGCGATCTGTGGCAGGATTGAGTTGCAGGACCTGATGCTGACACAGATCATGGAATGGGAGGGCCACCCTCCCACCCTAAGGAAGGGCCCTTCAGGGACCCCTCTGGGCCACAGGGGCCCTCAGCCAGGGTCCAGCCTGGCTGCCCTCTAGTGCCAGCCCTGCATGGGGATATAGCTAGACAGACAGACAGACAGATATGGCAGCGGGGATTAAATCTGTGTTCAAGGTAGTGATCTTGCTTACCAGCAGGTAACCAGTACAACCAGGTTGTACTACAACAAGGTAATGGAGATATGCTAGATTATTGTGTTGTGTATCAGCCCAACAATCCTTCACAGCATGTCTACACATCTCACACTCCTGTTTGCATGCTATATTACCATACTGGAAGGATGCGGTAACATAAAAGTATAAAGACACAACACACAAAATAATAAGACACAAGCCTAATTCAAAATGCTCAGGGAGATCTTGAATGAAATCAAGGAAGCATACACATGAGAAAATGTTGAGGTCCTGCTTGCAGGCTTCCCATAGCCATCTGGCTGGCCACTGTGAGAACTGTGGGCCACTGGCCTAATCCAGCAGGTTCTTATTCTTTCATTGTCTGGATAAATGTATAAGAGTTGTTGATGGAAACACTGAGTCACTTATAACTGCCCATCCAAAACTGAAAGGAAACCCAGTTGTTTCAATATAGATGCACAAATCATCTATTGGCATTTGGTGGCAGATGGTATCAGACACTAAACTGCTTAAAATACCAGGTATTGCAGGCACAGAAAAGCCATGGTAGTAAAGGCACACTGAGGTTGATTGAACATCTTGTATGAATATTAAATATTATTGCCCATGAAAGCATCTCAGCACACTCCCAGCAACAATATCAGAAGACACAAGGAGTGCTGACATACTAAACAAAAAATATGGCAACTATTCTGACAAATGACAGCAGCAGGATGCAAATGATAGGAAAAATGGCAAGACATTATTGCACGGCAAGAGAGTAATGCAAATTCTGCCTACCTCTCTAGGTGGGGGAAAAAGAGATTTCAAAGGAGGAGCCTCCTCTCCACCCCACTCAATGTGACATCCATTCTTTATAGAAAGAAAGGTTTTATCACTCTGCGAGAATCCATATCAGAAACAAATGAACTAGAAGCGGAGAGAGACTGGCTATCAGCACATGTAACAAAACCTGATAATTTATCCTGTACTCCCTACCCCCCACCTCCAAGCAGCAAGGGAAAGTAAGTTATTTGAAAATTCATATTAGGGAAATTACCATTAGTAGGTCAACCAAGTATCACAACATATTGTGCAAGCTTTCAAGTCTACCAGAACTCTTAATCAGGCTCTAGCTCTGTTAAACAGTGGGGGTGGGGGTAGAAAAATTGGCTGGAGGTGAGATCATGGATCTGCATCTAGCAAGTATCTTCTTAAGACAGAATGTGGGAAGAGGCAGCAGACATTCAAATGAGGCTGTTTTCGGTGTCATACAGGCATCCAGTTGCACCAAGGCCTGCTTGGAAGACAAAGCATAACGATGTTGGATCCCTTATCTCTGGAATTATAAGAACCAGCTGTTACACAGGTCTGTCTCTATCCCTAGGCAAAACATAGAGTTTCCTTGGTAAGTGGAAAACTGGAATAAAGACAAACTAGGCAGTCTTTTTATATTAACAGAGATTATGCCATTTGAGTATGAACTGCTCTCTGCCTTCCAGCTAGGGTGAAACATTTTTTTTAGATGTCAGGAATCCAAAGGGAAAGAGAAGACAAAGACTTTAGTGTGAATCTAGGTTAACAATCAAAATTGCACCAAAGGTCTGCACCTATAAGAAATCTGTTTAGGGCTGCCCTTGAGCCTGGTCTGGAGCTCCAGCTGATGCAGAATGCAGCAGGTAGAATGCTGATGGGGGAAGATGGCCGACAACACATAACACCTCCACTAAAACATCTGAAATATCTGCCCATCTGCTCCTGTAACTCCTATGGATTATTAAGAACATAAGAACATAAGAATATAAGAAGAGCCTGCTGGATCAGGCCAGTGGCCCATCTAGTCCAGCATCCTGTTCTCACAGTGGCCAACCAGGTGCCACTGGTTTGGCCCAGGAAGGGGCTGTATCTGTGAGTGTTAGTTCAGAAAGAGACAGTGCTGGAGAGGAAGAAGCTGTTAATGCCATGGAGCAAGAATTAGGCCCTTGTCACCTTGAAGTAGGTAACAGGATTTTAATTTATGTGCTAGGAGGAAATGGAAGAGTAAATTACTTTTCATGGCTTTATGTATTTGCATTATGTATTTGTATCCATCTTGTGTTTTATATAGGGCTTTAAGATTTTTGTGGGAACCCTTGATCTTCCTCTCTTGGACTTCTCTGCAAGCAACTCCTGCACTGGTGCCTCGTTTGACGCATGGAACTTTGGGGATTATATTCTGAACAAACATGATATATTTTGTTGGGACATTGTTGTATTGTTGTTGCTGTATTTGCCACCTGATCTAAACTTGCAAAATATTACAAATTGTGTTTGCATTATTTATTTATTAAATAGCCACACAGAACCCAAGAAATTGGAACACTACCAGGCCAGGTTCAAGGTTTCTGTGTCCAGGATACCTGGACACCTCCTGGGTCCTTGCATCCCAGCTCGATCGCTGAGTTCATCCACAGGAGCATTGTTAGAGGTCCTTCACATTTCACAGCCCCAACTGTCCTCAACTGGTTTCTTTCATCTGAAATTGGAAGGCTACTGCACAACCTGACCATTTAAGAGGTCGAAGGTTCAAGTCTCAAAACAACATCACCCCAAATGAAACTGAAAATTATGGAACAGAAAATGATGAAGTCTTTCATTGTAACTGACTGATAGCGTTGTAGAGTGTTGTAACTCAGGGGCTTTGTTCTTCAGGACCACCTTGACAGCGCCATAGGCCACCTCCCCCTGCTTGCTGGCCACTTTCTACCTGGCCTGGGAGGGTGAGGCCCTGATAGACTGCAACAGCTATAAAAACTGCTACTATCTGGAGATGCCAGAGACCATCATGACTGTGCGGTGTTGTTTAGGGGCTTCTGTTTGGGCCAAAGTTTAAAGCTGCTGGTCAGTTATTTTTGCTGTTATTGGGATTGTGTTTCTGTATTTCATTGTTGGACCCTATTACGAATTATAATGGTATTATTTCAATTTATTGTATATTTCTTAAGATGTTTTCTTTAACTGATTGTTTGACTTTTTGAATTTTGTTTTGTAACAGTGAATTATGTAATTTTTTCATTTTGTGAGCCGCCTTGAGCATAGATTACTATGGAAAGGTGGCATACAAATAAACCATTATGATGACGATGAACTAGAAGTTGGGCATTTAGTGCCGCTGGTCCCATGCTGTAGAACACAAGCATCCTCGCTTTTGGCATTCAGGCATCTCTTGAAGACCTTTTTATGCCAACAGGCCTTTGTAGCTGCTTATTTTTTATTAATTTTTTAATTAGTCCGTCATTTCAGTTATTATTTGTAGTGTTTTTAATGGAGTTTTAAGTTTTAATGTTGCACAATATGGCGGTATAGAAATATTTTTTATAAATGAATAAAAATGAAACAAATTCATTGGCAGAAGAAACCCATTTCTATTTTCCATAGTTCCGAAAGGTTGAGCCAGTAAGTTCTAAGTGGAAGAAAGAAATGGATCAGGATCCAAGGGAAATGTTATACATTCAGTGGGATCATATGCTAAAACATTCCCTGGACTGAACCTCTTTAGGATACAAGTAGAAGGCTGAATATTTGAATTCCCCACCAAATCAAAAATGGTTTGTATACATACTAAATTAGTAAATCAATTAGAGAGAAAGGTTCAGATTTTACTTCTCTATGACATAGTATTTCATGATATATGGTATCAATTAATTATCAGGAAGGGTTTTATTTTATTTATGCAAGGAATTCATTTATACCCCCCTTTCATTATACGTCTCAAAGTGGCTTACAACAACACTAAACATACAATATACAAAACATCAAGAAATGGAAACATTAGAAGAACATTCACAGTGCAAAAGTGTCCTGAAATAAAACTATTTTTAATGTGGCATCTGATGCTTAGCAGAGGGTGTCTATCTGGTTTCCAATGGGAAGGAATTTTAGTGAGTTGGGCCCACTACGCTGAAGGTAAGATTCCTCATTGAAATGAGTTGTGCTTCATGGGGGACCATTAATAGTCTCCCCCAGTTTTGTGTGTTGGCAGGGGATAGCATTTAAACATACAAGCCCACCCAGCAACTGGAAGACTCTGCTGCTTATATAAACTGATCACAACATGACTACAGGGAATGAGTGGCCAAGCTATGTTTGTACTGAAAGCTACAAGAATATGGTAGCAGGCAATCCACAGCAACCAACTAGATTCTCCCATGATTAGAAATCTGTTGCATTTCTCAGGCACTTTATATATCCTGTGTGGCATCTACACAATTGAACAATATATGCAACTGACCAATGTGGAAAGCAGAAAGAGACAGTAAAGCAGAAATCTCGTGCAGCGGTAGCATGATGAGTGCAATTGCACTAGGAACATAAGAAGCTGCCTTATATCAAATCAGACCATTGCTCCATCTAGTTTAATATTGTCAACAGTGGCTGGCAGTGAGTCTTTAGGGCAGGTGTGGGCAACCTTTGGCTCTCCAGATTCTGCTGAGTTGTAACTCCCACCATCCCTAGCCATTGGCCATGCTTGCCAGTGCTGATGGGAAATGTCGTTCAACTATATCTGGAAGGCCAAAGGTACCCCATCCCTTCTTTAGGGTTTTTGGCAGGAGTCTTTCCAAGCCCTCCCAGGAGACACCAGAGATTGAACCTGGGATCTTTGCATGCAAAGCTTTGACTCTTCTACAGCTATGCCTCTTTCCCTAGTACTTGGGCTTTGCTGCTCAAGAGCCAACATACTAAGAGTTCCCCTAATGGGCAGGGAGAAGGTGAATGCACACACTTTAAAAAACCCCAGCAAAAATGCTGTCATGGCCACAGTGACAGGAATAACCGTCCCCTTCCTCTGCCCTGATATTAATAACCCACGTCCTCAGCTTGAGAAGAAGGAACAGCCTTCCAGAGGAGTAACCATGAACATCCTGAAAAGCTGGCCCATTTCCACCATTCATGATCTGGCTTTATTCTGGAGATTATTTGCATGCAGCAAAGCAGTGGATTTACCTTCAAGCTATAAATTGTGGACTGTCATTGCATCTCTCAATGTGAGTCCATATTCTGCCGATAAGGATGCTGAAAAAGAAGTAGTTTGTCTATGTAAATATAGCTGCCCAGCGGGAAAGATGGCTGTTGCAAGGATGATAATAGCCCAGCTTTACTCCCTCTCTTGCTTTGTAACCGTATTTGGCTTCTGAGCAGTGTGCATCTGAATTCAGCACTGTACCTTTCCATCTGGGACTGAATGAGCTTTGTTTGCATTAGGCTGATGTTTGTTTTCTCCCACAGAGCTCTCCAGTGGAGTTGCTGCTTCTCTCTCTCTCTCAAATTGCTGGCTTCTGTTTTTCTATCCTCAATCAAGCATTTAATTCATACATTGAATATTCTATAAAGGGTCACTGGGAGCCTCATAGCACACACGGATGTCACAGAAGGCATGGGGTATCATTCAAAAGAGATACAGCACATAAGTGAATAATAACAGAACAGCCTGATGAGTGGTGACACAGGCACAGAGCAGTACTTGCAGCTAACAAGGAAAAGGGGGGTACTCAACCTTATGCCCATCTGCAGACATCATGGCACCTCGACTCCTTTATGGACCAGTTTCAAAACTGACCTCAGCATCAAATCACTCCTAAGACCTCTTCCAGGTGACAGCCAAGACCCAGAGTATAATTCTCACTGATGCCAAAGCTGCTTTAAACCATTCAAAAGCCCTGAAAGGGTCACAAATGTAATTCACAGCTCCCCAAAGGGGAATACAGGCGTTCTGAAAGCATATAGTGATGCAGCCATTCAACAGTTGATTGATTTCACTTCTTTAATTGCAAATGAGTGTGGCAGTACAAAAAGTAGCTTTTTAGATAAAAGTCAACAATGTATTAAATCTAGCACATTATATTTATATCAAATTGATAAAGTAGGAAGATGGATTTTTTCCTTAAAATAGTTAGTTATTCCTTTTTCTCAGTAGCAGCCACAAAATAAAATAAATGACCTGTTTCCTATAACGTCATAATGAGGTTCTAGACTATTATAGAGATCATTTGACAAGTTGGTCAGTCAATCAGTAAAAATCAAAGCGAAAATGTTACAACCACTAAAGAAAAGTGAAATAATAATACAGCTTTGTCAGTTGACAAAGTCTTTTATAACATTTATATAGCCTCACAACAGTCCTGTGAGGTAGGTTAGGTTGAAAGATCGTGACTTCCCACTGCACTATATAGCTGAATGAGAATTAGAACATGGTTTGCCTACATCCCGACCCCAAACACAACACACTACATTCACTCACAGCCCACCACTCCGTAATGCTGCTGTATAACAACAGGCCCAGCATCACCATGTGGCATTCTCCTCAGATAGCACCCAGGCAAAGCACACTGTGGATGCCTGCCCTGACCCTCTGTTTGATTTCCCCCCCTTGCAGCCAGCATTCTAAGTAAGCACTATGTAGTGGCAGGATTTTAATTTATTTCCCACCATGTCTCCAATGTAGCACCACTCTGGGGCAGTGGGGGAAAGTAAAATGGCACCTCCAGGCCCCTATTCAGAGTGCTGCTGCTCGCCACTACCACTGCCCACTAGAGGGCATTTTGCCAAGCTCCCCCTCCCCCCAACCTGAAGCTGGTCCTATATTACAATTTTATCTGCTGCAAACTTCGGGATTATGGTTTTATGGAAACTGATGCATCTTGGGAAATTGCTTCTTTCATTGGCCTTAAAATCCTGCAAGTGTTTGAACACTCTCCTTGAAGGCACAGCATTCCCTAAGTGTTCTCACCCTAAGCACTGCTGCTACTTTTTCTCTGGAGCTCCCTCTGACGCTTCGGTGCTGACAGGCAATTCTCCCCTCCTTCTTCAGGGATGTTGCCTATCATTTCTGGTTGTTTTTTCTACCTTGCATAAATTTTTATTCATTATTTTAATCCTAAAGCATTTTAATCCTGTAAGGCTTTTATGCATGATCAAAGCTTTGCCTGAAGGTGTTTTTCCTCACCCTACCCCACCCTGCAGATTCTGCATGTTCAAATCTCATGCTCAGTTTAAATACCTTAGGTTTATATGTCCTGGATGACAAACCTGATATGGTCAAGGGTCTCACACAATCTCCTGGGCAACTCCTGAACCTTGACTATGCAGCTGGATGGCTCAGCAATTCCAAAGGTAGAAGCAGGATACTGTTGTGGATATGGCCTCCTCTTGACCAGACCTGCTTGCTGACTTTCACTCCTACCATCTTCCATCCAATATCTCTGCTAAAATTAATCACCTTGTCTCCTGCACTGTACTCTGAACTGGTAAGACCTTCTTTCTCTAAGGGCCAAATGATATGTGGCATTAATAAAAAGATATACCGTACACAACATTAAATAACATGTTTAAATTAAATAAAAACAGTAGCAGCTGGGGGTAGCCCTAACCAGCTGTAGGTGGTCAGAAGGGGAAATTTTATCCTTTTCCCCACTTCAGTCCTGTCAACAATCTCCCCTCTGAAGCTGCTGTATGCATCCAGAGGAAAGCTCCATTTGTCATCAATTACCTCCTGATCCATAATGTAGTGGCAAATTCAGAAGTGCAGAGTCCCTTCATGATAGTCGCAGCCACACCTTCCACACTTTTTGCTGCTGAGTTGAGAATGAGATCCTTGCTAATGCCTTCTCCCACGACAACACACATCCCTAGGAGCCAATCAGCATGAAAGGGGAGAGTGTTAGCTACTGAAAAGAGCCTTCTCGGTGGATCCAATCTGCAGGAAAGGAGAAGGAAGCATGTTGAAAGACTTTTCTCAGTGGCTAACACACTCCCCATTCATTCTGATTGGCCTGCAGGATGCTGGAGACATAGGGACCCTGCTGGACCCTGCTTCTAAAAAAGTAAGGGATCTAAGACCCCCTGAGATCCTGGATGACTACACCCCTTCTCCTGATACAGCTTCAGGGAGGCGGGGAGCAATTTCCAGATGTAGCAAACTGGGTCAGGTTCAAAATGAGGATTAATTAAATGGAGGCAACCATTAGTATAAAGTTCTTTGTACTGTTGCGTGCCTCCCTCCATCTCTGAGTGGTGAGATTTCAGGGGACCCTACACTCATCCAGGGTTTGGTTTCCTTCAGGACCAAGGTCAGCGGAGACTGCGGTGTCTTTATGAAATATGGTTTATTTATTTACACACATTCCAACTTGAGCTCAAGATCGAGGGGTTCAATGCATCAGCAGTCCAATATCCAGTTTTCCATCTGGGTTGCCCGCCTTCCAGTTTCCAGCAATTCTCTAGCCACACTAAAACTACAAGCACAACTTCTGCTAGCTGCCAGGAGTGGGGGAGAGGCTCTCCTACAGAGTTTCAATGACAAAAGGGTCTCCCTGGCCCATTCACCATTGCTAGGCAACTGATCGGCCCATTATCTTATCTGGCCAATCTATTTGGTTAACAAAAGACTCATTTGACCAGCAGAGAGTTCCTCATTCCAACGCACAGGATTCCAAATCAGAGGCTGGAAAGGGGACCCACAGGGATCATCCACCCCAACCCCCATGCTCATAACGGTATTTTGTTCAGGCATTTTGGACCAAATATGTTTATCTCTCTGTATGCACTCACTTACATTTGAATAATCTTGTAAAATTTAATTAGTTCTACTTAATATAGAATAGACTAAATAATGAAGACTAAAGTTATTTTCTAACCATTAATTCTAATAGTATTACCATAAAGTCTGGATGTCTTGAATGTGGGCAGAGGTTCTACCAAGACAGCCATCTGGTCTCTTAGTCCATTAAGGCTGGGGAAGAACTTCCCAATAGCCAATAGGAAAGCTGTGACTGTAGTGACGTGGCTTCAGTGGAAACTGAGCGCAGAATAGAGGAGGAGCTAGGGCACTTGTTAAACCCCTCCCCTCCATAAAAGAAGCCCTGGGTGAGTTTCCCTCTTGTGAAGGACCAGATAGGCAGGGTCCCTGACGTATGCTCTCTCTCTCTCTCTCTCTCTCTCTCTCTCTCTCTCTCTCTCTCTGTCTGTGTGTGTGTGTGTGTGTGTGTGTGTGTGTGTGTAACCCATGCAGTAATACAAGAACAATTTCATACCTATCTATCTATGCATATATATACATGAAATGGAAATGGACTGCCTTCAAGTCAATCCCGACTTATGGCGACCCTATGAATAGGGATTTCATGGTAAGGGGTATTCAGAGGGGGTTTACCATTGCCTCCCTCTGAGGCTAGTCCTCCCCAGCTGGCTAGGGCCTGCTCAGCTTGCCACAGCTGCACAAGCCAGCCCCTTCTTTGTCCGCAACTGCCAGCTGGGCTCCTTGGGAATATGCAGCTTGCCCACGGCTGCACAGGTGGCAGGGCACATAACCCCTCAGCCACTCACTGTGGGGGTGATCCTTAGCTGGCCCTTTATACCCAAAAGACATGAGCGAGGATTTGAAGTCACAGGCTCTGGACTCTCAGCCAGGCTCTCCTCCCCACTGTGCCATACCAGGTGATATATATATATATACATATATTAACATAAACCTGTGCACCTTGAATTTTTATAGCAAATAAATAACAGGCTGCAAATGTTTGTAGAAGGTATCATCATCACCAATGCTATAAGCAACCTTTGCCAACTTGGTGGCCTCCAGAAGTTTCAGACTGTGACATTTTTCAAGTTAAAGTGACAATTGAAGTGCTGGCTGGGGCCGATGGCAGTTGCAGCCCAAAACATCTGGAGGGCCCCAAGTTGGGGAAGGATTGACTAATGCTACTACTAGTAGTAATCTCTTATGATTTTCTTCGTCGTAGTCTGCTGCATGGGAGGTGCAACAGCTGTATCATTTATTGTTGCTTTTGACCATTGAAAAGGTACAGGCATGATTTCCAGTTTGACAACTGGCAATACTGATGGGAGAATAGAGCTTCCCCTCCAGCAGAAGAAAGCTGATCAGCTGTTTTAGTGTGGACAGATGCAAGCAGTTGATGGTCAGCCGTAGGCCACTTTGGGCATGAGCCCAGAAGCATGGGTGAGGAAAGTGAGTCATCAAAGTTTAGGTTTCAATTAATGTGGGTGTCTAGTTTGGCAGGATCCTGAATGCATGACCATTTTTGAAAGCTCTGGTATCAAATAATCCCTGTTTCTCAAACTGTGATGTGAATTCATCAACATGTTGTCCCTGACTTCAACAAACATTCTTTGGATCTCCTGATCACCAAGCATAAATGGTTGTTTCAGTGTGAACCACAGATCTTGTGACTAATGCAGGGCTTGGTGTTACAGCAGCTGGGCTGATAGATAGATGCTTTATGTATCTGGGTTGGCCTCCTTGTTTTTCAGGTGGGTTACAGTTGATTCTCTGTGTTAGAAATGGCAGGAGGGCCTTTTTTCCTATAAAACCATATGAAAGCCCTCCACTGTTCTTGCAGATATAATTTTCCCACTCAGGGGCCACTGAGAACAACCATGTGGAAACTTTCTAATTAAACACTGGGATGGATTCCTTTATGTTAGAAATGAGCAGTGTGCTGGGTGGTTTGAGAAGCTGGGGATATACAAGGTAGAGAGGAGCAGTTACCTGCAAACTTCGAATTTCTGATTTAACAAAGAGCAGGGGGAGCCTCCAAGCAAAAACAAAAGACCAATGGCATAACTCACAGAGAAATACCTCTTCAAAACTTGTGCAACTCCCATTTATTTCAGTGGGGTTTGCACAGGTAAACTTCCCAAGGGATTGGAGCCCCCAAGTTTTAATACCAGTAAAAACATCCATTTAGAGAAAAAGTGGTAAAAATATCAATCACAGAAAGAGCAGTACAATGCAACAAGCAGAAATAGCAACATTATTAATAATTATACAGCCACAGGAGTAGCTGTATACTATAGCCAGTGTGGATTTTTCACATTCCGCAATGTTAAATTGAAAATACCCCCATGCCATTCTGATGCTTCCCATAAGCTCATTTCAAAACAAAACCTTACAAAACGTAGTCCTGAACTCAGAAATGCTTGCTTAACAACCCTGTCAATTTTCAGGGTGATACACAAAACAGTCAGAGAGAATCAAGAGTTCAAAGTCTAAAAAGAGAGGAAAAAAACACAGAGCCCATTTGGATTTTTTGCTATCAGAGTTCTCATAATCTGTTGAAATTCATTAAAATTCAGCCATGTTCACAGAGTACCTGTAAGCCTGTTACTGACCTTGCCCCATACTCTGACCTTCATCTTCTACAGTTTAAAAGTTAAAAAAATGCCTGGCTGATTTTTAATTAATTTAAGAAATCTTGGCTGGAACCCTATGATAATGTTGGGCATGCTCAGTAAAAACTGTCAGTGTTCTAAAAGCCAGACTCACAGCTGCTGGGCTTGCCTAATCAAGGGGCCACACCAGACTTTCATTTCACTTGAGACAATCATGGCTTCCCTCAGAGAATCCTGGGAAGTGTAGTTTGTGAAGGGTGCTGAGAGGAGACTCCTATTCCCCTGAGAAAGTTCCAGTGGCCAGAGTGGTTTAACAGTCACTCGCTCTGATTGAAGATCTGTGAGGGGAACAGGGTGTGTCCTAGCAACTCTCAGCAACCTTCACTAACTACACTTCCCAGGATTCTTTGAGAGAAGCTATGACTGTTCAAAGTGAAATAAAGGTCTGGTGTGGATGTGGCCAGGGACAGCTTTGGTTTAAATTTGTGTGGGAGGCTACATGTGCCTTCTGTAGAATAGAAAGGTGGGGGAAAGCTGAAAATCAATGATACTGTTCACAATGTTTTCCTTTTGAAAAGGAGAGGGGCTTCCCCTCTGCCCAGTGCCCACCCACCCAATCTCCTCCTCTCCCCCTCCCCTCCCTGCCCCTCCCCCAGGTCAGTGTTGGACTATGACCTGGGTGTCGAGACCCAGGGGACCCAGGGGGGCCTGGAGCAAGAAGTGGGGGAGCCTCAGGACCCCTTCCCAATGCAGAGTGACTCCGAGGGGGAGGGCACACCCCCAGCTCCACAGATGGGAGAGATGTCAGATGGTGAGGATGCTCTTGAAGATCTGGAGGAGGGGGACATGCCCAACCACTCTCCAACTCCCACGGGAATGTTGCCCGCTCCCACAGAGACCCCTCCTTTATTGAGCACCCCAGGAGAGCCATTGGAGCAAGATCTCGCACGAGCGGCAACTCCACCCCCCCAGGAGTCCTTGGCTGGCCCTTCAAACGCCTCCCCACCAAAAACGTCTCCTCCCCCTTCAATGGAGCCGGCACCTGAGGAGTCTAGACTGTCTGATGAACAGACATGCGTGCACCCTCTGTCACACCATGTGCGACGCCGAGAAAAGAGGCTTGGTCAGGAGAAGGCACCACGCAGGAGTCAGAGGTTGAGAGCGAAAACCTTCCCTATTTAAGCCCGCACCCCCGGTTGCGGGTTGCTGAGTCAACTCCCCTGCAGAGTAAGCCTGAGCAGTTAGTTAGGGACCACAGTGAGAACTCTATGAGATGCCTTGCCTTTGATGTTACTTTAATAAAACAAGAATTGATTCCAGTCTCGCCTCCATTTCATGATTCAAACTCTGGGCAGGACAGCGGGATACCAAGGTTTGAATCCCCACACAGTCATGAAGCTGACTGGGTGATCTTGGGCCAGTCACTGCCTCTCAACCTCAGAGGAAGGCAATGGTAAAACCACCTCTGAATACAATTTGCCATGAAAACCCTATTCAAAGGGTCGCCATAAGTCTGGTTGACTCAAAGGCAGTCCATTTCCATTTCCAAACATGATTGCACAGAAATAAATCCCATTGAACTCAAAAAGTATGCAAATGATCAAACCCACCCTCCCTTCTCCTCCCTCCTATCCCCTCCCTCTTGCTCTATCCCTCCCCCTTCCTTTGCCCCTCCCTCCCCATCCCCTTCCAATCTGCTCCTTCCCCTTCCCCCTCCTCCTCCTCCTTCCCATGGTCAGTTTTACCTATCTTAAGCATGATTGCACGGAAATAAACAGCATTGAACTCTATAAGCATGCAAATGATCAAACCTGCCCTCCCCTCCCCCTTCCTTTGCTCCCCTCCAATACGCTCCTTCCCCTTCCCCCTCTCCCCCTCCTCCCCCATGGTCAGTTTTTCCCATTGAACTCAATAAGCATGCAAATGATCGGACCTGCTTTTCCCCTCCTTCCCCTCTCCTCTCCCTTCTTCCTCCCCTCCCCTCTTCCTTCTTCCTCCTCCCCTGCCCACTCCAGCCCTCCCTCCCTCCCCCCGGTCAGTTTTACCTATCCTAAGCATGATTGCATGGCAGTAGATCGCACTGAATTCAATAAACATGCAAATGATCAAACCTGCCCTTCTCCTCCCCTCCCGCCTGCTCCCATCCCAGTTCTCCCCTCTGCCTTTCCTCCCCTCCCTCCCCCTCTTCTTCCTCCTCCCCTCCCCATCCCCTGTGGTCAGTTTCACCTATCCTAAGCATGATTGCAGGGGAGTAAATCCCACTGAACTCAATAAGCATGCAAATGATCAATCCATTCTCAGCAAACTTGCACAGGATCCCATTTCTTACCTCCCGGATTAAAAAGCAGGGAAATTCACTAACAGGCAAAAAACTTTGCAGTTTAAGAATGTGCCTATAGCCCACAGATATTTCTATCAAACTTTAAAAAGCAGGGAAATTGAGCAGCTATAGTGAATGCATCAGGGGAGCAGGAGACCTGACCTCTTCTCTGAGATATTGGACTGCCCTACAAAATTGTCAAAATGCAAACACAATTTGGGTTGGTCTTTCACAGTCCAATCCACTTCCTGTGTAGCTTGGAAGAATTTGGTCACAGGGACCTTCTGTTTCTTTGCCAAGACCCGGCTGATGCATGACTGACAGAATATTGATTACTCTATTGTTTGGAATCAAGAAGCGTTAAAACTGTGACAAAAGCTGTGATTGATGTAACAAGCAGGAATTGCCAGTATTTGATTCTTGGGTAAAGCTATAATGCCACCTAGGGGAAAAATCTGTCATAGGGTTTAATGAAGATAAATAGTGAGATTTTATAATGATTTTAAAACAACCCAGTGTATTATATTTACAACTTTATAAGTGTGTTTTCATTTAGAAAAAAGGTGTTTTCATTAAGAAAAAGGGGTGGCCTGCCTCCCCTATATTTCTGAGGCTGAAAGATACTAGTTAGCTAGAGTCACCCAGTTTTCCTTTGTCTGTGTGGTTTCACAATGTAGCTCAGGGGTTTAAACAAAATCCTCTATGAGTTGTGTATTTCATAAGGAAATGGGATTTCTGAGAAAGTATAAGAACATATAAGACCCCTATAGCTATTAAAACCCTGTGATGCTCATGAGATTTCAGTTACCCTGAGTTGAGGTAAAACCCAAGCAGGGGTACCTGAGTCAGCCTGACCCACCAGAAACAACGCAACAATGGAAGTACCAAGTATGCCTGAAAGCATATTCACAATAGTAACTGTTCCAACTAGTCCCAAAATTCATTAATCTAGAGCAGTCCTTCCCAACCTTTGAGTCCCCTGATGTTGTTGAACTACAATTCCCATCATTCCTGACCATTGGCCATGATGGCTGGGGCTGGTGGGAGTTGTAGTCCAACAACATCTGGTGACCCAAGGCTGGGAAAGGCTGATCTAGAGAGATAGTAGGACAATGGTAACATTAATGAGATGGACAGAATTTTGGAATCAGGAGCAGGATTGCATGATGCTTTCTGATTGGTTTGGAACGATTGTAGAGAGGAGGAAGTGTGATGTTGGGTGGGCAGGAACTCATGAGATTGGTGAAATCATTGTCACATGCTATAACTCAGCCTTTCCCAACTGGTGTGCCTCCAGATGTTGTTGGACCACAACTCCCATTAGCCTCAGCCAGCATTGCCAATGGCTGAAGCTGATGGGAGTTGTGGTCCAACAACATCTGGAGGCACACTGGTTGGGAAAGGCTGCTGTAACTGTACTCTATAAAAGAACTTGCATACAGTGCCTCAGTGCAGTCTCTCCTAGATGTTTCTGGGGGGCTGACCCTGCATGTGCTTGTAGAAAATAAAGGCCTACCTTTTGCTCCAAGCCTGTATCTTCCAATTTATTCAAGGACCCCCAGCAAAAAATCCCAAGGAGAAGAATTCTCCAACATTATCACCCAGATAAGTTTAAACTGAAGCTCAGTCCTGACAAGATGTTGATGTTGCTGCCGGTTGGTGATACAGCTGAGGAGGTGATGTTCATTCCATTTGAACCCCACCTAAAGAAACAGGATCACAGTCTGGGGATATTAATAGATCCAGCTTTTGTTAGTGAAGGCCTTTGTGAGATCTGTGGCACACAGCACCTTCCACCAGCTGGAGCTGCTGCAGCAGCAATATCCCTCCTTAGACAGAGATTGCCTAGCCACATCTATGGTCTGGTAACCTCCAGATATGTTATGTGTAGGGCTGCGTTTGAAGACTCTTTGAAAACTCTGGTTAGTTTAACATACAGCTGCTAGGCTGCTAACTGGATCTGACCGGATGGATCACCAATAAGCCTACCAAATACTGAAATCTTTCAAATAAATTTACCAAATATAAGACAATCTCTGAAGGCTCTTGTCCAAGGCTGCTTTCACACTGCACTTTATTCCGTTATTCTGACAATTTCTTACCTGGTCATTTGTGCATTATATTTGATCTTTCACACGACGTACAAGCTAGTTCTGGAATTCTAGTGGAATATAGTGCAAGTTCAGTGCTAATTTTTGGAATAAGTGATACCACAAATAATCCATTTGCAAGTTTGGGAACCTGGAAAATCATGGGAGTTTTTCACTAGCTGCAACTGCTCAGATGACAGGCATCCCAGCATGCAGTGTGTTCCCATCCTTTAGGTATGCTTTTTTATTTTTGCCTGATGAAAATTGTACCAGTATTCTGGCATAGGCACAGGTAGCAGCAGCATTTTCCACACACTCCCCTGTGTCTATACAACCAATATATATCTATATATCTATATCTATATGTCACATGCTAAAGGGAGAGGGGTTGCATGGCAAAGGGATGAGATCTTAGCCTTCGTACAGTAGGGCCCCGCTTTTGGCATTCCGCTAATATGGCTGCTTTCAATTAGAGTAAGGCCCCATTCATATGGCACTTGTTCCGCTTTTATGGCGTTTTTCGGGCATCTGGTGCCATTTTATTGATGGAGTTCCGCTTTTAGGCAGGTTTAGCTTTTAGGCAGGGGTGTGGAACATAACCCGCTGTATGAGTGGGGCCCTACTGTACACAGTGGAGAGCTACAGTGCACACGTGTATAACAGGTGAGGGACTAAAACAGTTGTTCATTACAGCTGTATGAAAGTCATTTGTGCAAAATGCCAGCATATCGGCTGAAAAAGCTACTGTTCCTTAATGCAACAGGTACTGCAGTGTGAAAGGCCACCACCTCAGCTGATCTTGTTGTTATTGATGATTTATTTATTGTTCTGTTGGTTTTAAAACCAGCCACCTATTAAGGTGTGCTTTAAGTTGGATTCCTGCATTGAGCAGGGGTTGAGCTTGGTGGCTTTATCGCCCTTTTCAACTCTACTATTCTCTGATTCTATGATATAGCTTTAGTATTCCTGTTCTTCCTAATTTTATATTTCAGGGGAACTCTGTGGCCCTCCAGATGTGGGACTCCAACTCCCAATAGCTCCAGCCAGCATGGCCAATGGTCAGGGATGATGGGAGTTGGAGTCCAACAACATCCAGAGAGTCCAGCCCGTTTTGTGGCATTGTATTTTTATTACATTTGGACATTTTGATGGTATTTTATTATTGTATTAATTGTTTCTTGTTAATTAGTTGTATACTGCTGTTGAACATTATTGAATTGAAAGGAAGTATATAAGTACATTAAATAAATAAATAAATAAATAAATAGAACCAACATATGCTGTGGTTGGTTTTTTGGTTAGCTGATACTTTAGCTGACAAAATATAGAAAGGAAGGAATAGGCCAGGGATAGTTAACATAGTGCCCTCCAGATGTTATGGACTTCAACTCCCATCACCCACCATCAGCACAGCCAGTGGTCAGGTATGGTGGGAAGCACTACATTGGCTACTCCTGGAATAGGCAATTTTAACAATGGTATGTACACCCATGAATATAATATTTGCCTCTCCCTGCAAGCTGTAGTAATTATTTTGCTACATTTTGATATTTCCAACAGGTCAACTAATGTTTTAACTTAACTTTACAGCTGCTACTCCTAAGAGTAGGATCAACAACCTTTGATTGGCCTATACAAGCTGAAGAAAAAAATGGAAGATATACTGATCTTTTTGATTTCTAGTCTTCAGGTAGATTTCTGTTGCATTTTATTTATTTTATTTTATTCATTTAATTTGTATACCGCTTCATACTTGAAAAGAAGCCTCTAAGCGGTTTAGTGTTGGGGGGGGGAAATCAAACCAAATTACACATTTAAAACAATACAAAATGTTTAAAAGAAACCATCTTAAACATTAACATCTTAACATTAACAATAAGCATCATAAGAACCAAATTACACATTTAAGACAATACAAAACATTTTTTAAAAAAATCTTAAACATTAATATAACCTAAAATAACTAACATAATAAATCATAATCACTAACAGATTAAAACACAAATATACCAGGAAGACAACCCAACCCACCAAACACATGAGTGTGTGTGTACATCACTCCCACTTCTGCTGCTACCGCCCTAACTTACGCTCTCACCCAAAACTGGGGCAACACTACACACTCCCCACCCCTGGAGCTCCCTCCTCTCACCAGAGAGCACCCGCAATCATTCCACCCCCACACAACACCCATAACAACAGAGGGTAGCACCATCCTTGAGGATAACGCACAAAGTTGTATGTCCATGGACGGGGATTTGAAGATGCATTCTGCTGAAGCCGTCCAGCGACTTCACTTTTCTTCCCCACCAGTAAACTGGCACACTCCATTAATGCCTTATAGGCCAGAATCTTGTGCTCAGGCTGCCCTCCTCTGACTAAGAGCTGCAGGACGAGAGCCCTTTTGCTGTTGCCCTTCAGCTCGCGCCAAGGGCTCGTGTCCTTGCCAGGCACGAGTTTAAGTAGATGTTTAAACTGCATTTGATACAGTTTGGATTCTGAGGATATTGCACATCCAGCTGCAGAACAAAACAGCCATACACAATTCTGAAGGTCTGAAGGAATAAATGCTAGCCATATTTTATGTTTGAATAGAACATAATTATTTTGACTAGGCATGGCAGAGGGCAAATATTTTTACTATACTGGACTTTGATATCAAAGAGGAGTTGAGGCTGCAGTCACATACACACTTACGCTGGAGTAAGCCTCATTGCATACAGTGAGACTTCTGAGTAATCTTGCATAGAATTGCACTGCAATAGAAAGGAAAGATAAAGGAGGATGCTGATAGGCATGGCTGGGGATGAGGTGGGGGAGTCTAGAAACCATACCAGGGTGAACACAAGCAGGCAATGCTTTCGAAGAGATGAGTTAATGCTCCCTTAGGTATTAAGAATGGCTTTTAGAAATATAGAAAAGAAGGAAAACTAGCAAGACAGAAAGTGGCTCCATCAATAAATAAAGAGCAGATTAAATGAATGATGACTCAATTGACTGGACTGCTGAAGTTCATTGAAAGAAATCACTTAGTAACTGTGCAAAATAAGGAGAAAAGAAGGAAGAACAGGAAACTGGGCTGCCTCAGTGTCTGTGGCACACTACTCGTGGTTCGGACAGCATAGGGACTCAGAACATCTCTGATCTTGGCAGATAAATCATATGCCTCTTTAAGATTGTCTCAGTTTTAAAATTTGTCAGGAATTTTCCACATTTGTATATGTATGTTGGCATTCACTGAATTTTGGATTTTCACTGTAAAAATACATTGATTCAACATATGTAACAGTTCCTGGTAATTGTCAAGACAACTGGGCAGACCTGCAGATATTCAGTGGGAAGCCCACAATTTGTGGGGAGCTTGTACCTGATTGCCAATGCACAATGCGCATGAGCTTTATTTTAGTTTTTTAAAAACCCTCAGAGGGCAGTAATAGCATCAGGTAAAAACACAGACTCAGAACAGCCTCCGGATGTTTTGGAGTACAACTACCAATAATTCCTTGACCATTGGCCAAATGGCTGGGGCTGATAGGAGGACACCAGGTTAAACATAAGAACATAAGAAGAGCCTGCTGGATCAGGCCAGTGGCCCATCTAGTCCAGCATCCTGTTCTCACAGTGGCCAACCAGGTGCCTGGGGGAAGCCCACAAGCAGGACCCGAGTGCAAGAACACTCTCCCCTCCTGAGGCTTCCAGCAACTGGTTTTCAGAAGCATGCTGCCTCTGACTAGGGTGGCAGAGCACAGCCATCATGGCTAGTAGCCATTGATAGCCCTGTCCTCCATGAATTTGTCTAATCTTCTTTTAAAGCCATCCAAGCTGGTGGCCATTACTGCATCTTGTGGGAGCAAATTCCATAGTTTAACTATGCGCTGAGTAAAGAAGTACTTCCTTTTGTCTGTCCTGAATCTTCCAACATTCAGCTTCTTTGAATGTCCACGAGTTCTAGTATTATGAGAGAGGGAGAAGAACTTTTCTCTATCCACTTTCTCAATGCCATGCATAATTTTATACACTTCTATCATGTCTCCTCTGACCCGCCTTTTCTCTAAACTAAAAAGCCCCAAATGCTGCAACCTTTCCTCGTAAGGGAGTCGCTCCATGCCCTTGATCATTCTGGTTGCCCTCTTCTGAACCTTTTCCAACTCTATAATATCCTTTTTGAGATGAGGCGACCAGAACTGTACACAGTATTCCAAATGCGGCCGCACCATAGATTTATACAACGGCATGATGATATCGGCTGTTTTATTTTCAATACCTTTCCTAATTATCGCTAGCATGGAATTTGCCTTTTTCACAGCTGCCGCACACTGGGTCGACATTTTCATCGTGCTGTCCACTACAACCCCGAGGTCTCTCTCTCCTCTCTAATAGGTTACTGCGACAGGACTTTCCCTTGCAGAAGCCATGCTGGCTCTGCTTCAGCAAGGCTTGTTCTTCTATGTGCTTAGTTAATCTAGCTTTAATCATACTTTCTACCAGTTTTCCAGGGACAGAAGTTAAGCTAACTGGCCTGTAATTTCCAGGATCCCCTCTGGATCCCTTTTTGAAGATTGGCGTTACATTTGCCACTTTCCAGTCCTCAGGCACGGAGGAGGACCCAAGGGACAAGTTACATATTTTAGTTAGCAGATCAGCAATTTCACCTTTGAGTTCTTTGAGAACTCTCAGGTGGATGCCATCCGGGCCCGGTGATTTGTCAGTTTTTATATTGTCCATTAAGCTTAGAACTTCCTCTCTCGTTACCACTATTTGTCTTAGTTCCTCAGAATCCCTTCCTGCAAATGTTAGTTCAGGTTCAGGGATCTGCCCTATATCTTCCACTGTGAAGACAGATGCAAAGAATTCATTTAGCTTCTGTGCAATCTTCTTATCATTCTTTAGTACACCTTTGACTCCCTTATCATCCAAGGGTCCAATCGTCTCCCTGGATGGTCTCCTGCTTTGAATGTATTTATAGAATTTTTTGTTGTTGGTTTTTATGTTCTTAGCAATGTGCTCCTCAAATTCTTTTTTAGCATCCCTTATTGTCTTCTTGCATTTCTTTTGCCAGAGTTTGTGTTCTTTTTTATTTTCTTCATTCGGACAAGACTTCCATTTTTTGAAGGAAGACTTTTTGCCTCTAAGAGCTTCCTTGACTTTGCTCGTTAACCATGCTGGCATCTTCTTGGCCCTGGCGGTACCTTTTCTGATCTGCGGTATGCACTCCAGTTGAGCTTCTAATATAGTGTTTTTAAACAACTTCCAAGCATTTTCGAGTGATGTGACCCTCTGGACTTTGTTTTTCAGCTTTCTTTTTACCAATCCCCTCATTTTTGTGAAGTTTCCTCTTTTGAAGTCAAATGTGACCGTCTTGGATTTTCTTGGCAATTGGCCAGTTACATGTATGTTTAATTTAATAGCACTGTGGTCACTGCTCCCAATCGGTTCAACAACACTTACATCTTGCACCAGGTCCCGGTCCCCACTGAGGATTAAGTCCAGGGTTGCCATCCCTCTGGTCGGTTCCATGACCAACTGGTCTAGGGAATAGTCATTTAGAATATCTAGAAACTTTGCTTCTTTGTCATGACTGGAACACATATGCAGCCAGTCTATGTCCGGGTAGTTGAAGTCACCCATTACTACCACATTTCCTAGTTTGGATGCTTCCTCAATTTCATATCTCATCTCAAGGTCTCCCTGAGCATTTTGATCAGGGGAACGATAGATCGTTCCCAGTATTAAGTCCCTCCTGGGGCATGGTATCACCACCCACAACGATTCTGTTGTGGGAAAGGCTGGACTAGAACTTGCTCAGGTTCTGACCTCTTTGTGTACATGTATGCAATCTTATTTATTTATTGAGAGGCCACCTTTTGGGGTTATCCCTTCCAAGATGGCTCACCACATAATAAAGCATAATAAAAATATTATAAGTATAAACTCATACGTAGAAGACATCTAAAAATATAATGGCAGCAGTCAAAAACACTATCAGCAGAATAAAACAGACCTAAGTGCCTTCAAAAAGTGACTGAAATTTTTAAAAAAGGTCTTTAGGGTTCTCCTCAAAATCAATAGAAGCCATATATAACTATGTCCCTGGGAAGAAAATTCCAAAATGGTTTCTCTACATCATCTTTTCATGGCTTGTTGCACTTTTCTCCATTCCTCCTTCAGGACCATTGGATGGTCCAGTCTGCAAAGAGTGTGTGTCACATGACAGATGGATAAGGGTGATGATAATGTAAAACTGTAGAACTCGGGTAGAGAGGCAATGGGTTGTGTCCAGTGTTAGTCATACTTAGAACAGACTCACTGAAATCAATAGACATGGCAAACTAAATCCAAACTTAGTTAGATAGAACTATGTACATCCAAGATCACACAGCTTGTCTTTGTCTAAACTTGAGATTTACATGTGGGTCTCCCAGCCTTAAGTCCAGTGTACTGGTCACAAAACCTCCCTCTCCCCCCTCCCTGGAAACACAACAATAGTGCATCGTCATGTGGATGCAAGTTGACAAGTTACATTAAGTGACTTGGAGAAGACTTAGATCACAAGTTTCTTTCATATCTTCCCCTCCAATCAGTTGTAGGCTGATATTAAGCAAGGTACTTTGACAGGATGACTCCTTAGCAAAAATACAGGCAGAATGATTTTTATGGCATGGAATGGGGATGAGGAACCTGTGGTCATCCAGATATCATTAGACTCCAACCCCCATCAGACCCAGTCAGTATGGCCAATGGCCAGGGATGACTGGAGTTGTTGTCCAACAACATCTAAAGAGCCACAGGTTCCTAACCCTTGTTTTAAGCTCCACCCCTGTTCTAAGAAGACAGGCCACCTTAATGGCCTACATAAGAAGAGCCCGCTGGATCAGGCCAGTGGCCCATCTAGTCTAGAATCCTGTTCTTAGTGGAAAACCAGATGCCCATGGAAAGCCAACAAGTAGAACCTGAGCACAAGAGCACTCTCCCTACTGCTGTTTCTAGCAACTGGTATTCAGAAGCCTACTGCCTCAGACTGTGGAGGGGGAGCATAGCCATGGTAGCTAGTAGCCTATGATACTATTATCCCCCATGAATTTGCCCTGGGCTCCTGCTGGGAGGAAGGGCAGGATATAAATCAAATAATAAATAAATAATCCCCTTTTAAAGCCATCCCAGTTGGCGGACATCACTGCTTCCTCTGAGAGCAATTTCACAACGACAATTGAGCAGCAACTTAATCTAGGAAGTTACACATTTTCGAACCAATCAGAGATTCTGTAGGGGTTCAGTGTGGAGAACATGACCACAAAGTCAAGAAATATGTAGATGTTACACATGTCTGGCTGCCATTGGGGAGCCCAAAGGCCAAGGGTATGATTTTCACAGGTATTCCTGTCCCTGTTGTTGCTGCTCCTAAAAAGGCAAACACTGACTGTTCTGGGCCTTAAGGTGCCAGGAAGAAAAATATCACTAATTTGTTTGGTGATGCATGGAACTATCACCTCCACAGCATGGAAATTTGGATAGTATCAAGAAAATCCCTTCCCTGTGTCAAAATAAGTCCTACTTCTTTGGGCGTTGCAAAGGGAGGGGCAATACATAGCTCTCTGTGCAACAGAAGAATCTTTGAATTATGAACTGGCAGAACAGTCAGCAAAGGAACTTCTTTCCCTGTGACTGAATTAAAGCATTCAGCTATTTTCAGCAGCTTACGTTTCTCATGAAAAGGTTGAGCTAAGGAAAGCCAATGCTAATCGCCCAAGAGAACTGCAAATGTTTTGAAATGCCATGTGGATTAGGAGGAAATTTTGGGGGCAGACATGAATTATTGTGTGTAGATACAAATAAATATTTTTCCCCAGCTCAACTTCTGGCTTCCATCCAGTACACTGCCAATTCATTTTAAAAAAATGAATAGCTTAGTGTGTTAACAAGTGCCTGATGAATGAGAAAAACTGCTCTAAGGGAGCCGCCTTGAAAAATGGAACCTTCAGTGGGAGTTGGTCCCTTCAAAATAGGCTGCACATAACGTACATCTTCATATTCATACTAAGGTTTTCTTATGCCACTTTATTAATGGGAGGGGCATTTGTGAAAGGGTACTTTTCACTAATCTGCCTCCATTCTGTGCGCTGCACTTCTACCCATAGAATTTGTACTCTTTTCTAGTGTTTTCTTCACCTGACTTTTACTGGGCAATAATTCTGGAACAGCCATTAGATTTTTAAAGGAATGGAATGGATTTCTGCTCAGGTTTTATTAGCATTAGCTGGTGACTGTGAGAACAGGGATGTGTGAAGTAATCATGAGAAATTTCACTCATCTCATTGAAATGTTTGAAATTCCCCTTATTTCCCCCAAGATGAAACTATCAATTTCACTTCATAGCCTACTCAGAGCTTGGAAAAGTTACTTTTTTGAACTACAACTCCCATCAGCCCCAGCCAGCATGGCCAGTGGATTGGGGTGATGGGAGTTGTAGTTCAAAAAAAAGTAACTTTTCCAAGCTGATTCCTACTGTAGTTACTATCAAGTGTGACAACAGAAGGATTCGTGGAACCACCCTGAGAAATTTATTATTCTTAGTGAAGCTTTGTTACTTGCAACTCATAGTGAAACCTATTTCTCCCCCCTCAAAATTCCCCAAGATGTTTTGCCTGAAGAAAAGGCTCCAAATTTGCTCCGTATTTCACAATATGTGACACAGCTTAGGAAATGCAAGATGACCATGAGAAATTTTGGTCATTTCAGCGATACCCTTTCGGCTCTCCTCAACATTTTGCAGATAGTTCACCTAGAGAAGCTCACTCTGAGTTATACTTTAGCTAAATTTCAGTGACAACACTTTGCTAAGTATTTTGCCTTCCTCTTCAGAGTATGACACTGCTGGTTTGCTTTCTTGCGGCATGTGTATCATTTTCTACACATACACCTCATGTACAATACAGTCTGCACCCTACTATTCTGAGCCTACAGCATGCTACAACCTGAATGCAACAGATTCATCGGTAATATTTATTAGATTTTTATCCCACCTTTCTCCTAAAGAGCTCAAGGCAGCATTTTATCCTCACAAAACCTTGTGAGGTAGGTTAAGCTGAGAGGTAGTGACTAACTCAGGGTCACCCAGGCAGCTTCATGATGGAGCAGGGCTGCGAGCCTGGGTTTTCCTGGTCCTAATCTAACACTTTTAACTCTTCCACTGCATTGGCTCACTACTATACCACATGGCTATTGGCAATGAAACACCCTGTCTTACTGTGGTGTGTGCACTCATGTTTTGGATAGCCTTTAGAACCTACAACTACATTGGTTCAATAAAAGGACACCCTACTCATGAATATACCACTTGTCATAACAAAAGATCGAAAGGGCTTAAAATGGAGGATCTGCACTTGCAAGATCTGGTTTTTAAGCTACAATCTACAATAAAGCTTACTCTAGAATAGACACATAAGATTCAGGAGCATTTGGGAGCAAGTGATTGGAGTTCTGTGGCCTTTTTCCATTACTAAAATTGCCATTTTTGGCAACAATCATTTTTGAAAATATTCCTTCCTGAACCACAACAGACATCTCAACTTCTTGACACAATATTCATTAATTCCCATTATGGTTTCTATGGAATAAGAGAAGCATAAGGAAGAATGTGTGAGTGATATTCTCAGGTGCTCCCTTGGCTTAGTGTCATTCCTTATCCTGTTCCAGAGCTTTTCCTAAGATCTTACTCCTTAGTCTTATACTATCAGAGGCCTGCTCAATTATTTTCTGGGAGTTTTGGTAGTGTTTCTGTTACTATCACAAAGTCATCACAAAAGCCAATATTAAATCATTCCGAGCACAAAGTTAGCTGGGAGGAACCTACTCCACACACAGTCAGAGCAAACTTGGAGTTTCTCAAATGTTATCTAATGCAAACATTTTGCAGCACTCAAGCTGTCTTGTGTGGGAGGAGCAGGAGAGGATAAACTTTAAACAAAAAGAACTTCAGAAAGAACAGTAAAAAAATTACCATCAGGATGATGAAATAATGTCATTTATTTGTCAACACATAGATATTGTCCGTATGCTAGGATTTTACTATAACAAAAACATATGTAACTCAATTTCACCAACATGAAATTGTGCCCCTCCAGCAAAATAGGTAAAGCAAACATTAAAGCTCTCCGTAATCTGACCTTGGGTGTTCTCAGTACTGTAAAAAGGATTATTTATGGAACCTCTGGATCAGTGATGTAAGAACTTTACTATGCCTAATTACAATGTTCTGGAGCGATATTACCCTTGTAAGTCAGTCAGTCACTCATGCACTTAAATGTAGTTTCTCTAGATGGGGAAACATGAGGGATATCAACAGAAAGGATCGATCATACCCACTGTGGGATATATATTGTTTGAATTTGGGAAAAACTGGATTTTTCTGTAAACATTGTACAAGCTTGGGGAAAATATTTGGTCAATGAAATGATCCTCTGGAAAGGGCTTAAGATATCATGCTGTACAGAAAGAGATAGAACATAAATAGCAGGAAGTGTACCAGCAGTTAATGCCTATTCTATTACAGAATAATACAGCAACAGGGCTGAATGCAGGTATAGATGAAATAAGATAAATAATGAAAGATTCATAGGTCATATTTCTCCTATGATAATTATCAAGTAATACCTTGGTTGTTTGAAAGCTCCATTGCGGATCAGCTATCATAGACTGAGCCTTTTCATCACATGAATGATGGAATAGGAGGCATACTGGGATACGATAAGCTTATCATGTGCTGGCAGCCACTCAAATAGTGAATTCAATTAATCCTAAAATATGGATGGAGTTATGTTGATGAATTTGGATAAAAAGCAGGGGGGGGAATGAGTATATGCAAACAGAGGTCAGTGGATGAACTATATTAGGGCATGAATGGAGCGCATTTGGACAGGGCAGAATAGATATAGAGTGCCCAAGGATAAACAGATCAAACATAAGCAGAGATAAATGGACAGACAAACTGATGGATAAGATATAGATATGGAGGTATTAATAGATACAGATAGAGTTCATGCTGCTGGAAATGGATAGATGGGCTATTTGAAAATCAAAGTGGAGGGATTTACCAGTCTTTTTCAAAGCATAAAGCAGCCATATTTGGAGCAACTTGCATGAAAGTATCTCTGGGGGGAAAGTTGTTTTCATTTGATGCAATCAGTCTTGTTAACTTCAAGAGCATTTGGTGGTGCCATGGTTCTTTATTTATTTATTATTTATTTAGTTAGTTACATTTCTAAACCGCCCAATAGCTAACAGCTCCCAGGGCGGTGTAAATATTTTACATATATTTATTTTAAATCTAACATTCCACTTGGGATATCTCTCTCTCTCACACACACACTCTCTCTCACACACACACAAAAGGACACATACTTAGCAGAACAGAACAGAAGAACAGAACTAAAGCTATGCAATGTCAGGCACTGCTTCCCACCATGAAACAGTACTAAACTAAATAGCCTGGCAGTTACATTTCGGAAGTGATCTGTGAAAAGTTATCAAAGTAACAGCAGGTACCCCCCCACACTATTTATTTTCCACTTGGCCTTTTTAAACCCTGCATTAGAAAATATGCCAAGTCTCTGTGGGGTGCTAACATCAGTGCCACATTCTATGAAGCACACAAAATATCGTATTTTTACGGAAGGACTTTCCATCATTTTCTGACAACAAATCGATCCAGTATGAAGCCTTGTTGGTGTTTTACCTGATGAACCGTATATAGCCCCAAAATTGGTCCTCATCATATGAAGTCATCACATTTGACTATTTTAAAACTAATTTTATAGATAGATCTATATATCTATAAAATATATAGATATAGATATAGATATAGATATAGATATACTGTGTATGTGTGTGTGTGCATGCACTGTGTGTGAATCAAGCTCGTATCTGCTTGAATAAGGACTACAGAATATTTTAAATACATAGGTGTAATTAACATTAATATGGTTCCATTTGTTAAATATTACATCATCCTGAAACATTATATTAGGATGTGCCAGTGAAACACATGCAATAAAAATTTAATATCACTCTAGTTGTAGAATGTTAGGATTAAACTATCAAAGCCAAACAGGAAACCGAAAATGTATTACAGAATGAAGCTGAATGTTGGAAGATTCATGAAAGTACTTCCTCACACAGCACATAGTTAAACTATGAAATCTGCACCCACAAGATGAAGTGATAGCCACAAACTAAGATGGCTGTAAAAGAGGATTAGACAAATGCATAGTTATAAAGCTATCAGTAGGTATTAGTCATGATGGGTATGTTCTGCCTTGACTGTCAGAGGCTGTGCTGGCTGAGACTGATGGGAATTGTAGTACAAAACAGCCAGAAGTCACCAGCTGGGGAAAGGCTGCTCTAGTAATTTTACTAGAGACATAAAGTAAATAAGGGAAAACATTCAGGCAATATTCTACCTACTGGGTCAATAAGAAACCTGGTCCCAACATCACAGTGTTCCAAAAACTAATGGTTAAGCTAGATGTGTCAACAAAGATGAGCAATTGCATCTCTAATGTCTTTAGTGTCCCCCACCCCCAATCTGGATCAGAACCATGGTGCACGTGGTATTTAATCCTATGACACGTCAAATCATTGATACCAATAGCTAATATCATCAAACAGCTGCTATTAGCCACAGAGGGGAAAATATACAGGCATAGTGACTCATACTGCACCAATAAGCTTATCCACCCCACTCCTCTGCAACTAAAAGCAACTTTGGGAGTGTGTCATTTGCATTGGGGCTGGAGCACAGATTTCCTTCTGTACTTATGTAAAGTCTCCAGCCTGTCTATAATTCTGAAATAATGTGGCCCTGATCCAAGTTGGGGCAAAAGATGCTGGAAAGGAAGGAGTGTGATCTCGCAGCCTTTCTTCAGCAGCTGAAGGACTGTATGGCACCAATCATAGTGGAAGACTGGCAGACAGATGGGAGGTACTTAACCTTTTCCACTTAGGCCTCCCTCTCACCCCCCCCAAAAAGAAAACTTAGTCTTGAGCGACAATTCTGAGTGGAAAAAGAGCCCAAGGGGAAAGTGTTAAGCATCTCTTCTGCACACATCAGTCTTCTGCTATGACTGGCGTCAGATTTTTCTTCCCCAGCCGTAGCAGTTATAGGAGAGCTTCTATAAGAGAGCTGCATGCCTTGTGACCCATCAGACCAAATGCAGCCCAGCGTCCATACATTGTAGTCTTCCAGGCATCTGACTCCCTCCTTCCATTATTTGTAGCCCTGGAAAGGCTTATTTACTGAGAGCCAGGTGTGCTAATACAGATAGTGGTTGGTCTTCTTTTTGTTTCATAAGTCACATGTTTTACAAGCTTGTGTTATAAGTTACAGAAAGATGTATTTTTCCTTATATCTATCTTTTGAAACTGTTAAAAAAAACACCAAAACCAACAGCCTCTCAGCAGGGATTCATTTCGACACTTAATTCTTGATGAATGTAAGGAATGTCCAAATAAACTACAGACTCCAGCAGGGAAAGGTTATTCAAGGTTCTTGGCTTTTTTGTTTCCCATTTTCTACTATAAAATCAGAAGACTCTTTAGTTCGGTTTAAAACTAAACTGAAGGTAAATGTACAAGTCGCCAGGTTGTCTATAATTCTGAAACAAATGCTAGATTACTTGGAGGTCCAAAAGAAAGACGCTTCTGAGTATTTCCCAGCCTGAGTTCTTTCAGTGAATTCCACAGCAACATCTCACATCACAAGTACCAACATAGTATAAAACATGCTGATGTCCAACAAAAACTGCAGTTGCGGGATAAAGAAGGCACTAAGGACCAAACTACATGTGACTGACAGTTGTGTGTAACTTTGCCTTGTTTGTAGCTGTGGAAGCTTGCGGTCTTGAGCAAGGGGTGGGGAGAAGGTGCTTAACCTTTTCCCCTTGAGTGATCTATTCATTCTAAATTGTTCCAACCATAAACTGTTTTTCTCTCAGCAAGAAGGGAGTAGTCCTGGTTGGGGCTGATGGGAGTTGTGGTCCAAAGCGTTTGGAGGGTACCAGGCTGGCAAAAACTGTGCTATATCTGGTTTTGACAACTAAGGGAAAGCATGAGAGAAGTTTATGTTATACATAGTGTGGAGAAAGAAAAGCTTTTCTTTCATAATGCTACACTAGGGAACATTCAATGAAACTGGACAGATAAAATAAAAGTTCTTCTCTGTATATTGATTTTTGTCTTAATCAGGTGGCTTTTAAACAAAGATGACAATGATAATGATTTACACTTACATGGATTACATGAATTTATATGTACAAAATACCAGTAAATTTATATGTACAAAAGATTTGTTTTTTTGTCATCTGAAACCTGGGTTTTTCCTTCTTTTGACTTGCATGGCTGTCTCTTCACACGATCCAGCTGGCTGTCCTAGCCAATACCCAGCCTCCCAGCCTGAGATTGGCTCATACTAGCTAATCAGCTTCTGTGAAATAGAATTGACTCAGTTCATTTAACACATCAGATTTTCTGTAGAAGGTGTGGGGTGGGATTGGCATTTTAATGCTGACAACCTGTGGCTACTGCAAAACTTCCATGCAGAAGTAGCGTCAGCCAGCAATAAACACCCTGCCTCTTGACTAAATTACTTTGTAGGATGGGGAATCATTTATGCGAGCTGCTTGAGTTCCATGCTAGCTTATTATACAAGTCCTGGACAAGACTATCAACGCAACACACAGCCAGGTGGTCACCTTTTCTTCCATGATGCCTTGAACCGGAGAGGCAGAAGTTCAACAGGCGCACATTCCCCTCACCCTGCTCAAAAGAAACCTGCTACCCCGACACTGAAGCACACCAAAACCACAGGAAGGGCATCAGCTCTGCGACGCCGCAGCTACTGCACTTCCAGCAAAGCACTTATCAGATCTAAAGAAACCTCCACTCATTCCCTCCTCGCACAAGTAAAGTTCAGAGCGCCTCAGCTGCACCTCTCCAGTCGCCGCATGAAAATTCTTCCCCGGAAGTCCCGCCTTGCTTCGCGGAAGTGAAGCGAAATCAGGAAGGGGGGAGGGGAATCAAGCCGGGCAAGATGGCAGCGCCCAGGAAGCCGTGCTAAGAGAAACGAAGGGCAGGGCGGGCATATGGTCCTGGTCTCTGTCCTTCCTACTTCGTGCCCTGCCTCGGGCTCACGCAGGTACCAAAGGAAAAAACTGGGCTTGGTTCTTCTGGAGATGTGCGTGAGATGCTTCTAGGTGCCAGAAGAATTTGGAGGGTCGACCCGGTCGCCTTTCTTCTTTCCTTTTTGGAAAGCCAAATATTGTATGCGCTGTCAGTGGCTCTCCCGGATTTCAGACAAGGGTCTTTTCCAGACTTACCTCGAGATGCCGGGGATTTGACACGCAAAGCAGGTGGTCTGCCACCGAACAGAGGCCCCCTGAGTGACGGTAACAGTGCCGATCTTCAAGAGCAGCCAGTCTAAACCTTGTCTACCATGCTAAAATAATATCTCCCCACCACCACTTATGCAAGGGGTTTGCTATATGGAACCTTTTGTGTGCAAGACATGTTCTTGACAACTGACCACTCAGCTAGAGGGTGTTGGCTATGGCTTCTGTTTCAGTGTGTCAGTTTTAAATTATAAGCCTCTTGGAATAGGGACCCGTCGTACCTCTTCTGTGTAAAATGCTACATACGTCGATAAATAATAGCAAATAAAAATACATAATTATAAGACAGAAAATAATTCCCTTTCTGCTGTGTTTGCTGAAAGTTTAACTTGTTGGAATTTTTGTTATCATGGGGATGGTTTCCCACTGCCTTTTCATTCTTTTCCTGTACTGTCTTGGTTGAACAAAAAGGCGAATCCCTGCCTTGAGGAGCTTCTAATCTAAAATTTGACACATAGGTCATAATAGATGGAGGGAAGGAAGACCGTGGCAAGGATAAAGAGGAAAAGAAGATTCATTTCAGTTATATGTTTTAAGGCTTAGGGAGATGGGAGGATTAAAGGTCTGTGTCCAGAAATTCCAGGACAAGAATGACTTTTGAGAGCTTTGGAGGAATGGTGAGCGGCACCATCACTTAGAAGTTCTGGAAGGCAGTTCAGGATAGAAGTGGTAGCAAGGGACAAAGGGTGGTGGATCTTTTTGAGGGAGCAGAGAGCCTTTGCATGGCTTAAGGTAATGGAGCTGCAGGAATAACGGTCTGTGGCAGAGATCTGTTGGGATATGAATATGCAAGATAAAGAGGGTAAGGTCATGGAGGACTTGAAGGCAAGATTTGTGTGGGATCTGGAGTAGACAGAAGAAATTGGGAATGGATCATAGCTCAGTGGTAGAGAACTTCCTTTGCATTCCACAGTGTCCTAACTTCAGTCCCTGGCATAGCTGGTAAAAAACATCAGGTAGCAGCTGATGTGGAAGACCCTTGTCTGAGAATTTGGAGACCTTCCATCAGCCATATTAGACAATAGCGGACTTGATGGACAAATAGTTTGTCCTGGTATAAGACAGTTTCCTGTTTTCCTAGTACAGATTCTTAAGGAGGGGATTTGCATGGACTGATTTTGTTGGCAGAGTTCTGGATAGAGATGAGAGGGCTGAGATATGGCAATGAAAGGCAGAGAAGAAAGTTGGAGGAGCTGAGGTGGGAGACTACTAGTGTGTCTCTTTTCAGGGGTGTATTTAATGTTGCAATGAGGGAGACATCAATTCTGTGTGAATTCATCGATGTATTGGTTTAAAATGTTAAGAAGATGCCAATGGGCTAGTATGCTACACTCCTCTCTGACTGTTTTTTCTTTGCTCTTCTGCTACCTTTTTAAATCACCTGGCCTCAAACTTTGCAAATAATCTTTAACTGAAATATGCCAATTCTTACATACATATTTGTTAGAACATGTATTCCCTGCTCTTCCAATATATTTTTACTGCTCAGGATGGCTTACAACATTGCCGCTTGATTATAATACAACTTCAAAGCAGTTTACAATAACCATAAAATAAAATACTAAAATTATCAGTAAAAGACAGCTAAAAGCCAAGCTAAAAGTGATTCAAACACATGTAACTTCTACATGTCTGGAGAGACTTGCCTGAACAAATATGTTTTAAGTAGGCTCCGGAAAGAGTACAATGAAAGTGCCTGCCTGCTGTCACTGGGCAGGGAGTTCCAAAGTGTACGTGCTACCACACTAATAGATTGATTCCTGACAACTGTGGAATGAGTATTACGTGTCACCTGCAACAATGCCAGTTCCACAGATGGAAATAGGCATATATGGGGAAAGGTGATTCTGCACATAAACTGGTCCCAAGCAGTTAAGTGCTTTATATGCTAACAGGAACACCTTCAACTTTGCCTGGTGGCAACCAGTGCAGATCTCTGAGCAGAGGTATAGTATGCTGACAGGTGCTGCAGCCTTCTGCACTAACTGCAGCTTCTAGATCAAACACAAAGAAAGGCCCACATAGAGTGTATTGCAGTAATCCAACCTTGAATTCACCAATGCCTATACAAAGCAATCTCTTAAAAGAAAGTTTTAGAAAAACAGGCTGAAACTGGAAGATAAAAACCTTTCAGCAGATAAAAACCTTTTAAAATGATGAAGGAAGAAAATATGTTTAACTGTGTAGAAACATTATTTTCTCACTGCTATCCTTCTAAAATGTTTATGTGGCTAGAAGTATTTTTCCCTGTTCACCACAGATGTGTTACTTGCTTTTCAACTAATTATTTGTGTTCTTTTAAGAGAATGTGCATTTCTCTATCAAAAAAACTAATGCGTGTTAACAGACATATTTTATCTGAGTAACTTGTACAAGGATACAAAACAAAAAAAGAATGTTAAATAAATAAATGAAATTGCTTGTTCCAGACACAGAAGCTACTTTTAGTGAGCATTCAATACAATTGTGGTATATCGACTTGAGCAACTGAAGCACGTACACCAGGCTCATAAACATTGCTTCAATGTTTGCTTTTATTGTCATGAGACTTTTTTACTGTGACAATTAAAAATGAAGCTTTATGGTTGCCTTATATCATAGCTGTAGTTTTTAAGATCAGTAATAAACACACACATTGCAACTGGCGCAAAACTCCAAAATGTTCTCCTGGTGTGAATGTTCAACTCTGCTGCCCCTTCAATAAGCAATGCCTACTTGTCAGTAAATACTCCATCTTGTTGATGCTTGTCTAGTTATGTTTTATAGCCAATGGCAGTAGCAGGAGTGGAAAAGATTAGGTTGATGGGTTGTTTGAAAGAGAACACTGAATGACTTCCCCTCAGATTTTGCAAATATTATGTTGTGTTATGCTTTGTTCTGTTGTGCATTTTTTTTGCTGATGAGACTGAGAATCTGTACATTTTGGTTCTAATTCTTATTATAAGTAAATTTAGACTTCCCCTCTCACTTTGCAGGACTCTTTTTCCAGCACCTTCAAGACAAAAGCCATGCATCAAGTGCCATGGAAGTTTTCATGTTTCTTTAGAGTCATCAAAGAAAGGGGAGTTACATTTCAGCAGCTAAACTTCCTCAAGCGAATGGTAAGCCAGTGTATACTGTGCAGCACTACAAATGGTAGTGTAGATTAAGACTATGCACTTGTTGTATAGTATTCTCGCATAATGGTATTTAGTACTTACATATGGAAAATGAAGAATATTCCATGAGACATCATGAAAGGAAAATAATCAAATACGTTTTGTGATTAGAGCAGTGATAAGGGGCAGAAAATTGTCTGTAGAATTTTTTGCAGAGTGGGTGATATCCAGTGTTAGTTATATGCAGAGTAGACCCACCGAAATCAGTTCACTTAAATCCATTGATTTTAGTGGGTTTACTCTGACGATGTCTTAGTTGGATATCAACAACAGCAAAACTTCCTAACAGAGGCAGTGTAAACTAGGGCTCGCCACCCTTTTTGGACTGGGGGCACATTTTGAATTGTGAGAGAGTGCTCATGGTGCAAGTCACAAAATGGCTACCAGGGGGCATGGCATAACATAAAATGGCTGCCATGGGAACATGCCATAAAACAATATAGCTGCCATGGGGGCATAGCATAACAGAAAATTGGAGAGAGTACTCTCCCTACCCACTTACCTTGGAGTAAGCCCCATTAAACACAGAGACTTCTTTCTCAGTAGACATATATACCATTTTACTGTAAGTTAACTATACAGTGAATTTTTATGAGTGCCTGAACATCAGCTCCTGCACAAGAGACATACTTAAGCCTCTTCACAGGTTTTCACCTTTTTTCTTTTGCCATTTGGGAAGAGTATTCTTTAATGTCCACCTGCTCTTATTGTGTCATCATATTTTTAGAGGTAATCTCCAGGGAGTATCTGATCTCAGATGAACCCACCACAGGAAAGATGCATCTTGGTTGCTAGGAAAAATAAAGGGCAAAGAAGGAAATGTCAAGGAGTACTAGAAAATAAGACGGAAGCTGGAAAAGTGCACTAAAGGGGAAAACAGAAGGTCTTTAGGAGCTCAGGGATTTCTACTGCCAAGTGTCCAAACAAGTCCCTTATCAATCACAGCTCTGACTCCGCTCATTCCTAAAAACAGTGACAGGCAGGAGCAGCTGGGCTGGCTTATTTCACAGAAATCATTTAGAAGGGTAGCTGTACATTTTGCCTCATAACTTTCTTTCTAGGAGGGCTAGAGGCATACTTTTTAAAATGAAAATTCAGAGTCTGGGTCTCTTGCCTGGGGGTGCCAATGAAGGCATTCACAGGTGCTATGATACCCATGGGTGCTATGTGGCAATCCCAGTGTAAACAGCTTATACCTCGGATTAAAGCCACACTTTTCTGTAATAGTTCAAGAAATGTTTTCATCATCCTGTGTGTATTCAGAATAATTTAAACAAGCAAGGGGGTAGAAACTGCAGTACCTAAAACATCTGAGAATCTGAATCTCCTTACATAGCCTCATAGATCCATAGAATTTGTTATTCAAAGTATTATTTTGTTTTTCAGTATGTTGCACAGCATAACAAAGCACTCTGCCAGAGAGCAAAGCTGAAGCCAGAATCAACTGCACCTCCATTCCTTGAAGGACAGCATTCAGGTCAGGAAAAAATGGTTATCCATGAAGTGGGATCTGTTTCACCTCTTCTGCCACCCTTGACTGAGATGCCAGTGATCAATAAATCTGGAGCACTTAAGTCCACAGCAGTCACTGAAGGTGCAGGAACTGTAATAGAACCTGCAGCTAAGGAAGAAAAACAGTGGAAAGAGATGAAACTACAGCTGGATGATTTGCCAGGAATTTTGGCTCGTTTATCCAAAATCAAGCTTACAGGTATTACTGATATTTTTTCCTAGGAGCATGTTTCAGTACATGGATTTTCTTCTTTGATTCCATTTGTTTTTGGTATCTTATGCATCTCTTTGTGTTCTTGTTGGTGCCGCCCACTCCTCTACATGTTGGTAAGAAGTCAGGGCTGTTAAGTTCAGTGGCGTTACTCCCAGGTATGCATATTTGGGATTATAGTAGCCCTTGACTTGTTGCCAACATCAGCCATTTCATATAAACAAATGTAGTGTAAGAAAATTATTATTGATGCTCCCAGGTTTTTTCTTCAAATGTGGAAAGTGTGAATGATCTAAAAGTGCACTCAAGTGTTTTACACATACCTAGTGAGATTCCCCCCACTTTGAACAGCACCCCACCATACTATATCACAAACTGCTTTTGAACTGTCCCTCATTTTAAACAAAAACACAAATCCTCTTGGAAAAAGATCGCTTTTCAGATCCTGGCTTTGTTATGATATTCATCTTTTCTTTTCATCTAAACGGATAGATGGTTTAATTTTTAAACCAATCTGAAAGAAATAGGTGTAGTAATGTCAGTGATTTCATGATTGTCAGTAATATAGAATGAAAGACAGAGCTCCAGTGCCTTTGAAAGATGTATGGCAGATGGAGAGGAACAGATGCAGCTTTCCCCATCACTTTATTCCTGTTGCTACACCTCTTGCAAAACTATCATCCAAGCAACTTTCAAAAGGAGACCTGCTGGAACAGGTGTGGAGAACCTGTGGCCCTCCAGATGTTGCTGAACTACAACTCCCATCATCCCTGGCCATTGGTTGTGCTTGCTGGGTCTGATGGGATATGTAGTTCAGCAACATCTGGTGGGCCCAAGGTTCCCCAAACCTGTGCCCAAACAAGAAGGTTTGCAATCCTGCTTACATACAGTTGCATTTATATAGGTTGCTGGTGTTGCTACTTGAGGGGTACACTTATTCTGTGGTCTCCATTGCACTGGGAGTTGGGATCATCCTTGTCCCTGCCCAAGGGATGGGATGGCTATAACAATGGTCCCACTGCCTAGATGCTCAGTTTGAGTGAATAGGCAAGTCATTGAGTGTGCATCATGGAGCCCTTAATCTGAAGTGACAGCTGTTAGGGGAGATACTGAAATAATCCATACAGTACTTACCTATGCCATGTGGGGAGTTTCTGTGGGAATCCAACTGCGGTGATTGTTCATGGTGCTTCTTGCAGCCAGACTTTGCAAGGTGGCTGCAACTGAGAGTCTGTGGAACATAGGCGACATGTACAGCAGTCATGCTTTGATGTGAGGATTTCTTCCTTGATGGGTAATTGATGGAGTGGAGTTCAGATTTCTTTTGGGTGTTTGTACCTGGTATTGTCAGGCAGATTGTATGCAAAGGTTTAGAGAAGATTTCAGAAAACAAGTTTAATATATCTTTGCACAAACAACAGACTTGCAGTGCTAAGTGCCCTTTCCTCAGAGTTCCCTTAATGAAAGTGTGTATTTGAAAGAACATAGCACACCAGAGATAAGGAGAGAGAGAGCCCCATGCCCTGTGCCTTCTTGCGTGAGAAGGGGATGCTATGGCAATGTGGATTTCTGATGCTAGTGCATCTTTCAGCTCTCCTGGCACAAGGGCACTTATGTCCTGCCAGTATCAGTCAAGAATAGAATTGTGCTGTAAAAATAGCCCTGGATTAGAAAGTTCTCCTTTTGTTCTGGAGACATTTATAAATGATTAAGGCGTACTCTCCCCAGTTATCATTATCTCTTTTGATACAGCCACAAGAGTGGCTGTATACTATAGCCAGCATGGATTTTTCGCATTCTGCAGTGTTCAAGTGAAATTCCCCAATGCCATATTGTTGCTTCCCATAAGCTCATTTCAAAACAAAACCTTACAAAACTTACAGTCCTGAACTAAGAAACACTTGCTTAACAACCCTCTACATTTTCATGGCGATACACAAAAGAGTCAGAGAGAATCGAGAGTTCAAAGTGTAAAAAGAGAGGGGGAAAATCCCGTTGGACTTTTTTTCTGTCAGAGTTCTCATAATTGGTTGAAATTAATTAAAAATCAGCTATGTTCACAGAGTACCTGCAATCCTATTACTGACCTTGCCCCATACGCTGACTTTCATCTTCTGCAGTTTAAAAGTTAAAAAAATGCCTGGCTGATTTTTAATTAATTTAAGAAATTTAGCATTGAACTCAATGATAACGTTGGGCATGCTCATTAAGAACCAACTGTCAGTGTTCTAAAAGCCAGACTCACAGCTGCTTGGCTTGGCCAATCGGGTCACATCCACACCAGACTTTATTTCCCTTTAGACAGTCATGGAATCCTGGGAAGTGTAGTTTGTGAAGGGTGCTGAGAGGAGACTCCTATTTCCCTGACAGAGCTCCAGTGGCCAGAGTGGTTCAAGAGTCAGTCGCTCTGATTGTAGCTCTGTGAGGGGAATGGAGCATCTCCTAGCAGCTCTCAGCAACCTTCACTAACAACACTTCCCAGGATTCTTTTGAAGAAGCCATGACTGTGTAAAGTGAAATAAAGGTCTGGTGTGGATGTGGCGAGGGACAGCTTTGGTTTAAATTTGGGTGGGAAGCTACATGTGCCTGCTGTAGAATAAAAAAGTGGGGGAAACCTTGAAAAAGAATGCTACTGTTCACAAAATTTTCCTTTTGGAAAGGAAAGGGGCTTCCCTTCTGCCTGGTGCCCACCCACCCAATCTCCTCCCCTCCCCCCCTCCCACCCCTCCCCCCCTCCCACCCCTCCCCCTCCCATTTCTGCTCTCTTCCTCCCCTCCCTGCCCCTTCCCCAGATCACTTTCACCTGTCCTAAGCATGATTGCAGAGGAGTAAATCCCACTGAACTCAAAAAGCATGGAAATGATCAAACCTGCCCTCCTCCTCCTATCGCCTCCCACCTCCCCTTCCAATCCCCCTCCCCCATGGTCTGTTTTAGCTATCTTAAGCATGATTGCATGGGAGTAAAACTCAATAAGAATGCAAATGATCAAACCTGCCCTCCCCTCCTCCTCCCCTCCTCCTCCCTTCCATCCCTTCCCTGGTTGGCCACTGTGAGAACAGGATGCTGGACTAGATGGGCCACTGGCCTGATCCAGCAGGCTCTTCTTATGTTCTTATGTTCCCTTTTGCCCTTTCCTCCCCCCTTCCTTCACCCCTCCCCCTTCCCTTCCAATTCCCTCCTTCCCCCTCCCTCTCCTGCTGCTCCCCTCCCCTTCTCCTTTCCTCTCTCCCCTCCCCTCCTCCTTTCCTCTCCTCAGCCCCCACCCATTCCTCCCCTTTGATCAGTTATACCTATCCTAACCATGATTGCATGGGAATAAAGCCCATTGAACTTAATAACTTATTATTTCCCCTCCTTCCCTTCTCCTCTCCCTTCTTCCTCCCTTCCCCTCTTCCTTCTTCCTCCTCTCCTGCCCACTCCAGTCCTCCCTACCTTCTTCTCCTCCCGCCCATGGTCAGTTTTACCTATCTTAAACATGATTGCACAGGAGTAAATCCCACTAAACTCAATAAACATGCAAATGATCAAACCTGCCCTTCTCCTCCCCTCTCCTTCCTGCCTTCTCCCTCCTCCTCCCCTGTCCCTGCCCTTCCTCCTCCCCTCCCCATCACCTGTGGTCAGTTTCACTTATCCCCAGCATGATCGCAGGAGAGTAAATTCCACTGAACTCAATAAGCATGCAAATAATCAATCCAGTCTCAGCAAACTTGCACAGGATCCCTTTTCTTACCTCCTGGATTAAAAAGCAGAGAAATTCGCTAATAGGCAAAATACCTTGCAGTAGGCTAGATTACTGCTATGCACTATATGTGGAACTGCCTTTGAAGATGGCGCAGAAACTGCAGCTGGTGCAGAATGCCACAGCTTGATTGCTGATGGGCACTAGACAGTCTGATCATATAACACAGTCTTGGCATAATTGCACTGGCTGCCTATATGTTTCCAGGCCCAGGTTTTAAAGCAGAGGTGGGGAACTTCCTGCTTGTGGGCAAACTTTGGCCTGGCATGGATCCCAATTTGGCCAGTGACACAGTTTTCCCCAAACCACACCCGCCTGCCCCACTCCTGACATCATATGTGACTTCAGGTGTGGGTCAGAGAGAGGTATGGCTGGATTCATTGCATGACTGAGTTCCTTGTGGGGAATTCAGTTGCACAGCCAATCCTTGCAGAAAGCAGCTACATCTGGATCTGGCAGTTGCTACATCTTTTCCCATTGACTCCAAACTTTAAGAGAACAGGAAAAGTCTGCAGACTGCACATTGACAGCTAAAGTTAAATGTGAAAAAAAAACTTTAAAAAATTCTATTATCTTTTTCATACCCCCCCAAAAAAAAATTCACATACAACATGCCAATCTCAAGGTAGCTTATGATCATCTAATAGCTGCAAAAAAATAAAAAGCCCAAACTTTTAGAACATTTATTTAAAACCTCAAAATAAAATGATAATTCCAATCATTTTTGTTTGGGCTTTTAAAATGAAATTTCTACTTTTCAGAACTTCTGTGCTGCAACTAAGTTGAAGGAGAAGGTGCATTTTCTGTTTAATTTGTGGGGGAGGAATTTGATCATATTACTGCAAGTTTCAATATTTCTCCAAGGAATGCTAGGGTTCTCCTAAAACACTTGCATGAATGTTTTTCTCCTTACATTCTCAACACTTTGTTAACTGAAACACTAAATATAAGAGCAATGTTAGTGATAGGAGACTCACCAATTTGTTTATTTAGTAAGCCTAGACTTGTTTTGAGTAGTTATATATATTTCATTATAGGTTACAGCATGTACATTAAAAGGAGGCTAAATTCTTAAAGCATTCTTGTGTTTAACAGTAATTGGAAACAAATGTATTGGTAACAATTCTTGCAGAAACTAAGCAGCAGCCATAAAAATAAAGCAGATTGTAACATTGTGTTATATCATTGAACATATGGAGGAAGAGAGGCTGAAGTCCAAGCTCTTTATTTGGCTCTCTCTTTCTTTCAAGAAAAATAATTCAATATAAAACTACAGTACTTATCAAGAACTTGTAAAATCTATGAAATACCTTTGGTGGAACGTGCACTGCATAGTCTAGGAGTACTATATTGTATTTTTGTAAGAGAACAGTAACTATAAAATTAGAATTGACTAGGAAACCAAATAGTTTGCATACAATATTGGGGAACAAAGATAATTATTATTCTTTATTAAATTTATATTCCTCCTGAAGGAGCCCAGGGTGGCAAGCACACGAGATAAATCAATTAAAACATCTAAAAACAATTCCAACACAGATGAAGACTGGGAAAGATGAGTTCTTTATTAAAACATCTAGGAGGCTTAATTATTTAAGAACTAATTTCTGCTCTAGTGACTCAACTGAAGAAATGAAACATTTTAGCAATGAAGCAAAATTCAAGCACAGAACATAAAATTACCCTCTATTTACAAGCTTTTTCTCTATTCAGATATTACAGTACTTGGCATAAATAATGCAGTTTCCTGAAAAGTGAACACACAGTTCAAGACGATTACTTCTTCTGAATGTTCATTTGTTGTACCCATTGGGGCACATTACTACCATATACAATTATCATCTACTGCATGTACCAAATATTTTTAGTTTTAAATTTCAACCACCACAGCACCTAAAAATATGGGTTCTCCTTTATATCTATTCTGGGTTATGCCAAGGTTCTCTGCTCAATTTTGGATGATTACTTCCCTTCAGTTCCCATTCTAACAAAGCACATTCTGTTCAGGAGGGCCCTCCCAACCCTGTGTAGAGACTTTGCAGGGTTGAATAGGTAAGAGAAGGATTGGTTGTGTGACCACTGGATGCAACGTTCTGATTTCAGGTTAAGCACTGCTTATTTAGAAGATCACTTGACCTGAAACAACCACAACTTAAGGTACTGAAACTGTATTTGTTTAAATAATTAAGGTTAAACTGCAATGAGCAGTAAGAAAAATAAAGATAAGCACATCAGTAATCAGAGCTTCCGTGTGTGCGCTTGGATCCATCCTTGTCAGCTGAGGTCCCATAAGACCGCTAAATCAGGGGCACTTTCTTGCCTCCATTATACCATGGAGTATTGTACCAAGCCAGACCACTGGTTCAGCTTGCTCATTATTGCCTACACTGACTGGCAGCAGCTCTCCAGGATTTCAGGCAAGGGACATTCCCAGTCCTACCTGGAGATCAGGGCTGTGGAGTCTGAGTCGTGGAGTCTGAGTCGGAAGCAATTTTAGGTGGAGTTGGAGTCGGAGTCGGTAGAAATGTACCGACTCAAACTCCTGCTTCAAAATAAATTTTGATTGACAAATTTTTAAAAATATAAATTCAAAATGTCAAAGAAGCTTCCCATGAAGTCAGCTGTAGTTGAGCATTTCACCATAACTCAAGTTGGAAAACATTTTGTGTGTCAGTGTATGACACAGGACCCAGATGAAGACAAATGCTGTGATGCCAAGATCAGCGCATATTCAGGCAGTGATAAAAATGCTCCTATGAGAGCTTCCAATTAAAAAAAACATTTACAGCCCCCTTTCCAGGGCTGTGGAGTTGGAAGCAATTTTGGGTGGAGTCGGGTTGGACAGTAGAAAAATAGAGGAGTCGGAGTCGAAGGTTTGGCGTACCGACTCCACAGCCCTGCTGGAGATGCCAGGGATCTGGAATCATCTGCATTTAAAGCAGATGCTCTGCCACTGAGAAACAAAAATGGATCTAGGAGAACCTTCAAGAACCTTTTAAATAAACTGAGACTGAATCCTAGCAAGACGGAGGAACTATGGGTTGGTGGCTCCCGACTTCAGATAATTGGTCAGTTGCCTGCTGTGGATGGGGTTGTACTCCTCCAGGTCCGTAGTCTGGGGGTGCGCCGTGATCCATCTTTGTAGCTAGAGGCCCAGGTGACCTCAGTGGCTAGGAGTGCCTTTTACCAGCTTTGGCTGGTAAGACAGCTGCGGCCATTTCTGGACCGGGATAGCATGACCGCTGTTGTCCATGCACTAGTAACCTCCAGGCTGGATTACTGTAATGCGCTCTATGTGGGGCTACCCTTGAGGTTGATCCAGAAGCTGCAGCTGGTGCAAAATGCAGCAGCGAGACTGCTCACTGGGGCAGGGTATTGCCAACATGTCACCCCGCTGCTGAAAGAATTGCACTGGCTGCCCATTTGCTACCGGGCCAAGTTCAAGGTTCTAGTTTTGGTGTACAAACCCCTATACAGCTCGGGACCAGGATACCTGAAAGACTGTCTTATCCCTTATATACCCAGTCGATCACTCCGCTCTGCAGGTGAGGGCCTCCTGCAGTTACCATCTTATCAGGAGGTCCATTCTGCACAACATAGGAAATGGACCTTTAGAGTGGCAGCACCTACCCTGTGGAATTCCCTCCCTTTAAATGTTAGACAGGCGCCATCTGTGTTATCTTTTTGGCACCTACTGAAGACCTTCCTCTTTCAACAAGCCTTTTGAGACCTTATCTCAGTCTGCCTCTGTGCTGGAATTGCTTGTTTTTAACCCTTTTTTAAAAAAATCAATATGTTTTTAATCTTTTTTTAAAAAGATGTCTTGAAAGCTTTTTAAAAATGTTTTTAGGGATGTTTTGTTTTAATGTATTTTAAAGTCTGTTTTTATGGTGTTTTAAAGTGTATTAATGATGAGATGAGATACGCCTGGCGCCTTCTTTGTTATCTTTTTGGCGCCAGGTAAAAACCTACCTCTTCGCCCAGGCATTTTAAGCTTAAATTTAATTTAATTTTAAATTTAACTGTAATTGTATTTTTATTCTATTTGTATTCTATATTGTTTTTAAATATGTTTTATATTGTATGTTGTATCCCACACTTGTTCATTTTTAAATGTGGTTTTATCTTGCTGTACACCGCCCTGAGAGCTCGTTGCTATAGGGTGGTTTAAAAGCGTAATTAAATAAATAAATAAATAAATTAAATATTAGTGCTTTTGTTTGCTGCCCTGGGCTGCTGCTGGGAGGAAGGGAGGGATATAAATCAAATAATAAATAAATAAACCTTTTCCTTCAAGGGGAGTGCGATCCCATCTAGAATTGGCTGTATACTAGTCATCTTGGTCATAAGCCACACATCTACAGTATCTTGGTATTGTACTGATTAAGGCCTCATTACCATGGCCAGGCACCTGTTCATCACATCCTCATAAAAAAAAATTAGGTTAAAGACAAAAAACCACAATGAGCTTAAGAGACAACCAGCATAAAAACCAAAATACAAAACCAGTAAATAAAATACCATATGTAAGACAGAACTGAAGCAGCCAGAAAACACATGCTCTAAAACCACCAACCATACCATGGTGCCTTAAAACCAGTTCTTAAACAGCTTGGGAAACCAGAAAAGTCTTAAACCTTGCATGAAAGGTTGGTTTCCTTAGTGAGACCATTCCATAACTGAGGAGCCACCACTGAAAAGCTCTTCTCTCAAGGCCACCCTCCAAGCTTCAGTTGGAAGAGGCATACAGAGAAGGCCCTCTCTAGATGGCCTTACGGTATGGATAGGTACATATGGAAGGAGGCATTCCATTCGATACCGAGGTCCCAAGTTACTTTGGCTTTGTTCAGCATGTTTCATTGGGTCCAGAAATGAATCAGAAACTAGTGCATGAAGAAGTGACAGAAAAATAGGAATTTGTTTTGAATACCAGAATTGAACTGAGGTCACAGTCCTTCCACACAAAAGTAAACTTCTGCCTCCACCCCAACTTTCATTTGAGCAATATAATTTAGGGCTGGGTAGTAAGAGTCATTTTGTTGTCATAATGTTTGAAATCCTTGCAGATCTACTTCAAATCACCCAGCGATCTACCCACCCATGCTTTATAGTAGCTGGCTCAAAAAGTTAGAAAGGCATAGATGAAGGTCTCTAAGGGCTTGTCCAAACTGACCTTATAATCCATGTTTTCCATATGCGCTTTGTCATCTGACAGTCCCCACTAGCCTGTTTGTTTGCTCTTTGCCGATAAACAAACACTTTTTTTTTGTGCCCACACATGCAGCGGGGAGGACCTGTACTTCTCACTTTTTCCCAGCTCCTCTCCTGATTGGTTCACTTTTCCCGGGCTTCTTCCCCCCGGACATTTGCGCACATGTGCAAAAGTGATTGGATGGGAATGATGGAAGGGGTGTGGGGAAATGGCCAAGGACCGCCCATGAACCACCTACATCGCTAAAGTCCGGGGTATTGCATCCTAGCGCTATGCTGAAGCGGGTGATTCCCGGTTTAAAAAAAGGAAATTGCATTTTTTGCGATACTGCAGATGCAGATTTAAACGCTATAACATCTGCGAAAACGGACAACGTCGTATGGACCGTGGAAAATTAATGAAGACACAAAGTGATCATATCGCTGATTAAACAGTCATTTGGACGAGCCCTAAGTCTGAATTTGAGATATGCATTTAAAGCTTCCTTTAGCCAAGGCCATGACCATGAATTTGACAGCGAGAACTTTGTTTTATGAGTATGGGATACTGGGCTAGCTTACAGGAATATCTGTTCTAGTTGGATAAATGAGAATGTACTACAGCTGCTTTTAATGAGATCCTGATAAGTTGCAATGAAATGACTGCCTGAAATTAATCTGGAGAAATCTATGGAGACTTTAATTAGAACACTGGCTACAATATGTTAGAATTTCTTTGGGGGTCATTGTAATGATAATGTCATACAGACTGCTCCTCCTCCTGTCCTTCTATAAATGAGCTGGTGTTTTGCTGTAATAAATGGGTTTTAAGTATTTGCTCCGATAAGCTTAATTAAAACTTCTTGTCAGAATTTAAAAGAAGGCATTTACCTTTGGTAATAGAAGTCCTGCATTTCTAACCCAACTCAAATAGAAAGGCAGCAAAACATGTAGTTTATTTTTTTTTCCGGCACCCCCATTAACTTACCTCCCCATCTCTACCTTTCCTGTATTTAATTTTAGCCTTCAAGTTCTCATTCTGCTTTTCAACTATCATAAAACTAGAAGGGTGAAAGGGAGAGTTGTGCACACAGTGTGGGTAGAATGATAGGGGCTGCACACATGGCTTTAGCCTTGTGGTTATAGGGATTTGCCTGGTGGAGATTGTTACTCGCCCTAGGCAAGTTGCTAAAGGTCACACACAGGGAACATATTACTGTGCATCCACACAGAAACACATTCTCCCATTTTTGAGAGCAGGAGCAGCTTCTTCTATTTTCTATTCATCCTCTTGTTTAAGCAGAAGACAACAGGGGTGGGCACTTGGTACTGTTACCAAAAAGAGTGAGGGTAGCCAGGGCCAGTTCTAAAGGGCGGCCAGGTGGGGCATTGGCCCGAGGGCCCCTGGAGCTACAGGGGCCCCTCCGCTCCCCTTCCATGATCTGTGGCAACAGCCGTGGATTGTAGGGCAGAAGCTTCCGCCTGCCCTCCATTTCCCTTGCCCCACCTACCTGTCTCCTGCCTTTTAGCATTACCCTTAATGAAGATGGTGGCTGGGGTTTCCCTAAGGTGCTGAAGCCCCTGCTTCCATCTTGGTTGATGGCAGAGATGCGTGCGCATACGTGCCATCAACCAAGATGGCGGCGGAGGCTTCAGCAGCTTAGGGAATCCGTGTCCGCCATCTTGGTTAATGGCAATGCTAAAAGACAGGAGACAGGTAGATGGGGCGAGGGAAATGGTGGGCAGGCAGAAGCTCCTGCCCTGCGATCTGAAGCTGTTGCTGTGGATCGCAGAAGGGGAGCGGAGGGGCCCCTGTAGCTCAAGGGGAAGCAGAGACAAGTAGGTGGGGGGTGGGGGGGCGTGGGGGGAAGGGGAATGGAGACAGGTAGGTGGGGGGGCGCACACACACACACATGTGCACACGCCGGGGCCCATTGCAAGCTGATGCCAAAGGGCCCTGGCATGCCTGGAGCCGGCCCTGAGGGTAGCACAGAGATGGAAAAACTGAGAGCTGTGTCTGTGATGAAGTTGTCTTTATAACAGTGTAATTGATATGTAGTGGTTACAGCTGCAAAACTGTAAATGTTGTATTATGTTAACGTGTTGGTACTAAAGTGTTTGTTTGTATTACAGCCCTGGTTGTAAGTACTGCCTCAGCTGGATTTGCAATGGCACCTGTACCATTTGACCTAACTTGTTTCCTGCTTGCCTCCCTTGGAACAGGCCTGTCATCATGTGCTGCTAATTCCATCAACCAGGTTGGTGCTTCATCGTTAACTTGTCTTCACAGCTCAGTGCCATGAATACATAAAAGTTACACTTTTTTGCAAGTTGCTCTTTTTTCTGTGCTGTGATAAATCAAAATATTAACGTCAGGCATAACATATTTGCTGGGGAATATGAGTTAAGACAGCATTCATGTCTTGTCAAACTAATGCTACTTTTGATGGTATAAAAGCAGGGGTGCCACTTCCTGCAATTTTTTCTGGCTCCCAAAGTCTCCACCAATTGTGGCAGCAGTGGCAAAAATAAAGACAAAATAAAATAGACACCATGCTGGGAGGAAAAACTCTGAGGTAAATTCAGGTGTGTGTTTAACAGAAGGCCTTCTTCAGACACAACAGTAAACTGTGTTTCCTGCTGTATGAATGAGGTGTGGGCCTGCACACTCACTGTGGTATGTCTTAACTATACTTGGTTGAAACAAGCCAACTTCAAACCTTTCTTTATGAAGCTGGCTTTTTTCAACAAACCATACTGAATACTAACAACCACAGTTTGTCTGGGTTCAGACATAACACTAAACTGAGGTGAACAGAAAGTGGAAGCAAAAGCTGCTGATCTCCTCCTTTCAGCCAGGGTGGAGAAAGGCAGAGGAATGGTCTGCAAACACAAGATTTGCATAGGCTCATTCATGTAACTATAAACCATATTTTATTATGAACTTTGAACAGGTCATTGTGAGTATGTCGGTCTGGATTATGGTCTTAGCATTTATTGCATCCTACTGAGACATAGCTGGTTTGTAACGCACTAAGTGGTTTACCATGAATGTGCTATCTGGGTCACTTTGCTCTTCCCCTTCAGTGCATGAGAGAAACAGATTATTATCCCCGACTAAGTGTTGTGTTTAACAGGGATTGTGTTTTTCTCTCTCTTTCCTATCTGCTAGTAAGAAGGAGCAAAGTGGCCCAGATTGGTGAGTTCATAGTAAACCATTACTTATGGTTTATCTTGGTGTGTGAACTGGACTAGTTTCATAGTCAGGAGAAGCTGATTGTTGATAGGAAAGGTCAATTTCTGCTGGATAAAAAGGAGGATATAGTACAGGATTGTGTTACTGAAAGGGCAATGCAGAAAATGCAGTGCAGTTTCTGGTGGTCAAAGATCAATTGCACATTTTTAGGTAACACAGATGAAAAATTGGTTAGTTAATAGACTATGCTACATGCCTTCTCTGAAATGAGAAAAAAAATGTTGCAAGCCTTTGGACACTCCCTTTTGCGATGCTTTAATTTTTTTTTTAAAAAAAATAAGACCAACTGGCATTAAGAACTGCATATCTTTATGATGTATCTTTATTTAGTTAGCTAAGCCCAGTGACCATATTATATTTGGTGTCTGGAGATAAGGCAAGGTTATAGATCAGTTATGGAAAACATTAAAAATTAACACTGCTTTTTAAAATATGAACCTTATTTCTTGACACTGCATGGCAATTTGCAGATATTTGGAAAGGTTGTCCATCCCACTGACTTGCTCTTTGTGCAGATTTTGTTGGCCAAGAATCCGGAAGGAGATTATGGTGCTACTAATCATTTGTGCGGTATTGTTGTTGATGTAGTAGTAGTAGTAGCAGTAATATTTTCATTTATGAATAGTTCCTGTGAGGCACCCCAAAGTGATTTATAATATAATAAAAACATACATAAAATAGTATCATATATGAAACAATTACAACAATTGCACATATAAAAACAGTTCAAAACAACATCAGCACATGCAAAAAATGAGCTCATATCCAATACAGGTACCAACTGGAATCAGAATTTCCATTTAGAAGTTTTATTGAAAGAGGACCATCTTTAGCAGGTGCCAAAAAGGCAATAGAGAAAGCGCCTGTCTGATGTATAATGGGAGGGAGTTCCAAAGGCTAAGTGCTGTCATACTAAAAGTTGAATTCTGACATTGTGTGGAACAGAACACCTGATAGGATGGTATCCATAGGCTAGCCTTTCCTGCAGAATGCTGTGGTCAGCTGGGTATATAGGGGATGAGACAATTGTTAGGTATCCTGGTTCCAAGCTCTATAGGTCTTTGTACACCAATACCTTGAACTTAGCCTGGTAGCTAATTGCCAGGGCAATTTTTTCATCAGCGGTGTAATATGATTGCACTATTCAGTCTCTGCAAGCAAGCAAGATGCTGCATTTTACACTAACTGCTGCTTCCACATGAGCCTCAAGGGCAGCTGCACATAGAGCAGATTGCAGTAATCTAATCTGGGGTTACCAGCACTTGGACAACAGTCTTCGGGCTCTCCTGATCCAGAAACATCCATAGCTGTCTTACTAGCCGAAGGCTCTTCTAGCCACTGATGTCACCTGGGCCTCTAACAAAAAAGACAGATCCAGGAGCATCCTCAGACTATGAACCTGCTCTTTCAGGGAGAGTACGACCCCATCCAAAACAGGCAGTTGACTAATTATCTGGATTCAGGAACTGCTCACCCACACTGCCTCCATCTTTGCAGGATTCAGTCAATTTATTTGGCCCTCAAACAGTAATAGAAACACTACTGATAGTACTAATCATTTGTATAGGACTTAAAAGTTCATGGAGCCTTTTCGGTTTTTGTGTTTTTCCTTAAAATATACCAGTGAATTAGGTTACTGGTTGTTACTGAGGCTGAGTGAGATTACTTTTGCATGATGCAGGCATCTATGTGTGGTAAGGCAGAGCAAGAGCCTACCTGCACTTGGCATAACACCAGAATTTGCAAGTATGCAGAATCCAACCATTATGTGATGTGATGATATTATATAATGCAGGAGGACCGTCTTGTGACAAGGCAGATGGAAGTAACTTCACTGAGCAAGTGACAAATGCAAAGTCAGAAGCTCTTATGGAGTGATCCGCCCAAGGTTTAAACAAAGGGCTTGTTGAGCAGCAGGATGTGTACATTGGTAATATAAAGTAGCACCCTCAAGCCTTAGCGTAGAGTGGGAAAGAAATCTAGATGAGAAGTTACCCATTTCTTTTTAATAAAGCAAATAGGAAAAGAAAATGGAAATCCCACTCTGTGATGTGATCCCAGAGGCAATTTTTCCCTCTCAGTATCAGTCACTTTTTCTAACCTGTTTTTAGTTTAGTTCAGTTTAGTTCAATACCCGTTTTAATGTTGTAAACCTGTTTTCTGATCTCCTTATGAAAATTGAAAAAAATCAGGCTTTTTGTGAAGTGCCAGATCTTTATGTGGAAAAAATATCATTTGTTGGAGTTCAGAGATGTTAACCTTTGATTTATGGTACTGCCATGCAGATAAAACATGTAGTGTTGTTTACAACAAAATCCATGACATTGAAATATTAAAAGATTACATGTACCTCTTAGAAGTCAAGTGCATTCTTCTGAGACTATGGAATGGTTCAAAGTGGAAGAAGGTTGTAAAGATGAAAGCAGGATGTTTAAAATGGTTTGAATTTAGTAGTTGAAAGATGAACTGCTATGGTTAGGATTGACTGATAGTACCTTGAAAAACAAGCAGATGGAATTGCATATATTATATTGAACATATTAAACTTGCATTGGAAATTAAAGAAAACATCTTCACATAGGAAAAGAGAACCAATCGAAAGCTGTGTGTGTGTGTGTGTGAGAGAGAGAGTGAGTGAGTGAGTGTGTGTGTGTGAGTGTGTGTGTGAGAGAGTGTGTGTGTGTGTGTGTGTGTGTGTGTGAGAGAGAGAGAGAGAGAGAGAGAGAGAGAGTGAGTGAGTTCATCTGGGGTAATTGTGTTGTACATCTGCAGTAGCTGTACTTCTGGCATATGATGTAGAAATATTTGTTAAGAACATAAGAAGAGCCTGCTGGATCAGGCCAGTGGACCATCTAGTCAAACATCCTGTTCTCACAGTGGCCAGCCAGATGCTCAATGGAAGCCCACAAGCAGGACCTGAGTGAAAGAGCATTCCCTCCCCCCATGGTTTCCAGCAATTGGTATTCAGAAGCATGCTGCCTCCAACTGTGGAGGCAGAACATAGCCATCATGGCTAATAGCCTTTGACACAGAGAATGAGGGGGGTTTCCTTGGCTGCACAGGGGCCAAACTGGCAAGCTCCATGCCTCTCTTTCCTGCAGGAAAGGGTGACAGTATTCTTTCTTGGCTACTTTGTTGTTGAGTTGATATTTATTTTATTTTATTGTTTTGTTTTGTTTTTTGCAATCTGCTAAGAGAGCTTCGGTTGAACGACACCGAATAAATAATCCTAAATATTTATGGTCAATTCAGTCTTCAGTTCACTAGTGATTTCTGTGCCTGGATACATGTGAAAATGTAATGTAACATTTTTCATAGATTTATACTGGGTGAAATCCAATTTCATGCTCAGAAAAGACCCACTGAAATCAATGGACTTAAATCCATTGATTTTGAAATGGGTCTGCTCTGAGTATGATTAAAAGTGGATCTTTCCCACTGAGTTGGTTTTGCACACATTAATAACTAAATTTTATTCTCAGCTGCGGATGAACAGGTTAGAATTAATATCAGGATTTTTATATTTTGACAGAGTGAATCTTCCTGAATCAAAACAGAATCTTCCTTGACTTCCCCCAGTTGTAGCTTAGGACGACAAAGGGAAGCTATTTAGCTAGAGGTGTTGTTCTTGGTTTTGGCCCTGGCCACCTGCCAGACCATAGAGAGAGAGATGAGAAATATGTGGGTGCATGATGTGGTTTTGGTTTCCTGTAGGAGGGATGCCAGCAAAGCAAGAAACCAGTGAAAACTGATGGGGCTTCCTGTTGGTCACAAGCCTTATCAGTCCATTCCTGCTGGAGTGTTGGAACGTGCCGTCTACACAACTAACCACAATGTATTAATTAGGAGTGGATCAGCTCACTGCCTTCTGTCTTCAACAGATCATGGAAGGAGCTTGTACTTCACTGCCTTTGCTTCCTTTTAAAAAAGCCCTTAAGACAAAGTTGGAACAACCACAGACATCTGAATACTGAATTAATTTAGTCAAGAGAAACTCTTCTATGAGATTCTGAACAACATGTTCTGACCCCACCCACCTTGGCTGCCTCCCGGTGGAAGTGTTTTTTCTCCTGTGTATGGCATGGGGAGACCACTTGTAGCTGCCTGGAATTTTTTGAAATGAATAGAGAATGGAGAGCCAATGGGTTTGACTTCTGTATAACTCATTTGAGATTAACACCTGATGCATCTTTGTCTGTCTTCCTCTGAAGTTTCCCTTTGTTTTGACTGAGCAGACAGCCTGCAGCAGGCAGCACTTCCTTTCATCTTCCTCTGATGATCAAAAGATTGCCAAGTGGTGGTTATTAAAACCTGGTGTTTAAGCTCTGGAGTGCAAGGCTGTCAGTGTAGGAGGCAGCCAATGATGTAATTTACAGTACATAATAAATATATGGGAAGTGCAACACTGGAAGTCGATCTCGGTGCTCAAAAATGTTCTGATACATGCTGCTTTGATATTTTAACTGCTTGGCAACTTTCATTAGTGGTTACTGTGAGGCTCATAAGTTATGGCTAGTCAGATTATTCATAATTGTAACTCTGCTAGATCAATGAACATCAAGAAATCTTCAATATTGAAAAGGAATGACTCGACCAGTGATGGTATATTTCATGAGCAGTAAAAATGATGAGCACTTAGAGACCCAATCGCCACAAGGACAATACATTTTAAATGCAGAGATTATCTTTCCAAAGCATAAATTGTTTGACCTGTGGCTGAAAGTTGATAAAGGATCTTGGAAATAATATTATAAATTAGTGTGTGCCATTGTTAGGAGAGTGTCTCGGATTATAAGCATAACCAATAGTGTATGTAGCAGAAGGAAATCACAAAGGAGTGGTGGTTGGTGGGGGTGAGATCTTTGCTAGCACTTGGGCTGTGTGCGTATATTAGATTTGAATTAAATGTCCTGGCAAGGGTAAAGAAATAGCTGCAGAAATAAACTAGGGAAAGTTAAAAGTTACTCTCCTTTTCACAAATTGTTTCATTCACTCATGCTTTGTTTATAAATATGAAATGCTGATGCATCCCAAAGATCAATTTGTAATCCTTTGGCTCCAAGTTTCTTTTTTTGAACAGCTCTCGAGCTTTGAGGTTTCATAGCTTACAATTTTGTGTGTGTCATGGCAAAAATTTCTGGTATGAGTCCGGATGACCAACAAAACCTTCCCTGCTTTATATTGAAACACTGTATGCCACCAAGGTGTAACAGAAACAGTCTCTTTCTGTTGTTTATATCAACACTGCTGTAGATATATCCCTATATCATTTTAAAAACAGGCTGTCATTGCAGATACCCTTTGAAGATATTGCATCCCAGAGCAACATCCTGCATTAGGATAAAAGCCCACTCTGTGTGTGTGTGTGCACTCGTGCATGTACAGGTGATTGTGTGCATACTTTCTCTTTCCCATAAAGAGCCTCTTCTAACAAACTGAATTTGGCTTTTGTAAGAAAAACAGTAATACAAAATGATCCTGTCATAAAAAACAGCTATCACAAGAATATCTGCCTCATGTAGCTAGTGTGGGAAGTATTTGCACTTTTTTTGCCCAATAATTTAAAGAAGGTTCCCCTTTCTAAATAGCTTGTGTATGACCTGTCTTCATGTGTCTCAGACACCACTTAATCTCACACTTTAACCAATCACCCCTATACTGAAGGTCTGTCTTCAATACACTTTCTTGCTATATTCATTCCTGTTGCAGTATAGGGATGGAGATATATATATATATAGAGAGAGAGAGAGAGAGAGAGAGTTTTGTGGAAACTACTGTTTCATTTAACAATTATTTCTCATTGGCTGTTTCTAGAACATTCACTTTGGATCATGACTGCTTCATATGTTTATAGTTCCTGGTTTAGTTAAAGCCCCGCTCCAGGTAGCACAGACTGGGGGACATTTTTAATAAGGTGCTTGAGTCTGATACAAAGTGACACTGTGTACCATTTGGGCCACATGTTGTCTACTATCCTTATTTGATTATGTTAACTTTATTCATGTGATTCTGGATTCAAAGGCAACCAAGTTCAAATAATATACAAAACAGTTTGGGTATAATAATTGAAATGTGTTACTTAAACAGCAACAGACTTGATGTTAACTTTTATTTGAAGGTGTTTGAGCAGGGTAACAGTGTTGGAGCTTCTTGGGGGTGCTTTCTGTCACTCTTAGGAGTTTATCGTATTTTTAATTTGCCTTTCGTTCCACAGAATCCCAGGGAAGGGTACCAAATACACAAAACCAAACAAAATATTAACCCACCCCATCCACAATAAAAATATTAAAACCAACAGCATTAAAACATACAACCACATAACAGTTCATCAGCAGACATAAAAATAGAGATTGCTAAACTTTGCACTCCTGCCCCAAATGCCTGGGTGGAAAAAGATGTGTCTTGAGGAGGTGCCAGAAGGTCATTGATGAGGAAGACAGCCATACCTCCAATGGGAGAGAGTTCCACAAATGAGATGCTACCACAGAGAGTGGTCTTGCAATGCATGTAATATATGAGACATATCTCTTAGATTTTAGCTCCATAATCTCTGAAGCTCTTTAACTTTGCTACTGCTGAAATTTATAAGCTGCTGCCTCTCATGTTTGTTTCTTATAAGTTAATGACTCTTACAAGTGAGAAAAGTAGCTTAAGGTAGTTTCTGAGCTTGGAAAAGTTACTTTTTTGAACTACAACTCCCATCAACCCAATCCAGTGGCCATGCTGGCTGGGGCTAATGGGAGATGTAGTTCAAAAAAGTAACGTTTCCAAGCTCAATATATTGTATTTTATGTATTTTAATTGTATTTTATGTATTTTAATTTATTTTAATGTTTTTGTGATTTTATTGTTTACAATTTTATTATGAACATATTTGATTTTATTTTTCTAAGCCGCCCTGAGTGCCCTATTATAGGGTAGAAGGGCGGGATAGAAATATTTTAAATAAATAAATATATTCTAAATTAGGTTTACAATGAAGGTTAAGCTCTACTTTCTCCAGATGTGATTGAGGCTGTGAGAAACTGTAGCATGTTGTCAATTTACTAAACTTTTTTTTTAATTTTGGAAAGTTGGGAGAGGGGAAACAATTTACCTTTATGATTAATCTCTAGGAAAGCTTCAATTGTGGTGCTCCCTTTAGATCCAGTGCCAGATTTCCCCCGGAAGCACTGATGGCTTGAAGAACAAAGACTTATTAAAGGGCTGCAATGATGGAATGTAGAGATAGTATCAGACAAAGAGTAGTTAATAAGATTAATCTGCCTGTGTAATCTGCAGTGGCACTACATTCCAAAATATATCTCTTAAAATCTGAGAATGATTAGGTTGCCTGAACTGTTTCAGATTAAGAATACCCCTTGCATGGTAGCAAACTATTAAGTGACGAAAATATTAGTGTAAAGTTGCATATTTACCCAGAGTTATTTTAAATAGCCTCAGAACTGACACTTCCCTGTGTTTGGGGGCCTTAAATGTAATATTCATATTAAAACTCTGGAGCCCAGAAGTAACTTGCATCTACTTCCTCAAGGATAGCCAAACATGATATTTGTCTATTAATTACTGTGTTTAAATTTTTTTAAAAAAGAAATTATATTGAAAGTCCCCAGCCATTTTCAGGAACAGCTATTACAAAATTATAGGAAAAGTAAAATATCTTAATATTAAATGAAATGTATCTGCCAATAATATCATGTAGGGAAAAAGCATTATTGTGAGTTGATAGTCATTATTGCAAAACAGCCTGTTTCTCACGAAGAAAGTATCTGAGGGAATAGCATGACATTACTGTTCAGTTATCATTGCTATCAACCAATAGAAAAGGATTGTGGGTGTGCTTCTACTCTGAAGTTACAGAAGCTGACAACACCAAATGTTTCTGGTCTCTTCCACCATTGTATTGTGAAATGTACGTTTTGATCTTGAAAACGCTGGCTTCTGCACTCCAGGCATTTTCATCTCTGCTAATATATTGTGGTGTTCAGTCAAGTAGTTCCTGGTAGGAGTTAAGGCTGTCTCTATGTTTCCTATTTTTAATTTTTCTTTTTAAATTTTTATCTTGTGGTTTTTACTATTGTTTCCTCGTATATATGTATGTATGGGTTGTGTTTTTATTCTGTATACTTTTATTATGTATGTGTGTGATTTTATTGTAAGCCACCCTGAGCGCCCCATTGTGGGGTAGAAGGGCGCAATACAAATATTTTAAATAAATAAATAATAAGGCCACCAGTCCTATAGCAATGGCTCTTGTTGCTTTATGGCATCAGAACAGTGGTGTATATGTAGATTTCTGATATAGAATTAGCAACATAGAGTATCCACAGCTTGGAGGTTTGGCTGCCATTATAAGGAAAAAGGAGAAGGTAAATAATGCCTGACGTGCCAGGATATTTTTTTAAAAACAACAACAGGTACTTGGATGTTACTCTTATTTCAGTCCAAACAGTTTTAGCGTGGTCTCGTGTGTGTGTGTGTGTAGGTGCTAATATATATATATTTAAATTAATCTGTTCTGTTTTGTATTATATAGCAATATTCATATTTATCAACCATGTAAGTAGACATTTGTTTATATGTGTGTAGTGAAAGTGTTATACATTTTGAAGTACCACAGGCAAAACGTCTCTCTTCTGTTTATCTTCTCTACAACATCTTGTTTCTTATTACAGTCAAGATGTATGTAATGTTACCAATAGACACATGACTACCCATTTCAGCCAGACATTTTTTTTCTTAAGATAAATGAATGGGCTTCATTTCAAGTAAATCTTGATTTTTTAAAACAGGTTTAATTTTTTAAAAACTGATCATTTTCAGGGCACATTAGCACCTTCAAAAAGTAAGTCTGTTTATTACATAGCGCAGGAGACAAAACAGTTCCTTGGAAGTGCTTCCTTTTACAAAAATATTTGAAAAATGGTTTTGCCCAACCAGACTGAGGTAATAACTGGGAGGAAAAAGTTATAAACGAACTAAGCATCTGTCCTATTTAACTTGGCACTTTGTGACAGGTACAGTGTGATTCTTTCTCTGTGTGTTTCTATCAAAACTTCTCAAAAGTCCTAGACAGTTGAAGCGTACTAGGTGGAGGGCAGCCTGCTTAATCCTGGCTGTCTCCAATCTGACATTTAAAGTTTTTCTTAAGCAAGTTACAAGTTTCTTTATGGTCGTGTGTCTGCCCTAGTAGCATATGTGTAAAGGGTAAAATATTTCCTACGGTATGTACAGTTGTCAAAATTGTGTTGATGAACGAGAACTTATATTGTTGTTTCCTCTCAATCTCATTAGTAAAAGTGCAATGTTCTGCATGTTTACTCAGAGATAAACTCCTAAATAAGTGCGTATAGGATTGCAGAATTAGTTTGAATCATCATTGCTTCTGCTGGGCACTCTGGTGTTTGTGTGTGTTAGATAAAAAGACTCAGCACTTTCATTTTGTTTTATGTATGGTTGTGGAAGCTGCTGCATGGACTACGAGTCTGAGAAATTTTCAAGGCTTTACTCAGCTTATACATACATACCTTGATCCACAGGCTCCTTTTAGCTGTATGCTGGTGTGCTCACAAGAACAACTGCAATCACTTGGTATATCTCTGTGCATGCATCTCCTGCCAACTGAACTTGGATCATAATGATGGAATATTAGGTTCCAACTGTGAATCTTGTGCTATGAAGAATCCTGAGAGTGTCATGTTTCCTTTTTTTTAAAGGAGCAAGCTTTTCACTCAGAGCACATGAAGAAGATCTGAAGGCATGCGTGCACTTTCTCATTAAAGGTTTTGCAGAGGTAGCCAATGTGGTGGTCTCCAGATGTTGTTCTACAGTTCCCATTATCCCTGACCATTCACCCTGCTGACAGGTACTAATAAGGTTGGAATCCAGCAACATTCAGATGGCATTGCCTTGGCTATCCATGGTGATTTTGGCTGATCCAATGACAGTACTTTTGTAGTTCTTAAACTTTCCCCGTCTTATGGCCTCTATTTTTTCCAAAGCCCCTTAAGTTTTTTGATACCTGTAACATTTCCTTTGAAATTCTAACATTTTTTAAAAAATATTCACCAGTTATGCAAATTAAATAAAATTGACAGAAAGCACAACATTTCTGTTTGCAGAATTGGAGGGGAAAGGTACAGTAGAAATCTGGAAGTACCTTTTTGAAAGAAAATGGGATGCATGCAATTCACATGGCCATTAAAAATCGCGTGATTGGATATGGGCTAAGTGGTGAGCAAACAAGGAAATAATCAAATGTGCCAGGCTTGTTTTCCTGTTTAGACTAAGCCTGCCTTCTGATTGGTCTTTAGCGTTATGACATATTTAGCCCTCACAGGAAAAGATGGAGTCACAGGATCACTTCCCCATGTATCAAAAGTCATTCCACGCTAAGCAACCCACTCTCAGTGTTGTGTTGTTGACTAATGGCAGCTACTAACTAGATCAGCTTTTCCCAACCAGTGTGCCTCCAGAAGTTGTTGGACCACAACTCCCATCAGCCTCAGCCAGCATTGCCAATGGTTAGGAAAGATGGGAGTTGTGGTCCAACAACTTCTGGAGGCACACTGGTTGGGAAATGCTGAACTAGATGGAACACACACAAAAACTTGTATAATGAAATTTGGGGTAATGGTTGCAGGAGTTCTTCAGGCACACCTAAACCTTGGCTTTCTTTTAACATCTACTGCTGACTTCAAAACTATAGAAGTGACAAGACTTAATATCTCACTATGAATTACCTGACAAAGTTCTAATCTTAACAAAGCTTACTCTAAAAATGCCTAGAAGTTACAAATGCCATGTTTATAGTTATTTGGTCCCTCTAAGAACTAGGAGTTCTATTTCATAAAATGCTATGATCTGTGACAATTTAACATAATAGCTGCTCTTTGTGAAATCTAAGTCTGTTTAACACTACATCTTCAAAGACAATAAAAATTCCAGCCTGCATTTGTCTATTCCCATGTGAAGTGTTACTGTAGTGTATAATGTATCATTCCACGGGAAATTCCTTGGCTTAATAGTTTCATTTATACAGTTGTCTGAGGTCAATTTTCTATTTTGCAGTTGTCAAACAGCTGCCAAATTAAGCGGCTATATTCCAAAGTTCATTTACATTTTATGCCATTCGTAGGGTGTCTGCTTCATATCTTAATATAACTAATGATTTAGCTGCAGATCTCAGTCATCCTTCCCCATTTGTTTCTTACAGATGTTCACACTGTCATGTTCTTTGAGTCCTTAGAAAGTAGCTTTGTTTCTCTTGTAAGACTTTTAAAAATGGTTTAGTCATTTTAGAAGAGAGCGCTATCTCAGCAGAAAACAAAAATGAAATGGCTAGTATCTCTCATTTCTTTGGTAATGTTTCAGAGAAACTGAGGTTTTTTATAACCTATTGACATTCTCTTCCAGTTTTTTATGCTGCCAGAGTAGAAAGGTAGGGGGGAAACTTAACATCTGCAAAATACCCACTGTTTCTTGGGTTTACTAACTGATCACAACAATGATTACATATTTTAGTTTTCTACTTTTTAATGATTTTGTGTGATTGCTTTATGAAAAGCACACACTGAAAGGAACTTTATTCAGTGAAGTATATGCAAATCAAGGCATTCCTTTTATTACTGAAATATCAAAGGATTCCACTTTAATAAGGGAACATAGACTAAAGTGGATTTCATCTGTACTTTTGTATCGTATTTCTTATTTAGTGTGAGTGTATATGCATGGGTGAAATATTCAGGATTAAAGAAGCATAGTGCCATGATCAAAGGAATATCTCTCCTAATGTCATTGAAGTTTTGCTGCAAAGTAGTCAAATAGCCTGGGGTCACCATCTACTTTATAAAAATTCCTTAAAGACAGGCAGGAACCCTTGGGTGTTAAATGAATACTTCAGAGTTCAGTGTATTTTCTGTTGGAGGAGCAACAGATACATTTACTTGCGCTGCCATTCAGGATAGTGCTGAGATTTAAAGGGGTCTTGTTATAAGACAGCCATAAGTTACAGTTGCTAGGGGAAATTTGTCCACTGTGCATTATCCGCAAAAACAAAACAAAACAACATGCTTTGGTCTCATTCTTTTCCTAATTCGATCAAGGAGTGCAAATTGATTGACCCTTTGCCAGGGCTATCCGTGGACAAATTGTGATTATATTTTCAGAAGCAGCTTTTATTTGTGTTTTAAGAGAAGGAATTTAAGACCCCATGGATGTTATTACATGCAAATCATTTAAACTTGCATTTGTACTAGGAAAAGGAAAGCAGTACCCTTGCTTGTTACACTTACTTAGACAATGATTGGTGTTTTCAGTTGATGTGTTTGGCATTGGGATTGCAATAGAATGCAAGTCAAGGTGAAATTGGATATGGGTTGGGGAGCACATAAAACCAAGTGAAAATTAATGGCAGATTTATTATTTATTTATTTATTTATTTAACTTGAATACCACTTTATATTTCAAAAAATCTCAAAGTGGTTTACATTTCAACGAAAATCAATATAAATTCTACTTTTAATACAGTTGCTAATAATGACAATAATCCACATTTTAAGTAATGTAATTGAGCAATAAATCGCTAAACAATGTACAGAAAATGAAAACAAAGTGAATCATATACAAAACAAAAGAATATAAGTTATAAAATATATCTAAAAATTCACATGAATCTTACAAAAAAGCATTCTCACATCTAATATATAATAATATATATAAAGATAAATATATAACACTGCCAATTAAAAAATAATAATCCAGTACTTCATAAGGAAATGATTTTTTTTCCAAAGTAAAAACTGGCTTCATGAAAGTCTTAATCCACATGCAAAATGTTCGTAGTTGCCATATTGACATTAAAAGCATAAAGTAGATCAAAAGGAAGTGCAGCAATTAAATCAATGATGAACCAGGTAGTCACATAGTGGATACAAATAGATCTTGCTTCAAATGTTACTTTGCCAGACTTGCTGATGTATGTTGTTTGGAAATTTATAATAGTATCTATGATAAAAAGAATCTCCACTGCAATGTCACTGACAGTTGTGCTTCAAATTGTAGATAGATCATCATTGCCAAGAAAACAAACATTGCAAAAGTTATCAGAAAAGTTATCAGATGTAAAAGTTATCAGAAATTATACAGCCACAAGAGTGCCATTCTGATGCTTCCCATAAGCTCATTTCAAAACAAAACCTTACAAAACGTATAGTCCTGAACTAAGAAACACTTGCTTAACAACCCTCTACATTTTCATGGTGATACACAAAACAGTCAGAGAGAATCGAAGTGGGAAAAGAGAGAAAAAACCCAGACCCCTTTTGGACTTTTTTCTGTCAGAGTTCTCATAATCTGTTGAAATTAATTAAAAATCAGCCATGTTCACATAGTACCTGTAATCCTATTACTGACCTTGCTCCATACTCTAACCTTCATCTTCTGCAGTTTAAAAGTTAAAAAAAAATCCCTGGCTGATTTTTAATTAATTTAAAAACTTTAGCTTTGAACTCAATGATAACGTTGGGCATGTTCTTTAAAAACAAACTGTCAGTGTTCTAAAAGCCAGACTCACAGCTGCTTGGCTTGGCTTGGCCAATCAGGGGCCACACCCACACCAGACTTTATTTCCCTTTAGACAGTCATCGCTTCCCCCAAAAGAATCCTGGGAAGTGTAGTTTGTGAAGGGTGCTGAAGGGAGACTCCTATTTCCCTGACAGAGCTCCAGTGGCCAGAGTGGTTCAATAGTCAGCCGCTCTGGTTGTAGCTCTGTGAGGGGAATAGAGCATCTCCTAGCAACTCTTAGCAACCTAAATTAACTACACTTCCCAGGATTCTTTGGGGGGAGCCATGATTGTGTAAAGTGAAATATAGGTCTGGTGTGGATGTGGCGAGGGACAGCTTTGGTTTAAATTTGGGTGGGAAGCTACATGTGCCTGCTGTAGAATAAAAAGGTGGGGGAAACCCTGAGAAAGAATGCTACTGTTCACAATATTTTCCTTTTGGAAAGGAAAGTGGCTTCCCTTCTGCCTAATGCCCACCCACCCAATCTCCCTCCTCCCTCCCCCTCCCATTTCTGCCCTCTTCCTCCCCTCCCTGCCCCTTCCCCAGGTCAGGTTCACCTGTCCTAAGCATGATTGCACAGGAGTAAATCCCACTGAAGTAAAAAAGCATGCAATGATCAAACCTGCACTTCCCTCCTATCCCCTCCCTCTTGCCCCTTCCCTCCCCCTTCCTTTACCCCTCCCTTCCCCTTCCCATCCCCCTTCCCATCCCCGATGGTCAGTTTTACCTATCCTAACTTTGATTGCATGGGAGTAAATTCCATTGAACTCAATAAGCATGCAAATGATCAAACCTGCCATCCTCTCTTCCTTCCTCCCATCACCTCCCTTTTGCATCTTCCTCTCCCCTTCCAATCTCCTCCTTCTCTCTCCCCCTACTTCTACTCCCCTCCCCTCCCATTACTCTCCCCTCCCCCTTCTCCCCCATGGTCAGTTTTACTGCATGGGAGTAAATCCCACTGAACTCAATAGCATGCAAATGATGGGACCTGACTTTCCCTTCCTTCCCCTCTCCCTTCCTCCCCTCTTCCTTTTTCCTCCTCCCCTGTCCACTCCAGGCTTCCCTCCCTGTGGTCAGTTTTACCTATCCTAAGCATGATTGCATGGGAGTAAATCCCACTGAACTGAATAAACACGCAAATGATCAAACCTCCCCCTCCTGCCTCTTCCTCTCCCCCTCCTCCCCATCCCCTGTGGTCAGTTTCATCTATCTTAAGTATGATTGCAGGGGAGTAAATCCCACTGAATTTGATATGCATGCATAGGATCAATCCATTCTCAGCAAACTTGCACAGGATCCTATTTCTTACCTCCTGGATTAAAAAGCAGAGAAATTCCATAATAGGCAAAAAACCTTGTGGTTTAAGAATGTACCTATAGCCAACAAATATTTCTATCAAACTTTTAAAAGCGGGGAAATTGGGCAGCAATAGTGAATGCACCAGGGGAGCAGGAGACCTGACCTCCTCTCTGAGATATTGGACTGCCCTACAAATTTGTCAAACTGCAAACACAATTTGGGCTGGACTTTCACCGTCCAATCCACTTCCTGTGGAGCTTGGAAGAATTTGGTAACATGTGCCTCTGAGCATATGGTGAGTGGTGGCAACACCTGCAATCAGCCCAAAGAACAGAAACAAAGCATGTGCTGTGCTGGTCTTGTTTTATAGCAGGGAGGAAGCAACAATATTAAAACAGTTGATATAGTTCAGATAGTCACTTTAAATATGTTTGATTTACTTTGCAATTTTAGTGAAGTTTCCTATAGTAAATCATTTTCTTTTGCTTCTGTTTCTGTGAATATGTGAAGTACAGCAACGCTTTGCAACACTAAAAAAAAGCTCCACAAATAATTGTGTAACAATGGCACTGACTGTTCTGCAGAATAGTTTCCAATGGACATGAGGAGTGTCTCAATTTGCACAAGATAAAACAGTGGGAGGTAAAATACATTCTAGCAAAATTCTAGTGTGCTCTATATTTTTAATTGACCATGCCCACCTTTCCTTAAGTGGTGTAGTTTAAGCATAGCAGCCTGAAAACATGCACCTTGGGCAGGCGAAGTTTGTTTTTCCAACAGCTAGAGTCATTGCTTAAGTAGCAACATATTGTAATCCGTCTGATTTTACATCTAACTGCAGTTTCAGATTCAATTGTTAATGTGCCCAAAATAGAAATAGAGCATAACCTCCAGTTTGAAACAAAAAAGGTTGTCTTCACCATAACATTACATTATAAAGGCAATATAAAGGCTTTGAAATTAATAAAAATAATTTGACACAGATTTCTAGGGTGAATTGTAAGAGAAATATAATTTTCTAGGTTAGATTCTCTGTAGAAACAGTAGTAACTCAGGAAAGAAGCAAAGTAAGAAGAACACCAACAAACATCCAAAAATGTAATTCTCCATCTTTGGAGATGGCAGGTGTTGCCACCACGTACCATATGCTCAGAAGCACATGTAATCAAATTCTTCCAAGCTACACAGGAAGTGGATTGGACTGTGAAAATCCAACCCAAATTGTGTTTGCATTCTGACCAATTTGTAGGTTAGTCCAATATCTCAGAGAGGAAGTCAGGTCTCCTGCTCTCCTGGTGCTTTCACTATAGCTGCCCAATTTCCCTGCTTCTTAGAGTTTGATAGAAATATTTGTGGGCTATAGGTACGTCCTGAAAGCGAAAGGTTTTTTGCCTAGTAGTGAATAGCCTAATAGACTATACTCATCTCTTAGCAGCCCTTAAGTAACCATATTTTCCTTTATGTGTCATGCAGCATCTTCAGAGTAAATCATCAGTTTCACTTTGACTCCACATATTGAATATTAAATTATTTTCCCTCTTCTTGCTTCTAGTTTCAAAGGGCCCCTTCTCTGATAAGCTCTTTCTTGCCTCAATTCATTGTCTCTAATGCCATTTTCCTCAAACTTCATTTTCCACCTACCCTTCAGGTTCTCCTTTCTCTATTGATAGCTTATTCTGTAGCCACTCTACCTCTGGGCTTCCTCTCCTTTAGCTTCTGAATGTCCCAGGACCTCTTCCCTATTCTCATTTTGCCCACATGAGTTTTTAATTCCATCCAAACTGACAACTTCCCCTTTCCTCACAGGACAGCAAAATATATAGTTCCCTAAGGAACTGAGCATTCCTTGCCATCACATTCTCTTAGTGTGAGATGCTTTATATTAGGAAGAATTAAGGAAGATATATTGCACCTAAATAAAGAGGCAACTGTTTTGTTTTCTTAAAATATGGCAGGACATAAATTTTGGATCATAATTTTTGATAACCCTAGAATGGATTACAGTCTGATAAAATGCAGCTATTTAGAAGTTAAATGTTGTGCTGTGTATCTTCTTTCTTTAGGTTGTCACAAATATCTGTTTCCTACAGTTTTTTCTCTCTGTTTAGCTATAGTTCTGTTAAAAAAAGGAAGCGTTATGTTGATGCCACCTGATAAATAGATGGGAGAAGCACATCTGAGTTGGAATACAACTGATGTTAGCTTTTTCAATATTATTTCAATAATTTGATCTCCCAGAAAGCTATGTGGGGTAAAGTAACTGGATTTATTAATATCTGAAATTAAGCCAGATAACAGGAATTTTCACTTTTAATTCATATGACTTGGCTGTGGAAGTACTAGAAGTACATAAAGGAAACAAGAGGTTGATAAAACACTTTTTTTTACCTATATCATAAAGTTAATTATACCAATCTATAATAAAGAATATAAATTAAGAAATGTTTTATGGTATATTAGGTGGAATTATTTTTATGAAAATGGTTTACTCCAAGGAAACTGAAATTGATACATAAATCTGCTCTGTTCTGGCGGTAACTATTTGAAATGCAATCCGTATAGGTTTAATGTCTGTAGGCCAGCATGCTCATTTTTGCAAATGAGGTCTAGGTGCTACTAATACTGCTGCAACAGGTGCATGTAATTTACCTGCAGAGCTAGTCAAAATATCTTTTAATATGTCCATATTCAATTGAACCATGTGGGTGTATGACTCAAATTTTCATTGAAGTATTTTCTGTGTTTCTAGATTTTATTCCTGCCAGTATTAGAGGGCATGGAGAATAAACCTTGTTATTGCATCTTTGTGCTTGTCTCTGCCCTTTGGGAAGCAACTTAAACAGGGTATTGTCAGGAAAGCCAGTTTCTTCATCTTTATGTTATATATTAGGTATTTCTAATGCAATACACACTTTTTTTTAACTGAATACCTCCTTCACAAGTAGCACAACTTTGTAGAAAAGAGCTAGGGCTTTTCCCAATGAACACAGCATGCTTATATTGCCCTGAGCTTTGTTGCTGCTTTACAGAGCAAAATATGGGATCATGAAGAGAGAAGACCGCATGCAGAAATTATGTTTTAGTGTCTTGAAAAATACGTAGGGAATTCAAAAAGCAAAATATGTTGCAGAAATAAGAGTAGTGGGCCAATACTGTGCTTTTTCCTCCAAGCCTCCAGCAGGTTATGGGATTCTTTCAGCCAGCACTGTCTGTCACTGTAAATAGCTGTTCCCTCTTTGCCTTCCATAAACTTACCTTGTTCCTTTCATAAACTAGCACTGGTTTAATTGTAGTAAAGTGAAATATTTGGCTGTGGAATGTGAAGATCCCTGCTATACAATCGAACCTCTATCATGGAGGTTGTCACCCTAACTCATAGCAGCAGGTAAGTTACTTTTTGTTTCCTGACTAAGAATCTTCCAGAATAAGTTTTATGAATTGCATGACTAGTCTTTGTAGTTGAATAATTTCACAGTGGCTGAGGTTGCAGATTATTTAGTTTAAAGGTAAATAGAAGCAGACTACAACTAGCATTTATATGTTCCTTTAAGTTTGCAAAAGGCACAGATTCCAACCTTAAATGACCAGCTATATTCGGTCAATTTTATCCTGCAATGAGCTCTTATTAGTTGACAAAGAGGAAAAATTGTTATTGCATGTGGCTATCTGGCTGGGTGGTCTTCTAGGGGCTATAATCAACACAGTCTTTCCCATCAATATGCAGTTCAACACAACAAATTTATCTTATCGTGTGGTAACACCAAGGTTTTACTCTAAGAATTGTGAGAAATTGCAAATCAGTTTTCAAAAGCAAGCAGAATGAATTGCATTTAGACTTGGGTTCCTTTGTGACATATCAACTGTAAAGATTCCCCACAACACACTCACACAGACACACTTGCCAAGTTTGCCAGTTGGTTGTTGTGTTGGTCTAATTTTTTTAATTTGGGGTGGGTGGGAATTATTTCTCCACTGCAATAGATTTTATTGTAAGAATGAACCATAACGGCTAGTTTCAACAAATGAATAGTCAATTTATGACAAAGAAATGCATATTCGAAACAATATTGATAGACATTTAAAATTAATTTGGTGATTCGCAGACTGAAACTGTTAAGTACTGTTAGGTAAATTGCAGTGGCATATATGCACTGTTTAATATGTTGCATAAATTAAATAATTTTGAAATATTATGAATATCTAGCAAGTATGAAAAGGCTGACTCCTTAAACACAAAAGTGCATATTTGCAAAAGAAAACTGTCAAATATGGTAGAATATTATAGGTAATATTAACCAAGGTATTGCTTTCTATGGTTTCATTATTGTAACGTTCTGGAATGTTAAACATTAACTGGGGGGTAGAAGGGGGCCTTTTTTCTTCCCCTTCCCCCTTTTTTGTCTTCAATGCAAAATGAAGAATGACAACCCTCAGACTGTACCAGTAGAGTATATGCATGTGTATGGGCCTGTTTCTTTTCTGGGACTTGTGAGAAGGCTCCACTTTTATTATGCAGACAATAAGAAGACTTCAGAATTAATGTTCTGGGTATGAGAAGACATCCCACCCTACTTTCAGTTTTTAAAATACACGTCAACACTTAAGTTGGGTAGACAGCAGCACTAATCATATTAAGCACAGTCTCCAACTCACGGGGAATGCATAATTAATTCATTGTTTTAGAGGTGCTCATTTACTGGTCAAGGGCAAGCAGTCCATGCATAGCTCCCCATATGAGTAAAGAGAAGAAAGCCAGTGTGCTGTTCAGTGTGACACTGCCATTCCTTCTGTCCACTAAATCTTGTTTGTTACACCTCTGCCATGAGCCAAAACCATCAAGCAGTTTCCATTAAAGTGTTTGCCACGTAGACTGCAGTAGGGTAGTAAATGCTAATTCAGTGTCAATTAGAAAAATGCCTCTAATGGGGGGAGGGGGTGAACTTAAAAAGAGACACTTCTGTTGATTCATTGCTGAGTCTCAAGCTCCCTTCCCCCCTCCCTTCCCCATTCCACAGGCCTGTACACTGTATGCCTCTTTCAACACGTTCTGTTTATTATTTTATAGCAAGTTTAGGTTGGATGCACTTTGCTCTATCCTTTTATTTTATTTTAAATGTAATCCCCAAGTTTACTTCTGGACTTAAGTCCCTTTTAAAACCCTACTTCACAAGTGCATCGTTAAATTCCATGTCTTAACGGTTAAAAGGTTTAATATGAATTGAAACTGAATGCCAACATTAAAGAAAGCAGTGGTCATCTGAATTAATCCTGCTTAGTTTTTCTTCTGCATTTTGGGTGCGCATTAAACGTGTGCACATAGTTAAAGTAATGCATATAATATCTGCTTATGTAAACATGAACTTCATTAATATGGCTGGTCAAGTTCCAGATGAAAGACAGCTTATATCTGCTTCATCTCCATTACTTTTACATAGGCATCTGAGAAGCATTATGTTTTGACTGTCGCTGATTCCAGTGTAGTTACAAGAAGTGCGAGTATTGCAAAAGTTAGGTCTCACTGATTTTAATTGTGGATGGTTAAGTCCATCTTTAAAATCAGTGGGATTGGTATATTTGGAAATGGTGTATATACTAAGAATAAAAAAACATTGTAACCTATTGATTAGTAAAGCAGAATAGGAAGACAGTTTAGGAGTAAAAGTTGCTTCTATATCTGTTATATATGCCTTGGAGTATTCTTATTTCTAAATCTGATAAGCTAGCACATTGGTTGCATGCAATGATTTTTGAAGACTTTTGTTTTCAACCTTGAAATATCAAAACTTCATTACTAATTTTAATCACCTTAAAATCTTATTTTAAGATAATTACAAGAAAGGCATAATAAATTGGGAATACATAGAAATTGTGCATAAATATTCTGAACCAAAGCTCTGCTGACCCTCAAAAACACACATTTATCCACTTATTCCTATGTCAATAAATGGACTTTCTCATTTATTCCTTTGTTAAGTCAAGGGCTGTTTTTTATGCGCAATAAAAAGGCTTGTGCACTTCATTGTCCAGCATTGCTTTGAATGGGAAGGCTGTTGAGTGTGCAGGAGGCTAGTGTGTACATTGGAACTCTTGCTTGTGGAAGAGCCTTTGGAGCTGAAAAAACAAAGACATTTCTGTGATAACTTTCTTATGTACATAAAATGTATGTGTAATTACAATAGTCAGCATTTATATAATATATTCAAAGCACTGCATGCATATTATATCAGCAATCTTTACAGCAGCCATGTACGGTGGCCGCTGTTATTTCTCTGTTTCAGTGGGAAGGCTGATGCTGAAACAGTGGCTTGCCTAAAGCTATGTGGTGAGTACATGGTTGAGAAGAGAGTTGAATCAGGGTTTCCTGCCCACCGCTGATTCTTAATCACTATACTACCCCAACTCTCATTAACCATGCATGCATGGATATATAATATGGTGTTGTAATGTTTTCATAGTAGAACATAGCAGTACTGGATTGAATTAGAATATGACTTAAGTTCTATATATGATTTGGCTTGGTGTCACTTCAGGATATCAATGGTTTATCTGCGACCTAACATAGGTTTTATTTATTACTCCTGCGTTACTGTATAATGCATTTCTCTTTCAGAGTGTCAAAATTGTGCAAAAAACCCCCTCATCCCACCTTAATTTCTCGTCTTTCCCATGTTTGTGTTTCATTTATTTGAGCTACATTTCTAATAGAGGTCTTGCTTTTTAAACCAAGTGTGAGATTTTTAAATTGGAGAAGCAAGCCGCAAAGGGTTTTTTTTAAAAGAAACCATTGCCTGAACCTCTGCACTTACTGGATTCAAGTCAGACACTTTCTAATTTTTGCAATGGATAAACTTCGAAGACATGTCAGAAGAATTTGAAATTAGAACTTACATGGCAGTGTGTGCATAGATTGAAAAATAATTAGTCGTCTCAGCAGTAAGAAGCCTTACATGCTATGCTATGCAATTCACTAGTTGTGTGATGTATTGGTGCGTAAGACTTAAGCTCAGTAATATTGTTTATGTGGACAAGATGTAACTTGAAACCTCATCATTTTTCCAGTATGTTGAATTGCAGTAATAAAGCTTAACTGAATATGTTAAGGAACATCACACACAGGCACCCTGAAATGAGGGCAACAACTTAAGCTTGCTCTGTCCCACCTGTACTTAAGGTTTCCTGAAGTTAACACTGCCCTCTGCTGAGATAGACACATAGAATTGGGTCATTAGAGCTGAGGGCAGCTGTACATGGTGACAAACAAGATTGCTATGTGTACACTATTATCCCTCCACCCCACCCCCACTACTGTAGATGAAATACATTCATTTAGCCAGGCCCAATCAGGATTTCTTTACATTTCCCAAAGAGATGAAATAATATTCACCTTTCTTCAGGAAAAAAACTTCTAAGCAACTTCTATAAAAATTTACAATACAAATTGAAATACAGTAAAATGGGGTACTAAGACAGAAAATTAAAAGTGCAGTGAAGCAAATTAAATTTGCAGTGTAAATTTTTTTTAAAGCTGATAGGTCTAAAATGCCTAGGCAAATTAAAAATAAAAGGTCAAAAAACCAAAATGAATAAACCAGGAATAGGTGAGCCTCCTTGAGGAGGGAATAGCAAGAGTGGGGTTCCATGACTAAAAAGGCTCTATCTTTGGTTACCACACACCTTCTAGTGGTGGTGGAACTTTGAGAAAGACCTGTAGAACTTTCTTAATACATGGGTAGGTTCATGTTTGAGGAGGCAATCATATGTGTATATGAAACTACCTTATGCCTAATCAGACTATTGATCCATCTTAGTATTGTTGACTTTTACTGATAGCGGCTCTCCAAGTTCTTGGAGTCCTTGCCATCACCTGCTCCCTGTTCCTTTAAACTGGAAGGGCTAGCTATTAAACCTGGAGCTTTTTGTGCCCAAAGGTGAACTACTGGACTTAATAGGAGTGTGTTTATTTAAAATATTTACATAAAACACAAGCCATTGTATACATTCACCTTAGGAAGGAGAGTGTGCACATATTAGCAGCAAAGCAGGCCAGTCAAATAAGCATAACCTTCAAATGATGACAAAGGCTGTGAGAATTTCACATAGTTATTAGTGAATGTGTGTAGAGTCCAAGTGGAGTGTATGTATTGTGAATGGGCGATGTATGAAACACCATGTTTATGCTGCCAAGAACTGCACATTCCGTGGCATTGTTTGACAGGACAGTGTGCAAATCTATAAGTTCTGTTCATTTTTGCACATTCTCCGTTTTCAGAGAATATGTATAACCTCAAACAATTGTGCACATTCACCATTCAACTTGCATAAATTAACTACATGATGTATATCTTGTTTATACAAAAATGGATATCCCACTTTTTCCTTCTAAAGGCTGTGCTCAGAGCACCTAACAAGATATAAAACCAAATACAAAAATAACTATAATCCATAAGATAATTACTAGAGACAGCCAAGACTAGTAAAGAGGGCCCTAAGAGTCATACCTAACAGTATATTAAACACCACGAGAATCGTAAGATTGTCTAAAAAGAAACTTCTTCAAACACTGGTGGAACATAAGACTGAGAACAACATAACCCAGCTTCTTAAGGCTTGAGTTCATATAATGGGCTCTGCCACAGGGAAGGCCTTTCACATATTGCCTCCAATTGTGCCTCAGAAGGTAGTGGCACATACAAGAGGGCCACATGAGCTGATATTCCAGTAGCTTGGTCCCAAACTGTTTAGGGTTTTAGTGGTGATTGCCAAAATTTTGAATCATATTCAGGAACAAACTTGCAACTAGTGTAAATGTAAATGTACTGCCTTCAAGTCAATCCCGACTTCTGGTGACCCTACGAGTAGGGTTTTCATGGTAAGCGGTATTCAGAGGGGGTTTACCATTGCCTGCCTCTGAGGCTGAGAGGCAGTGACTGGCCCACGGTCACCCAGTGATCTCAGTACTTGGCATGCAATGTAGGCATGCAGGATATAATTGCATGGAATATTCATTGACCTTAGTGCAGCAGCTGTTAGTGCACACGGAAAGTACTATGTGAATTCAAGAAATCCCCTGTTCACTGGAGGTAGCAGCTTCATGAGGGAATCTTTGGCACATGAAGCTGCTTCCTCTGTTAATGTGAATAGGGAAACTTACTCTCTTGTGGTAGTTCAAAGTGAGTGCATTGAAGTACCCCTAGAGTTGAAGATCAGAACAATAGTAAACAAGTAAGGTTGTGTATTTGTGTTACAGTATTGCTATCAGAATTTTGGATCTAGGTTTAGAACTAATAGAAATTCAATATCTACCCTAACTTTCACTTTTTAAAAAAGCTATGATTGTAGTCTGGCTAAATGTTACCCTTTCTAACTTTCTGGTTGCTGAAAGTTTGGTGATCACTTGCCTCTGTAGCTTTCTGCTTATATGTCAGTGGGCATAAACAACTTAAACTTGGATTGTTGGCAAAGCTTGCAAAATTATGTACTCATTCTGTACTTCAAAGATTGAGATGTCTGTCTAATGCATCAGAATGTGTGCATTTTTATAACACATGAGTTTTCATAGAAGCCAGCAATGTCTAGGAAATATTTTACGGCCATCTCAACTATGAAGATTAAAAGTTTTTGTTATCTAGAATTTTAGAGAGTATAAGGTTCTGTTAGAAGCCTAACTTTGTTTTTCTGTGTGACCCACAGATGTTTTCATCTCCAAAAAGGGACACCATTGCTCATAAAAGGTGTTTACGGCATCTACTGTAGAACATATGTTGGTGCCACGTATTACTGAGAAGGGATTCTGAAATCCTTCAGGTTTATGGACCTGTAAAGTACTACTGAAAGAAATAGCCTGCAACTGTAACCAGTGGGGAGTATGTTTTCTTCAGTGGCAGCTCTGTAACTGGAAAAGAGTTTTCCTTGGCCTTTGTCGTAAATGTTCTGTTTTGAGGTGATCCTTATGTTATAATCTGCTCCACATAAAGCAGCCTTCTTATTTAGTCTATTATCAAATAAGAAAAACAAAACATACCTATTAAAATGTACCCCTAGAAATGTTGGGAGCGTTGCCTAATATCTTTGCTAGTTGTGTAAATGAGAGAGGCTTGAATTGCAAAGTGCAGTCTGACATTTTCAGCTGTACTAGCCAAAATATTCTAAATATTTAGAGTAGTTCATTTTAGTACTTAGAACGGCATACACCTTCAAATAACAAGGAAAAGATATGCACCCAACTGATATGTTGTTGGTTATTCTCCTCTTCTGAAGCTTGTCAGTTGTTGTAAACTAAATTCTTTGTAATCTCTTTTCCAAAAATAATATAGGGGAAACATATAATGGAGACATTTGGTGTTTTTTTAAAAAAATTGATGACTAGATACTAAAATCTGTTTTCAAAAATCAGTCCCATTATTGTGTTCTTTTTGGGTCGATATATTATTTTAAGATCTAAAAAGCTCTCTTGAGCAAGCTAGGAAATTGATTTGTTTTATTTTTTAAAACATGTCCTAAAAACTACAATTTTTTAATTCATGCACAAATGGATGGCTTTTCCCCATGATATACCACTTGTCACAAAGCGTCTGGATGAATTTCTTTTTATGTAATATGGCAGACTTGTGAATGTTATGTAAGTCCTTTTATAATTGTAGAGCAACCTTACAGGTAAAAGTTCTATATATCAAGCCACCTTTTTCAGTTTGCTGCTGCTGTGTTTTTCTGTACCAGTAACCTTACCTTTTTAACATGTGCATATCAAATATTTGTCATGTAAATTTTGTTATGTCTATATGTCTCCCTTTTTAAATATCTGATAATATAGTAGTGCTTCTGGTATTCTGCTTTTTTGTAACGAAGGCAAAATATGGAGTGCTTTTACAAAATATACTGTGTTGGTAATTTGGTTGTGTTCTGCATTTTAATGAGAAACTGCCTAGGATTTCTTTTTTTGCAGAGTCTGGCCATGAAAAAATGGTGATAAAGTCTAGCTGTGTTAGATAGCAGTAGTGTAAAGGTTGTGAACATGTCACTTAATGGGCACTCTGCAGACAGCAACTATTTTAATTGCCTTGAGGTTCAGAAGAAAGTATGACCATTACTAACATAGAGCCCATTTCTAAACGTGATTTCAAAAGTGATCCTTTTCCCATTGAGTTCAGTAGGATTTTCTCCTATGACTTCAGTTAGTTCAGATTTCAGCCTTAGGCAAAGCTGAAAATATTAAAGTGAATACCATGTGAAAAATAAAGCCAAGGAGAGAGCTTGCTCACTTGTGATATGAACTCCCTGACACACACACACACACACACACACACACACACACACACACACACACACACATTCTACTTATGTATAATGTAAATGATATATTTAATATGCAATTTTCTATACTGATCTTTGTTAATCAGCTTAATTTAGCACAATTGCACATTGTTTAAATGTGTGGATTTACACCAGGAGTATTAAAATGCAATCCTGCAGAACAAAAATGCTGATTGCATACTTTAAATCAAAGGAAGGTGGTCAGAATTATTGATGGCACTTGTCTCTGTTTTTGTAAAAGTGAGTGTTATGATGATGAATCCTGTAACTTTTACCTTCCAAGATTTTTCCAGAACTCGCATCTTTTGTAGCAGTGTTTCACTTGTTGTTAGTGGAAATTTAACATTGATTCAAACTTTTGTCATAGTTATTAACATTATCTGGGCCTCTCTTGAAATATTTGGCTATTTTGCATTAGTTCAGTCTCATTTTAGTACGGGAAGTGACTGGTTAAGTGCACATGTTACTGCGGTTTTCCTTTGTGGATCCATATGCAAAAGCAAGTGTAAACCTAGATGAAGAATTTGTTTTAATGCTTGGCATGATTTAAAACCTCATCGTATGGAATTTAACAACAAAATTCCTAATGATTTTTAATCAGAATATTTAATGAACTTTTATTATCTCTAATAAAAAAATATTATAAGAGGTTTTTTACAAAACTCCTTGAAATTCAGAAAAGCTAATATATATGTTTGTTAAAATTATCTGAAATTTTAAAAGCTGCTAACATTTAATTTGGCCACCTCTGGAAAGTATCAGTCATAGCAGTGAGAGGCTGAGGCTGCAGTCTTATTTGAATAAGTTGACTAAGTTTTACCATACGTTAATGGAATGCAACATGCCTTCCCCCTGTCCTCCCATACGTTCTATTCCACACTAGCTCCACTTTTTATAAACAGTGAACTATCTTGTATGGGTGGTATTCTTTTTTAAACTTAGACATGCCCAATTTGGCACCTTATTAAGTACTTCTGTTCCTACGTTATTAAAGTAATCTGTGAGTTTGTTTTATATCTGCTGAATTAATAGGAATTGCTATGCATGTTGACACTGGGCAGATGTTCATTATTCACTGGTGAAATTCATTTCTTTGGATTGTAGGTTGTGAGTCAGCAGATTATTGCCCATAATATCTGGCTCTTCATCATGGAGACCAGAGGTGAAAAGTCACACATCTCTAAACTTGCTAATTGATTCCATTTTAAAAAGTTTTAATTTCATTTTGCAAATAAGTTACACCAAGGTGAAAAGTTCTAATATACTTTTATGAAAGCGAAGAGTTTCTAGGTAAGTATATTATCACCAAAGAGAAGTGACTAATTAGTCCTGCCCTGCAGAATAATATGTATGATGCCCAATACTGTGAGCATTCCCATCATCTAGCTAAGACTTCTCTCATATGTAAAATTGCTTATGCTCAGGTAATTGCAATCTAGTTTCTTATGTATTTGTTGGAGGTAAATGCAATAATGGTGATTAAATCCTCTACATTGATTTTTTTCTGTTCATGAAGTGCTTGTGTAACATCTTACTTGTTGAAAATCTATCCTTGTTTAAATCACCATTATTTTTATCATTAATATTCTTGGTATTTCTCTCCATTGCTCTCCAGGTAACGTCTGTTTAAAAAATTGTTCCCGAAGTAAATAGGGCAGATTAACGGGTTACATTGCTAATTCATCTCAGTAAAGCAGTGTTCAACTTTTACAAAATTTTAATATATTTCATTGAGCGCAAACCTAGCCTGTGTTCTTGAACATTTGCCCCACTGAGTTTAATGTGAATTACTAAAGCAACTATTCTCATGAATTACAGCCATTAACATTCAAAATAACTGAGCAAAATGTCTAAGGGATTACCTAAGATGACAGTACATTCTGGCATTTGACTATGATTAAAATTTTCCATTTTTTGTTTGTTTTGGAGAAAATGTGTCACGTGGACACACACCACTTTAAGGATAACCATTTTTCTGAGAGAGACTTCTGTGACCATTGTTTGACATTATTATTATTGATAATAATAATAATAATAATAGAATTTATATCCCACCCTCCCTTTCATAAGGTGTGCACTTATGTGATAAAAACCATGTTGTTAGCATTTAGATATCATTATCATTCTTTTAATTTTTACCCAGTGGTCTCTAGGCAACTCCCAACAAATTAAATAACATACAATATAAAACAGATGTAAAAACATACAATATAAAAACTTAAAACCCAAATAAAAAGAGAAAATGGATACAAAAACTAAAAAATTATAAATATATTTAAGTTACTTGGTTGCTGAAATCTACTGTCAAATATGTGTGTTGGCTGAGAAGCAAGCAAGGTCAATTTTTTAAAAAAATTTGGAGACAGTAAATTTTCCTACCTTATTCCTCCTACTGCACAATATCTTAAAGTTTTGTATTCTCCAAAAGGTGTGATATAGGTCTGTCATCTGGGACATGGCGAAGAAAATAAAACTGTAGAAAACAAAATTGTCTAGTGTGTGTATGCATGCATGCCTGTCTACCTTCTTCAGGAAAATATGCAGTCTCTGTTCATGCTTCCTTAAGAACATGGGACCAAAATATACCAAATTATGGAGTTTGTGGGGTCTGAAAGGAAAGTTGTACTGATAAAATATATTCCCAGCTGTAGGAGCAATCCAATTCAGAGGAGGCTGGCAGAAGCGGAGCTGGCGGAAGGGGCCAACACATCCTACCTGCATTCAGGAGCCACTGGGAGGGGAGATCTCTGACTAAGCCAGCAGGCTTGGCAAAAGGAAAAGAACATCATGTTTCCTTCCACCACCTTTTTCCCGGCTTATCGGCTGCCAGGACTGGGGGCTGGGGGCTGCAGGACTGAGCCGAATGGGCTCAGAATGCAGTGTAAGTCTCTCTTCCCTTGGTTCTGCCCCCAATACCTCCCAGAATGCCCCTTTTCAGGCCTTCTGATGGCTCCACTTGTGCCCGTCTCAGCTGAACCAGCTGGACCCAATAGGGGGACATTTATGTATGTATTTAATAATATTCAGTCAAATAATTCCTCCTCCCAGTAGGAGCCCAGACTTCTGCTGGAGGGGGGGGCAGGCCAGGATCGCTAGTAATCATAGGATAGTATATGACTATTTCATATTCAGAACAAACCCATTGAAATCAATGGACTTAAATCCACTATGGAATTGTTAGTCACAACTAACTTAAATTAGTTGTGACTAACAAGTACATTTATTTGAATGGATCTATCCATCATGACTTCGTGAGAGGTTTGTCACTTTGGACAGAGTAGGAAACTATGGTTAATTACAGAATTTCTGGTTTAATTCCACTTTGCCCAAAGGAAGGGACAAGGGGACTACCTATTTGCAGAAGAGTCTCATTCAAACTCTGCTTAATAAGCCAAGAAACTATCATCCAAACTGAGCCAATATGTTAGGCTGCTTTGATTTGATTCTGTTGTTAGCCATCCACTTCAGGATCATTTTATTGTTTGCTTTTATTGTTTAGTTATTTGAAATATTTTATTAACATGTATTTTATTAAAAAGTATACTTCTCAGGGATCAGCAGACATAAGGATTTTTTATTACCTCTTACTGCAACAATATTTCTTTTCTCCACTCCCAACAGTATATTCAAGGAAACCAACATTATTTCCTCCTACACTTTCATTTTTCTCAAACATCTGATAGCTATTTGTTTTTAATCACCCTTACAGTGTACCCTCTAACCCACAACCATTTCAATGTGTATTGGTGGAGAGGGCTGTGTGTGTGGATTGGTTTAAAGTATATATTTCCAATTTATCCTACAATCTTTATTGTTTCCTATGGCACAGTTTTTTTCTATTTGCACATGCATACAGGAAGCTGAGAAACTCTTTAAAAGTCTCTGGAAATTTAAGAAAAAAACTTTGACTACAAGTAGGTATAAAGTTCCATAGTCCTAGTAAATTCTCATGTGACTTTTGGCATTTGCCTTATATTTCCCAAAGAATATTCATTAAAATGCAAGGCTGAAATTTAAAGAACAGCATGGTAGATGCTAGTACTTTTGAGCTGTTCACAAGTTATCCAGCAGTATGCTTGCTGTTGGAAAGTGGAACTGTGGCTATAATACAAACTAGGAAGCTGTGTCTATGAAATAAAATGTAAATGTACTGCCTTCAAGTCGATTCTGACTTATGGCGACCCTATGAATAGGGTTTTCATGAGGCTGAGAGGCAGTGACTGGCCCAAGGTCACCCAATGAGTTTCATGGTTAGGTGGGGATTTGAGCCCTGGTCTCCCAGGTCATAGTCCAACACCTTAACCACTACATCACACTGGCTCCTCTATGAAATAAACCCTGGCAATTTTGATATGTCATTGTCACTATTGTACCCCCGTGTCCTGTTTTTAAAGAAAGTGACTGGTCATTTGTTCTGTTGCAGTCCATTGTAATAATTTAATTCATTGTACACAATTAAATTAACATATTTAACATATTTATTAACGACTTGGATAAGGAGATACAAAGCATGCTTATCAAATTTGCAGATGATACAAAGTTGGGGGGCATAGCTAATACCATGGAAGACAGAAAGAAAATTCAAAGGGACCTTGATAGGCTGGAGCATTGGGCTGAAAACAACAGAATGAAATTCAACAGGGATAAATGCAAAGTTCTACACTTAGGAAAAAGAAACCAAATACACAGTTATAAGATGGGGGATACTTGGCTCAGCAGTACGACATGTGAGAAAGATCTTGGAATTGTCATTAATCACAAGCTGAATATGAGCCAACAGTGTGCTGTGGCTGCAAAAAAGGCAAATGCTATATTAGGCTGCATTAACAGAAGTATAGTGTCCAAATCGCGTGAAGTACTAGTTTCCCTCTATTCAGCACTGGTTAGGCTTCATCTTGAATACTGCGTCCAGTTCTGGTCTCCGCACTTCAAGAAGGATGCTGACAAACTGGAACGGGTTCAGAGGAGGGCAGCAAAGATGATCAGGGGACTGGAAACAAAGCTCTATGCGGAGAGACTGAAAGAACTGGGCATGTTTAGCCTGGAGAAGAGAAGACTGAGGAGAGATATGATAGCAGTCTTCAAGTACATGAAAGGTTGTCATATAGAGGAGGGCCGGGATCTCTTCTTGATCATCCCAGAGTGCAGGACACGGAATAATGGGCTCAAGTTGCAGGAAGCCAGATTTCGACTGGACATCAGGAAAACTTCCTAACTGTTAGAGTGGTATGACAATGGAACCAATTACCTAGAGAGGTAGTGGGCTCTCCGACACTGGAGGCCTTCAAGAGGCAGCCATCTGTCGGGAATGCTTTGATTTGGATTCCTGCATTGCGCAGGGGGTTGGACTTGATGGTCTTATAGGCCCCTTCCAACTCTACTATTCTATGATTCTATGATTTCTTCTTACATTCTAGTTTTAAGGTTTTTTTCCTGGTCAGTTTTGTGTTATTTATGGGCCTGTTCAGTGTCTAGTAGACATCTTTTGTGTGGATGTTTCATTCTGAAGCTTATGTCTGTAAGATATAATACAAACAATACACAAACACTCACGTACTGAGAAAAGTTGATCTTTTTACGGTGCCAAAAACTTTCTGTCTTGGACAGCATGTACACTAAACATACATGTTTAGGAAAGAGGGGTGTTTAAGAGTTTATGGAGAGAGGGGATTAGGTTTTCACGTTCCCTGATTTCTCTTACTGTCCTTATTTTAAAAAATAAAAATTCAGATATGCATGTGAAAGTACTGCAGATGTGATATTGAATATCTGATGTAAATTGTGTGAATTTTATTTTTGCCTACGTCTCATCATCCTTTCTTAACCTCCTAGGGCAGTAAAGTAAAAAACATTGTTTCATGAATAGGTTACAATGCTGGGTCAAGCTGAGTGAAATAGTCACTCACCCAGAACTCTGATCTAAGATCCTGTTCCTACAGTAGAATTGGCTGTGCAGGAAACCAGCCATGGTCATTTAAAACGTTAATATTCTTTTGTCTGAACCCTGAGCATTGATAGCAGTTGACCATACTCCATGCAAGGGCATAACATTTGAATTGTACAGTATAGTCAAATTCCTCAAAAACATATGATTCAGGTCTACGTACATTGGATTTTTTTAAACATCCTATTCAGACTTTATGCCCACATGCTGGTTGCCTGGCAAGATGGGTTTGCCTGGATGGGAAAGGCATGATAGTACTCCTACTGCATGTAGTGAGAATATTGTAGTGAGGATAAAGTACTGTCTGATCTGATCCTTCATAGGCCTGTGGAAATTAGCTCTTGTGTTGTTGGAGATGAAGATAAGGTAGAATATTGAGGACCACTGAACATGATTCACTGTGCTTTTTTTGGATGATTTGGAATATGGGAGAAATCTTGTTCAGCAAAGATTTTAAAGAACAAATATATTGTGGGTTGGATCTTTATGCCAACAGAGGGAGGGGAAGATTACTCTTGCTAATTCTCCCCTCTCTCTGTAGCCCCCAGCACCACTCCCACACTGTTCTGGAGCCTTCAACAGCAGTGTGGGATGCAGCACTGGGGGCTGCAGGAGGAGGAGAATTAACCGCAAGTACTCTCTCCCTTCCACAAGAATCCTCTTCTAGATCAAAAGCTTTCCATGGATGGGAGGAGTTTTCCATCTGCAAAAAGCAAAGTGTGGATCAAATTCATTATTTTGCACAGAAATTAACTTTGGATTTAGTGATTTAGTTTGTAACCTTTATATCTGTTCCTGTATAACATGCCTACTTTGAACAAAACCTATTCAGGTCTGTGCAGTGCAGTTCTAAGAGCTGCACTCTGCTACCATTCTGCAGGTGCAAGGGATTTTAGTCCATGTGACAAAAATGCCTCTTTCTATCCTGGACCCTCCAGCCCCCCACAAACCTTCAAAGTTAGTTCAAGAGTTGGGGGATCTTCTGGAGCAGTTTTGAGGTGGTTTGGAAGGAGGAGAGGAGCCCTGGTGACACAGCATTGGATACAACCTTATTCAGTGTGCCTAGGATTGTAGCCTGGTTTACAACTGCTCTGTCCCCCATGTTGATTCATAAGCATTTTGCTGAGAAATGTATCTCTTCTGTTTACAACAATTAAACATTTGCTATTTGAATAGGAAAGAAGAAAAACATTCTGCATGTGAGCAAATTTTTTCCCTTTTATGTGTTGCCTCTTATATTTGTGGCACTATTGTGGTTATGTGCCTTCAAGTCAATTACGACTTATGGCGACCCTATGAATCAGCGACCTCCAAGAGCATCTGTCATGAACCACCCTGTTCAGAGCTTGTAAGTTCAGGTCTGTGGCTTTTATGAAATCAATCCATCTCTTGTTTGGCCTTCCTCTTTTTCTACTCCCTTCTGTTTTTCCCAGCATTATGGTCTTTCTAGTGAATCCTGTCTTCTCATTTGGTGTCCAAAGTATGATAACCTCAGTTTCATCATTTTAGCTTCTAGTGATAGTTCTGGTTTAATTTGTTCTAACACCCAATTATTTGTCTTTTTCGCAGTCCATGGTATGCACAAAGCTCTCCTCCAACACCACATTTCAAATGAGTGGATTTTTCTCTTATCCACTTTTTTCAGTGTCCAACTTTCACATCCATACATAGAGATCGGGAATACCATGATCTGAATGATCCTGAGTTTAGTGTTCAGTGATACATCTTTGCATTTGAGGACCTTTTCTAGTTCTCTCATAGCTGCCCTCCCCAGTCCTAGCCGCCTTCTGATTTCTTGACTATTGTCTCCATTTTGGTTAATGACTGTGCCAAGGTATTGATAATCCTTGACAAGTTCAATGTCCTCATTGTCAACTTTAAAGTTACATAAATCTTCTGTTGTCATTACTTTAGTCTTTTTGACGTTCAGCTGTAGTCCTGCTTTTGTGCTTTCCTCTTTAACTTTCATCAGCATTCGTGTCAAATCATTACTGGTTTCTGCTAGTAGGATGGTATCGTCTGCATATCTTAAATTATTGATATTTCTCCCTCTAATTTTCACACCTCCTTCATCTTGGTCCAATCCCACTTTTCGTATATGTTCTACATATAGATTAAACAAATAGGGTGATAAAATACACCCCTGTCTCACACCCTTTCCGATGGGGAACCAATCAGTTTCTCCATATTCTGTCCTTACAGTAGCCTCTTGTCCAGAGTATAGGTTGCGCATCAGGACAATCAGATGTTGTGGCACCCCCATTTCTTTTAAAGCATTCCATATTTTTTCATTATCTACACAGTCAAAGGCTTTGCTGTAATCTATAAAGCACAGGGTGATTTTCTTCTGAAATTCCTTGCTCTGTTCCATTATCCAACGTATGTTTGCAATATGATCTCTGGTACCTCTTCCCGTTCTAAATCCAGCTTGGACGTCTGGCATGATATTTTGCAACTTAGATAATATATTATTATAGCTATTCTTCTATCACATGCCCTGGGTTTCACTAGGATGTGTGTGTTTGTGTGTATGTGAAGCTTTTAAGAACATGTAGTGAGTGAGATAGCTTGGCGAAATACTGTAAAATGTGGAATGCTATAGCCATTGTACATGGCAGAGTTTTTATGTGGTTTTTGCAGGGTATTTACAGAAAAGGGATGGCTCACACAGCAAGTTTTTAGATCTTTCAGCGGTTCTTTCTGTGGCCCCACATACGTCCATCTAGTATGTTAACTAATAAGACTATGTTGTCTTCATTTGATATGGATAGAGAGTGACAGACCGGGGACTGGTGATGATCTCAGCAGTTGGCAGGATCAAAGACAAACGGTAGAGACCACAGGTACAGCTGTTGAAAGCTGTCAGAATCTTGCCTTATTTCCTGCTTAGATGATTTTCCATGATAGTCTCCCTTCATAGCTGGAGACCTTTCAGAGTCCCAACATGTGTTCTCCTAGAGTTTCTCAGCAGAATCATGTGGTGTTTTCTCTGGAAGCATGGCCAAGATTTTGAACTTTGTTTTGCTTCACGTGCAAACATCTGTGCTTTCATTCCTTCAACACCCTAAACCTTTGCTCACTCTGTGTTGCTAACATTTATCCAACTTTTCCAGGCATGTTTTCCCAGTTGTTTCCCTTGTGGGTTTATGTGGCATTTCATTTGCTTGCAAAATGTCTCTTAGTAAATAGCATCCCTCTCTTTCCTTCCAAACTATACTTCTTATCTATCATATACAGATATATATGTAATTATAAAGAAAGTTAAGTAGTATTCCAGCAGTTAAGTGTCATCTCATATGCTATGAAAGTTCCTACACAAACACTGCCATGGTATACAATTAGAACCACAGTATACAATATTAGAAGTTATTTAGGTGTGGAAATATGTGTGTCATATAACATGTACAGTATTCTCAGTATTCTTCGTTGCAACATTTCCACTGAACAAGGGGCAATTAACTGTAGTACCTTCTCTATTCATTTCACTGCTGGAGTCAGATTGGTACACACAGTTGTGATGTACATGCAAGTCCATCCTTGGTATTCAAGTTCATGAAACACTCTGTGGAGTTTTGGCTCACAGTGATTAGATATTATTCTAAAAGCTAACAATCTAAAATAAATAATATGAGATACTAAAGATCCAAATGCAAGAAAACATGGGAAGACATGATAGCCATTCACCTCACCTGACCTACCATTTGCTCCACATGTTCAGCTATCATCTTATAGAGCTGGGGTGGCTCCCCAGATGTCAGTAGAGTATAAGTCCCATCATCCCTGACTATTGGCCATGCTGGATAGGGCTGATAAGAGTTGGAGGCCAACCACCTCTCTATAGAGTCCTCTTCGTCCTATCAATCCTTGCACTGATATAGTTACCCTGCTCATCTGAATCCCATGTGCTTTTCAAGTGCATTGTTTTCTTTAAAAATCTGTCAATTTCCATGTTTCTTTTCCCACTCACTCTCCTCCTATCTCTTAAAAAAAACCAAACTCCTGCTAGTATAGGATAGTTTCTTTTCAAATGCGTATCTTTTACTATTGTTAGCCCCTATTGCTTGCAGAGGGCTTCTCCTGTGGTGCAAGCCTAACAACCTGACTCCTTTTGCCAAGTTGCTGCTGCAGAACTTCATTAGCAGCTTGGAAGTCTTTATTCAAGCTGGAATTGGCCAAGTACCTCTTTAATAAAGACCTTGATTTTTCTTTTCTTCACCCTTCCAGTTTCCATATGTGGTGCGATCAACATTTGGTTTCAACTAGGCTTACTGATGCTAGTCTCTGGTGTGATGGTAACGTTACCAGAATAGAGTTGACAACACGTGCATCAGTAAGCAACCTTCTTTCTGTTAGGAACATAGGAAGCTACCGTATACTGAGTCCGACCATTGGTCCATCTACCTCAGTATCATTGATGCTGACTGGCAGTGGCTCTCCAGGGTTCCAGAGAGGGCTCTCTCCCAGCCCTACCTGGAGATGCCAGGATTGAATCGAGGACCTTCTGCATGCCAAGTATTTGCTTCATCACTGAAGCGTGGCCCATTTTCTTTATTATTTGCTGTTGTCTAGCCTGTATATTTTATAGCCTGATCCTAAGAGTTAAATTTATTTCCAGTTCTGTCTACTACTGTAGCTAAAATTTTATTGTTTTGATTGATTGATTGTACTTTTTTGTATTAATATTCTGTTCACTGCTTTGGGGGTATTTGGGCCAAAAAAGTATATAAATAAGCCATAATATAATATCATATATCATATCATATCATCTCTGTTAGAATGTATAGGTATTGATATATTGAAACACTGCACTCATAAAACAAAACAGAAATGCATGCTCAGCCTGGCACCAGTGGTCAACCAGGTTGGGCCCTGGCCAAGGTCCCCTGTAGCACTGAAGGGCCCCTCCTTAAGCTGGGAGGGTGGAGCTCCTGATCTGTGTTAGCGTCAGATTGCAGGACCCAGCGACTGACATTAGTGCAGACTGCAGAATAGGAACTCCCAGGCAACACACACAATACAGGCGGTGTGGGCTTAAATAAGCCTGCCCACCCCACCTTCCTCTTGTGTTAGTGTGCACACCTGCCATCACCTATGATGGTGGCGAGGGTGTCTCTAAGAGGTAGATGCCCATGCTGCCATCATGAGTAAGGACACCCCGTGGAGCTTGCACACTGATGTGGGATGTAGGTGGAGTGGGCCTATTTAAGCCCCACATTGCCTGTATCGGGAGGGGTACTGGGGAGTATGATGCTGTGGGTTTGGGGCAGGCTGGTGCCCAAGGGCCTAGTCATGCCTGGTGCTGGCCCTGTGTATGCTTTGAACTATTGGAAACTTGATTCCTTAAAGGCTTTTTCTCTTGTTGCCTTTCCTTATTTATACCATGTTAGATTTCCATATGATAAAAATGGCAGAACTCTCTTCTGAATATTTATGCTTCATCCTGCAAATGTTCTGCAAATCTTTGCATATAATGCATAAATCTGGTTATAAATGTGTGTCTCTCTGTGTGAGAGAGAGAGAGACAGACAGAGAGAACAACTCAATATACCTTTTAGAGCTACAGTGTGTAGTGTACATTTCACATGTTAGGGGTGCACAGGAAATGGAAACATACAAAAGTTCAAACCCCTGCAATACTTCTTCTCATAACCAATTCCCCTATCACATTAAATTCCCATAAAGCACATGCCAGTTGCCTCTCTTGCCATCTCTGGAGGTAGGCGGGCATTTCTAATACAGTGTTTTGCTTCCCTCTATATCACAAAGTGGTAATATATTGGTTGATGACAAAACCAACAGGTGCCAGGACTGCTGGGTACTGAAGCTATTTGGCACAATGCCTGCAATCATACAGTGCATATATTGTATGTCTGTTGGTTTTGTGTGTTTCTATGTCCTTTTGAGAGATGGGATAACCCAGTTGAAATACATACTTAAACTCCTGAGGGATTCGATGTGTTTCCTTTGCCTTACAGTTCAGAATTTTACAGGTTTTGTTTGGGGATTCTCGGATTGCTTAATGATTTGTTCTCCCTTTTTTGCCCAGATGTGTATAATAGCTGTATTTGAACCTTTCTAGGTTTGCCAGTTTTATTACTCAACATATGGTATATCCCTTTATTTTTGTCTGCTATGTCATTCCTTTGCTGTAGGGGCCCTGTACAATATGCTGGGGTTTTGCTTTAACAATTTGACTTCTAGAATCTGATATGTAATCTTTTTGTTGTGATTTAAGGTGGGGAAGATTGAGAGATGTTTTAGGAATGGATGAAGGTGTTATTTACGGATGGCTTTCTTTTTTCCCCTCTTGCATTGATGATTATTATAATATGGCTTTCCAAGACGTGATGCCAGGAACCTTTGAATTTAGTGTAACAGTTTCCAGTTGAATTACTAGTTTTTATAATTTTTTCTGATCATTACATTCATATGGCCATTACCCAAAAGCAGGCAATAATTTATGTATATTAGTGAAAGCATTGAGATCTTACTTACAAACATGGGTATCAAAATCTTTAGGTCACTTATGCAACGTGCAGCTGAAATTGGGTGTATATGTAGCCCAGTACATTCTGATTATTATAAGTACTTGAAACAAGAAATATGGATGTGACTTACAATAATGGCAAGCACTCCCTAGATAGATCACATTTTCCTAGCAGAATGAGAGCCAGCCTATAGTGGGTTAATGTGTCCTCCCACTTGCTCAGACAGGAAACCATGTGACCAATTTGTCACTTTCTCCACTCCCCCCTCTCCAGTTTAGTTTCCTGCCTCAGCCTGTGCAGACATCCCTCTTGATCCTGTTTCTTACGGTTGTGCAGAGCCCTATGTCTATTTGTTCTGATACTTTTTCATCTATTCTCATGTTACTTGCTCACAAGGCAGCTGATGTAATGGAATTGGCACAGCTACTAGGGATGATGATATCCTGCATGGACCTGGTTTCCTACCTCTTCAGGACGCCATATCACACAGGGAATACACACAGATCCAGCTGACACTTCACCTTCACCACTCATTCCTATGATGGCTCAAAAAACAAGAATCTTAAGTGTAGGGATTCCCCTCAGAGACCTGTGATTAAGATGGATCCCAGCTTGCAGGGGTGGAGGGCTCATTGCCAGAACCTCATAACACAAGGTCAGTGGTCAAAGAAGGAGGCTGTCCACAGCATAAATTGGCTAGAGCTCCGGGCAGCACACTTAGCACTCAGGCATTTTGCAGAACACATGGAACTCAGGCCTATACTCCTTTTGACCGACAATTTGAGCATGAAATCTCACATCAGTCATGAGGAAGGATCTTGATCCAGATCCCTGCACAAGGAAGCAGTGAGCCTATTCTCTTCAGCAGAGACCCACCTCACATTCATAATGCACAGCACATAAAAGGGGAGTTTAATCAGAGAACATATTATCTCAGTCGTCATTAGATAATGCCCAGAGAATGGGAGCTAAGCAGACAAGCTTCCAATTCATACAGACACACCTAAAACACCCAGTTGTAGACCTCTTCACCACGCTTCAGAATGCCAAGACCAAGAATTCTAGTCACTCTTCCAGGGCCCCCAGGCAGAGGGCATGGATGCTCTCAACACTCCGTAGCCAAGGAGTCTGCTTTATGAACTCCCCACCTTTTCCCTTCCTAGCAAAAGTGCCACACAAGATGTGCCAAGAAGGGGAACATCTGATCCTTGTAGCCCCCTTCTGGCCCAGAAGGGCCTGGTTCTCAGAAACTCTTCACCTGGCAATAGGACCACCTCTACTCCTGCCCTTGTCCCCTCACTTACTGATACTCAAGGCCAGACTCAGCACCCAGACCCAGCTTGGCTCAAGTTAGCTGCATGGAGATTGAAAGGATCCAGCTGTTAAAGGTGGGCTGTAGCCCAGCAGTGGTGGAAACCATGCTGTACTACTAGAATTTGAGGCTACTGAGAGGGCCTTCATTAGATAGTGCTGTAGAAAGCAGTAGACAGTTCCCAGATTGGTGTTCAAGAGGTCTTGCTTTTTCTGCAGTTGGGACTTGAACAGGGCATTAGACCCAAACATCAGATGTCAGTACTTTCGCCTGTGATATCCTACACAGGCTCCAGACCATTTAGTTCTCATCTACACATTAAGAGATTCCTTAGAGGCACTACTCTGCTATCACCTCCAGTGGTACACAGGTTCCCTTCATGGGGTCTGTATACAGTTCTTAAGGCATTGGCCAAACTGCCATTTGAACCACTGTGTCCGGTGCCTCTCTGCATTCTTGTGTTTAAAGTAGCTCTTTTGGTTGCAGTTATGTCAGCTCGTACTGGGAGGAAGGGTGGGATATAAATTTAATAATAATAAAAAGAATCTCAGAGCTCAGGGCCCTATCAGTCAGCAAGGACCTGTGCATCTTTTGTAAGGACAATGCAGTGCTGTGCCTGGATCCCACATTTATTCCCAAAGTGAATTCTGTATTCCACAAGGCCCAGGAACATATCCTTCCCTCTTTTTGTCCCCACTCTACCCATTCCTTAGAGAGAGCCTGGCACACTTAAGATGTTCGGAGAGCACTCAACATTTATATTAATAGATCCAAACATTTCAGGAACTCTCAATTTATTTGTGTCTTTCCATCCTAGATCCTTGGGACAGAAGGCTTATGCCCTCACGGTGGCCACATGGATCAGGGCCTGCATAGCCATAGCTTATGAAGTACAGCATCTCAGACCTCCTAGATATATTACAGCTCCTTTGACTAGGCCAGCAGCCTCTGTGGCTGCACTGGCAAAAAATGCCATTGTTACAGCATGGACATCTCCATCCGCTTTTACATGACACTACAAGATTGACTTGCAAGCTTCCATGGAAGCAGCTTTTGGTAGGACAGTGCTGCAGCATATGGTTCCTCTGTAGTGAGTGGCTATTCAGCATCCCATCCTAGGCACATAAGGCTCTGGTACGTCCCACTGTAGGCTGGCTCTCATTCTGCTAGAAAAATGAAACATTGGGAACTTGCTGTGAATGGGCTTTTTCTACCAGAAGCTGGTTAGGGAGAACGCCTCTTTGATTTCTATTTCTCTAGTTGCCCTTATTGTTCTGTTCTTGTTGCTTGTTACACTAGTCCATATAATTGTTGTGTCTAAAACAGGAGCTAACTGCTAGGCTTGGACATGGAAGTAAACTGAAAGGAAGAGGGGAGGAAGTGACAAAAATTGGCCACATGGTTTCCTGCCTGGGCAAGTGGGAGGACACATTAACCCACTGTAGGCAGACTAAGGCCCATTCACAGTAAATTCCCATTCTGCACAGTTGAAAACAATTTTTGATTGGGGAGAGAAGGGAGATTTCCAGTGTCCCTAAGAGCATAAGTTTGAAAATGTGAACATTCACACATATATGAGGCTTCCTTTAGCGGGGGCGGGGGCGGGGAGGAATGTGCAAATGTGAGCTCTATTTATATGTAGAGGAGTGAGAGGATTGCTACTTCCCTCCCCCAATGTTTGGCTTATGTAAGTACTCCCTAAGTTGGCATTCACCCGTCTCCCTCAAGACAAGGAATAATGACTCATGAATCCAGGTTCTCAGACAAAGCAATCCTCTGGAGGGGCGGCTAGAGCAGGAACATGAGAAACTTTTTTTTCTTCCCATGGATCTTTGTTTTTAATTTGTCCCCGTTGGAAGCAATGGAGTGAAATTAACTGTACTAGCTCCAGGCTAGCATAGTTGCTGGGCCCAATCCTGGATTCATTCAGTGGAATGAAGGGGCTTTGTATCTAGATGATCCAAGGCCAAGAAGCCCCTGGAATGCCCACTTTCATGCCCTACCCCTGGCTACACCCACAGAATGTTCTGCGAGCATACTTGGATCCTCAACAGTGGATGCTCTCTGTCAGTGGACCTTTTTTGTGCTTGCAGATGGGCACTTCCACACTATCCAAACCCTGTCTATACATCAGTTTTGCACACTAAGATTGTACTCGTCTTTTTTTTTTTTTTTTGGATAATCATAAATGCTTAGGGTGCAGATGTTCCCTTTTATAAAATGACAAAGAGTTCAGGATTTTAAGTTGCCGGTTTGAATTTTACCTTTTGAGGAACAAATATGTTCAGATTTTTATGTGAAAAAGGCAAATTTCATTTCTTAGAAAATATATTTTTTCCAGAAAATTCAGTCTGAATTCTTACTAGTTTATGCTAGCAAATAATCCAGCTCAGATTTCAGTTAGGAAAAAATATTAACCTGCACAGCATCTTTCCAAGTTAGTCTTTATTTTCTGAAATACATTTTTTCTTGCTTTGTATTAACATATCGAAATAAAAATGCCCTGTCAATGAAAACTGGCATGTAATGGATTTAAAATAGGAATACAGGCATACCCCGCTTAACGTTGCCTCGCTATAACGTACATGCTCCATATGTCCCCATACCCCGCTTAACGTTCACGTGCTTCACAAGAACGTACATTTTATTGGCATGATGCCACTGCCATCTAGTGGTGATTGCGTGCAGTACAAGTGAAGACAATTGCTTCACTTAAAGTAGATTTTCACTTAAAGTAGATTTTCACTTAAAGTATACTCTCCGGTCCCATTGCGAACGTTAAAGCGGGGTATGCCTGTATAGAAGTGGTTGATGTAATCCATGAAATGCAATAGCAATTGTAAATATGCTTGCTAGTTCTTTAGCAAAAAATGTTGCTAGAGCACCCATCCTCAACCTTGGGTTATGCTGGCAGCAGATGATGGGGTTGTAATCCAACAATATGTGGGAGGCTGTGCTAGTGGAAAGTATTCTGGTTAAAATAGCTACGCTGTTGAGTACTAGAGGCACACTTCATTTGTTCTTGGTAGTCTCTGAGTTCTGTCCCTGTGCAGAGCAACCATTGGTACTCTCTAAAGCTAGCTGAAAGAAGCTGGAACTTGTCTCGACCCTCATAAAATATGTATAAGGGGGTGTGGGTTCTTCCTTTCTGTTCAGTTCACAAGTTGCACTCAGGTACTGCTTGCTGGCTTTTCATAGGCATCTGGTTGGTCACTGTAAGAACAGAATGCTGGACTAGATGGGCCACTGGCCTGATCCAGTACCAGCCTTTCCCAACCAGTGTGCCTCCAGATGTTGTTGGACCACAACTCCCATCAGCCTCAGCCAGCATTGCCAATGGTCAGGAAAGATGGGAATTGTAGTCCAGCAACATCTGGAGGCACACTGGTTGGGAAAGGCTGCAGTAGACTCTTCTTATGTTCTTATGCAGGGGTGGGAAGCCTTTTTCAGCCCAAGGGCCACATTTGCACATGAGCAACTTTTTTGACTGTGCAGTGGTAGCATCAGGAGTTAGGCCCTTTTTTCCTTTACCTGTTTCTTTACATGCACCTTTTATCTCTACTGGCTGGTTCTTCTTTATACTTTTACTTTTTTTCTTGTTTTGGTCATTACTATGCCAATAATAATAATGCTGGTTGCAAACTACTCCTCATTGAAATACATGACCACTAGTCTCCTATGCCTTGGTAAGGAGTGCACAGGAGATATGTGTACCCCCATATGAAGTATTTCACCAGGCAGGTACACCAAAACTGCTTATTTAGGTATTTTGTGGAAACAGGCCCTCTTGGTAACAGATGCCAAGACCAAAGTCTCCAAGCACCACTAACTATGAGATTCTGTTCCACCTCGGTTCAGACATTGATGGCAGATGCTGTATCATCAGACTGAGAGATTGCTGGTGCTATGGCTGTCTCATATAGCCTGGCTAAGCTAATGCCCTCTGGGAGTCAACCTGCCCTCAAAATCAGGTGTGGCTGTTAGCACTTCAGTAGGAGTGTTGACTCTGGGGCTCACTGCACAGTCAGTTTCCTTGACAGTAGGCATTACCTTGACCTAGCCTGCCCATTATGAAAATCTAAGGCTGAGCAATCTTCTTCTTTGAAGCATTATGTAGCAACAATGGTCTTCGGATGCCATCACATGATACCATCTATGCACATCAGAGGTAGCTCCTACTATCGTTAGGTTTTTTTTGTTCATTGGTGCTTTCCTGGACTCTAAACACCTGTCAGGCCAGGTGCCAATAAGCAGCCGGGTTTGGCACTAGCCAAGGGCCCCTGCGGCTGAGAGGGGCCCCTGCTGCTGTGGCTGGGTGGGTGTATCTCTCACTCCACAATCTGCACTAACACTGGGTCATGGAGCGTGCGGCCTGTAACCCCAATGCTGGCATGGATTGCAGAGCGGGAGCCACCCTCGCAACCAACACCACCATGCCGCTGGTGCAAGCTGATTCATAGAATCATAGAATTGTAGAGTTGGAAGGGGCCTATAAAGCCATGGAGTCCAACCCCCTGCTCAATGCAGGAATCTTAACTTAAAGCATAACTGACAGGTGGCTGTCCAGCTGACTTTTGAAGGCCTCCAGTGTTGGAGAGCCCACCACCTCCTTAGGTAAGTGGTTCCATTGTCGTACTGCTCTAACAATTAGGACGTTTTCCTGATATTCAGTTGAAATCTGGCTTCCTGTAACTTGGACCATTATTCCATGTCTTGCACTCGGAGACGATCGAGAAGAGATCCTGGCCCTCCTCTGTGTGGCAACCTTTCAAGTCTTTGAACAGTGCTATCATATCTTCTTCCGGTTTTCTCTTCTCAAGGCTAAACATGCCAAGTTCTTTCAGTCTCACCTCATAGGGCTTTGTTTCTAGTTCCCTGATCATCCTTGTTGCCCTCCTCTGAACTCATTCCAGTTTTTCTGCATCCTTCTTAAAGTGTGGTGTCCAGAATTGGACACAGTACTGAAGGTGAGGCCTAACTAATGCTGAATAGAGGGGAACCAATACTTCATGTAATTTGGTAACTATACTTCTGTTAATGCAGCCTGAAATAGCATTTGCCTTTTTTGCAGCCACATCACACTGCTGGCTTATATTCAGCTTGTGATCAACAACAGTCCCAAGATCCTTCTCGCATGTAGTGTTGCAGAGCCAAGTGTCCCCCATCCTATAACTGTGCAATTGGTTTCTTTTTCCTAGGTGTAGAACTTTTCACTTAATCCCTGTTTGTTTGTTTCTGTTTTCTGTTTTCTGTTTTCCAAGGCATTAGCTATCCCTCTCAATTTTGTATCATCTGCAAATTCGATAAGCGTTCCCTGCACCTCTTCATCCAAGTCATTAATGAAAATGTTGAAGAGCACTGGTCCCAGGACCGACCTGTGCTCATTACCTCTGTTGTTCTATCTAGCCCTCATTTAGCTAGCTTGCTAATCGGAATTTCATGGAGCACTTTGTCAAAAGCTTTGCTGAATCAAGATATATTATGTCCACAGCATAAGATATATTATGTCCACAGCATTCCCACAGTCTTACCAGGGAGGTTAACCAATTAAAAAAATGAGATAAGATTAGTCTGGCAGGATTTGTTCTTGATAAATCCATGTTGGCTTCTAGTAATCACTGCATTATTTTCAAGGTGCTTACAGACTGACCACTTTATAATCTGCTCCAGAATTGTCCTAGGAAATGATGTCAGGCTGACTGGTCTGTAGTTTCTAGGTTCCTCCTTTTTAGCCTTCCTCCAGTCTTCCGACACTTCAGCCATCCTCCGTGATTTTGCAAAGATAATAGACAGCGGTTCTGAGAGTTCTTTAGCCAGGGTTCCTTCAATACTCCAGGATGCAGTTCATCGGGCCCTGCAGATTTGAACTCGTTCAAAGTGATTAGGTATTCCTTGACCCATTTGTCTATCAGTCTAAGGCTGCAATCCTGCCCCTTCCACTTAACATTTTCCAGGAGAGTCATAGACCCTCTTCTGGAAGAAGACTGAGCCAAAGTAGGAATTGAGCACTTCTGCCTTTTCTTTGTCATCTGTTATCATTTTGCCATTGTCATTGAGTTGCTGTACCACCATTTCTTTTCTCTGACCTTTACTATGGATGTACCTGAAGAAAGCTTTTTGTTGCTGTTGGCATTTTTCGCTAACCTCAGCTCATTCTCAGCTTTTGCCTTCCTGATGCCAACCCTGAAATTCTGTTCTACCTGTCTGTACTCTTCCTTTGCAGTATAGCCTTCCTTCCACTTCCTGTATGTGCCCTTTTTTGTTTTCAAGTCATATCTAAGCTTTCTGTGAAGCCACACTGGCTTCTTCTGCTGTCTTTTGCCTTTTTTTGTTGACAGAATTATTTGCCATTGTGCCTTTAGAATTTGTAATCTCCCACCCATCTTGGACTCTTTTTCTCGGTAGGGTCACTTGCCACAGAAACTTACTTACCCTTGTTCTGAGTTTATTAAAATTGGCTTTCCTGAAGTCCAGGGTACGCTTATGGCTGCTCTCAACTTTTGCTTCCTTTAAAATCAAGAAGTCATGTATAGTGTGGTCACTTTCCCCCAGAGTTCCCATAACTGCCATTTCATCTACCAAATCATCTCTATTAGTTACAATCAAGTCAAGGATAGCTGATCCTCTAGTTGCTTCCTCCACTTTCTGTAGGAGAAAGTTATCTCCAACACAAATCGGGAATTTCTTGGAGGAGCCGTGTTTGACAGAATTTGTCTCCCAACAGATATTAGGGTAATTGAAGTCCCCCATTACTATTACATCATGCCTCCTTGAAACAATGGCAATTGGCTTTGCAAATGTTTCGACCTCATTTTCTCCTTAATTGGGTGGTTGGTATTGGACTCCAACCACCATGTTCCTTTTATTCCTTGCCCCATTAATTTTAATCCAGATACTCTCGGTGGAGCTACCAAGCTCATCCTCCTGAATTTCTGTGCAGGGATATATATTTTTAACATAGAATGTGACTCCACCTCCCTTTCTATTATTTCTGTTCCTTTTGTACATCCTTCAGTTGCTGTATTCCGGTCATAGGAGTCATCCCACCAAGATTCAGTTTTACCTTTCAAGTATTTACTCTCCTGTATTAAGAGTTCAAGTTTGTCCTATTTGTTTCCCATACTCTGGGCACTGGTATACAGACATCGAAGACCATGAGGTTTCCTTCCTGTATTTTTATGAAGACTATTACTGGGCCTCATTGGAGCCGTTCCCTCAGTTCCTCGTACTGTGCACCAGCCTTTGTTAGTCGTTACCGCCAAGTTTCTCTCCTTCCCTCTTAGGATTCAGTTTGAAGTTCCCTTGATGAATTTCCCCATGCTGTGGCCAAACACATTCTTCCCAGTCCTTGTGAAGTGCAACCCATCACTTGCCAGCAGTCCATCTTGTCACATGGTCATATCAGCCAAGATGACGGGCATGCACACACAGTGCGCCAGCATGCTAACACAGGCAGACCTATTTAAGCCCCCAGAGGCAGTTGTAGTGCTCTCGCATCGCCACTGCCACTGCCTTCAAGGGCCCAGTGCAGTCTTGTGCTGGTCCTGACAGCCATGCATATCTGTTCCCTGGCAAAACTTTGATTCTTACCATATTGGCTATCAGATTAGCAGTTAGAGTTGGACTTAGCTATCTAAATCCAGAGGCTCCTGGGGCTAATTTAGTTATTTACTTCTGGCATTTATAACCTATTCTTCATCCAGAAGGTCCAGGGTGACAAACATAGGCACAGGCACACACACACACACACAATTTAACAACATTTAAGATCGAAAAGTCCTGATTCACACATCTTTGTAAGCCAAACTATTGCTTAGTGGTACCGCACAAATGTGTAGACTCCCGAAGAGGAGCTTGCGGTCATTTTGCTGCTCCCTGATCTTTTTTACCCCTGTGCCACACAGAGTTAAGTTAAGGTTTGGCTTACCATTTGTCCAAACATGGGATCCTGGTTAAGCCCTCTCCTTGCTAACCACAAGCTGTAGCCGGGGTTCATATGCTCTTTCCTTTCCCTTTCCTTCCCCCTTGCCTACACAGGATTCATTAGTTCATTAATCAAACCATAATCTGATGTTACTTCCAAATCAGCAAACAGCAGGTTGAACAATAACTGCAGCTCAGGATTGCAAACCATGGTTTGATCTTGGTTTGCAGTGCTAGTTTAGAGAGATTGCTCAAACTATAGTTCAATGGTTCACCTATAACAGCAAACTAAAGTTTAAGACAGGACATTATGAATTAATCCTCATGCATGAGGAAAGAGAAGGACACATACCTACAGCTCGCAATCCTTAGAGCATGCGTTGGGTGCAGCATTTTCATTCCATGAGGAGAAGGACCCCTGTTGTGAACACAGTTCTTCTATTAAGGGAAGTTATCTTCCAGTGAACATGTTCGTTCCAACACCATATCTGAATACAGCCTAACTCTTATTTTAATTTTAAATATCTGACAATCTACAGTATTCTGTCTCTGAACTTGGGTCATGTTTCCATCTAGTTAACACTGTAGCCTCTTTTTCCATGTTTCTATTTATGCTAGTCGTCATGTCACCATAATGTCATGTAGTAATCAAATCCCTAAGTTTGATATTGTATGAATAAAAATGTTTTTTTCCTGTGGTCTTCCATTTTCTGCCTGTCAATCTACTGGCTGATTTAAATTTTCATCTTTGAGAACCAAAGATGGGAGGAAGGGCGGGATATAAATTTAATAAAATAAATAAACAATAAATATTGCATCTGTCTTGTCTTGCAGATATGCCATCTTTTAGAGGGCTTGATACGAAGGTGTACTGAGAAAGTTTGTGTTCTAATATCAAATCTGAAGCGAATGTATGCTTTTCTGACCCTCTCATCTTGGATAATCACTTAATCTTGCTGTGTGTGTGACCTGGTTACTTTATCTGTGAAATTGGAATAATTAACCCCCCACAAGGATACTCAGAATTAATTTGGTAATGTTTCTGTGTAGTTTTCAAAATAGGAGTAATTGTTAATGGGTCTCTCTGTCTGTCTTTATTGATTTAAAGAATAAGGCATTCAGCTCTTACACACTGGGGAACATGAAGCTGTTCTTGCTCTTACTAATCAGATTGTGAGCACTTAGCATTTTTAATGTATTGCTGATTTTGATTGATAGAGAATTAACTGTATAGCAGCAGATATGCAATATAATTCTGACTTTCCTCCTGAATAAGGAAGCACAGGTGCTGGTTTCTAAAATTCTCTGCAAGTGCATGCTTAAAACTCATGTGTCCTCCCTTAAAATCTGTCCTTCCTCATTTATCCATCCTAAAATATCAATAAATGTCTCTAAGTGAATTCATTGTACTCGTAGGAATGTTAATAAGAAAAATGTTTGTTTATATATAATGACAAGTCTAATATTTGTCTTAAATGGGCTCCGATTAACTATCCAGGGAGCCTTGAATGACTGCCTCAGTTCCTGAATTTAGCATTGAAATTGAAACCTATTAATTTGGTGGCCTTAATCACATTAAGTTGTTGTGCTTCGTTATTCAGCTCATTTTATCACTATTAGGAGCTTGTTATGACTGGTGTTCTCTCCACTATATGCATAAAATGGTTTAAAGTGTGTGTGGAATGATAGACATTGTGCACTGTGCATACTCTTCCTTGTTCCTTATGCAAGAACAATTGGGATTTTTAATACTTCAGGCCCTTTGTCAAGGAAAACTGACTGAAACCTTATAAGCAAATTCGAACCGATAGCTTGATGTAACCTTCTTTCAACCCTTTGGCTTGAATCCTGAGTTGCCCTCGGGGACTCTCATTGGACGGAGGTTCCCACTGGTGGAAATAGGAGGTGATTTTTGCAGATTTTCCTTTTTTCCCCTGTAGCCCCCAACCCTCCAGAGCAAATTTCTAGAGGACACAGAGATGCAGGAAATAGAGGAATCCGCAATTTTTTCCTCTCACCTTTCCCTCTCCACCAGCAGGAGAATCTCACAAGCAAAGTTCACTCCATTATATGCAAAGCGCCTTAATGATATACCATGAATTGTAGTCCATCCGCTTTTTGCCTGTCACTGAAATGGCTTTTAGTATGAATAGGACAGGTGCCTTCCTCTCAGGTAAATATTCTTCTAAGGAAACTTGTGGCTCTCCTTATCAGCACAGATGACCTGGATGACCATTTAGATTGTTTTTCAGCTTTGAAACTCTTAAAAACAGTCCACAAAGATATATCCAGTAATTTCTTTATAAAGCCCAGAAATCCTGTTATAGGCTGAGATCCAAATAAGTACTTAAAGTGCCTGGGAGCCTCCACTGGGAGTTCAGTGGGACCTCTTCACCATATCACAAACTGCTTTTGGAACTCCCCTCAGTTTCAAAAGTGTTTTGCTGTATGACATGACAAGTTTTCTGTTGACGTCCAGAAGGGATATACTGCCAAGAAACAAAACTCCAAAGTCCCTTGGACATGCAGAGTTAGTTAGTGTTCCTTTGCTTTAAAAATCATTGTTTTGTTCTTCAATTAACGTACCAAGCAAGTTATCTCAGTATTTATTTAAAGATTTCTAGACTGCCTTTTAGGGCAAAGCCTTCTCAAGGCGGCTTACATAAAAAAAAAAAATTCCAATAAAATACAATTAAAGTACACAGAAGTACACTTCTGTGAGGCATCCTTTTACATTCTTGTACATTGTACATTCTTTTACATTTTACATTCTTACATCAGTTTTTAAAAAGATAATGTTAAATACATGATGACTCTTGGTCTTTGGAAGAAACAAAAATCTGTTACCACTATGTTTTTGTTGAAGATGTTCCTTACAACACACACAAACATCCTCGGGTGTGGGGTGGTATCGGGGTGGGACTTTCTGCATCTTCCCTGTAATACCATCTTAATGAATTTATTCGTGTGAATTTATTCTTCTTTCTGCGTTTCCATGGATGGTGTTCACTGAATTTGGTGTGATTTCCTTGTGTGTGTATGTGGGGGGAGGGGCAGCGAGAAGAGAAACAATTACATTTTGATTGAATTCCTTAAGATTTTTCACAGATAGAGCTATCTATGTCAGTATTTCTCTTCATGTTATGAGATACCTGTATATGTAGGGTTGCCATATTACCCGGTTAGCCGGGTTTTACCCAGATTCTTTGCATGCCACCGGGTGCCCGGCTAGACCCTTAAGTGGCCCGGATTCTCACCTTTAATTAAAAAAAAAAAAAGTTTCTAGGTGGTCCGGTTCTCGAGATATACATAAAAACGTCAGCCGCCCCCCACTGTTAAATCTTTCTTTAAACAGTATACAGTACTATAGCACTTTGTAGCTTTAACCCCGCCCGTTCAGCATTGCAGCCAATCAGAGAAGCCAGGATTGTTTCAGTTTCATTGACCTGAGGCAGTGTCTAGAAAACAAAATGGTGGTCCCCCCCCCCGTTTATCTGAAAATCTCATAAATTGGGTAAGTTCATGCATTTCAGTTTCTTTTCCTCTTGTGTGCAGGAGTCAGATCTTGGGCAGTGTTTTGAAAACCTTCCCAATACTTGCTTTTTGTAAAAGCAATGCTAATCCCATATGTTGCTTATCACTTGAGGTTGCATTTCTGTCCCTGTTTGAGTAGGCCGCACTGAATACACTGGGACTTGCTTCTGAATAAATAAACCTAGGATTGCACTATAAATATCTTTACAGTTTGTGTAAATAATAATAATAATAATAATAATAATAATAATAATAATAATAAAATTTTATTTATGAGTCGCCTATCTGGCCGAATTAACGGCCACTCTAGGCGACGTACATTAATACAATAATACAATAATAAATATATTTGATAGTCATGCTTATATAAATATTTCTTCATTTATCATATTTTTGGTTTTTGGTTAGGAATCCTGACTGGTTGTGAGATGCTTAGTTTTCTGTCTTACTCATAGGAATCTTGTGGTTGGTATGGTATTACATTTAGGAAAGTGATACTGCCTTTTGTGTTGTTTTTTTCCTATTTGCATCTCACTTATCTTTAACCTCACTCCCTTACAGCCATAGAAGCAACAGCAGCATATACAAGATAATTAACTCCCATTAGTGATAAGAGCAAGAACTTATAATTATTATTTCAATGAAAACAAGAGGCTTATCAATACTTTGAAGAGGACCAGATATTTATTTTCTTTCTGAACCCAGGACTGGGTCTTTCATGATGCCTGGTGGGGGGGAGGGAGCAGGAGAGTAGTCGATAAGACAGACATCCTGGCGTTGGTAATCTAATTAGCAAGGTATGTGTGGGGTTGTTGCACACTTCCAGGCCCAGTTTCATTTTGAGTAGGGAGGTGGAACCTGTGTAGATGTGATTGATCAAAGGGAGAAGAAATTTTGAGTTAAGCAAAGCTCTGCTTTTATAAAACCTAAGAAACATACAGATACTTTGAATGTCTGAGTGCCTGCACCAGTGGAATACTGGAGGAACTTGTAAAACTTGCTGCAACAGTATTTAGAACTGAGCATGTGGTGTGAAAGACTCCTTTTCCTAACATTTTGGCTTCTTGTTTTTCTCCACCCACCACATCTTTGAAATATATCGTATATGGTTAACCGTACTGCTGCCCTGACTTACTTTATGGTTGATGCTATTTTGTGTTTTTATTATGTTTTTATATTGATTGTGTATTTTTATTGTTTTTATTATATTTGTAAGCTGTGCTGAGCTCTGTTTTTAACAGCAGAAGGGCAGGATATAAATCCTCTTAATCAATCAATAAATACTCCATAGTGTTGGAAACTAGAGTCTAGGCATTTAAGGCTGAAAATGTTGTTTTTTAAAAAAAGATTTCTCACATCTTTCCCCAGTTTTTGGTGGTAATTCCTAGACACAAAAACAAAACAACTGGACTATTCAAATATTAATATGCAAATAATATGTATAATATGCAAATAATATGCAAATAATTTACATACTATGCAAATTAGCCTGCTGGATTTGTGGAACTGGAATATGGCAACCCTATGTATCCTATGTATAAGGGTATCTCTGCCAGTTTTGTAGAAGCTTAGTTGAATTGTCAACAGCTTGTCTTCAAATAAGCATAACTGTTCCTCTATCAAGATGGTATGAACAAAGCATCTGGAAATGTGGTAATTTTTTTAAAAGTACCTGTTGTAGAACCCAACAGGAGAAAAGCAACTGAGATTTGGAGAATAAAAATCCCAGCTACAACATATTTATAAAATAAATATACAAAGTACAGTATATGTATTATGTATCAAGCATGCCCAATCTGTATTCATGCTTAAATTGAAATTTCTCTTTCCTTATTAACTTTGTAGAGTAGAACATGCACCACCTTCATATGCAGCCTTTTCATTTCAGTCCTGAAACAAGATTCTAGGCTTACTCAGAGGTGCAGGAAGTGATGTGCATGTACCTTCTCGGATTCCTCATAGAAGGGTGGTTTAAAAGGCCCACATGTTAAAATACTGTCTCTCTTATTTGAAGTATAAGTTACTCATGCATCAATGTTTTCAAACAAAGCATCATCCTCCAGATGTGAAATATGAAGTGATAAGGCTGCATGAGGAGGTTGGACCATGCACATTTGAATAGGGTTTGTGAAATGGCTTCTCTAGGAATTTGATCAATGTTTACCATGGTACCCTAAAAAAGTGTATTTGTGTGAGATGTACATGACCAGCCACTTCACAAAAAGATTTACTGGAACAGTCTCATTACAATAGTGAAAGTTGGCAGAGTATGACATATATTCCATTTCATGTGAAATATAGCTTGATTTGAAAATGCTGTGAGGTTTGGGGACAAATTACAAAACATCCCCACCTGATATTTATTGCTAAACATGAAACACATGCATTTGTATTTTTTTTTCTTCAGACAAATTAGAGTTCTGTTGGGGCTGTTTGTTTCTAAATAATATTCCTTTTCTCCCCAGCCCTTTTGTTTAGTACTTTTTAATTGTCAAAGTAGATTTGTTTCTTCCCAAGCTTTGCAAACTACAAAAAGAAAAGGAAAAAGCTCTTGGATTTGTTCAGATGATAAAAAAAATCCTGGAAAACTTCCCAGAAAAAAATTGTACAAAATAAAGCACTCTGTTCTTTTAAAATTAATTTTTATAGTGTATGCAGCATGTAAAGTAGCTTTGTAAAGTATGCGTTACAAGAGTCTTAAAAATTGGGAGTAAGTTCATTTAGAAGCTCCACCAAGTGAAAGAAATGGGCTTAGTCACTGCTACTTGGGAAGATTAATTACAGGGCCAGGCCCAGACAGGCCGGGGCCCTTGGGCACAAACCTGCCCCAGGCTCCAGTGCTCCCCTTCCGCGATTTGCAGCAGGATCGCTGCAGCGAATCACATGGTGAGAGCTTTGGAGCCCCCACCATTCCCTTGCTTCAACCTACCTTTCTTGGCTGTTGTGCGCCAAGATGGCAGCAGAGGCTTCAGCCCCTTAGGGAAACTCAGCCACCATCTTGGTTAAGGGCAGCGCTGCACGCGCAACCACACAACAGCCAAGAAATGTAGGTTGAAACAAAGGAATGGCGTGGGCTCCGGAGTTCTCGTCATGAATCACAGAAAGGGAGTGGAGGGACCCCTCAGGAGCCCCTGTAGCCCCAGGGCCCCTCAGCCAGGGCCCCACCTGGCTGTCCTTTGGAGGCAGCCCTGATTAATTATGTGGGGGGGAGAGAAAGTTTACTTTTTTTGTGTACCTTTCTCTGTACTTCTTAAAATCACATATTTTGGGGGTGTTTACTGTTAGGGAGGCAGGATTGAATTAATTCTTGTGGCCAAAAGAAAGGCAGGATATACATTTTTAATGGAAACAAATGGGCTTGTCTCTAGGTACTGCCCAGAGTAGAACTTAAAATTAATGGACCTAAGTTAGTCCTCCCCATTCACTTCAATAGGACTAACATTGGATACAATCCTTGATATTTATTTATATATTTAAAACATTGTTATGCCGCCCTTTAATTCAAAATATCTGGACAGCTTACAATAGCTAATAAAAATATAATACAAACAAAGTAAAGCAGTAAAAGGCAGTGCAACCCCCCACCCCGAATCAAGGCACTTAAATAAATAAATAAATAAAATGTCTGTGAGGTTAAAATCACTAGAGACTATGTATGGTGCTACATTGGAACTTTGTTGGCTCATAACATCTTTTGCAATGCTAAATATACATTTAGATGAGATTTCATTAGAAATAGCTGCAGCCAAGGCAATAGACTAATTATTTTACTTCAATTAAGAACACCACAAACAAAATGCCTCTTGCAGCTGCTTCACATATTATATATTTCCTTGTTTCCTCTGATCTCATTCATTGAAAGCCATTTATTAATACAGTGAGATTGTTGTGTAGGGATTCAGCAGCCAGTACATGCATATGGTTGTCCATTCCATATACTTGAGAAAAATAAATTATTGCGGCTCACTTCATACATAGTGTAAGTACGTTTTCCTAACCAGAACTTATCAAAACATCCCCATATTAAAGTTATTGAAAGGGCTGTTAGAAGTTCAGTTATGCATCTTAAGTGGCAAAGTTTTAAAAGGTACAAGGGTCAGGCAGGGTGAGAATAGAGGTAAGCAAAACAAAGTTGTAGAAAAAATAACAGAGTTTCCAACCTTAATGCAAATTTAATGCAGAAACTGATGGAACAGCATGTTACTTATGAGTAACAAACTTCTAAGCTTCTGGAAGAAGAAATTTGTAATCTAAAACTACCATTAATTTATTGGCCATAGCAACTAGAACCGCAGTTTTACATCTGTAAAGCTATAACAAAGGTTTGTGCTTTGTTTTCCACTTGTGGTTTCTCTAGGGGTGACAACCCACAAGATCTGGTTCAGATGTAATGCTACCAAGGAGGGTATCCACACATTACTCTGTATCTGGGTACAAGCCCTCTGTACCTGGGTTCAGCAGCTCTTGAGAAAGAGGCTATACGTGCTGATTTCTCAGATCACCACGTGTACTGGTCCCCTGAAAAAAGAAGTCTTTTGTTCATGTGTAGGCTCTCCCTGGATGCTGGCCACATGGAGTTGATCGTGAGCAATTAGTTTTCCTCCCCAGGGAGAGCCTGAGGCTTTGTTCTAGCAACAGCAGCTGCTGCCAGTCAGAAATGAGCTCAAGGAAATGTGAATTGCTGGAGCCATGAAGCGGGAAAGAGGAATAAGGCTAAAATGGAGGCAAGGACAAGAAAGAGAGAAAGGAGACCAGCCTGAAGCAGAGCTTCTGTGTGCTGGCAGTGAATGAGCTTGAGGGAGGGAAAGAATGAGGCCAAACCAGGGAGAAGCAAGCTTTGGAGGATTCACATTGCATTTTTTTAAAAAAAGTCTATTCAGAAGTAAGTCCCATTAAGTTCAGTGGGTCTTACTCCCAGGTAAGTGCAGTTAGGAGTGCCTAAAAACATGAGAGACTCTGTCAGGGAAGCTAGGTCTAGGAATGGACTGTGTAAATAGTTAATTCTAAAAAATTGAGTTTGTTTTACAAACTTAAATGAAGTTCAAGTCTCCTGTGGCCTCAGAAATGGAAAAATTGCTGTTCTGAGAAGGAACCAGGGAAGCAGAAACTTGTTGCCAGTAAAAGGGAATTGCTTCAATGGCACATTTAATATGTGTCGTTGAAGCCATTTCTTTTCCTGGCAGCAAAAGTGTATATAATGAGACTGTACACTTGTTGAATGGTACATGTGAATAACTGTATGGGTCTCAACTACTTGTGTACCCAGGTGCACAGACTGTACACTTGTTGAATGCAACATGTGAACAGGGCCAAGGGCGAATGTCTTAGCCCTTGGTAGCACAGCAGGACTGGATGAGGAGTGCATCAGCTGCAATCTTTGCTCCGGAATCCTGCACTTTTGCCCATTAATGCTGAGCCTTGGTTTGGCTTAATGTTACGTGTGAGCTGGATAGCTACGTTACACTGGAATCAAGAGAAACTTTGCTGATATTTTCCATACTGTTTTTGTTTGGAAGATGCATTCACAAACATGATGGCAATTTTTCAGTCTAATGATTCTGTTTCAGATTTTTTCTTGTTCCCAACATGTCTTCAGTGAAAAACGTTTCCACATTTTGCTGATTCCCAGAAGCAATCAATATTAAGAATGTTTAAGGGTTTAAATAATTCTGTCTTGCACTGCATTTATGTAAAGGAAATTGTGCCATAGATAGTTAGCTATCCTAAGTGGTTTCTAAGCTGAAAGTAATAGTTTGTGGAATCTTTTGTTTGTGACTGTGGATCTGGTGATATTTATTTGTCAGTCTCCTTTCTGTGAGATTGATGGGCACTTTATCTTGCCATTTTATCTTCGGGTTTGGGAGATTCAAGGTGTACTTAAATTACAAACACTCATTGGCAGCTTTCTGGTGACAGATGACACAGCGCCCTGGCAACAGGTTTGTGTGCTTGTGTTAACTAATGAGTCTCTATGAAGCTGTCAGCTTGCATTTCTGACATGGTGAAGAGGGGGGAAAGGTGAGACCTATTTTGTTTAGTTCTGTTGTCTTCACAATGACTTGTAGCTGTACAGCTTATCTACTAGCTAACTGAATAAGGGAGATTTTACACCAATCCCATTAGACCTATGGTATAGTCACTATGCGGAGGGCATACTTAATGAAATAAAACAGTAGAAAGCTGCTCAACTTTTTCTTCAAGTATTGCTCCATTGGCACTAATTTTATGGCTCTACCATTGGTCAGAGGAGCAAAGACGTTGGGGTTGTACCTCCCAGGAAAAAAATCACAGAAAGGGGAAGACCAGCCATCTGCTACTGAAGGAGCAGCTGCAAGGAGCTTATTTTCCCTATTCCTATCAAAAAAGAACTCTGATCTGTCAGTTGCCCAAGATTTAAAGTAGTGAGGACAAAGGTTCTGGCCCCTGTCCATTGGCCATAGGAAGAAGGGCTACTTACCTCAAAGCAAGAAAAGATCAGCTTGGCCCTACTTTGATAGAAATGCCTGTTTACAATTCACTACTACATTCTGGCATTATGAATCTCCCTATTCAGCCTTCTATTTCCACTCCCCTTCTCTTGTTATGTCTCGTCCTTTTTAGTTTATAAACTTAATGGCACCCTGAACGAAGTGAGCTGACTCAGGAAACAATATTTGTTGTAAATGTGGGATGATGATGCTAATCATAAGCCTTCTAAGAGAATCTAATAGGAAAGGGAGTGTGCAGAAATCCTACAGCCGTTCAGTGGTGATCTGTACAAATGAACATTTTCAAATCATGGAAACATTTTTCCTATATTCATCTGTGTCAAGATCATTGGATCAAATTCAGTAGCAGACACGCAACAGTTTTTGTTTTTTGTTTACTTCTGATATCTGTATTTCAAAGAGAAGGTTCCGATAAATTTTCCACAAAGATTTCAAGTTAATTAAATTTTTCTGTTAGCTCCCTTTAAAGTGAAGATGAGATACTTCTCAGCTCCTTGGGGAGTTTTAAAAAAGATGATGGTTAAGATGCCATTGATGTTGGTGTCAGTTTTCAAGCATTATAGTGTCTCAGATTATGAGAAACTAAACATCTTGACTCTTGAGAACTGCAGATGCCTAAGGAAGAGAATGCGAAAATGTTTATATCTTGCTTTATGGTTGAAATGGGTGAAGACCCCATTCAACAATGCATATCATACTTTTTCAAAGCCATCTGAATAATGGGGGAAAGTAGTTAAAATAATATCATCCATTAAACTATGGATTGCAGATTATAGTTTCCTCAAGTTCCCATATGTTAAAAATGTGATTTGAGACTGTCCTAATGATATCAGCTATTAAACATTTTAAAGGGAAATGCCTTGCAGTCTGCTTTTATTATTATTTTTAAAAGGTAGAGATCATTGTAAATCAAATTTATTTTTCCTGCTATGTTCTGCCTTGGAACTGTTGGACCATATTTCTGCTCTGTGCTTGCTTTGAGGTGCGCTAAATGTTAATAAATGCCAGTGTCGCTTTACACATTGGTTTAAGTTTCAGGCTTTTTATTGGTTGAGTTATAGTAATCTCCAGGGAAGTATGTAGCTTTTCATTGCCTAGTTTTCTAACAGTTAACATGTTGCTTAACTGATAAAACGGCTACAGTAATATTCAGTAGTTTAAATGGGTATGTCTGGAAAAATTGTATGAAAAAGTCTATTGTGTTTCAGACTGTTTTTATATTGTTTTAAATTTTAAAATTGTGTTTTAAATTGTTTTTAAAATATGTGTTTTAAATTGTATATTTGTTTTAATGTTTTTGATTATTGTAAACCACCCAGAGAGCTTCGGCTATGGGGCGGTATACAAGTGCAATAAATAAATAAATTGTCCAACATAGGTGAATGGAAATAAATAATTTTCATTTAGCCCTTAATTTCAGCCAGAGCAAGTTCATTGTCATATTACAGCTTGTTACTAAATATGTAAATTGACTACTATTCTGTTAGCACGCTCAGGGGTGTGAAGCTCAAATATTCTTTAAATGTTCCATCTGAAATCCCAAAATATTTTGAAATAGACAATTAACATAAAATGTTAAAGTAGCAGAAAGTGTCAACTCTGTGTTAATGCATTGAGAATATATTTGCATATTATTACAGTTGAGTGCTTTGTGCTGATTGGTATTAAAGTTTCTGGCAGGCAATGAGCTCTGGTGAATTTATTTTTCTCCATGTTTTAGTGACATTTAGGGTGCAATCCAACTCACCTTTCTGCCAGGCTGGGGGGAATTGGATGCCACGGACCCCTGGCCGCTCTTGCAGGCTTCTGGTGCCACCAACAGCAGCCCTCTGTTGCGGCTGAGCTGCGGCTCCACCAGGAACCTGCTGGTGTTGCCAGGGGTCCTCCAGGAACAGCCAGCATGGTGGATGGAGGGCCGGCAGAATGGATGGAGGGGTGTGGTGGAGGTGGATCTACGGGGGTACTTGCACAAGACCCTCCTCGCATTCTTAGTCCTCCCCGGGTTCTGATTCACCCAGAAACTCCACTAGCCAAAAGGCCGGTGTAGTAAAAATATTTTCATGGTGGCCTACAGGGAGCGCTTACTGCCTGGGAGTTCTGTTCATGGGAGCTGGAGCTTCCTGACTGGATCAAGTGTGTGGCTCCTGACAGAACCAGTGTTCAGCTCTGGAGGAGGAGGAGGAGGATCGTACAGGGCTTTCCGCCAGCCCCCCTTCCATCAGCTCCCCGTCATTTGGATTGCTTACTTATAGGAAGCAGGATGAACAATCATGAGCAAGATCCTGAAGTGGAATATGTGGGGGGGGGAAATAATTTCAGTTTAATCTTTACATGTCTCCTCAATAGTAAGCCCACCATTGTTTTCAGTGAGGCTTACTCCTCACTATAAGTGTGTATAAGATTGTAGTTTAAGTCACCTAAAGTACTAATCTAGCATTAGGGATAGATTTGGCAATTTAATTTTAAAAAATGAAAAAGACAATACATTCTTAAATTCAGCATTGTGTTACAGTGTAAGGGTATAAATATATAGAGATGTCATCTGAGATCTCTCATTATCTTTATGCTGTTTTTTATGGGATATATCTGACATCAAATACCTACCTTGTTCATTTTTCCTCCCCCAATTTCTTTCAATCAGTACTGAAAGGTTTAACACCTAATTAGCTTAACTGCTGCACCATCATAAAGCAACTTTTGTGTGGTGAGTTTTTCCATGTTTCAACTCATTGACACCTCAGATAACATTGGATATGCAGAGCTTAATTCCTTCCCTTCACTTTGATTGAGTTCTGACACGCCCTTTTATTGCAGTTGTCAAATGCGAGGATGTGAAAGTTGGGACTGTAAAAGGTGATTGACCTCCTTACTGTAGCAAACCACATGGAGTATGAATTGCCATAGATGTTGAAGGCAGGAAAGTTTTATATATTTTTATTGTTCCTTTGTGGTCAGCTACCTCCCTCCAGATATGTAGGAGGAATAAAGGATGCCTTTGAATGTAGCTCCCATTTTTCAGTGTTGGAAGTTTAGGTAGGCTGATATTAGTTGTTATACAACCATGAGAGTTGCTGTATACTATAGCCAGCGTGGATTTTTCACATTCCGCAATATTACATTGAAAATACCCCGCATGCCATTCTGATGCTTCCCAGAGAAGAAATAAGCATCCCTGACTTTTTCCTCAATTGAAGAAGATGAGGGAGGGCCCAGAGACCTGGGAATAGGGTGGATCACCCATCTTGTTGTCCTATCTTATGTTGATTAGATTTACACTGTCTTTTATATGTATTTATTTTAAAAAGTGAAATATATATTTTACAGGCTTTGAAATTATGCATAATAGGGAACTGTGTAGCTCATCAGGGTGATGGCAGGGACTTCCATTAGTTGCCCATGACACTCCTGTAACCACCACCCACAATGCACTCTATATTTCAGTATAAATATTGGGGAAAATATGGGTTGTCTGCAACTAATTCTATTTGGACTAGACACATTGAAATGAATGGATTTATGTTAATCATGTTCATTCATTTCAATGGGTCTTATTTATTTATTTATGAGATTTGTTAGACACCCATCTGGCAGAGGTTAATCTGCCACTCTTCTCTATGACTAACACTGGATTCAATCCCATGTTTTCCCAGAAACATAGATTTGCCATTTGAGTTAAATTGGGTACAAGATTAACCACTTGTGCTCTCTGTGCCTTTACATCTTCCAAAATGCCCCTTATTTAGAAAGAAAACTGGGTGATGTTTGTCTCATTAATTGAAAACTGTTTCCCTTTCCCCCAGCATACATTAAATTAATCTGTAGGTTATCCTAATAGATGTATTAATCCTGTAATCACAGTTTATGTAAATGTCACAAATATATATGAACATGGCACAACTGTGATTCTTTCACTTTCCATCTTATTGAGCATCTGTGAGGTCATTAATAAGTCACACATTGGCGAGGTGAGAGTGCAGCAAAGCTTGACATTTTGTGACATGGGAAAAATGTGGTATTTGCAAAAATGTTTTGTCACATTCCTGTGTTTGTGCTGGAGAAGCAATAATTTAACATGTTGGTACCTAGTGCCAATAGGTACATTTCCTTATCTTTACATAGCCTCCCACTTGACTTAATCTTTTCCTTTTCTATTCCATCTTTGCATGGTTTAGAAAATCTAAAAAAGTTTTATTCATTTTCAGTATACTTTTATGTTATTTAAAAAGCATCCTTTACCTCTAATTAATATTTATACATTGCAGGCTTTATATTGGGCTATGTTCACTGGATATGTGTCACTTTGGATTAGGGAGCTGTGCAAATTTCATTGTGTTGGTGGAGTTAAAAGGAGTTTTAAGTGTAGCATGCTTTCTGGACAGTCCCTGTTTTGTTTCTGTCATGAGCATTAATTGGAAGGCCCTATTGAATTCAAGCCATATCACTTTGACATTTCAGAGTTCAACTTGTCTGTCTTCCTTATGACTTGCTATAGATCTGATAGTTGCAAGATGCTGCTGCATGGTGAAAGCAGAGATTGATAAACAGATGGGGTCTGAATTGATTGAATCTGCCTACTTGGCCAGTTCCAGTGAACTGCTTTGACCCGTATATTTCAGAGGGAAAAAAATCTCCAGAGCTGTTGTAGAATGCGGAATTTAGGGTGAAAAATATGGCATTGGTACACAGATGCATTCACTTGTAAAGTCAGCCACTCTATTTAAAGCAGTTAGATACGTTTGCATGCAGGTTTGTTTTATGTATTTCATTTCCTGCTGCCCCATGCAATCAAAATGTTTGAAGTACATCTTATAGACCATAGAGGTGGAGACCGGAACAGGGCTCTATTTGCCTTTCAGGAGAATAAATGCATATTCATTTATTCCTTCTCTTTTGTAGATTGATCTGCGTCATCCGACTTTACGTAGAGTTGTTGCTATTCTTATTGTTGCTCATTATTGGAGGTTATGTTATAGAAATTAATTCATATTCCTTATTGTGGACCTGAGGCCTTGAAAGACATTTTAGGGTAATAAAGAAAGATGGGGCAACAGCAAAGTCACATTATGCATTGAGTTGTGTGTTAGGAATTCTAGACTCTCATTGTTTCTGATCTTACTGTTGGCAAAATAGCTGGATGTAATCCCTTGAATTTTATAAAAGCTGAGACCACAATGAATACCATTATGCTTCTGGGACAGAAAATGTGTTAATTAAAGTCTGTGAATTTTTCAGTGCTCCCTACATGGGAGCATTTCCTTCTGGACTGACAGTATCAACACTTTTTGTAGGAGATACTATCTTCACAATGTGACTTTATAGTTCAAATGAACGAGCGTGCACTACGTACAAAGTTAGCAATGTGTGTTACAGTATAGCACAGTTTGATCTTGTTTTTAATTGGACACTAATTTGATATGGAAAACTATAAAGTGATCTGTAAGCAGCAAACAGGATTCACGGAGCAAAACATTTTTTTAGCTGCCTGTAAGATTCCAAAAGAACAGCTTCTAATCCCATTTGTTCTGCTTCATGTTCACATCTTCAAGACAGGCAGGTGCTATATGCCCTTTCTGAAATCAAAAAATCTCCTCCCCCATCCTTACTCCCCAAAGACTCAAATGCCTTTCCTTTGTTGAAATTGTGTGGGATGTTTCTAGACTTGTTCTGGCTCTGCTCTCTGGTAGAAGAAAGCATTGACTGTTAATGGTAGACAGGAACAATAAAGCCACACTGTAGCATTCTGCTATTTTTAGAACCCCAGTGGGACCTGCAACAAATGTTGCAATATGGAATGTTCATGTTTGCTGTTCCACTCGGTCATGGCACCATCCTCCTTGATATTCCACCGAATATTCTCTTTCCCACCCAGTTTTCTGAGTCTTCCCCAACCCCAAATAGAGAGTCAGCATTTCATGGCCACTGCGTATATTCAGTCCTCACTCAGCTGTTTTGGGCTTCCCCCCCTCCCCCTGCTTTTAGGGTTTGTTCTTTTCTTAAAAAAATACTTCTGTCTGTATTTGTAGTAAATATTTGCCTGTTTTATATGTTTGTATTGTTTCAATATGAAATGGAAATGGACTGCCTTCAAGTCGATTCTGACTTATGGCAACTCTATCAATAGGATTTTGATGGTAAGCAGTATTCAGAGGTGGTTTAACTATTGCCTTCCTCTGAGGCTGAGAGGCAGTGACTGGCCCAAGGTCACCCAGTCAGCTTCATGGCTGTGTGGGGATTTGAACCCTGGTCTCCTAGGTTGTAGTCCAACACTCTAACCACTATGCCACATTGGCTCTCATTGTTTCTATATATGGATTTTAAAATTGTGTTTATAATTTTGTTGTTTTATGATTGTAACTGTTTTATTTGTGTTATAATTGTATATTTTATTGTCCCTTCCTGCGACTTTACAGTACAAGGCTGGTAAGAAATCTAATAAATACATAAATACTTCTGCAAACCTTGGGGTTCCCCCGGGGCTACCTCTTGTGGCGGGTGGTGCCATTTCAAAGAAATAGAATGCTTCTGTTCTATGAAATAGAGAGAGTAGAGCGAGATCCATTGAGAATAATTTGATTTAATCCCAAGGATTCTGGTTTTACAATCTTGTCATTTTAAACCATAATATAATTATTTTAGAAATCCTCTTTTTAAACACTAAAATAGCCACAGTGAATAAAGGTTGCATTTTTTTAATTATTGGTAAATTTAGGTAAATTTTATAACAGATTTTAATAGTTGTCCAACATCAATCAAAAATTATAATATAAAACACTCTGATCCACAAATTTAATAATAAGATAAACAGTAAGTGGATACTTTGTCAAACTAGGTAATGAAGCAGAATTTCCAAAATGCATGGTTTCTGTTTCAGAAAACAAAAATATTCTACATAGTGTTTCAATAAAGCAGGGATCATTGTTTTTGGGCTCATGGGCACATTTGTAAGCCAGAGAAACTGCCATGGGCATCACACAAACTATAAACAAGCACACACCATCACCTATTCTGTTGGCTGCAATTGAATGCTTCTTAAGTTTAATTTCAGTGGCAGCAGAGGAAGAGGTTCCTGTGGATGTCAGGGAAGGCCTTTATGGGTGCATATGCACCAACAGCAGTAGTGTAGTGGCAAATTTAGAAGTCCAGGGTCCCTTCGTGAGTCATCAAGATTGGCCTCACAGGCCAAATTTAACATGTGACTGGGGGCACCCACCTGTTAATCACATGACATCATTATCCAACCCACTTATCAAAACCCCTTGCAGAGGGTTCCCAAGCCACAACATCCTGCTGGCAATCAGGTGGTTGGAAATTGCTGCACATGGGGCATTTGTAGCCCTGTGCTTGGCGCTTCCCAAAGCACCAAACACAGAGCTAATAAAGTGGTTGTTTCTTCCCTCCCCATGGGGAGTGAGGACAAACCACCCAGAGAGCTTTGGCTATGGGGCGGTATATAAATGTAATAAATAAATAAAGAAGCCAGTATTTTGCAGGCATTGCACCTGTAAGAAAGGTACCTCTCACAGCTAACCTGCAAAAAGCAGGTTTCTTCACTTGGCTTTTTGCATATCAGCTGGGAGAAGGACTTCTTCTTGCACATAATGCCTGTAAAAAACAAGGGGCATTGCTTGACAAGTGTTTCTTTCTGCTTGCACAGACTCACTGCAGTCGAAATGGAGGGTGCATGGGGAGAGAAAGAGAACTAAGAAGAGTAGGTGGAGAGTGAGGTGAGATGGCATTTCCTCACAAAGAAGAGGGCAAAGGAAGACTAAAGAAAAGGAGAAGGAAGGCTGCCTGTAAAATACAAGAGGAATTGCTGACAAACCAGTGCTTTTTGCAGATTGTCTGAGAGAAAGTGGAGGAGGAGGAGGAGGGAGAGAGTGTGTGTGTGTGTGTGTGTGTGTCTCGGGGAGGGTGGGGGAAGACAGAGTAAAGGGCTTAAGAATGAGACAGCCTGTATTTTACAAGGGGAAGAAACCTACTTTTTGTAGTTCAGCTGTGAAAAGAAGTTCTGTCTCATGCAGTGATGTCTGTAAAATATCCCTACTCTTCTTAGCCCTTTATCTCTCTCCCTCCACTTTCTCCCAGACGACCTGCAAAAAGCACCACTAAGGGAGGAAAAAATGCTTTACAAGCAATGCATCTTGTATTTTACAAGCAGTCTTCTTTCTTTCAGCCTTCCTTCCTTCACCCTCTTCTCTGTGAGAAAACGCTGCTTTGCCTCATTCTGAGACCCATCCTCCCCCCTCCCCAGTGTGACTGTCTTCACCTACCATCCACATTGGCTGCTATGGGTCTGCATGGGACTGTTTGAACGCCCTTCATTTTAGTAAGATTCTGATGCAAACCCCTTCTTAAATCAGGCTTGGTTGTCCTCCCTCTTCTCAGTAAACCTCCCTCTCTTAACTCCTGTTGACTCTCTCCCTTCTCGTGTTTCTCTCCTCCCCACAACAATAGATGGTGGGAGCCAATTAGCATGCAAGGAGATTCATACTGACTGCTGATTAGCTGTAGTGATTGGCTGTAGAGACAGACAGAGGGACTCCAGGAGGGGGCCAGCAGGGAGGCGCTGCAAAAAAAGTAAGGGGGCTCCATCCCAGAGCATCCCCCCAGGAACACATATCTGACCAACAGGCACTGCGTTGCTGACCTTTGCAGTAAAGCTTTTCTATGGCCTGTTTTACCATCCATTCCTGCAAAGTGTTTTCTCATCAAAGCTGAGATTCCAGCCTGACTGAGTTTGCATCAAAAATGGCTTTCAAACTCTGTGAGCATTCTAACCCTAGCTGCTCAATCTTTCTTCAAACTGAAAGAAAGGTATTGCAAATGAGGCATTGTTCAAGAATTTTTCCATGCCCCTGTCATAGTGAATTGAGAACATATGCATTGAGGTGAACTATATTTGTCTTTTAATAAAGAAGAATTATTATCTGATTTGATCTGACTGGATTACTGCCCTAATTTTAAAATGTTACTCCATAAGATGTTGTTTGTTCATTCCTGTTGACTGGTGTTTTTGCTTTTGCAAGGTTTTAGCGGATTAGGTGAAGTATTTAGTTTGGTATTTTTGCATGCTGTCTTTGTCCCATTTATTCTGAAGGATTTTCCCATAGAAAGGTGGGGTATACATTTAAAAAATAAATATTATTCTTTTATCTCAGGGTTTTTTAATTAATCCAAGGAAAATTTACTGGTAAAATTCTATTTTTAAATAATCTCTAGACATCATAATACTTCAGTAGAGATGTTTACTCATGTTCTGTGAGTTTTCTTATTGTATTTTCACTGTATCACTATCATGCCACTTTATAGGAATCATCTTTAAATTCTAGAGGGATGGCCATGTTGCACCAAAACCAAGGCATGTTGCACTTTAAAGCCTAACACATTTACAGTAGGGCCCCGCTTTACGATGCTTTGCTTCACGGCATTCGCTAATGCGGCAGTCTCAGACTAAAGCCCCACTCATATGGCACTTGTTCCACTTTTACGGCGGTTTTCGAGTGTCACGCGCCATTCTATTCAACGAGTTCCACTTTTCAGTAGTTTTTGCTTTTCAGCAGGGGTCCGGAACGTAACCCGCCATATGAGTGGGGCCCTACTGTATTGTGGTGCAAGCTTTTGTGAAACCAACTGTTGTTCACAAAAGATTATGTCATTTAAAAAGATTTATTAAGTTAGCCAGAAATCAGGAATAAGTAGTAGGGAACTTTGGCTCTTTAGATACTTGGAAAAGAATGATTGCAATATACTGAATGAACATCTTTGGTGACCTTGGGCTGTTCCAAGTAAATTTATCAGCTTCCCTGTGAATTTGCATTATCACTAGTTTATGCTTGGAGTCTTCTGGGAATAGACATCAAAGACAGTCACACCAGCTTTATCCTTCCTTTCTGTGTGCAGTTTCACTTATATAGGGAAAATGTAACATATATGTATCATGCTTCGGACAATTACACAAGCATGTATTTCATAACATGTTCATTCAGTGTATATGTACAAGGAAGCTAGCGTGTACATAGTTGACACGTGCACAATTTATATGCAGCTTCCACTCTTCTTTTCCTGCATGGATATGCTTTAAGTAGCTCCCCTTTCTCTCTTCTGTTGCCTGCACAGTCTTAATGATGTGCCTTATTGGTAGTTGCCTAGCAGACGTGATTTAGCTCTGAAACCAAAACTTCTATTAAACAGGCAACATTCAATTATCAAGTGAGTTTTTCCTACTTATTTTGTCTCAACAGCTACCTAATACAGGAACTAAACAACTTCTTACTGCATCACTTTATGTTAGATAATCACATTCCCACAGCTACCTTGTAGCTGGATAGTAGTAAGAGCATTCTATAGTAGTAGGAAAAAATCATTTTTAAAATGCATAGAAAACCATTTTTTCAGGGTTTTGTAAAGACACTATTGATATCATTTCTTGCAGTAAAAATTATAAATGTCACAAAACACTCATCTGCTGCATGCACACTTACAGTTTACATGCTTAATAATTTATTTACAGAAAAGGAGGCAAGTTCTCTATCAACTAGGGCAGTAATCTTCAGCCTTTAAACCTTAGCCTGCAACATGGGATCCATTTGTTTACAATAGCTGTTCTCTCCCCCCTTCTTTCAGTATTTAATGTATTTATATGTCTTCTCCTCTCAGAACTTTTCAAAGCAACTTTCAATCAAAGAACAGCAGCAAAAAGAGAAAATGGAGGTAGTTATTTATGCTTTTGTGACCCACCTTAGCTTGATCTGTGGCCCAGTTGTGAGTCATGACTCACCTGTTGATGGCCACTGAACTAGAGGACTTTTTAGCCTGTTATCTAAAGCTGCTTGATACTCAAACATCAATTTTGTATTTGTATGGTGAAATTTGAAACTTTCAAATAGTCTTAATGCTTTGGTAAACATAACAAGTGAAGGCCAGTGCAAAGAGAACTGATGAGAAACATATGATTGTACATAACTCTAAACAGTAATATGACAGTTGATCCCACACTTTGAGGACCACAGAATGTAATTACTTTGTCAGTTTGATGAAAGCTATGTAAAGGGAATGATCTGTAACAGAAATCAACCACAAAGTCCTATTTAATGTGGTTTTTCTCAGCATCATGTTTTAAATATTTATTTCTACTGATTTAAAATGTTGTACATGGTCTCAAAATTGCTGCCAAGTTATGTCACTTGGTGGTGTTCTGTGGCTGTAGATTTACCCGGTGCCTGTCCTCCTGATGTGTAGATTGCCAAAAATGTAGGGAAGACAATATTCTGTTTCAGCCAAATGAAGTGATGCATTCATACTTCCTGAGGAAATGGCCTCTTGTGAGCAGCTAAAATATTTATTTATCCAGGTTTCTTCTTACTGAATTTGTTGTTTGCTAAAACAAGCAAAACTCTTCAGGCTGTAATGAGATAATCTAAAACTGAGTCTTACCCCCTTCCTGGATCTACAGATGAATGGTATTTGAGATACATTTTTAAGGGAAATGAGATTCCCCACCCCCAAACATCTGGGGGAAATGTGGAAAATATGGCAACTAGTGTCTTGCTGACATATCTTTGCATCTAAAGTGCTTGTGTTTACTATTTTTCTCAATAGAAACACAATCTATTTATTAAAAAATTATATTAAAAGAATGGTACATTTATAATTTTAAGCAAGGAAAAAAGTCAAGAACTAGAGTTAATGCGTCCATATAGACCTGTCTCTGTATCTGCTACTTCAGGTTTGCAATTCAGCTAGAGAAAATGTTAACACTGGCATTAAAAGGTCCCAAGGAATATATCAGTGGTTCCCAAACTCCTCACCCCACCAGACCACATCAGCATTGTTGAGGGTCTTCATGGACCACTTAATGATTTTTCTGCCAGTTTTTTAGCTGTTGTAATGCACTGGGCTAGATGCTAAAGTATTTTTTTAATTTATATGGAGTTCAAATTTCAGTACAATAAGTAATAAAAGAAGCAATAAAATACAATTTAAAAACCAGTATGAATATTTTAATGGAATGGGCATGCCTGGTGTGTTACACCAAACATCAGAGAACTTTGTTTAATATTTATCAGCTTGAGTCTTAGATCAGATTCAGCTTTCATCATTCTTCTGCCCACCTATTGACTCTCCACTCTTTACAAGAGCCTTGTCAGCCTTCCCCCCCCCCTTGGGACTTTCCTCTGCCTTGCTGCCAGTCATGGCTTTATTTGTTTGAGGAAGAAGAGCCTCCTCCACCCCTACTCATCACTTTTGGTCCACCCCACACACCTTCTGGGTAGACCTCCAGGTTCTAAGAACAACGGAGCAGCTGCTGTCCCTGCCTTTCTTCAAACACGTATTCTCACAAACATAGGTATGCCGCTTTGCAAAGTTGCCGCCACAGACTATTTGAACAAAGTTCGGGACCACACTTTGGGAACCCAACATTAAGAAGAATATGTTCCTCTTAATATCTGCACTAGGTATTGCAGTTTATATTGTGCAATATTGTGAAACGTGCATATCTGCAACCAGACTTTAATAAAATTTCCTAAATCTTCGTATACATCAAAACTACAGGGTAGCTGGTTCTTGTTGCACCTAATCCTTTTCTTCTCCTCCCAACTACTTGTTTTTTCTTCTGCCATCTTCAGCTGGATCCTGACTATTCCACTCTAGATGGACAAATATTCTGTTCTGTTCTGCCCTAACCAACATTACTTCTGTTCTGCCCTAACCAACATGGGCACTAGAAATGGCTGTTTCTAATTTTATATTTGTTCACCTTTTTACCTTTCCTAGGAGTTGCTTGCAAGCTATAGTTGGCCACGTATTTAATAAATATGAAAGATGCTGAGCTCTTGCTGACTCCTACCTCAGCGGCTTGCCAGGGCTTGTACCACTATTTTAGATACTTCCAAAATACACAGAAAAATACCCTGACTACTTAAGTCTAAAAAACTGAATGTTTATAGGTCTTATTTTGCAAAACTGTGACATGAAAGTTATTTCATAAAAGCAGAACGCATTCCAGCAGAGAGCCAGTTGAGTCCCAGAATACGTTATGATGTATATGCTGAAACTGCAGGTCTGGGTCTGGTCAGTGCATGGATGGGTGATCATGTGAGAACCACGTTTACCCTGCCTTTAGTTTTTTGATGAAAGAAAGACGGTATATAATGTAATAAATAAAATAGATTCTAGATATACGATTAAATGCAATGTTATGCAAGTTATCCTTTTACACACTTGAACCAGCCTTGGTTTGGGGGAACAGGGGATGTACAGCGGCAGCATGGAACATAAATCTGAAAACTGAACAAGCCACATGTCCCAGTATACAGAGATATGGGAGTTTTCCCTTAATGCTCATCAACAATGTTCAGATTAGCTGAGAGAGTTTTCCAGTAGGGGCCAGGAATATATGCTTATTTATACTTTTAGGATAAAAAGTATTTATTAGTACAATAGAAACTATTAATGCTATGCATCTTTAGAGAAAATTTAATAAAAGTGTGCACCATGCATGAATTTAATATATTTTGACAGAAAGTAAAGACATTTATTTATTTATTTATTATTTGATTTATATCCCGCCCTTCCTCCCAGCAGGAGCCCAGCACATTTGTCTATTTCAAAGTCCTTCTACGACTCTGTTGTCTAGTCTACCCCAACAAGAAAGTGTGCTGATTTCTTTTCTTTTTTTTTGCTTTTAACAACTTTGGATTCTAAACATGGATAACTCCTTTCATTACATTTATGGTATACAGTTATGTGGGTAAATCTTTGTTTTTTGCTAGACTAGAAAATATTCCATAATTTTGCCGTCACTGATGAAACAAAAGTCACTAAATGTGGAAGCAAAAGAGTTTTGGCAATTGAACAAATGGTGTGGAGGGCTGGGGGGGGTAACAAGGCACAATTGACTAAGGAGGTAACTTTTATTATTTTACTTGGTGAGATCTCATTGATTATTCAGTAAAACTATACCAGCATAAATATTCAGTGAATTGCCTGCACAGATTTTGAACATCAACTGTACTTTAAAACAACAACATTTTTTTAAGTATACAGATGACTTGACATATTATATTATGCTTCCCTTAAAATGGAATGTTGTTTGTTGGCGAGAGTGATATTTCCTACTTTATTTCCAAGCAGTAGTATTGTGAAATGCTAGGTACCATTCCGTTCATTGCAAAGTTACTTCCTTCAACCAGGAGTGAGTTGAGACATTTTGAACTTCCCTTTACTGCCAATGCATGTCTAGACCCTGCCTTTTTTCCCTTGCCTATTGTCCCCGTCTGGCAGCCGCACATTAATGCTGCTGATGCTGCACCCACTTGCCCTGCTGTCTCAGTCAACACATTTTAAAAGATTATGCATTGCGCATTGGGGGGAAAAGGTGCTTGATGGCAGAGAGTAGCTGATACCGCTGTATTATTTGCTGCTGTTAGCAGCTGTTGACACCTGCCTACTGTGAAAGCAGACTCTGCTTTCTGTTGTTTTCAGGCATCAGATGATGTTGATTCTACATCTTGCTTTAGATCCTCTCTATTACTGGAGTTGGTCACAAGGTCATAACAGAACTACAGTTTAGAAGCTCATCTAAATACTTAATTTCGTGAAAGGATATTGCTGTTCTTTGAAGCTTGCCAATTCCTGAGTTATTGATCGTGTTGCTGATTACGCCTGTGTAATTTACATGTTTAAATAAAGCACTAGTCTCTGTAGCACTGTGTGTTGCTTTAAAGGTGTGGCTTTGGAGGAGCTCACAGTACAACAAAACACGTCACACAGTTTTGTCTAAAGTTCTGTTGAGCTGCCATGTTAAAAAAAAAAACACTCCACATGTTGTGAGTGCACTCTGCGGCATGCAGGTGCCGTAGCAATTGTCAGAACTGATCGATTCTACAGTAGGCCATGGGTTTCCAAAGTTGGGTGATCTTGAAAACATTTACAACATTAATCTTTAAAACTAAGAGCATGTGATTAGCAAGGCTTGTTTTACAACAAATTTTTAAAAAATTGGGGACAGAAAGAAAAAGATTATTTTCATAATACACATACATCTACAAAGGCTTGCAAACTTAGGACTCATTTAAATTATTTTTGTCCTATGGGTGGGTTTTTTTTCTCTCCTTTTAAGGAAATGCCAAACATTTTGATGTAGACTGCTTTCAAAGTCAATGTAAATTTGCTGTTTCAGTTGCGCTTTGGAATCTTCTGAAATGGAGGCCAAAGCACCTGCAAAAACAGTCAGTCTGTTCTTCAGTTCAGATGGTCTCTGGCATCCCTTAAAGTCATCTTTCTTCTCTCTCTTTTTGTAGTTCTTTGAGGTTCCATTTGACTCCAATATGAACAGAACAAAAAACAGACCCCTGGTGCGAGGACAGATCAGGTAAGGCTGCAAACACCTGCTCTCTAAAATGAGTAATGAATTTCATTGTTCTTTTTATATATTTCCCAGCTTACTGCCTTTTCTTGTGTTTAGATAAGCAAATATGTCAACTTAAAGAACAAAAAACCTGGAAAGAAACACTATTTTTTGTGCTTTGAAGATTCTAAAAGCTTATAATGCCACATGGAAAACATATTGGCTTGCCCTCTTGTCATATTCAGCAGATATTGTGTAAGAGTCTTTATAGATGTAGAACTTAAGAACGGCAAGTTTCCAGGTGTTCCTGTATAATCTCTTAGACAACTGTAAGCCATGTACCACAGATTTAGAAGCAAGTGGCTGCTCCTAGCTGTGTCCTGTTAACTGCCAAGAAAATTGTTATGGATCTCCCACAAGTATTCTTTAAAAAGGACAGCAACAATTCTGAAGTCTTTAAAGGTCCATGTAGCCTTTATCTGATTTTCCTTTGAATCAAAGGGACAGGATGGAACTTGTGAGTTTGATAAATGTCAAGGGTTTAGTCACTTGTCCACCATTGCTACCTCCACGTGGAGAATGAATGACTGCAAATGGCTTGCTACCCTTTGCAGGGCAGCTTCATATTTATAATATTCGTCCACCACCACACTTCATGACAAAAATTCCAAAATCCACACTGCAATCAGAATAAATTACATGGACAATGTGTATGTTCTTTTCTGGCTTGTTTAATCTGTTTCAGATAAAGAAGCCATGTTTCCTGGATGCAGAATTTGGTTTTATTTTTATAAAATATATAAATGTAAAATTCTCATTCATGATGAACATTTTTGTATTTAAATTGAAACCCAGCTCTGAAGGTCAGACGTTTAAAAAAAACAATAAATGAATTCCTCTGTTAATTTTTTAAAATTACATTTTAAAAATCGCATACGCAAAAGAAAAATAAAACCAAGTAGAAATCCAGTACTTCCTGTCAAACAGCATAGTTAAGTTTCAATATCTAATGAAGGAACCTCATAGCTCTGTAATAGTTTACTAAAATTGATATTTCTATCCCAAAGATTTTTATACAAGTCAGCTTCTACATTAGGATAACATTCAAGTTGTTATACTTCCACATTTCTATTGTTACCAACTGGTTTTGCTTCCAATATTTGACCATTAATATTCTACCTGTAATCAGCAGACTAGCTACCAAAGTCTGTTCATTGGGGTTCACATAACCTCATGGAATAATTGCAGATTAACAGGACCTCTTATCCTATATTGTCCCTAAGGCAAGGCAATAGATTCTTCCAAGAATGTCGTCTAATTTCACAATACCAGCAAAGATGATAAAGGTTCTACTAAACTGTCTGGCTCCACATTCTCTCTAGAGTATCTAACACATTTGTATACATTTCTGAAAAAATACCATTCCATTGCAAATTATTTTGGTGTAATAATACTTATTTGCTTATTAAATGTATCCCACCCTACCTCCCAAAGGATAATAATAAAAATATACAAGGGGTTGTATCCAACAAAGTCATCCCGTTAGAGCAAAACCTTCCACTTGTGCAATGAAACTTCCTCTCCTTCTTGTCCCTCCAATCACCCTCCCAATCTGTTTTGGGGGTTCCCCCAATCCTCCAGAGAAGATGGGGAGGGTGTGCATGGAGAGAAAAAGAAGGGGAAGTTCAGTGCACTTGCTGAATTACTTGTGCTAACAGGTTGGTGTTGCTGGCTACACCCAAGCTTTCTGTTTAAATTGCTTTTGGGCAAAATAGAAACATGGCTGAATTTCTGTTGAAAGAGCAAGACTGCTAACTCTTGCAAATCTTCTGGTAGATAACAATCTAGTCAGACAACAACAACATAAAACAGTAAGCTAACAATTGGGGAATTAGATTATAATGGTCCGAGTTCCCTAGCAGATTCTGATATCGTGTGGAATTCTTTCCACAGAGGTCATCTGACACCTTCATTGTGTAGTTTTCATTGGATGGTGAATACTCACTTCTTGACCTGGCCTTTGACACTTGATATATATATTCTCTAAATTGTAATTAATTTTAATTGATTTTAATATTTTTAAACTATGGTAGCCTCCCCTAGAACCTTATGGTAAAGGTAAGAAATCTAATAATGATTATGATGATAGTAATAATAATGCATTAGGGAGACTGGCATGCTTTTAAACTTTACAGGAAGAACCTTTTGGGTCAGATTTGAACATGGTCTTATGAGTAAGAATAGATTGGCCACAAGTCATACTACAAGTGCAGATAATGGAGTTGGGAGTTAAAGAGTTTAGAAGCTCTTTAACTGTTTTTACTATCTGTTTGAAGAAAGTGCATTCCTGCCCTACCTTGCTCATTAGTCTTTTTTTGGACCTGCTAGTTCTGCAGTATGCTGCACATCCACAGCAGGATGCTGGTACAATCATGTTAAGTGCAATCCAATACAGCAGCAGTAACTAAGGGCTAATTTTTTATAAATAAAAATGCAAGAATACAGAGGAGAACTCAAATGTAACAAAAATGTAGCATTTGAAGGCTGATTGGCAAATAGGAATTGACCTTATTAAAATATAATGGCTCTTGTGTTACAGGTGTCAGTTTTCCCTTCAGTAATAAACACAGTTCAAATTCTTTATACCAGCTTGTAGGGCAAGGTTGTGTCACTTGTCTCTGCTGAATTCTCTAAAGAGAATCTGTGTTTCACAAAAATGAGCATAGTAGCTTTCCTACAAGTTTACTTTTTTCCATCTATATAACAGAGATGAAAAAAAGGTAATATAAGCTGTTAAGAAAGCTACTGTGCCCATATCCTAAACTACATATTCTCTTTAGAGAGAGTTCGTAGTTCACCTAACAAAGTCCATTCACAGCAGGGGTTTGCACCTCCTGGCCCAGGGGCTGGGGAGCCGTGGAGTGTTGTTAAAGAAAGCTACCACAGAATCACAATCCAACAGATGAGAACCATTGTGCAAACAGAGGACATCCTTTGGAAGATGTAGTATTCCAGAGTGTCTAAGGGCAAGTCAGTCATTCCAGCCACTTGGCTTGTCTCTTAAACAGGAGCCAAAGCAGGCTCATATGAGAACAGCTGGAGGTGCTTGGGAAAGTGTCCCTTTGCTGGAATAGGTTTTTGCTCTGCATTCTCTCCCTCTCCAAATCCTAATACTGCCACTTATCATACTTTGTGACAGAGCTCCTTTTTTGTCTTTCTGTATTTTGTCCAGCTATAACTCTAGTTTGGCTGTAACTTCTGACCTTTGTATTTTCTGAAAATAATTAAATGATTGGATTTACAAGGTAGTTGCTATTTTTCATTAGGTGACCTAGAAAGAGACATGCTAAACATCATATATCTAAAATACCTACCCTTTCATTCTGTATAAATCATTGCAAGTTCATCTTCCTTTCCCCCCCCCCCTTAAGACAAATCATAAAGCAGGAATCAAACTTCTGGTGATGTTTTGCAAAAAGAATTCTTAAACATGTGTCATCTTTTGTGCGTGCTCTCTGCTCCATGTTTACATACAAATAAAAAGCAGTATCCCTTGGGGCTCCTGTTTGAACAGAAACTTAAAGCAACCTTGATTTCTGTTTGTATGTCTGTTCAGTTTCGTAAAGCATTGGATTCCAACTTAAATGGGGGTTGGGGTTGGGGAGCACTACACCTTATTTGCAAACTTTAAACTAAAGCCTGTATTCATAAACTATTCAACAAACAGTTTTCAGATAGCGTTTCCATGATTTGTGCCAAGGATTATTTATAACAAAATTATGTTTTCCCTTAGGCATCTGTGAACAGTTGGTCCTATTTATTTCTGTGTTTTATCCATCATCTTTGGAGGATTGGAAAAAAGTGATGGATGAAATTACATGAAAATTGAAACAAAATAGTAAAGCAAGCCCTGGGGGTAAACTCACTCTCATTGTAAATAGAGTACTTTGGTAAACTTGTTCTGATTTGTTCTGTAAGATGGTGCTAATTACAGATTTCTAAGTTCAGTTAATTTTATTTTAAAAACATCTTGGGGAATATTCTAATGAGAACATCTGTTGAGCACACAGTGAGCCAAAAACTAGGCCCAGCCAAAATTCAGTGAAACAGAGGTGCACGTTCTCTTTGGTCTTCAGTTTGCTTAGGCCTGTGTGTGTAAACTTTCAACTCCACCCCCTTTCACATCCCCAAGTAAAATTAAAGCTTTTTTCCACATCTGTGCTATATTCAGATCAGCTGCACACTTTACATGGGAAACCTGTTCTATATATACAACAGTGTTTCCCACAGAAAATGCCATGAGGCATACAGCATTCCTTTATCTAGGAATCCTGTTTGGGCCAGAGTGATATGAACACAAGTGTATAAACACATATGTTTTGTTTGCCCACAGTTTACCTATTTGCTGTGGGAAACACTAGTATGCACATAAAATTGCATTTCCCATATAATGTTTCCCTCAAATTTCACTGTATCACCAGCACAGAGGCAAAATGAGCAGCTATTTAGGGTAAATAATCATTTACACAAGTTTCCATAAGCATACAATTTTGAAGTCACAGTGATTTCTTTTGGTCAAAACCATGTTCACCAAACGTGAAACTTTATCATACTAATTCTTACCTCTTCTCTGCCCTTTCTGGTCATTGTGGAGACCCCAAAGCATCACTCAATAATCTATCTATCCAACTGTCAACAGCTGATTTAATGTTCTTTAAAGTGTCACTTAACCTTGAATGATGTTGTTGGCCTAAGTCCTTCAAGTTAGACATTAGCTGGCATTATTTCTTCAGCTGGCCAAAACAATGTACTTTGAGAGCTACAGCCTTCTACCTCATATTTGCCCAGTAGTTGTTTGAACTTTTCTAGTTGAAACTCTTCTATGGCTATGCTGAATGTTAATCAAAATAGCAGAAAGATTGGTAAAATGTGTTTGAAGGTGTCTTACATTGTGGTGTCTTACATTCTGGACGTTATTCCAAAAACGTTTGGGATGTGTACAAAGAATTCTTTAGTATCTTCATGATTGTGTCTGTGTGGGGGAGGGGGGTTGCTGTATTCGACTCTCATCAAATTTAATTCTCTTCTAGTATATTTTCGCCCTCTTAATTTAACCCATTGGTGGAATAAATCTGAGGAAACCTACTCACAGAGAAATGCTCTTTGTGCCCTACTAATTTTACACAGGCTACTGAACAGTAAAAAACATTGTTAACAAATGGGTAACTAAAAACTCATGGATGCACAGAAAATTCACTAATAAGCAAAAAAAAAAACACCTTGCAGTTTTAGATTGTACATATAGCCAACATATATTTCTATCAAATTTAAAAAGTGGGGAAATTGGGCAGCTATAGTGAATACATCAGGGGAGCAAGAGACCTGACCTCCTCATGAGATATTGTACTCCCCTACAAATTTGTAAAAACACAAACACAGTTTGGGTTGGTCTTTCACAGTCCAATCCACTTCCTGTGTAGCTTGGAAGAATTTGGTAGCATGTGCCTCTGAGCATATGAAGAGTGGTGGCAACATCTGCAATCAGGACTACATCTCCAAAGGGGGAGGGCAGGTTTGATTCTTTGCATGCTTGTTGCATTCAGTGGGATGCTTAGGATAAATGAAACTGACCAATAGGGAAAAGAAAAAAGGGGAGGGAGCGCTGGAGTAGGGAGGGGAGGGGGGAGGGGAAGTGAGGGGGAGATTTGATGATTTGCATGCTTATTGAGTTCAGTGGGATTTATTCCTGTGCAACCTATCATGCTTAGGATAGGTGAAACTGACTGGGGGGAAGGGAGAGGGAGGAGGGAGGACAAAAGATTGGTAGGTGGGCACTGGACAGAGGAAAAGGAAAACATTGTGAACAGTATCATTTTTCCCTTTTTATTCTACAGCAAACACATGTTTTCTCCCACCCAAATTTAAGCCAAAGCTGTCTCTCGCCACATCTACACCAGACCTTTATTTCACTTTAGACAGTCATAGCTTCCCCCAAAGAATCCTGGGAAATGTAGTTTGTGGTACTGATAGTTACTAGGAGAGGCCCTATTCCTCTCCGAGAGCTACAATCCCCAGAAGAGAGGCCAACTGTTAAACCACTCTGGCAGCTGGAGCTCTGTCAGGGGAGTAGGAGTCTCCTAACAACTCTCAGCACCCATCACAAACTACACTTCCTAGGATTCTTTGGGGGAAGCCATGACTGTTTAAAGTAGAATCAGTGTCTGGCGTGGGTATGGGCCCCTGATTAGTCAAACCAAACAGCTGTTAGTCTGGCTTTTAGAACACTGACAGCTGGCTCTTACTGAGCATGTCCTCACTGGATCATCACCTTGCAGTGGTGAGTGGGCTTGCATGTTCCAGTGAACCCTGTGAGTGATGCCGTTGGGAGTCATATACTCCCAACAGGGTCACCCATGGAGGTAAGGTCAAGGGAGAGGAACCAGACAAAGAACGATCCAAGAAAGTCCTCAACGGCAGAACAGGTGGAGGATAACAATGTGTATGTTACAACAGCTGTGAAGGCAGATGAAGGCTGCAGCAGATAAAAGACTTCCAATCGTCATGGTATCCATGCCATTGGATCAAAGCCTTTTTCTGTGAAGATTGTGTGTTGATCGTTGTGCACCAATCTCCCCACATAAGACAAATTCACGCACAGGTGTCTTCCAACCAAACCAAACCAAAAGTCCCATGGCGATCAGCGAATGGCAACAGGGCAGGACCGTGAAATCCAATAGCCCCTAGTCATGGACCAGCACATGGGCGGTGGATACAGAGTCAGTTGTCCTGGCTCAAGGACCGAGGCAGTTGAGTAGTTTGGCAGCTGTATCCACGACTGTCAGGCCCAGGATGTGACTCAGGAACCAGACCAACGGCTGTAGTTAATTCGTGTTTTATTAGGGTAATGTCCAAACAAAGACTGCGTTTTCTCATGAAGCAATACAGGGATACAGGTCCTGCGGCATTGGGAGAAAGTTGACAGAGCAAGGGACTTCTTCCCGCCTGTTCTTTAAGAAGGGGCCAAACGGGCGCGCAATCTTTCGCTCCTCCTTAACTGCCCCTCAGGTACTGCCCGCCTTCCCCCCCTTCTCTCCTGTCTTTTCAGCTGTCTGCGTGTGCGCGGTGAGGGGGGAAGCATCACCCCCTCCTCTTCTGAAGTTTCCGATTCCAGGATGGGGGATAGGGGAGGGGCTGATGGTAAACTGCCTCCCCGCTTTTCGGCTGTGAGCAGCCCTCCCTCTTCCCCCTCTTGCTCTGAGCCTGAAAGAGGGGGAGGCGTGAGAATGTCCAGGGAGGGGTCAGGCTCCCCGTTGCTAAGTGACCTTATCACTGGCAGTTCCTCTGTTTCGTCTTCGCTCCAAAGGGGGGAAGTTCCTCCCCCTTCCCTCTGCCATCCATCCGAATACTCTTCTCCCAACTCTCCGGGATCCAGCTCCCCGGGATTGGGACCCCAGCTCTGCCTTCCGACACCATCCCCCCTCCCAGGCTGTGCCCCCCTCCCCTTGTCTGGCTTGGGACGGTGGGGAAAACGTTGATGGAAAAGTTTTACCAATTCTGGAGCATGCACATCAGCTGCATCTTCCCATGATCTGTCAGCCACCCCATAGCCTTTCCAGTGAATCAAGTACTGCAGCTTGTGGCGTCTGATCCTGGAATCTAAGATCTCCTCAACTTCAAACTCAAGCTGCTCATTTACCAGGAGTGGAGCTCCGGGAGGTTCCTCTGGCCGTAACTCACTGGGAGGGGTGGCTTTCGTTAAGAGGGATCGATGGAACACAGGATGTATTTTAAACGTGTCAGGCAGCTTCAGTCGGTACGCCACGGGATTGATTTGAGTTTCTATTTCGAAAGGACCCACCCTCTTGTCTTGTAATTTTCTACATTTGCCCGGCATCTGGAGGAAGCGGGTGGACAGCCATACCTGGTCTCCCGGTTGAAGGGGGGGCCCCTCCTTCCTGTGCAGGTCAGCAACTCGCTTGTACTCCGTTCTGGCTTCGTTTAACTGCTGTTTCAGTGTCTGTTGCGCCGCTTGCAATTCCTTAAGGAAGTTCTCAGCTGCCGGTACCAGCATTCCTTCTGAGCTGCTTGGAAAGACTTTAGGATGGAATCCATAATTAGCGAAGAACAGGGTTTGTTGAGTGCTGGAGTGCAGAGAATTGTTGTAGGCGAACTCTGCAAAATGCAAATATGATACCCAGTCAGTCTGTTGATAGGACACATAACTTCGTAAATATCTTTCCAAAACGGCGTTCAAGCGTTCCGTCTGCCCATCTGTCTGGGGGTGATGGGCGGAGGAGAGTTTTAATTCCGTCTGCAACTGTTTCCACATTGCTCTCCAAAATTTGGCTGTGAACTGAGTTCCTCGGTCTGAGACTACGCTGTTTGGCAATCCATGCAGCCGGTAGACTTCTTTTATGAATAACTTGGCCGTTTCTTTAGCCTCTAAGGCCCCTGCACAAGGAAGAAAGTGTGCCATTTTGGTAAGTAGATCCACCACTACTAAGATGGCTGTCATTCCTTGGGACTTGGGTAGATCAGTTATAAAATCCATGGAGAGGTCCTTCCAGGGTTCGTGTGGGACAGGCAACGGTTGTAACATTCCTGCTGGTGTCCCTGTTTGTGTTTTTGTCCGCAGACAGACAGAGCAGGACTTTACATAACTCTCAATATCCCGACGCATTTTAGGCCACCAGAAGTCCTTGGCCACGTTCTGAATGGTCTTGTAAATCCCAAAGTGTCCCGCTGTGATGGAATCGTGACACTGGCGTAGGATTCTGAGCCTTAATTCCCCTTCTGGCACATATCTGGCTGTTTTGAACCATAACAGTCCATTTCTCCAGTGAAAGGTTACTTCTGAGTCTTGACCTTGTCCCGTCTCCTGCTGATATTTTAGCATGTCTGCATCTTCTTGTTGTGCCTTTTTGAGTTCCTCTTCCCATGAAGGCTGGCATACTCCCAACGTTAATTTCTCTGGCGGGATTACGTACTGAGGCTGGTCCTCGGATTCACTTTCTTTGTATTGTGGCTGTCTGGATAAGGCATCCGCTCTCTGGTTTTTGGCTTGGGCATGGTAAGTAATCTTGAAGTTAAACCTAGTGAAGAACTGGGACCATCTTATCTGTCTCTGGTTCAGCTTTCTGGCGGTTTGGAGGCTTTCAAGATTCTTGTGGTCGGAGCGCACTTCAATTCGATGAGAGGTCCCCTCTAGGTATTGTCTCCAGTTTTCAAAAGAGTCCTTGATGGCCAGCAGCTCCTTCTCCCAAACTGTGTAGTTCTTCTCTGCAGGCTTTAACTTCCGAGAGAAGTACGCACAGGGGTGCAGCTCCTTCCCTTCTTGGTCTAATTGTAGCAGGACCCCCCCGATGGCAAAATCCGAAGCATCTGCTTCCACTACGAAAGGGCGGTTCGGATCAGCAAAGCGCAGAATGGGCTCAGTAGCAAACCTTCTCTTCAGCTCCTCAAAGGCCTCGGTGGCGTTCTCTGTCCATTGAAACTTCTTCTTCCCCCTTAAACAGTCAGTCAGAGAAGCTGTTAATTTGGAAAACCCTGGAATGAACTTTCTATAATAATTGGCAAACCCCAAAAACCGTTGTACATCCTTTTTGGTGACAGGTTGGCCCCAGTCCAATATGCAGCTTACTTTCCCTGGGTCCATCTCCACGCCTTCCGCTGAGATTTGATATCCAAGGAAGTCTAGAGACTTGAGGTCAAATCCACATTTCTCTAATTTAGCATACAGGTGATTTTCTGTCAGTCTCTTCAACACCGTCTTCACATGCTGGTCGTGGTCTTCCTGGTTCTTTGAGAACACCAGGATATCACAGATTACATACGTGTCCAACAAGTCTCTAAACACGTCGTTCATGAATTTTTGAAAAATTCCTGGACTTCCACAAAGCCCGAACGGCATGACCAGGTATTCATACTGTCCGTAAGCGGTCAAGAATCCTGTTTTCCGGTCATCTCCCTCCTTCATTCTGATCAGATTGTATGCTCCTCTCAAATCCAACTTCGTGAGTTGGAGCGCAGAGCGCAGTCGGTCCAGCAACTCTGAGATCAGGGGCAGCGGGTAGCTGTTGGGGATGGTGATCTGGTTCAATGCGCGATAGTCGTTACAGGGTCTGAGTTCCCCCCCTTCTTTTTCACAAACAATAGTGGCGCTCCAGCAGGGGATTGTGAGGGGCGTATGAATCCTCGCCTCAGGTTTTTATCCAGGAATTCCTTCAGGGCCTCCCTCTCATTCTCTGTGAGAGAGTAGATTCTCCCTGATGGGATGCTGGCTCCTGGCACGAGATCAATCGCACAGTCGTAAGGGCGGTGGGGGGGTAAAGTCTCTGCCTCTTTTTCATCAAACACATCTTTGAATTCTTCATACTTTGGCGGCAGGGTCACTTGCTCGATCTCTTGCACTGCCCCCGCTAAGGTGTTTTTGATTCCTTCAGGTTGACAGTTCTCCTGGCAATACTGTGAGGTGAACCACACCACCGCCTCCTTCCAACTTATTTTGGGTTCATGCTTTGCTAGCCAGGGCATTCCCAGAATCACCTCAAAGTTCGAGAGATCTGACACGTATAGCAAAATGAACTCTTCGTGCCCAGGGATTTGAAGTTTCACTTCCTCCGTGGCTTGTGTCACCCCTCCTGACTTCAGGGGTCTCCCATCGATAGTCTCCACAGCTAGGGGAGCGTCCAGTTTCCACTGGGAAATTCCATGACGCTTGACTAACTTTGCATCAATAAAATTTGTGGAGGCTCCACTGTCAATTAAGGCAGTGGAATTAAACACCACTCCTCTGGAAGTTGTAATCCGAATAGGCAAGACCAACACCCCCTTTGAGGGAGGTTGGATCGTTGGGGGGCCTTTATACAGCGCTGCCCCCAGTCCACCGGCCTGCACGTGGACTGGGTGTTCTAGTTTCCCGATGGCTCAGCTTTCCCCCCTTTCAGTCCACAGTCTCTGGCCACATGGCCCGGCTTTGAACAATAAAAGCATAAACGTTCCCGGCGTCGTCTTTCCTTTTCTTCTTCCGACAGTCTTGGCCTAGCCCCTCCCTGTCCCTCAGTTGTATTACCTGCCATCCCTGCAGTGGGAAGGGTCTTGTTGCGAGATGCCGAGGCTGAGTATCTCGGGACCTCCTGCTTCCTTTCCAGGCGCCTTCCTTCCATCCGGTGATCTATCTGTAGGCATAGCCGGATGAGCCCTGGTAGGTCAGCGGGGGGGGAGGTCCTGGCCAACTCATCCAGGATTTCAGCATTTAATCCACTCCGGTACATAAACATCAGGGCGACATCATTGTAACCAGTTTCCTGGGACAGAATTTTAAAAGCGTTAGTGTACTCGGAAACAGTCCCTTTAGCTTGCTTCAGAGCGCCTAGCTGCCGCGCTACTGTTTCAGCCCTTTGCGGGTCTTGAAACATCTCGGTCATCTCCTGTATAAATCCTCTGTACCTTCCTAAGACAGTATCCTTTCTCACGAGATACGGAGTCACCCATTTTGCAGCTTCTCCCTCCAGGAGGCTAATCACGAAAGCTACTTTAGCCCCATCGTCTGGAAATTCCGTGTGCCTGACATCCAGATATAACTCACATTGAGCCACGAAGGTTGCCAACTGATCACTTTGTCCCGCGTATTTTGGGGGCAATCCAATGGGAACCTTTACTACGGCAGCTGGAGGGGCTGTTCGCATCTGGTCTATCGTGGCCTTCAAGGTTTGATTATCCGTCTTCAGCGCCTTGACTGCTGCTAGCAGGGCTTGAACATCCGTCTGCAAATCAGCTACCTTAGTCCTCAAGAGTTCCACTTCTTCCATCTCAGAAGTGGGGTTCGTCCCCCCCGCTGCTCCCTTTGACATCTTGTCCCAGTCAAGTGAAGAGAGCGTTGAGGGTGATTTAGGTGGCTCTGTCAAGCTGTCAGGCCCAGGATGTGACTCAGGAACCAGACCAACGGCTGTAGTTAATTCGTGTTTTATTAGGGTAATGTCCAAACAAAGACTGCGTTTTCTCATGAAGCAATACAGGGATACAGGTCCTGCGGCATTGGGAGAAAGTTGACAGAGCAAGGGACTTCTTCCCGCCTGTTCTTTAAGAAGGGGCCAAACGGGCGTGCAATCTTTCGCTCCTCCTTAACTGCCCCTCAGGTACTGCCCGCCTTCCCCCCCTTCTCTCCTGTCTTTTCAGCTGTCTGCGTGTGCGCGGTGAGGGGGGAAGCATCACCCCCTCCTCTTCTGAAGTTTGCGATTCCAGGATGGGGGATAGGGGAGGGGCTGATGGTAAACTGCCTCCTCGCTTTTCGGATGTGAGCAGCCCTCCCTCTTTCCCCTCTTGCTCTGAGCCTGAAATAGGGGGAGGCGTGAGAATGTCCAGGGAGGGCTCAGGCTCCCCCTTGCTAAGCAACCTTATCACTGGCAGTTCCTCTGTTTCGTCTTCACTCCAAAGGGGGGAAGTTCCTCCCCCTTCCCTCTGCCATCCATCCGAATACTCTTCTCCCAACTCTCTGGGATCCAGCTCCCCGGGATTGGGACCCCAGCTCTGCCTTCCGACAACGACTGAGCAGTCCTATTCAGGATCCACTCTGCTCACCCCGTATGGGGAGGGAGCTAGAAAAGGTCCCCTAAACATAGTCTGCCTCATCTCTCCTGACTGGATCACCGCGTGCAGTGGGGTCACCACTTAGCGGTCGCAAAAGACAAATGAACTTTGGAATGTGGAATATACGGACATTGCTGGATAATACAGATAGTGAACGTCCTGAATGCAGGACTGCCATCATTGTGAGGGAGTTGAGATGTTTTAATATTGACATAGCAGCACTCCAAGAAACTCGAAGAGCAGGAGAGGGACAACTGAAGGAAGAAAAAGGAGGTTACACCTTCTTTTGGAAAGGACTGCCTGAACAAGAACAATGAATACATGGAGTAGGCTTTGCTATTAAAAATGATCTTGTGAAGCTCTTGTCAGAAGTTCCTATTGGCATTAATGAACGGCTCTCAACTCTCCGGTTCTAAGTGCTTATGCATTAGATGCTGATGAAGTCATCAAGGAAAATTTTTATACCCAGCTGGACACCATCTTATCAGAGATACCTAAGGAGGATAAAATTATCCTCCTGGGCGATTTCAATGCAAGAGTTGGGTGTGATTTTGATTTATGGCCAGAAATCATTGGGAAAGAAGGAGTTGGCAATAGCAACTTGAATGGAATTCTACTTCTGACTAAATGTGCAGAGCATAATCTTGTTATTACAAACACTCTTTCGCCAGAAAGATAAATTTAAAATATAGAAGCACCCTCGGTCGAAGCACTAGCATCTCCTGGATTACGTCATTGTCCATGCCAGAGATCGTCATGATGTACTCCTCACTAGGGCCATGACGAGTGCCAATGACGGCTAGACAGATCATCGTTTAATTCGATCCACTATGGCCATTAATATTGTTCCTCAACATAGGCTCCAAGGAAGAAAACCAAGGCGTAAAATGAACATCCATGCCCTTCAAGATCCTATTAAGCGAGCCTGCTTTCAAACAACTCTCAAGAAACATCTACCTAAGGAACGCCCTGAAAACGTTGAGGAACACTGGATTAAACTGAAGACTTCCATTATTGCGGCATGTGAACAAACTATTGGATACCAAACTAAGAAACATCAGGACTGGTTTGATGAGAATGATAGTGAGATTGAACATATCATTGACAAGAAAAGGAAAGCCTTCCAGATATGGCAAAAAGACATTAACTGTGCTGCTAAGAAAAACATCTATGCCAGTGCAAAGGCTGAGGTCCAAAGAACTAGAGAACTTAAGAACACCTGGTGAATAAAGAAAACTCAAGAAATCCAGCATTTTGCAGATGCTCATGATGTACGGGCCTTTTTTAATGCCACAAAGGACATCTACGGACCAACAAATTATGATACAAATCCCTTACGTTCACTAGATGGTACCAAACTTCTAAAGGACAAAGTGTCTTTTGCACTGCATTGGAAAGAGCATTACCACAACCTCCTTAATTGTAACTCTATTGTGGCTGATGAGGTCTTCTTGCAAATCCTGCAACAACAAATTAGAGATGAGCTTACAGTATCCCCTAATTTGGATGAAGTCAGTAAAGCCATTAATCAAATGAAGAATAACAAAGCTAGTGGACCAGATGGGATTCCTGCTGAAGTCTTTAAAGAAGGTGGGCCTGAATTTACACAACAACTTAATAAGCTCATCGAAAAAATCTGGATGAGGGAGAAGATCCCGGAAGACTTTAGGGATGCCATAATTATCACCCTTTTAAAGAAGGGTGATAGAACAGATTGTGGGAACTACTGAAGCATGTTTTTTCTAGCTACCGCAGGTAAAATCCTTGCAAGGATCCTCACAAATTGCCTCCTACCTATCTGAGAAGACATCCTCCCTGAATGCCAAAATGGTTTCCGCCCTTCCAGGGGGACAGTGGACATGATCTTCACTACACGACAGCTTCAAGAAAAATGCAGGGAGCAAATTGACCTCTGTATATGGCGTTTATTGATCTGACTAAGGCCTTTGAATACTGTAAATCGAACTGCTCTCTGGACCATCCTTCTGAAAATTAGATGCCCTTATAAATTTGTGAATATTTTGCGACTCCTCCATGACAACATGATGGCAACAATTTTGGATAACAATGGCTCTCAGAGTGATCCATTCAAAGTGGGATCAGGCGTCAAACAGGGATGTGTCATTGCTCCGACCTTACTTGCTACTTTCATCGCCATGATTCTACACCTTGTTGAGGGGAAACTTCCCACTGGTGTGGAAATCACATATCGAACAGATGGAAAGCTTTTTAATCTCATTAGGCTGAAAGCAAAAAGTAAGGTAATTACAACCTCTGTCATAGAACTTCAATATGCTGATGATAATATAGTCTCCACACATTCAGAGGAAGATCTTCAAACTATCCTAAATGTCTTTGCAGAAGCATATGAAAAGCTTGGCCTCTTGCTTAACATCAAAAAAACCAAAGTGCTTCATCAGCAAGTGCGAACCAATCCCTCTGTAACACCATCAATCCAGCTTAATGGTGCGACACTGGAGAATGTCAATCACTTTTCTTATCTTGGCAGTCATCTGTCTGTAAAAGCTGACATTGATGCTGAAATTCAGCATCGTCTGAGCTCTGCGAGTGCTGCATTCTCCCGAATGAAGCATAGAGTGTTTGAGGATCGGGATATTCACAGGGAGACCAAAATGCTTATTTACAAAGCCATTGTACTACCGACCTTACTGTATGCCTGTGAAACATGGAACATCTATAAACGCCACTCCCAACTTCTTGAAAGATTCCACCAACTCTGCCTCCGGAAAATTCTGCAGATTACTTGGGAAGGTAGGCAGACTAATGTTAGCATATTGGAAGAAGCAAAGACCACCAGTGTTGAAACAATGATCCTCCAACATCAACTTCGCTGGACTGGCCATGTTGTTCGAATGCCTGATCACCGTCTTCCAAAGCAGCTACTTTACTCCCAACTTAAGGATGGAAAACAGAATATTGGTGGATAGCAAAAGAGGTTTAAAGATGTTCTCAAAGCTAATCTAAAAAAATGTAAGATAAGCATCAAGAACTGGGAAGCCTTGGCCCATGAGTGTCCCAATTGGAGGTCAGCCATTATCAAAGGTGCTATGGACTTTGAAGAAGCATGAGTACAGGGTGAAAGGGACAAACGAGCTAAGTGGAAGGCACGTCAAGCAAATCCTCATCGTGACCTTCTTCCATCTGGAAACCTATGTCCTCACTGATCCAGAATTGGCCTCCACAGTCACTTATGGACCCACTGTTAAAGACCTTACCCTGGAAGACAATCTTACTCAGCCATGAGTGATCGCCAGTGAATGTATGACTGAGCATGTCTGCGCTATCATAGACTCCAGTGTTAATTTTCTTAAATTAATTAAAAATCATCCATGCATTTTTTTAAAATTTTAAATGAAATTGAAGGTCAGAGTATGGGGCAAGGTCAATAAAAGAATTATAGGTACTCTGTGGAGAAGGCTGATTTTTAACTAAGTTCAATGAATTATGAGACCAAAATGTAAATGTACTGCCTTCAAGTCGATTCTGACTTATGGTGACCCTATGAATAGGTTTTCATGAGGCTGAGAGGCAGTGATGGACCCAAGGTCACCCAGTGAGCTTCATGGCTATGTGGGGATTTGAACCATGGTCTCCCAGGTCGTAGTCCAACACCTTAACCATTGACAGAAAAAAGTCCCAATAGGGGTCTGGATTTTTTTACTCGTGTTTCATACTTTAAAGCCTGGATTCTCTCTGAGTGTTTTGTGTATCGCCATGAAAACCTAGAGGGTTTTTAAGCAAGCATTTCTGAGTTCAGGACTATCAGTTTTGTAAGATGCTGTTTTGAAATGATCTTATGGGAAACAGCAGAATGGCATGGGGAGGTTTAACATGGCGTAATGTGAATAATCCATGCTGGCCATAGTGTACAGCCACTCTTGTGGCTATATAATCTCTGGCTGCCTTCTCACAAGCCTTTTGATGCTATCTTCAAATCAGCAAGTGATGGGCCCTTTGCTTTGTTGTGTATGGGCCCCTTAGTGTTGAGCTCACTTCCTCCAGATGTTCACATACGTGTCATCATCCCCCTTAGAGGTTCCTGGAAGCCTTTTTTTAAAATCTCCAAATTTTTAGGGAACTTCTTTTTAGGTATTTTTCCTTCCTGTCTCTTTGTCAAAATCTGTTTTAGTTGTACTTCCATAGGATTTTCTTGACAGTCTGTGCTTTCTCTGAACAAAGTCACCCCGAAGAAGGTATACCAGCCCAAAGACTTGAAATAGCCCAGTCTGCATTTCTCTGTTGTGACATCTTACTCTGACATTTCTCTGTCAGAGTGAATGACTCTGAAACCAGCTTCAGCCTGTGATATAGTTATGCTCTGCCAATTGGGTGCTCTTCTTTATGCTCCAAGTCTAGCCCTGCTATGTATGGGTTGTATCCAACATAGTCATTGTGCACACTGAACAACTTCCACTTGAACAGCATAACTTCCCCTCACTACCCCACCACCAACTCTGCTCTGGGTTTCAAATCTGCTCTGGTTTCCCCCCCAACCTTCCTGGGCACAAGGCAGCTGCCAGACTGTTATCGAAAGCACTGGCCTGACTGCCCTGGCTACCAATTGGTTTCTGGGCTCAATTTAAACTGCTGGCTTTGACCTTTTAAAGCCCAATACATCACAGGACCCTCAACCAAAAGGACTATATCCTCCTATATGAACCTACCCAGACACTGTGTTCATTGTCTAAGGCCCTTCTCTGTGCCCCAACTCCAAAAGAAGCATGGAGGGCAATGAACAGAGAATGGGCCTTCTCTGTAATATCCCTCTCTCTTTGGAAAACTCTCCCCACTACTGGCACCAACTTTACTGTAATTTTGGTGTCAGGTAAAAATGTTCTTATTCTGCCAGACATATGGGCAGCTTAATGATACTGATGTTACAGTTAGTCAATCCGGGCTTTAGTGTGTGTTTTTATAATTATTACTGTACTGATATTACACACACACACAGAGAGAGAGAGAGAGAGAGAGAGAGAGAGAGAGGTCAGATCAGATCAGATCAGATCAGATCCAGGAGCAGACAGATGACAATGCCCAGGCCAGGAGAACAGGGCAGCTCCTGCCACACAGCTCTTCCCTCAGACAGCTGACTTGATGGCAGTAAAAAACAGCTTATAATGAAAGTAAACACAGAATGCACCTTTGTTACCTATCCATCATTTCAGCATGTCTGTATATCTCCCTTCTCATACAACACTCTTTAAAATTCCTGTTGGGGGAAAACAAACAACTTGATTCCTTTATACTCAGGTTCTTGAATTTAAAATTGTTGTTCAGCATTAAAACAAATTTAAACTTGTTTGAATTAGTGTATTTAGATAGGGGTACATGCCCTACATTTTAACAATAGTGTAATCTTTTATTTGTAGTTATTTTCTTGTTATGTGCCTTCAAGTCAATTATGACTTATGGCGGCCCTATGAATCAGGGACCTCCAGTAGCATCTGCCGTGAACCACCCTGTTCAGATCTTGTAAGTTCAGGTCTGTGGCTAAAGGTAAAGGTGTCCCCGCACTTGTAGTGCGAGTCGTTTCCGACTCTTAAGGTGACGTCTTGCGACGTTTACTAGGCAAACCATATATATGGGGTGGGATTGCCAGTTCCATCCCCAGCCTTTCTTTACCCCCCAGCATATGCCGGGTACTCATTTTACCAACCACGGATGGATGGAAGGCTGAGTGGACCTCGACCCCTTTTACCGGAGATTCGACTTCCTCTTTTCGTTGGAATCGAACTCCGGCCATGAGCAGAGCTTCGTCTGCATTACCACCGCTTACCACTCTGCGCCACGGAGGATCTGTGGCTACCTTTATGGAATCAGTCCATCTCTTCTTTGGCCTTCCTCTTTTTCTACTCCCTTCTGTTTTTTCCAGCATTATTGTCTTTTCTAGTGAATCATGTCTTCTCATGATGTGTCCAAAGTATGATAACCTCAGTTTCATCATTTTAGCTTCTAGTGACAGTTCTGGTTTAATTTGCTCTAACACCCAATTATTAGTCTTTTTCGCTGTCCATGGTATGCGCAAAGCTCTCCTTGAACACCACATTTCAAATGAGTTGATTTTTCTCTTATTTATAGTTATGGGAGGTTTTAATTTAGTATGGAGGATTTTTAAAATATATATATATTTAAAATGTTATATTAAATTTTTGTACATTTTATTGTACAAGCCTTAGATGGCTTGCCTTAGTTTTTACTGTGCAGGCTCTGTTGTTGCTCTTCAGTTAATTTCATGATCTGCATTAACCATGTTTGCTATATTAAGCACTTATAAAAACCTGATTGGGAATAGAAGAACAAGAAAATAAGCATGGAGGAAAGTCTCATCGCCCAAGTAGAAGTCTGCTTGTACAATGTTGGATCACACCCTAAGTCTATGTACAGTAGGGCCCCACTCATACGGCTGGTTCCGTTCTGGACTGCCACCGTAAGGTGGAATGCATTGACTAACATTGTCTAAAATGGCACCCGACGCCCGAAAAATGCCGTAAAAGTGGAACAAGCGCCATAGGAGCGGGGCTTTCTGCAATTGACAACCATTGTATCGGTGGAACGCTGCAAAGCAGAGCGCCGCAAAGTGGGGCTTACTGTATCTTTCCCCCCCAAGTTTCCTTGTGTGTTTTTTTAAAAAAACCTTTAGCAACTGCCATGTTTTGAGAACTCCTCTGTGTACAAGCTGAGTTGCCACCAATTTAATATAAATCTGAAGAGGGTGCCAAATCACAGCAGGGTGGGTAGATGGTGCTTTCTTCCTGCACAAATTGCTTTGCCTTGTTGGTTTTTCTTCTAATGATACTCCAACAATAGAAGTAACACTTGCTGGGGGGGGGGAACAAGTGGAGCCAAGACATTGCTGGGGAGTGCAAGTAAAGCAAATTAATGATTTTGTTCTTCCTTCCTGCTCATTTTTCACACTTTACGCTCCCCTCCTCACTCCCAAGTTTGCTTTAAATCAAGTTGGGTCCAGTTCAGATGTCGGTTTGTGTGTAATGTTCCAGCACTATCTGAGCACTTAATAATTGTGGTCTCTTTTCTGGGCCTTATATGTAGCAGATTCTTCCTTAACAGTACTGAGATTTGATTAATTTTTTTATATAATTCTAATTCTGGGTAGATCAGTTGACACATTCAGAGTGCTAGTAGGATAAATTATAGTTAACTTTTGAGCAGTTTACACACAATAGCCACTTTAATTGTAGCTAATAGAGCTTGTTCCTAGAGTTTCTCCTTGTTGGGAATAAAGCACCAACACTTGCAACAAATAACGCCAATTTCTTCTTTGATAATTACTTGTTCGTTTTTCCTCAGGCTTTTGTTTCCTCTCTCTTCCCTTCTTTGTTAGTCAGAGATAGGGTCTGTGAGTGCAAGCCTCATGGCTCTACAATGGCCACATGTATGCCTGTACTCAGAATTACTTTATTTCCCAGTAGTAATAAACCTTACGTTTCTTTATTTTTTCAACCAATAGTCTTACCAGATTGTTTATTTCTGCACTCCACTGCAATATGTACCAAACTTCAAGACTCCTTAACTACACTGGAAGTTTGAGAAGCTACCCTATACTATCACCATCCCTTTTGTATTGTTTTCTTCAGTCATAGTGATGTTCTTTCAGTGAGAAAGAAGTGCTCTCTAGTTATGGTTTTCTCTCCTTTGGTGGACAGAAGAAAATAGATCTGAGAGCATTTGCACTGGCTTCCTCAAACAATTATTAAGAGATCATGTAATTGAGGAATTTTGGTTTTTGACTTTCTCTATGTTAAAACTGAACGCTAACCATATTTTATTTTTATTGTAAGCAAACTGCATTCAGCACCTACAGAACTGGTAAATTCTTATTGAGAAGTACCCTTCCCATCCACCACTTTTAAGAATGCACTGTGTTTTCTTAAATATGAGAGCTAAATATCTCAAGAATTTGAGTGTAGTGGTGTCATCCAACCAGACGCGTTGTGAGCATGGCAGTGCAACTTGATAAGGCCCTATGATGGTAATTAAGTGGGAAAAATTTGTACTGAAGAATTTATTTGTGACTATCACTTCCATTTCCCAGTGTGTTTTGATAAACTCATTTGTGAAAAAGATGAAAAATGTAGGAGGTGCTATGTAGCCATAGATCCTGATACATGATTCTTATTATGTGTGATTTCCTAACAGAATTATGCTAGAGTTTTGTTATAAAACTTATAATCACATCTTGTAGGCAATGAACAATTACCAACTTCTGGTTGTTGATGTTTTCTGAGACCTATCTCTATGCATCTCACAGTTGTTAATAACTGTTGGTGCCATTGTTAAAATCAGAACATTTCCACAAATTGGCATTTATAGCTTCAAGTGTCAAGCCTGACCACTTTAGCCTCTAGTAAACCAAAATGTGGCAATTCAGAGAGAGAAAAGGCTCTCTGTCCTCCATGTCTATCAATTTCAACAAAGTGGCTTACAGGCTTAAATCACGAGAAAACAGCACAACAATTTTTGAAGCATTGCTATTGTAGCATGGTATTTTGTTTAAATAGGCTACAGATATTGAGTGCCTGGATTGTATTTATTTCTCAGTATGTTGAGATTTCAGTTTTATGTAAGACAGATTGGCTGCTATCAGACATTTTTCAGTTTGTCTGAAAGAGCAGTTGGACAATTCATAGTCTTGTTATGTAGTTAGTCCAATTAGTCCATATTGTCCATGTAATCACCTAAGAAAGGCAGTATCTTGGGCTTGATGACTTTTTTCTTTTGAACAGGCAACTCCCATTTCTGGTATTTCATATCACAATCTGATTTTGAAAGTTGCCTTAGGTTAAAGGTTTGCTATGTGGCTAGGTTTGCCAATTGACCCAAAACTGCCTTGTGCACACAGAATCTGTTAATGCAGTTTTTGTTTTCCTTTTTTTAAGCCAACCAAAATATATAATTTGCACAAATTACAGTATCCAAACTTTTGCATAATTTCAGATAATTAGGCAAGAACCAGGAAAGGACTCAAAAGCTGTAGTCCTAATAACTGAAAGTCTCCTCTGCAGACTGTCTGCATATTTCATTTTTCCTGTCACTTCTGAGTGTTCAAAGCCCTACCTTTGGTCTTCTATGTCAAATCCTTGATTCTTTGTTGTGCAACACTAGGGTTGCCAGTGCATTGTCCAAAATGATGTTTCCATGTCCTCAGTAACTACATAGCATAGCAGAGACTTTCAGACAGGAGTATCTTCCATCATTACAGCAATATGGAAAGAGCAGCCCAAACTTCTGAACCTCTTATGCATTTAAATGCCTTGGGTTGCTCTTAAGCACAGCTTAGTTCAGAGAAGATGAGGAAGGGCTGTAGCTTAGTGGCAGAGCATCTGCTTCACATGCAGAAGTTCCTGGGTTCAGTTCTCAGCATCTCTAGGTAGAGCTGGGAGACACCCTTGTCTGAAATCCTGGGTTGCTGCCAGTAATTATAGACAGTACTCAGCTAGATGGACCAATGGTCTGACTTAGTGTAAGGCAGCTTTCTATATTACTATGCTTCAGATATTGCTGGCCTGTTAAATATTTGTTGCTGGTAATAATAATAATAATACATTTAATTTCTGTGTTGCCTATCTGGCCAATGGCCACTCTAGGCGACGTACAACAGTTAAAACATAATATGATAAAATACAATACAATGATACAATATAAAAACAATATAAGAACAATACAGCAGCAGACAATAATATTAAAACAGGGTAGGAGGCATTCCAATCTTAGTAATTAACCCTCCCCGGAAATCCCGAAGGCCTGTTGAAAGAGCCAGGTCTTTAAGGCTGTACGAAATGTATTTAGGGAAGAGGCATGCCGGAGATCTTGTGGGAGGGAGTTCCAGAGTGTGGGGGCCACCACTGAGAATGCCCTCTCTCTAGTACCCGCCAATCTAGCTGTTTTTGTCGGCGGGATTGAGAGAAGGCCCTGTGTGGCTGATCTTGTCGGGCGGCATAATTGGTGGCGTTGAAGGTGCTCCGTAAGATAAACTGGGCTGAGACCGTATAGGGATTTAAAGGTTAATACCAACACCTTGAATTGGGCCCGGAAAACAACTGGAAGCCTGTGTAGATCGAACAACACTGGTGTGATGTGATCCCGGCGGCGACTGTTCATAAGTAGTCGAGCCGCCGCATTTTGTATAAGTTGTAGTTTCCGGACCATTTTCAAGGGTAACCCCACGTAGAGCGCATTACAGTAATCCAAACGAGAGGTGACCAGGGCGTGTACTACCAGTGGGAGCTGATGAACAGGAAGGTAGGGTTGCAGCCTTCGTATGAGGTGTAGTTGATACCAGGCTGCCCGACTCACTGCCGAAATCTGAGCCTCCATGGACAGCCTGGAATCAAGTACAACCCCAAGGCTGCGGACCTGGTCCTTCAGGGGTAAACTCACCCCACTGAACTTCAAGTCAACATCTCCCAACCTTCCTTTGTCTTCCACAAGCAGCACCTCGGTCTTATTGGGGTTCAGCTTCAGCTTGTTCCTTCCCATCCATCCACTCACGGATTCCAGGCACTTGGACAAGGTCTCCACAGCCAACTCTGGTGAAGATTTAAACGAGAGATAGAGCTGAGTGTCATCCGCATATTGATGACACTGCAGCCCAAATCTCCTGATGATTGTCCCTAGCGGCTTCATATAAATGTTAAATAGCATGGGAGAGAGGATAGAGCCCTGTGGCACACCACAGTTGAGAGGCCAAGGGTCTGAAACCTCCTCCCCCAATGCTACTTGTTGATACCTATCGGAGAGAAAGGAATGGAACCACTGTAATACAGTACCTCCAATTCCCAATCCCTCCAGGTGATGTAAAAGGATACTGTGGTCGACAGTATCAAAAGCCGCTGAGAGATCGAGGACAAGAAAGGAGAATTCTCCCCTATCTAATGCCCTCCTCAAATCATCTACCAGAGCGACCAAGGCTGTTTCAGTTCCGTGACCAGTCCTGAAACCCGATTGGTATGGATCCAAGTAATCTGTTTCATCCAAGTGTGCTGACAACTGGTTGGCCACCACTCGCTCAATGACCTTGCCCAAAAATGGTAGATTCGAAATTGGGCGGAAGTTATTGAAAACTTGGGGATCCAAGGAGGGCTTCTTCAGGATGGGCTTTACAATTGCCTCCTTGAAGGCTGATGGCATTACACCCTCTTTCAAGGATGCATTTACCACCGCTTTAATCCCCTCGCCCAATTTCTCTCTGCAGCTCATAAGGAGCCACGATGGGCAAGGATCAGTTAGACAAGTGGTAGGCTTCACAGTTGTAAGCACCTTGTCCACATCCTCAGAAGGGAGAAGCCGAAACCGATCGGTAGAGATGTGAAGGCCCAGAAAAAAAAGAGAAAAATTCAGGAGGGAAAAATAGGTTTTTTTCCAAAGCCTTTTTTTGTTTTTTGTTTTCCCCAAAAAATGAAAAAAATGGATTATGGAATGTTTTATTTTAGCATAATGAATACAATGTTTCATTGAATATCCCCCCCTTTTTTTTCTCAGTTCTTTTTATGGGAATGGATGCTTTATGTCTGCTTGACACTGTGGTGGACTAGCGGAGACATAAATATTTTTCTTTGTTATTAAGGTTGATGGTTTCTTCTGTGTTTTTTTAATTGTTTTTTGCCTGCTCCTCATAAACTGGCAAAACGAAAGAGGTTCCTTACAGTTCAGGTATTCCTTACAGTTCAGGAGCTTGTAGAGCCGTAACAAAGTAATAATAATAATAATAATAATAATAAAATTTTATTTAGCAGACGCCCATCTGTCCGACTGAACGGACACTCTGGGCGACGTACAATATAAAATACAATATAAAATACAATCTGCTCATATACATAATCATCACATTATTAATATCATAACATCTCATCTGAAGACCATCTTACATTAATACAGTGTAAAACCTAACCCACCCCAGAGATCCCATAGGCCTGCCTGAAGAGCCAGGTCTTCAAGGCTCGGCGAAAAGTCAGCAGGGAGGGGGCATGCCGAAGGTCAAAGGGAAGTAAGTTCCAGAGGGTGGGAGCCACGATCGAAAAAGCCCTCTCCCTGGTCCGCACCAACCTAGCTGTCTTAGTTGGTGGGACCGAGAGAAGGTCCTGTGAGGCTGATCTTGTTTGGCAGCATATTTGGTGATACTGGAGGCGCTCCTGCAGATAAACTGGGCCGGAACCGTATAGAGTTTTAAAGGTTAAAACCAACACCTTGAATTGGGCCCGGTATACAACTGGCAACCAGTGTAATTCAATCAACACTGGGGTGATATGATCGCGGCGGCGGGTCTGCTTTATTAAGTGTGCCGCCGCGTTTTGTACCAGCTGGAGTTTCCGGACCGTCTTCAAGGGTAACCCCACGTAGAGCGCATTACAGTAGTCTAATCGAGAGGAGATCAGGGCATGTATCACTCGTGGGAGCAGATGTATGGGAAGATAGGGTCGCAGCCTCTGTACTAGATGAGTTGGTACCAAGCTGCCCGGCTCACTGCAGAAACCTGAGCCTCCATAGACAGCTGGGAGTCCAAGATGACCCCGAGACTGCGGACCTGGTCCTTCAGGGGCAAACTCACCCCATTAAGTATCAGGTCAAAATCACCCAACCTTCCCTTGTCCCCCACTAGTAATACCTCAGTCTTATCGGGGTTCAGCTTCAGCCTGTTCTCTCCCATCCATCCACTTACGGACTCCAGGCACTTGGACAAGGTATCCACAGCCAACTCTGGTGAAGATTTAAATGAGAGGTAGAGCTGCGTGTCATCCGCATATTGGTGACACTGCAGCCCAAAACTCCTGATGATGGCTCCCAGCGGTTTCATATAAATGTTAAATAGCATGGGAGAGAGGATAGAACCCTGTGGCACACCACAGTTGAGGGGCCAAGGGTCTGAAACCTCATCCCCCAACACTACCCGTTGATATCTACCGGAGAGATAGGAACGGAACCACTGTAAAACAGTGCCTCCTATTCCCAGTCCCTCCAGGCGACTCAACAGGATACCGTGGTCGACGGTATCGAAAGCCGCTGAGAGGTCCAGGAGGATGAGGAAGGTATGTTCTCCCCTATCCAACGCCCTCCTCATATCATCCACCAGAGCGACCAAGGCTGTTTCAGTTCCGTGTCCAGTCCTGAAGCCCGACTGGAAAGGATCTAAATAATCTGCTTCCTCCAAGTGTGTCTGTAGCTGCTTTGCCACCACACGCTCAATTACCTTGCCCATGAACGGTAAATTGGAGACTGGGCGAAAGTTGTTTAAATCTTGGGGATCCAAGGAGGGCTTTTTCAGAATAGGTCTTATCACTGCCTCCTTGAGGGGCAATGGCATTACACCCTCCTCCAAGGATGCATTTACCATTGCCTTGATCCCATTGCCCAGTCTCTCTTTACAGCTCATAACGAGCCATGAAGGGCAAGGATCAAGTAAGCAAGTGGTTGGTTTTACAGTAGAGAGCACCTTGTCCACTTCATCAGAGAGAAAAGGCTGAAACCGATCCCAGCAGACCGGATTGCAACTGGCCGCCTCTGGACCCCTACTTGTAACCACAACGTACGGAATCTTGTCCTTTAGGTGCTCGATTTTATCGGCAAAGTGTTTAACAAATGTGTCACAGGAGGCTTTTGATTGTTCCATAGGTTCCTGCACTACTGGACCGACCAGGCTTCGGACCACTTGGAACAACCTCCTGGGACAGCACTCTGCCGACGCAATAGAGGCAGCAAAGAATTGCCTCTTTGCTGCCTTTGTTGCCCGCTGGTAGGCCGCTATTGCCGCTCTAACCAGTGTCCGATCACCTTCAGTGCATGATTTCCGCCATCGGCGCTCTAGTCGTCTCACTTCCTGCCTCAGACTGCGTAACCGTGGTGTATACCAGGGTGCAGTCTGAGTTCTATTCAGGAGAAGAGGACGTTTCGGTGCCACCCGGTCTATTGCCCTAGTGATCTCCCTATTCCACTCCATCATCAGGGCTTCGACCGGGTGGCCTTCAGTTAGCTCCAGATCACCCAGCGCATTTAGGAATCCAATAGGCTCCATCATGCGTCTGGGGCGGACCATCCTAATAGGTCCTTGTCCCCTGCGGAGGGTGTGCGGCACAGAGAGATCCAATTTCACCAGGTAGTGATCTGACCATGACACAGGGCTAGAAGAAACAGTCCCCATCTTCAGATCACTTTCCTTCTCTCCCGCGACAAATACAAGGTCAATGGTATGGCCGGCTACATGGGTGGGACCCATATTACTTAGGTGCAGTTCCCATGAAGTCATGGTTTCAATGAAATCCCGAGGGGCTCCAGTGAGAATGGCCTCGGCATGCACGTTGAAATCCCCCAAAACCAATAAGTTCGGGGTAAACAGCCGTACAGCCGCGACCACCTCGAGCACCTCGGCCAGGGAGTCTGCCGTGCAGCGGGGTGGGTGGTACATCAGCAGAATTCCTAAACTGCCCTTTGGTCCCAACCTCCAGTACATACAATCAACAAACTTGGTCTCGTGGAGAGGAGGTCTGGCGAAAACCAAGTTAAAAGTGCTAATACTGCATTTTTTCAATTTTTCCAAACACTTGCATTTTTTTATGAGAAAAACAACATTTTTTTACATGGCTTCAAAATTTCCAAAATTTTTACATCTCTAGTTGCCGGATAACGCCCAGAACTGATGTTGCAGATATTTTTGTTTAATGTGACGGGAGGGAGAGTTGTTCCCCTTTGAAAGAAAAAAAAATCATTCTAAAGAGACGCCACAGCAGTGTTCTTTTCAAATAATGTTTATTCGGAAGTATGCAACTTTTAATATAACTGTTTGAAAACAAGTGTGTTCTTTCCTACTAAGTTCCTTTTCCTCCATGTGTTTTCTCTGAAGAGTAGGAAGTAGGCCTTGCCTGAATGTTGTAAACAAGAAATTTTAATAAGACAGCTTTATATTTTGACATGTCCAATTATTCGTGAAAATGTTGCCCTTGCATTTTAAGCAGAAGGACACTCATTCACACCCCTGCTTCAGATAGCTACATTACATGCAATGAAGGAAAAATCCTTAAGGCTAGAATGCACTTTAAAGAGGATAAAACCCAAGGATGAACTAATGGTTTGCTGCCTAGCTTTTTTCCCAACACACATTGTTGATTACATAGTTTATGGTCAATGGGAATTCTGGTTTTATGTTCACAAACTGTGTTGCCTGCATATTGTTTTTTAGAGGTCTATGTATGGCTTTGTGTTTGTATGCATTTCTTTGATTATCCATGCAAGATACAACTTGCATGATGCATTCAGAATTATTTCACTTAAAATGTAGGCTGCAGAAGTCATTGGCTTTTCAGCTCACTGTTTCAGCTCACTGCTCTGTGAAAAAACTCTGCAGCAGCTCAGTAGAGACATTCCTTTATAAGCAGTTCTGTTTGTTAAATAGAAATCCTGCAGAAACATTTGACCCCTCACGCTTGCTGCTTTTCAGTTCAGCTGTGAGGCCTTTGCCATGGAATTATTTATCAGTGTCTTTAATTGCATGTGGGACAGTTGATAAATTTGAGTGCATTGTGCATCACATCACGTTAGGAAACATCCCAGATGCTCATGTATAAGCCAGGAGTCATGGTGCATTTGAGTAAATAGCCCTCCATCTGCTTCTGAGGACTACTACTGAGTAGCGATATGCACTCGTAATAGAGTTGTCTTAGCCTCCTCTGTCAGCTGCACAGTAGGAGGTAAAGCCTAGTTTGTTTGAAGGAGTGCAACAATTGTATCCTATAATCCTTCTGATTATGACTTCCAATATGAACAGACCTTTTGGGATGTGCCATTTATGCCAATTCCATTTTTTAAAAGAAATAATGGCAGACAACTTCCTTTTCTTCTGAACCAGCCACGGGAAAGTAGATTTCTAGACTCCCCTCTATTGTGGCACAGAACCAAAATAATTAGTTAGTATGGTAGGTATGCAAATACCCAGTTTCCTTAGATAACTAAGTTGTTTGCAAGTTTAATCTGGATGAACAAACATCAGTGGTGAAAGTGTTCAGAAGCAGAATGTACAATGACAAAAATGTTAGTAACAGTAATCAGTAATCATTAGTAATCATTAGTAATAGTAATCACTTATTGCTAAGTGTAGAGTACTATATAATTCCATAGGATTTTCAGCAAAACATATAGTCCACTTTTATTACTGCCACACAGTCACTAAATAAATCAGTTTTTCAAAAAGAAAAATAATTACAGAGAGGCAAACACTCTACCCTGCATGATTGTGCTGTTTCTTAAATTCATTATGTGACTAGTCATCCCCAGGAGGTACTCCTGGTTATAGTGAACACTTCAGTTGAGCTATCTGTGTTTTCAGAACTGCGGAGAACTTTGAAACACAAGAAAAGCTGTTGCCTGTAATATCCCCAGGATATATTCTTTGAGTTGGTTCTTGGGACTTCAAGGAGGAACTGCGACTTAGAGCCAAGGAACAGGGATGTAAAAGTAAGAGTAGCTATCTCATTTGAACAGTCTTTATTTCTGCCCTTTTACATAGCAGCCCATACAAATCTGTCTGCTTGCAGTGTTCAGATGGGAAGGTAGATTTTGCAACTGTAGTGATGTATATCCGAAAGCAGAGTATAACCTATAGTGGGGAAAACCAGTCCCCAGTGGTGTTTCATAGCATCTGATGGTATGCCAGAATTATAGGCAACTATATTATTTTTGTGAAGAATATATCCATCCTGCTTTGTGAAATGGTAGCAATACATCCTGTCTCTGGGATGAGCCTGCCATTTTCTTAGTGTTTTGCTCTTATGGAGCCTGTCAAATTTATTCAGATTTGTGTTTGTAAATTTTGTTTTAAGACAATCCAACTCCCTAGCACTCAGTTCTGTTTTTAATAGTGGGACCTTATCTTACTTCACCACAGCAGCCCGTTATTCAACATGTTCCAAGTGGTTTCAGAAATGACACCACTCAACAAGTCCATTACCAAACTGCCTGGGATAGTAAATGGCTTGCACCTTGAGTTCTGTTTACAGTAAGTCACGTAAAAAGTGCATTTCTTCTATAAATGGTTGAGTTTATAAGGCCTTTAAACAAGGGACAGCTTACATATTATCAACTTGGCAAGTCAGATACCAGAGCTTACACTTTAATTAGGCATTTCTAGCATAGTCGTTGCTGCACAGTTTGCATTCCAGAGGCTAAGATACACAAAGAGCCCTCTCACACATTTTATTGGAATCTACTTGATAAAGTCACTCTGAATATTGTGCTATAAATCCTGCTGAAAGGAGACCTAGGCCTTTTCCTGTCCATGCAGTGGAATTTGGATATTAATTTATTTCCTAGTTTGCCTTCATTATGAATTTCTAGTGGCCTGGTCAGTTTAAGGTTTTCTGCATAAATATTTAAGAGTGTCTGCAGCTATTACTATGAACCTAGACATGGTGATATGCCAGCATCAATCCTTTGTTTTCAAAAGTTAGTGTGCTGCATGCAGGCACCTAAATGGAAAAGGACTGAGTAGGAGAGAAAACTAAGCCCCAACGTGGATATTACAGCCAAATAAACCAAATTACCTGATCTGTTTTCACTGAACAATATAAAATAATGTACTCACCTATAAAATAATGTACTAAGCACGTATTGGTGGCGGAGTCGCTCTATACGTGAAAGAAGGCATTGAATCCAGCAAGCTCGAAACCCCAAAAGAGGCAGACTCCTCCACAGAATTGTTGTGGGTGGTGATACCATGCCCCAGGAGGTACTTAATACTGGGAACGATCTAGCGTCCCCCTGATCAAAATGCTCAGGGAGACCTTGAGATGAGATATGAAATTGAGGAAGCATCCAAACTAGGAAATGTGGTAGTAATGGGTGACTTCAACTACCCGGACATAGACTGGCTGCATATGTGTTCCAGTCATGACAAAGAAGCAAAGTTTCTAGATATTCTAAATGACTATTCTCTAGACCAGTTGGTCATGGAACCGACCAGAGGGACGGCAACCCTGGACTTAATCCTCAGTGGGGACCGGGACCTGGTGCAAGATGTAAGTGTTGTTGAACCGATTGGGAGCAGTGACCACAGTGCTTTTAAATTAAACATACATGTAACTGGCCAATTGCCAAGAAAATCCAACACGGTCACATTTGACTTCAAAAGAGGAAACTTCACAAAAATGAGGGGATTGGTAAAAAGAAAGCTGAAAAACAAAGTCCAGAGGGTCACATCACTCGAAAATGCTTGGAAGTTGTTTAAAAACACTATATTAGAAGCTCAACTGGAGTGCATACCGCAGATCAGAAAAGGTATGGGCCAAGAAGATGCCAGCATGGTTAACGAGCAAAGTCAAGGAAGCTCTTAGAGGCAAAAAGTCTTCCTTCAAAAAATGGAAGTCTTGTCCAAATGAAGAAAATAAAAAAGAACACAAACTCTGGCAAATGAAATGCAAGAAGACAATAAGGGATGCTAAAAAAGAATTTGAGGAGCACATTGCTAAGAACATAAAAACCAACAACAAAAAATTCTATAAATACATTCAAAGCAGGAGACCATCTAGGGAGACAATTGGACCCTTGGATGATAAGGGAGTCAAAGGTGTACTAAAGAACGATAAGGAGATTGCAGAGAAGCTAAATGAATTCTTTGCATCTGTCTTCACAGTGGAAGATATAGGGCAGATCCCTGAACCTGAACTAACATTTGCAGGAAGGGATTCTGAAGAACTGAGACAAATAGTGGTAACGAGAGAGGAAGTTCTAAGCTTAATGGACAATATAAAAACTGACAAATCACCGGGCCCGGATGGCATCCACCCGAGAGTTCTCAAAGAACTCAAAGGTGAAATTGCTGATCTGCTAACTAAAATATGTAACTTGTCCCTTGGGTCCTCCTCCGTGCCTGAGGACTGGAAAGTGGCAAATGTAACGCCAATCTTCAAAAAGGGATCCAGAGGGGATCCCGGAAATTACAGGCCAGTTAGCTTAACTTCTGTCCCTGGAAAACTGGTAGAAAGTATTATTAAAGCTAGATTAACTAAGCACATAGAAGAACAAGCCTTGCTGAAGCAGAGCCAGCATGGCTTCTGCAAGGGAAAGTCCTGTCTCAGTAACCTATTAGAATTCTTTGAGAGTGTCAACAAGCATATAGATAGAGGTGATCCAGTGGACATAGTGTACTTAGACTTTCAAAAAGCGTTTGACAAGGTACCTCACCAAAGGCTTCTGAGGAAGCTTAGCAGTCATGGAATAAGAGGAGAGGTCCTCTTGTGGATAAGGAATTGGTTAAGAAGCAGAAAGCAGAGAGTAGGAATAAACGGACAGTTCTCCCAATGGAGGGCTGTAGAAAGTGGAGTCCCTCAAGGATCGGTATTGGGACCTGTACTTTTCAACTTGTTCATTAATGACCTAGAATTAGGAGTGAGCAGTGAAGTGGCCAAGTTTGCTGACGACACTAAATTGTTCAGGGTTGTTAAAACAAAAAGGGATTGCGAAGAGCTCCAAAAAGACCTCTCCAAACTGAGTGAATGGGCAGAAAAATGGCAAATGCAATTCAATATAAACAAGTGTAAAATTATGCATATTGGAGCAAAAAATCTGAATTTCACATATACGCTCATGGGGTCTGAACTGGCGGTGACCGACCAGGAGAGAGACCTCGGGGTTGTAGTGGACAGCACGATGAAAATGTCGACCCAGTGTGCGGCAGCTGTGAAAAAGGCAAATTCCATGCTAGTGATAATTAGGAAAGGTATTGAAAATAAAACAGCCGATATCATAATGCCGTTGTATAAATCTATGGTGCGGCCGCATTTGGAATACTGTGTACAGTTCTGGTCGCCTCAACTCAAAAAGGATATTATAGAGTTGGAAAAGGTTCAGAAGAGGGCAACCAGAATGATCAAGGGGATGGAGCGACTCCCTTATGAGGAAAGGTTGCAGCATTTGGGGCTTTTTAGTTTAGAGAAAAGGCGGGTCAGAGGAGACATGATAGAAGTGTATAAAATTATGCATGGCATTGAGAAAGTGGATAGAGAAAAGTTCTTCTCCCTCTCTCATAATACTAGAACTCGTGGACATTCAAAGAAGCTGAATGTTGGAAGATTCAGGACAGACAAAAGGAAGTCCTTCTTTACTCAGCGCATAGTTAAACTATGGAATTTGCTCCCACAGTTGCCGGAAGCCTCAGGAGGGGAGAGTGTTCTTGCACTCAGGTCCTGCTTGCGGGCTTCCCCCAGGCACCTGGCTGGCCACTGTGAGAACAGGATGCTGGACTAGATGGGCCACTGGCCTGATCCAGCAGGCTCTTCTTATGTTCTTATGTTCCTAAGTCTGTGGATTTATTGGAGGTTGTCCTCTAAATCGTCAATACCTTAGATATATAAAGAGACAAAACAAAATATAATAAGTTTAACATATGGGTACAAAATACAGTTGTGAAAATTGCAACATTCACAAATGTTTCAAATACAGAAATTTGCCATCATAAAAAATGTTATCTTCAGGAATCTTTATGCTGCAGTCAGCATGCTGCTGTCAGTCACACTCAAGTTTTGAAACTGGTATTTCACAGTATCGTCAAGGTATCGTTGAATCCATAAGTATAAGCAAATGTCCAAAAATCACAGTGTCATAGAGTCTGTATCAAAATACAATCTGAGAATTTTCAAGCTAGTACAATTTTCAAGACAGAAACTAGGCATCGATAAAATCATAAAAACAGCTTAGCAAACCAAGGTCTCAAATACATATGCAATTTTCTGTACTGTTGTGTACTAATACATTCCCAGAATCCCATTTCTAGATATTCAGAGCACATTTGTTGAGATAATTGTTACATTTTTTTTTACAAAGAGCACAATGTTCACATCTGTCCCATCCCCAGCATGACCAATGAGTTCCCTGTGGACTCTTTCAAACAGTCTCTCTGGCTGACCTAAGCACGAGGCCTAGAGATTGTTTTAGAGGTTCAGACTGGCCTTTCACCTTAAAGACAGCCTTACTGCAGCTGAGGCTGCCAATTTTTGCCAAGTGATTGATTTTCAGTTCTTGCCAAGAATATATATATATAAGTTAAAATGGGTTGTGATGGTGAATTTTAGCCTTTGTTCATACTTTTGGCCAGTGGTAGCACTGAAATAAATGGAGGACTACCCCTCCACCATACTGATTGGCTGTACGATAACTCATCCCCTCTGCCTTTTGGCTACATAAGGATAGGCGCTCAATGAGTTTGCTGTGAGTTGCACTGATTGCACAGAGGCCTTGTTCAAATGATTCTTCTTTTTCAAGGAGGGAAGACCTGCACAATTGGCAGTTTGCACAATGGGCATAGTTCACTGCACACTATCTGCATTGGGAAGGTGAGGTGCTTGGGCAGCTACTCCTACCACGCTATTTCTGTTCACACACCTCAGTTAAATATAGTAAATTGGGCTGCCTTATAGTATAGACTCAAGTGATATGTTTAAGAAAAAGCCAAAAAGTAAAGTTGTTGCACAGATTAGAAGAGCAATTCCTTCTGTTCATCATTCCAATCCTTACATTTCTTTTTAGTGCCTGCTCATTCGCTATCTTAATGAAAATATTCATGAAAATGTATTGGTCCAGTGCAGAATTATGTAAGCAAGAAAAAGAGAGACGGGTCTATTTTCAGGAAACAAAGTGACTGCTTTAAATGGAGCTGATTTGTTTATAGTGCTGCTAAAGTCACTAATTCTGGGCAAAAGAGATGGAACATCTGCAACTCACGTTGGTTAGGATTTGGGAAAGCTAATTGCCTCCAATTTCGTTAAAATACAGTGTCAATTACATTTTTAAACAACAGCTTATATGCTGTCCTGACAGCAAAGCTGGAATGCCATGCGTCGAGCTATTTCCTTGCTTAGAAAGAAGTGAATTCACACAGCTACGTGATATTTTACCACAGTCAATATTTATTTCTTTGCAAATAAGTAGACTTGCTGGCAACTGCAGTAACATGGCTTGGAGTAGAAATACCATCTCAAGGGTCCAAGAGATATTTTGTTTCTCCAAATCCTCTCCTCCAGGTTGGATCTTTTTAAAAAAAATCAAGGTGATTTAAATATATTTTTTTAAGATTCTAATTTTTAATGCATATATTTCCTGAACAAGTATACCTACTGAAGGGCTGCTATAACAATTCAATCATACAGGTTTTACAGTACGCACAATAACAAATACAATACTTGACCTCAGAAATCATATTTAAAAGATCAAGTGTTAGCTTGTCTTAAACTAAGAATTTATCTCAAACCAAGTTATTCTTAAGATGAAACATAATTAATATAATAAACCTTTTAAAAACATTTGTATTTAATGTTGTAATTGAGTTATTAATCCAAAACTTTTTAAAAACCATTTGTACTGTTTTTAATGGGTTTTTAATTTTTTTTATTTTGCTGTACACCTCATTTTACTTATTTATAAAATACTTTTATAAATAAGTAAAAATAAATTTCTATTTGCCTTGTTAGGTTCTGAAAATAACTGTATCCTCTCTAGTATCCTCTCTCTGCATGTTTTTGAGCCGGGGTATTCTCAGCCTTTATTGCCTGCTTTGCCTAGACCCAAAGTGAACTGATGAGAGTCAAGGACTAAAGTTCACATCTTGCTGATCTCACCACTAATATGTCACTGCTGCATCCTACTATTGTTGTTCAGATAGTGCAGTGACTTTGCTGGATACAATCTAGTCACTTTCATGGGAGCTACATATCAGAGTGAGTTTTCTGGAAGGCGGAAGGAGAAACTGTATCTTTTTTCTTTCTCTTTCCTCTTTCTCGATGGTTAGTGTTGGGACTGGGTGCAACACCCCATTTGAAATTTTTGGTGAGGCGCTTTTGGGGAAAAAACTTTTAAATTTCCAAACATACAACATTACAAATAATGATAATTTTTATAGAATCAAGATCAGATGTATTCAATTTTAACTCAAGCCTGATAAATGTCAAGCAATGTTGTAACCTCCTAGTATGACTGTCTCCCAACCCTCACCCACTTTGCTTTTCGTACTGCCCCTAGCAGATGTAGGGTTGACTAAGGCAGGGCCTTCTTGCTTGCAACAACCCCATTCTGGAACTCCATCCCAAGAGGGGTGCAGTTCACTTCCTCACGGATTACTCTTAGGTGGGTGGTTAAAGCTTTCTTATTCCACCATGCCTTTAATCTGTGCCGAATTCTTGTCTGTTAAATTTATTTTCTATTTCAGTGTTCTGTATTTAGTTTTTTTATTGTACCGTTTTTATGTTGCAAGCTGTTTTTGGACCCTTTTGATGGCTGAATGGCAGGATAACAAATATTTTTATAAATAAGCTGTGAGGGGCTTGAGCAGGTCTCCCTGTACTACATTTTCCTTCCTTCTTTCCCACCCACAGAAAATACTTCTTCACACAACACAGTTAAACTATGGAATTCACTCCCCCAAGAGACAGTGATGGCCACCAACTTGAATAGCTTTAAAAGAGGATTAGACAAATTCATGGAGGTTAAGGCTATCAGTGGCTACTAGCCATGATAGCCATGCTCTGCCTCCATAGTTGGAGGCAGTAGGCTTCATTTCTCATCTCAACTTATCTCAACCATGCACTTGATAGACTGACACGGTCTGCTTAACTTTTGATGCTTTTTAGGCACTCCCCTTTTTTTTCTCCCCTGGAGTGAGAGCTGCAGTCCAGGATTTTACTGTAGCTCTGATTGGGTAGCACATGCCTGCCCTCTAAACAAAAGGTAACAGCAAAGACAGGAGTTCTGTCTTTTTTCATTTGATGTCTGAAGATGGGACTTGCAAGTTCAGAATGAGGTGAATTACTCTAGTATTTATTCTCTCCTCTACCAGGGGTAGTCAAAGCTTTTGGGCACATTTTTAAAACCAGAGAAATTGTCATGGACACCACAGACACAAACACCACTACCGAGCACAGATCCCAACCTGTTCTGTTTGCTACAAAAGAGTGCTTCTTTCAAGCCTAATTTCTGAAGGTGAGAGAAGAGAACTTGTTGGTGCCAGAAAACGTCTGTGTGGGCACTGTATTGACAATCCCTTCCCTATAGTTAACTACTATTAATATGCAAGTCCAGGTAGCTCATGAGTTTTGTGGATCTTTTTTAAAAAAATAGACTTATATACTTCTGAATACCTAGGGAATACCCCAAGTATAAAGAAACTGCAACCTTTTTTTGGGGGGGAAGCCACATTTCACATCCAAACTTATACATTCAACTACCGAATTTACTATTAGAGGGAATGGTAACATAAATTGCCTCATTTCCATATATAAGTAGATGCCAGGCCAAAACTGCTAGACATATTTGCTATCTTCTGTGATGTCAAATAATCTACAAACAGTGGGTTCTATTCAGCTAAGGCCTACTCAGAGTAGACCCACTGAAATTAACAAACCTAAGTTAGTCATATCTATGGTCTAAAGGCACATAAGGCCAGCTCCCTGCTGAAGCTAAGCAGGGTCAGGTCTGGTCAGTGCCTGGATGGAAGACCACCTGGGAACCATATGTAAGCCGCCTTGGCTTTCAGTCATGAAAAGAAAGGCGGGATATAAATGTAATTAAATAAATAAATAAATATTAACTTCAATGGGTCTGCTTTGAATAGGACTTAGCCCAACAGTGTGAAAAAGGCAGATGCTATTTTAGGCTACATTAAAGAAGTATAGTTTCCAAATTGCATGAAATACTAGTTCCCTTCTATTGGGCACTGGTTAGGCCTCATCTTGAGTACTGCATCCAGATCTGGACAAGAAAGATGCAGATAAACTGGAACAAGTTCAGAGGAAGGAACAAGGATGGTTGGGGGCCAGGAAACAAAGCCCTGTGAGGAGAGACTGAAAGAATTGGGCATATTTAGGCTTGAGAAGAGAAGACTAAGGAGAAATATGATAGCACTGTTCAAGTACTTGAAAGGTTGTCACACAGAGGAGGGCCAGGATCTCATCCAGAGCGCAGGACATGGAATAATAGGCTCAAGTTCCAGGAAGCCAGATTTCAACTGAACATGAGGAAAAACTTCCTAACTGTTAGAGTGGTACAGCAATGAAGCCAATTACCTAGGTAGATGGTGGGCTCTCCAACACTGGAGGCCTTCAAGAGCCAGCTGGACAGCCACCTGTTGGATATACTTTAATTTGGATTCCTGCATTGAGCAGGGGGTTGGACTCGATGGCCTTATAGGCCCCATCCAACTCTCCTCTTTTGTGATTCTAATCACAACCCTAATCCTTTGTTGATGTGCCTTGTGGGGCAGCAGAGTAGGAAATATTGGCCAGGTATTTTGGTATTTCTGCATTCAGTGCATAGGAATATCAAAGGACTGTATGGATTACAACAACAAATTTGGGGTTCATTATTTGCCTTACCATTTTTTGTGGCCTGAGACCAAATAGCCTAGCTCATATTCTCAGTATTCTGCCAAAAACTTGCATAAAGGCTTTCTGCTGCATCATGTCCTTACTGACCTGGCACCAGCTACTGTGTTGAGAAGAATAATACAAATCTAGATGTCTAACAGCAGACATACCACTGATTTATACACTTTTAATGTGAAGTGGAAGTTAAATAATTCATGGGAAGTGGTTGACAGGGTTTCTGATTTTTGTCCCTCCCTTGAAGGACAGGACCATCTCTCAGGCTTTAGGCATGAGTGGTGGAGAGGAACTCCATTTCCCAATGTGGACTGATGGAAGGAGCTGAAGTTCTCAATTAAAACTGTAATTTAGTTTTGCATTTCAATTTTAAAACCAAACAGTCTCCAGTCCTTTTTGTGAGTCATGAACCTTTTTGCATGAGCGATTGAGGGAATAAGTGAATATGCATATTAGTATGTTTTCCCTCCTCCTGTAATGCCCACTTTGTTTGCTTAAAAGAGTGCCCTTTTACTTCATTACACATTTGGTTAATGCAATTCTGTGTCTTTGCAAGAGCAGATCCCATCATCAGTTTTCCTGATTGTTCATAAGCACTTGAAAGCTGGGGAAAGATGGTGACAAAAAAAGTGCGACACAAGCTTTCCCGCTTTTAAGGGCTGTAATTGATACTGCCTCTTTGTGTCCCTATCAAGGAAGAAAAAGTTAGCTTTAGCAATAAATCAGGAACGCTTGTGCTTGAAGTTGTTTTCCTTTTAATTAGAAGATATATCATTAGACAAGAAGGAAATTTCTGATTAAAACCAATAATTGAATGTAGAAACATATTTGTACCTTTCTGTCTTTAAGTATTTTGTAGGTCACAAATGCCACATATAGCTTCATTAAATGATTGCATAATGAGCAATTTTGCTCAGGGAGACCTTGAGATGAGATATGAAATTGAGGAAACATCCAAACTAGGAAATGTGGTAGTAATGGGTGACTTCAGCTACCCGGACATAGACTGGCTGCATATGTGTTCCAGTCATGACAAAGAAGCAAAGTTTCTAGATATTCTAAATGACTATTCCCTAGACCAGTTGGTCATGGAACCGACCAGAGGGACGGCAACCCTGGACTTAATCCTCAGTGGGGACCGGGACCTGGTGCGAGATGTAAGTGTTGTTGAACCGATTGGGAGCAGTGACCACAGTGCTATTAAATTAAACATACATGTAACTGGCCAATTGCCAAGAAAATCCAAGACGGTCACATTTGACTTCAAAAGAGGAAACTTCACAAAAATGAGGGGATTGGTAAAAAGAAAGCTGAAAAACAAAGTCCAGAGGGTCACATCACTCGAAAATGCTTAGAAGTTGTTTAAAAACACTATATTAGAAGCTCAACTGGAGTGCATACCGCAGATCAGAAAAGGTACCGCCAGGGCCAAGAAGATGCCAGCATGGTTAACGAGCAAAGTCAAGGAAGCTTTTAGAGGCAAAAAGTCTTCCTTCAGAAAATGGAAGTCTTGTCCGAATGAAGAAAATAAAAAAGAACACAAACTCTGGCAAAAGAAATGCAAGAAGACAATAAGGGATGCTAAAAAAGATTTTGAGGAGCACATTGCTAAGAACATAAAAACCAACAACAAAAAATTATATAAATACATTCAAAGCAGGAGACCATCTAGGGAGGCGATTGGACCCTTGGATGATAAGGGAGTCAAAGGTGTACTAAAGAACAATAAGGAGATTGCAGAGAAGCTAAATGAATTCTTTGCATCTGTCTTCACAGTGGAAGATATAGGGCAGATCCCTGAACCTGAACTAACATTTGCAGGAAGGGATTCTGAGGAACTGAGACAAATAGTGGTAACGAGAGAGGAAGTTCTAGGCTTAATGGACAATATAAAAACTGACAAATCACCGGGCCTGGATGGCATCCACCCGAGAGTTCTCAAAGAACTCAAATGTGAAATTGCTGATCTGCTAACTAAAATATGTAACTTGTCCCTCGGGTCCTCCTCCGTGCCTGAGGACTGGAAAGTGGCAAATGTAACGCCAATATTCAAAAAGGGACCCAGAGGGGATCCCGGAAATTACAGGCCAGTTAGCTTAACTTCTGTCCCTGGAAAACTGGTAGAAAGTATTATTAAAGCTAGATTAACTAAGCACATAGAAGAACAAGCCTTGCTGAAGCAGAGCCAGCATGGCTTCTGCAAGGGAAAGTCCTGTCTCAGTAACCTATTAGAATTCTTTGAGAGTGTCAACAAGCATATAGATAGAGGTGATCCAGTGGACATAGTGTACTTAGACTTTCAAAAAGCGTTTGACAAGGTACCTCACCAAAGACTTCTGAAGAAGCTTAGCAGTCATGGAATAAGAGGAGAGGTCCTCTTGTGGATAAGGAATTGGTTAAGAAGCAGAAAGCAGAGAGTAGGAATAAACGGACAGTTCTGAACAGGGTGGCTCACGACAGATGCTATTGGAGGTTGATGATTCATAGGGCCGCATTAATTCGTAATCAACTTGAAGGCACATAACAACCACAAAGTGTATAATACACTTATTCACAGCCTGAATCCCCCCTTTACAATGTTTAAACTACTACTTTTTAAAATAAAACCTTATTAGTAATATTCTTTTTTTACTAAAAACATCTATACAGATTAATAAAGGTTTGAAATGTCAAGCAAGTCATGAGCTCTTGCCAGCAAAAGGGATGTTTAACTTGTGCCTTACTCTGTCTCCATAAGAATAAGACTGTTTTTGTTCTTTTGGCATTTTTCATTGGCCTCCCATTTCCTCTCATGATAACATTCTTTCTTTTTGGAATGGAAAAAAAGATACTGAGATGGGGGTCCCTTTTAAGAAAGGAAATGCTCTGTACCTCTGTTGGAAAGTTTATGTCTTAGGCCTGGCAAGAGATGCTGGTCTTAGCACATGAAGCTGAAGCTATACTTTAACTTGACTGACTTTACCATAATAATGCTGCTGCGATTTCTACCACCACCAATGAAAAAAAAAGTGTATAAAATTATGCATGGCATTGAGAAAGTGGATAGAGAAAAGTTCTTCTCCCTCTCTCATAATACTAGAACTCGTGGACATTCAAAGAAGCTGAATGTTGGAAGATTCAGGACAGACAAAAGGAAGTACTTCTTTACTCAGCGCATAGTTAAACTATGGAATTTGCTCCCACAAGATGCAGTAATGGCTACCAGCTTGGACGGCTTTAAAAGAAGATTAGACAAATTCATGGAGGACAGGGCTATCAATGGCTGCTAGCCGTGATGGCTGTGCTCTGCCACCCTAGTCAGAGGCAGCATGCTTCTAAAAACCAGTTGCCGGAAGCCTCAGGAGGGGAGAGTGTTCTTGCACTCGGGTCCTGCTTGCGGGCTTCCCCCAGGCACCTGGTTGGCCACTGTGAGAACAGGATGCTGGACTAGATGGGCCACTGGCCTGATCCAGCAGGCTCTTCTTATGTTCTTATGTAACATCTTTGATTTTGTACACTGCCCTGAGAGCTTTCTGCTATAGGGCGGTCTAGAAATGTAATTAAATAAATAAATAAAAATTAAAGCTTTATCTCTGTAGGCTGATGGTCACACACAGATGGACTGTAGATCAGTTGTATTTCTGACGTTACGGGCGTATAGTAATAGTTTATGAGCTTGGTTTTTTGTTGTTTTTAGTTTGTTTTAAAGAAAATATACATCTATGAAATAGCTACTGGGAATATTTATTCCAGATTTATTTCACTTTATTATATTTATTACTGTATTATTCATCCCTTCTGAAAATAGTAGTAAATGTGGTTTGCAGTATACCAGATGTAAATATAACTGCTTAAAAAGATGTGCTGAGCAAGTTGCTGTGTGCTTTCATCACTGAGGAACTGCTAGAATTCAACTGCTTGTGGAGACTTCTTAATTTGTTACAAATGCCTCTTTCATTCTCATTACATTTCAAGTTAGTCCAAGTCTTGCTGAAGCAATTGGGCTCACCCGAAGTAGATTTCTTATGGTTGAATACAGGCTACCGAACTACCAAACAGGAACAGTGGGGAAGTTTGCTAATTGGTAAAGTACAGATGACCACCTCTATTTAATGACTTGCTCTGTTGCTATAGAATGAAGAAGCATTTTGTTACAGCATTTTGGGCTTTTTAGTGTACAGAAGAGGTGACATGATAGGAGTTTATAAAAGTATGCATGGTGTTGAGAAAGCGGATAGAGAAAAGGTTTTCTCCCACTCTCATAACACTATAATTAGTGGACATCCAGTGAAGCTGAACGTTGGAAGATTCAGGGCAGACAAAAGAAAATACTTCTTTACATAGTGCATAGTCAAGGTTTGGAATTCACTCCCCCAAGAGACAGTGATGGCAACCAACTTAGATGGTCTTAAAAGAGGATTAAACTAATGGAGGATAAGGCTCTGTTTTACCACAGGAGGGGAGAGTGCTCTTGCACTGAGGTCCTGCTGGTGGGCTTGCCGTAGGCATCTGGTTGGACACTGTGAAAACAGGATTCTGGACTAGATGGGCCATTGGCCTGATTCAGTAGCCGCTGCTTACAGTCTTATGATGTGTCCCTCCATGCTTTCTTGCAGCATTTTGTTGCTTCTTCCTGGTTCTTTACAGAAGTAGAAGTTATCAGTTGGTTCATACTGATAATGTTGTTTGCACTGGTTTCCAAATATTTTGTGCAATTTTTTTTTTTAAAAAAACACCTTTACTCAAGTGGATTTTCCTTTTTTTTTTCTGGAATCCCCATTGTGTGCACATGTTCACATTACCTCCACAAACTTAAAAAGAATTGAAGGGGAACCTTCTCCCCCAAAAAAGTTTAACTTGTACAAATATCTCCCAGCATCCTCCTCACACAACATATAAATCAACATAACTTTATATACATCACAGTACAGTTTCTCTGTAAAAATAAAAAACAAAACCATCAGATACATCAAAAGTTAAATGAAAATAAAATTACAGATGAATTTCAGGCCTTACAAAACTTGCAGGTATTTAAATCTTTCAAATATAAACATTTGGTATTTGAAATGTGAAAACCATGGAGGAAAAGCAGGAAAGATAAGCTGGTCCTGAATGGGTAATTGTAACCATGATACTCTGTAGCTTAGGAGAACATCTTCCCCGCTCAACATCACTATAGATGATCCAGCCCCATAGTAAGTGTGATGACACAGCATTTCTCAGGACAGTAGGTTCAGACATGTGTTAGATGCAGTGCTGCAGGCATTCATAGGCCGCAGTAGTGATGGGGCCTAGTGATAACAGGGCACAAAGAGTTTCAATAGTCAGTCAGAGTGTCTGCCAGAAGGACTGCTCTCTAAAGCAACTTACTCCAGGGGCCCAAAAGGCAGTTTGGGGAAAAGGGTAAGAATGTCTACTGAAAAGAGGTTTTTCTTGGAGAACAAAATGGGCAAAGATGCCAAGATTACTTTTAGAAGGGAAGTTTATACACTTGATGGAAGAATAGGTTCCAGGTAGCATACGGCACCATTTGTATTGTAAATTAATGAGTGACAGGGTACTGCCTTGATTGCATTTGGATACTAGAGCGATTGGCCTAGCACGTCCATGAGTTCCATGGCCCTGGACATTTCAAGTACTCTTATATCCATTTCTACCAAAGGTCTTGACAGTCAGGCCCCATTGCTGTTAGCTCTTGCCAGCTTGATGGCTACAGACAGACAAAACAGGACAAAATGGAAGTGTAAAAATGTGGGGTTGGATCATAACTTCCTCAGATGAGCTTATGCTCATAGATCAGGGCTTTCTTCTCTCCCCCTTCCCTACTGTAACACCCCCCCCGTTACTCTTAAGGATTAGGAGAATCTCCAGAGTAGTGTGGAATGTGGTAGGAAGGGGAAATCAGGAACTCCCCCTGTGCAAGCACACATGCTTTTCTCACACACATAAGTGCCTTTGGATCCAAAACATGAATCTGAAATACCACATTTATATGCCTCCGCTAAATGAAGGCATCAGTTTTCTGTTGAAAGTATGTAAGTTCCACCAACCTTGAACCTCCAGTGGAAGGTATCTCTAGAGATTCAGAACAGCTGTTTGGAATGACTGTGCCTTCTGGAATCATACCTGATGCATAGAAAACATTACAAAAGCACAGGTCTTTGCTTTCAGTAGAGATCACAATGGTACCTTGGAAAAAAGGTAGTCTGTAAAGAACATAGGGCTTTAAAAAACGTGTACGTAATGCTGCTCTGCAAATGTGAACAGTACAGTGATGCAGTAATTATGCCCAAGCAGCCCCATTAGAAGTGCTTAATGTGGTTTGGCTTTGCTTATGTGGTTGTAGCCGAAACTGTAAGAGAAGTCCAGCCTTTCTAATCTGAACATTTTGCTTGTGAAGTTTGTGTTTGAATTTATAATTGAAGGTTATATGCCTTAACACTTGTTTCTCAAAAATCAATACATGAATACATTGTTCAAATTAATCATCAGATTGCAAACTTTTCCAGCATCCTTAAGGACTTTATGTTTCGTTCATGTTCTGTCTTCATAACTACTTCCTTTGAGTTTCTGCCATTTCTTAGCAGTGTGGTATTGATGTTGTTTTTTTTTTAAAAAAAACCGCTCTCTTTTTATTACAATAAACAATGTTGTATGCAGATTAAATTCCTGTCGCAAGGAGCAATATGGAGATTAACCTAGATATCAATCTCATCTTTACTGCCATAGTATTGTTTACCTGTTGGTGCAGAACATTATGAAGGCATTTAACATGGTTCCTGTGGGCAACAGCAACAAAGAAATTACAGCTTTGTGGAAGACAAGTGTTTCATTGCTGGTGTACATGTAACAGGAAAGAAAGCAAACAAGGCTGGATAACAGTAAGTTTAGCATTGCCAGCTGGTTAGGGGTGTTTGCCTACATTCCCAAAAACTGAACCTCAGGGGATGAGGCTCATTTTGTCTCATAGTAGATGGCTATCTCTATTCATATGTTAAGAGTATACCATGGCTCACTGTATGATATAAGTTCTTTCTCAGAGTTGTTGTCATGACTGTTAGGGTTCTAGATCAAGAACAGGGTGATGGTTGGTTTTGCTGTTCTTTTACCCTTATAGAATGTATCTGTTGTGTTGTTTAATATGTTAAACAGAAACTGTTGTGTGCACAGGAAAAGCGAGTTATAACTGTGTTAGATAAACTAAAATAAATTTATGTAGTCAAGGTAGTGGAATTTGTTATCAAGATTGGGAATAATCACCCTTAATGAACAATCTGCCCCGTATTGGAATCTGGGTGTTCCATGCCATCAAGTGAAGCCTGCCTAGTTATGCCTTCCTGTATGTTTCATGTAGCATGGTTACCTGTGAGTAAGTCCCATTGAACTCAGTGTGAGGTACTTCTGAGTAACCATGCAAAGGATTGTGCTATTATTACTACCAGTTCTCCCAAGATTAGTAGAGTCCCTGATTTTCTGAAGGGGCTCTTCCTCATGTTGAATTTGCTTTAGTCTTGGATAATCTGCCCTGATCATGTAAAAAATAAGAGTCCAGTGATAAAAGGGGCTGTTATTTTAGAACAAAGGGTGTGTGAAGAAGCTGCTCTGTATGCATATATGGTGCTTGATACCATATACTATTCCTTCCAGACTCAAAGCTGTGCTGCTGAATGAAATAATAGGGTTCTAGCAAAAGACTTCTGTACTTTGTCTTTTACAAATGTGCCCCTTATGCTGCTGTTCTCACTCGTATGCAGGCGGAGATTGGACGTATACAATTATCCATTAGTGAGATTCCATTATTTATTATAATAAAATAATTTTTAGAATCCATAATATTTGAAGGTTGAGTTGTGCACAGCAGCTCCTCAAATGCACTCAAGAATTCAACAACCATTGTGTGTGCATGCATACCTACGTCTCCATTTGTGCAGTAGAGGAAGTGTCATAAGCACTAAGAAGTTAATCAAAGCCTGTTTTTAAGCTTAATTTACTGGTGCCAAAACTATAAGCCCCCCCCCTTCCAATTTCATTTCTTAGTCACGTTTAAAAGAAACAGTGGAAGCTGTTTTTTACCAAGTGTGTTGTCTGCTGGTTCCTGTAGATATTTTACTTTTATCGCACTGTGAATGCAGCTGAACAATATACTGTATGTGACTCAGAGATATTCAGAAAGAAGTCAGGATCATTTTGCTGTTCGATAGTAGAAGACAATCCTTAGCTCTCACTCTCTGCCCTGGAAAGCATAACCAGTTAATTGTAGCAAAAGTCCTTTATTCAAAGGATTTATGGTCTCACATGAATTAGGTGCCAAGAAACCTCTGTGGGTTTTTTTTTTAATGCGGCTGCTGTCTGCTGCCCATGATGAGTAGAGTTCCATATGAACACATAGCAATTGTTTAGGGCATGGATGCTTGATTATACCACAAGAGCGGCTGTACACTATAGTCAACATGGATTTTTCGCATTCCACAATGTTTAATTGAAAATACCCCCCATGCCATTCTGATCCTTCCCATAAGCTCATTTCAAAACAAAACCTTACAAAACTTATAGCCCTGAACTCAGAAACACTTGCTTAACAAACCTCTACATTTTCATGGTGATACACAAAACAGTCAGAGAGAATAGACAGTTCAAAGTGTAAAAAGAGAGAGAGAAACCTCAGAGCCCTTTTGGACTTTTTTCTCTTTTCTCATAATCCGTTGAAATTCATTAAAAATCAGCCATGCTCACAGAGTACCTGTAATCCTATTACTGACCTTGCCCCATACTCTGACCTTCATCTTCTTCAGTTTAAAAGTTAAAAAAAATGCCTGCCTGATTTTTAATTAATTTAAGAAATGTTGGCTTGAACTCAATTGTAATGTTGGATGTGCTCAGTAAGAACCAACTGTCAGTGTTCTAAAAGCCAGACTTCCAGCTGCTGGACTTGCCTAATCAGGGGGCCACAACCTGATTTTACATGAGACAGTCATGGCTTCCCCCAAAGAATCCTGGGAAATGTAGTTTATGAAGGGTGCTGCAAGGAGACTCCAGTTTCCCTGACAGAGTTCCAATGGCCAGAGTGGTTTAAAATCAGCCGCTTTGCTTGAAGCTGTATGAGTGGAACAGGGCATCTCCTAGCAACTCTCAGCAACCTTCACTAACTACACTTCCCAGGATTATTTGGAAGAAGCCATGACTGCCTAAAGTGAAATAACAGTCTGGTGTGGATGTGGCCAGGGACAGCTTTGGTTTCGTTGAGCAACAACATCTTTATTTGCGGTCAAAGACCCAGAACAGAACATAAAATACAAGGAGAAAATAGTAAAAATAGTAAAATAAATATTAAAAGACAAATAAGTAAAAAAGACTATACAGTCTATAGCTGTCAGATAGGACATCAGGGCACAAAGTTAGCGCGTTTGAGTTGGGCTACATGGATAAATTTGGCCACCGATAGAGTGAGATACCTATTTGAGCCATTCAGTAGTTGTTCCAACAGCCATTCAAGGGGACTGTTAGGAAACCGTTTAGTAAAGGGATGAAGGAATTTGGTTCTCTCCATAAGATATATTGGGCATGCAAATAAAACATGGGACAATGTTTCTATCTCCCCCAGTTTACAAGGGCAAATCCGTTGGGCTTGCGGGATGCCTAACAGCTTTGGTTTAAATTTGGGTGGGAGGCTACATGTACCTGCTGTAGAATAAAAAGGTGAGGAAAACCTTGAAAAAGAATGATACTGTTCACACTGTTTTCCTTTTGGAAAGGAAAGGGGTTTCCCCTCTGCCCAGTGCCCACCCACCCATTCTCTTCTCCCTCCCCTCCCCTTGCTGGCCTCCTCCTCCTCCCCCCGCCCCTCCCCCAGGTGAGTTCCACCTATGCTGAACATGATTACACAGGAGTAAATCCTACTGAACTCAAAAAGCATGCAAATGATCAAACTTGCCCTTCCATCCTTCTCCCTCCTATCCTTTCCGTCTTGCCCCTCCCCTCCCCCTTCCTTCACCCCTCCCCATTCTCCTCCCCATCTCCCCATTCTCCTCCCCCATGCTCAGTTTTACCTATCCTAGGACTACAACCTGGGAGACCAGGGTTCAAATCCCCACACAGCCACGAAGCTCACTGGGTGACCTTGGGCCAGTCACTGCTTCTCAGCCTCAGAGGAAGGCAATGGTAAACCACTTCTTAATACCACTTACTATGAAAACCCTATTCATAGGGTTGCCATAAGTCAGAATCGACTTGAAGGCAATCATTTTCAAGCATAATTGCACAGGAGTAAATCCCATTGAACTTAGTAAGTATGCAAATGATCAAAGCTGCCTTCCCCTCCTCCTCCCTCCCATCTCCTCCCTTTTGCCCCTCCCTCTTCCTTCACCCCTCCCCCTGCCCTTCCAATCTCCTCCTTCCCCCACTCACCCCTTCTGCTCCCCTCTCCCCCTTCTTCCTTCCCTCTACTCTCCCCTCCCCCTCCTGCTCCCCCATGGTCAGTTTTACCTATCCTAGGCATGATTACACAGGAGTAAATCCCATTGAACTCAATAAGCATGCAAATGATCATACCTGCCTTTCCCCTCCTTCCCCTCTCCTCTCCCTTCCTCCTCCCTCCTTTCTCTCCTCCCCTCTTCCTTCTTCCTCCTCCCCTGCGCACTCCAGGTTTCCTTCCCCATGGTCAGTTTTACCTATCCTAAGCATGATTGCACGGGGGTAAATGCCACTGAACTCAATAAGCATGTAAATGATCGGTCCATTCACAGCAAACTTGCACAGGATCCCATTTCTTACCTCCTGGACTAAAAAGCAGGGAAATTTACTAAAAGGCAAAAAACCTTGCTGTTTAAGAATGTACCTATAGCCAACAGATATTTCTATCAAACTTTAAAAAGCAGGGAAATTGAGCAGCTATAGTGAATGCATCAGGGGAGCAGGAGACCTGAACTCCTCTCTGAGATATTGTACTGCCCTACAAATTGGTCAAAATGCAAACACCATTTGGGTTGGTCTTTCACAGTCCAATCCACTTCCTGTGGAGCTTGGAAGAATTTGGTAGCATGTACCTCTGAGCATATGGTGAGTGGTGGCAACTCCTGCAATCAGACCAAAGAACAGAAACAAGACATTCGCTGTGCTGATCTTGCTTTAGCAAGGGGGAAGCAACTATATTAAAACAGTTGATATTGTTCAGATAGTCACTTTAAATATGTTTGATTTACTTTGCAATTTTAGTGAAGTTTCCTACAGTAAATCATTTTCTTTTGCTTCTGTGTCTGTGAATATGTGAACTACAGCAACACTTTGCAACACTAAAAAAAGCTCCAGAAACAATTGTGAAACAATGGCACTGACTATTCTGCAGAATAGTTTCCAATGGACATTAGGAGTGTCTCAGTTTGCACAAGATAAAACAGTGGAGGGTGAAATATATTCTAGCAAAATTCTAGTGTGCTCTTCTTTTAACTGAACATGCCCACCTTTCCTTAAGTGGAGTAGTTTAAGCATAGCAGGCTGAAAACATGCATCTTGGGCAGGCCAAGTTTGTTTTTTCCATCAGCCAGAGTCATTGCTTAAGTAGCAACATATTGTAATCCGTGTGATTTTACATCAAACTGCAGTTTCAGATTCAACTGTTAATGCACCCAAAATAGAAACGGAGCATAACCTCCAGTTTGAAACACAAAAGGCTGTGTTCACCATCATATGACACTGACCAATAAAAAGCCTTTGAAATTAATAAAAATAAATTTGACACAGATTTCTAGGATGAATAATGAAAAATATAATTTTCTAGGTTATATTATCTGTAGAAACAGTAGTAACACATAAAAGAAGCAAAGTAAGAACACCAACATACATCCAAAAATGTAATTCTCCATCTTTGGAGATGGCAGGTGTTGCCACCACTCGCCATATGCTCACAGGCACGTTACCAAATTCTTCCAAGCTACACAGGAAGTGGATTGGACTGTGAAAGACCAACCCAAATTGTGTTTGCATTTTGACCAATTTGTAGGGCAGTCCAATATCTCAGAGAGGAGGCCAGGTCTTCTGCTCACCTGGTGCATTCACCCTAGCTGCCCAATTTCCCTGCTTTTTAAAGTTTGATAGAAATATCTGTTGGCTATAGGTACATTCTTAAACCGCAAGGTTTTTGCCTATTAATGAATTTTTCTCACAGGGGAATGCCTGCCCACCAAACCTATTGTTTGAATGGTTCTTCTCCAGACTGACAGACAATTTTTGGGAAACCCTGTTGTGTCAGTGGCAGTTTGAGCTAAATGAGCAGGAAACCATCCTTTTTATAATACTGTCCTGCAGTCCCTGTTGATGGCATGAGGTTTGAGAGGCTCTGCCCCAGTCAAATGCTTCTGAAGACAAATGTCAATGAGCTTTGGACTGAAAAAGCTCATTGATTATTCACTCTATTCAGGCACATCTTTCCCCGGTAAACTTTTAGTCAGTCCCACTGACAGTGAGATGTAATCCTTGCAGAACCAAGGGGAGGCATGTTGCATATTCCTTGAAATTACATGATGTACCAAATAACAGACAGGCCTTAGCTCTTAGCTATTCAAAGGTCAGGGGTTTTCTTAACAAAGGTCGGTCTCTCTCTCTCTCTCTCTCTCTCTCTCTCATGTGGTTGTGATTCTTTTTAAATTTTAAAAATTGGGCAACATCTTACTAAGCAGAGACCTAAGGAAATGTTGAGGGAAGGCAGAGCATATGTCATTTTTTTAATTCTAGTTTTTCCCATCCTTCAACAGGTTCCTATTACGCTTTCCGTGCATAAAGTTCCACATTCAGTCCTCAGAACCTTGTGTTTAAAAAAGATCTGAAGTAGTAGGGCTGGGAAAGACCTCTGCCCAGAACTCAGAGAGCCACATATCAGTCTGAATAGACCCATGGCATATGTTCATGATTTGATTTCTGGAACAGTGCCTCTTTGCCCATCCACTGTACAGGCATTGCAAGGCAGTAGAAAACAATTCTAAAGGTAGTCACTGGATACTGCTATTGCCTTGGGTGTATGCCTTTATGTTCTAAAATGATGTGCAGCTGTTTCTCTGTGCTTTCTTTCTGAAGTGGGGGTAGAAGAATGTAGGGCGGCATATGCTGTGCTCTGACTAATCTGTAGCTTACATAGGGCCCTGCTTGGTAACTGTGAAAAACAAGTGAAATAACCTATTTTGTAATACAGTATAATAATATGCTCTGTCTTCAGTGGGAGCCAGTTGTGTGCCCTTGGGCACTCTTGAGGTGGTGGTTCAGAGCACTGCCAAAGATAGGCAGCTGTGCAAATTTGCCTGAAATTTACTTGTTTTATTAATATAAGCTGGCTTTGACTGCTTTTTGCTTTATAGGGTGGTACATCAAGTATACAGCTTATATCCTATTCATACCTCATAAAAATTCTCTTCTAACTCCCAGTTACACCTTTGTTATAACTGGTGATTTTAGCAATGGATAAAACACACCAGCTGGATTATCAGGTCCCAGGCTATGTCTGCAAACAGAAAAATCTACTTGTGACTTGTCAACAGAGCAGATGTTACACTAAGGGAAATGGAACATATTGTGCCCCGTGGGATCTGTCATTGTCACACAGGTACTCTTCAGAGTGTGACTGCATTGAATTTCCTGGGGTGAAGGGTGGAACAACTCCCCCTAGTTTCCTACTGCAGACTTTATGAACACCAGTTAAGTCTCTCCTTCCTGAATTAAATATTGCCAAATCAGTGTTTCATGGAAGAAAGAAGCTTTCCCACACTCAAGATGCAGGGATCTCTTCCATTTAGAAAGTGCTTTGAATTTTACATCTTCCTAGCATGAATGACTTTTAATATTGAGCTTTCACCTGTAATGCACCTGTTGCAATAACAAAGGATATTAGCACATTATGGTTTCTGGGGTAAATTTAGTAATACAAAGAATTGGTAAATATCAGCCGGCATCATTACTAGCAAATAGTTGTGTTCAGAAAGACCTCTCAGTTGCACATAAGCCTGTGATATTGGCTTTTACAGGATGTTCAGCCAGCCCCTCAATCATTTGACATTTAACTAATTTTTATTTCAGATGCATAATGGCCACTGTGAGCAGTACATTGCTGTCTATGGAACCAGAATAAGCAGCTGTGAATGAAAAGTTTTCTTTCCACCATAAAAATATTCATGGACTTGTACTTTTTAAAATGAACGCATCTCCAGAGTATAAATAAATATAAATAATAAAATCCATGTGATTTTTAAAGGATGTTCTGCATTCAAAAGACAAGGACTGGTATTCAGTGCTAGTCCAACTCAGAGTAGACCAATTGAAGTTAATAGACATGAGTAACTTAGGTTTATTAATTTTAGTGGGTCTACTCTGAGTAGGCCTTAGTTGACGACAACTCAGTATTTCCACACACCATTGTTCAGATTTTCCATTTGAATTTATTGTTTCTTGTTGGATTTATGGATATTTTTCCATGGAGGAAACAGCCCCAGTAACCATGTGATACATGTGCAATGTTGCATACAACATAGGCTTTCCTTTGCCATCATTCAGGGTGATGAAACTTTTCACATTCTTTTGTTTTTATCAGAAAACTGAACAGATATTCTATACAAGGAACCCTCATGGATCAGACCCAAGGCCCATCTAGTCCATAATCCTGTTCACACAGTAACCAACCAGATGTCTATAGGAAGCCAGCAAACAAGACCTGAATGCAACAGCCCTCTTCCCACTTGTGAAGCACATGCCCTCCAACAGTGGAGGTGGAACATTCTGGCTCTTTGCTATTGATAGCCTTATTCTCCTTGAATTTCTCTAGTCCTCTTTTAAAGCCGTCCAAGTTGGTGGCCATCACTACATCTTGTAGTTACATCTTAACTATGTGCTGTGTTAAAAGTACTTTCTTTCGTTTGTCCTAAATATTCTAACATTCAGTTTCATTGGAAGACCCCAGTTTCTAGTATTATGAGGGAAGAAGAACTTCTCCCTATCCACTTTTTCCACTCCATGCATAAAGGTATATACCTCTATCATGTCCCACCCTTCTCCCTTTTTTCTAAACTAAAAAGCCCCAAGAGCTCAAACATTTCCTCATAGGAGAGTTGCTCCAGCCCTTGATCATTTTGCTTGCCCTTTTCTGAACCTTTTCCCAGCTGTACAGTAACCTTTTTGAAATGAGACAACCAGAACTGTATACTGAACTGACTTGTTTAACAGCAGTTTTATTTTCAATCCCTTTTCTAATGATCCCCAATGTGGAATTGGCTTTTTTCATAGATGGGTTGCTGTCTTGATGGAACTATCCACTATGACACCAAGGGTTCATTCCCGGTCACTCACCACCAGTTCAGACCCCATAAGCATATACAGTAGGGCCCCACTCATACAGCGGGTTACGTTCTGGACCCCCGCTGTAAAGCAAAAACCACTGAAAAGCGGAACTCATTGAATAGAATGGCACACGATGCCCGAAAACCGCCGTAAAAGTGGAACAAGCACCGTATGAGTGGGGCATTAGTCTAATTGTGTCTAATTGAGACCGCTGCATTAGTGAAGCACCATAAAGCGAAGCGCTGTAAAGCGGGGCCCTACTGTATATGTAATTAGAACTTTTTGTCTCAATATGCATCCCTTTATACTTGCTTAAATTGAATTGCATTTGCCATTTTACTGCCCATTCACCCAGTTTGGAGAGATGCCTTCGGAGCTCTTCACAGTCCCTTTTTTGAAAATTGTAATATTGGCAAGTGTAGCTACCTCCCTGCTCGCCCCTAACTCTAGATAATTGTAGCACACTAAATCACTCTCCCATATGAAAACTAAAAAGAAAAAAAAAGCCTTGTGGTAGCTAGTCTAAAAAAATATATGAGTCACTGAACAATTGAGAGCGATTCTTTAAAAACTTGCTTTAATTTTCTTTTTCTATTTTCTTGTTGCTGCCGCTACTTCTGTCAGTTTCAGCAATGTTAGTATCCTTTATAGTTTTTGTCCTTGTGCAACAGAAAACTGAAAAATTGTCCAAAGTTGTAACTAAGTTGCCTGCCTGCCTCTCTCTCTCTCCCCCCCCCTGAATTAAATCCCCTTCCTCACCGGTCCATTCATTGAGCTTTACCAGTTGCACAGATCTTTGAGCCAATCCACACACCCACTTGAGATGGAAGTAATCAATTGATGAGCTTGCCTCCATTTCCAGGTTCTGGGTTCACATGACAAAACTCTATTACATAGAAAAACTGTCACTTGTTAGTTAACACTGTTGTGCGAAATCCATAGTTTAAGCTTATAGGGTTCTGATAAATTCTGTTAAATCAGGGCAATAAATTTTGGATACAGATTACTGTTGAAAGCATTACTTTGCATAATTAAAACTTGCGTAATATATATGCATGTTTCCTGCACTATGTTTTAACCAATTTAATATTTGTGGGGTGGGGATGGGGGGGGGATGGATGGATGGATGTTTGTTTAGCTTTAAAATGCATAATGATAAGTTGCAGATACTTCTCCCTACATGACCAAGTAGGGAAGGTATTCAGCCTATATAGATACCCCAAATTCCTACCCACAGACACACTTTGCTATGGCAGGAGCAAGGAGAGAAAAGGTAAGTGGGGACTAGTATTCATTGGGCTACATTATACCTTTTCATCTGCTAGTCACATTTGATGAAGATGTACACTGCTGCACAATGCTAAAGGTATATGGTGCTAAAGGCACCAGTAGATGTTTGCTGAATGAACATTTATTCTGTTGTTATTGCTGTTACCTGGCTTAAGATTTTTTTTTAAAAAAAAGGTTACCAGGAAAGCTTTGGACAAAAAGATAACTGTAATAGTAAAAGGATCTGAGCCCAGTTTCTAAAACCTCCTTATATTTTCTTGTTCCTTTTTTCTTTTTCTTTTTACAGCCCTCTGCTTGCTGTCTCTTTCGCTGCCTCCTGTGCATTTCCAGGAATACTCCTGCTGACCTTCGGAGTAAATCCTCTTACTGGAGTCCTGGGAGCCTTCAACATTGTCCTGTACACCTGCTGCTACACACCACTGAAAAGAATTAGCATTGTCAATACATGGGTAGGAGCTGTGGTTGGTGCCATTCCCCCAATCATGGGCTGGACAGCAGCAACCGGCAGTTTGGATGCAGGTGAGTATAAAATGGACAGTCCATTTAACTGTAGGGATGAAAGGTATCCAATGTCCCCCCCCCCTTTTTGGGGGGGGCAATTCATGGAAACAAATACTACCTCTTTCTCATAAGACTTTACTCCAAATGGAAATTTTAACCAATGCCCACTTGTGTCACTCACATTACTTGGGATCTGCATGTTCCAGTTTATATTGCATGGCTCTCTCTTCCATTGTCTTGACATACTGCTGTCGAACCAAGACTATCGCAGTTTCAAGGGCCATTCAGTTCTTTGAATCTCAAATCCAGAGATGTTTATGGACAACGCTTTCAGGGACGGGATTGCAGTGTCCCACTCCCAGAATGACAGCATCTCTGCTCTCATGGGAAAAGTGGATCTTGGGGAAGGAGAGTGTCAGTCTGAGGAAGAGGGTAGCAATTCTTTTGCAGATATGTATCCCTGGGGAGACGGGGGCTTGTAGTAATGGGTAATTCAGTTACTAGAAACATAAAAAGATGGGTTTGTGTTAAGTATGTAGACTGCATATAGACATGTCTGCCTGAGGCCAAGGTTTCAGATATCACACTTTAGATAGCCTGGCAGATACTGCCAGGTGTGACAGTTGTGGTGCACACCAACACCAATGAAATAGGGAAATGTTGTGCAGACCTGGATGCAAAATTTAGGTTGGTAGATAAAAAGCTGAAATCCAGGACTTCCAAGATTGCTTCTTCCAAAGCGCTATCTGTTCTACGTGCAGTGTCAGCTTGACAGGTGAAGTCTCAATGCTTGCATGATATAGTGGTGTCAGCAGAGGGGTATAGATTTGTTAGGCACCGGGGAATGTTTTGCAATAAGCTGGACCTATACTAAAGGGACAGTCTCCACTTGAACCAAAAAAGAACCATGCTTCTCTTAATATCAGAAAGATGGCAGAGAGTAGGAATAAATTAAAAGTTCTCACAGTGGGGGTATGTAAAAAAGGGGGTCTGTACAGGAACCATCGCTTCTTAATGTCTTAATGAATAACCTTTTATTTATGAGGTGGCCATGTTTGCTTACAACACCAAATTATTTTGGATGCTAAAAACAAAAAAGAATTGCAAAGAGCTCCAAAAGGATCTTTCTGAACTGTGTGAATGGGCAGTAAAATCGCACATTCCATTCAGTGCAAGTCAGTGTAAAATAATGCACAGATCAGGGCAAAACATCCTCACTTCTCATATCCACTAGTAAGTCACTGAAAGTTGGGGCTAAAGGTCTGAAATGGGGATATAGGCTCCCAGATAGCAAAGGGTTCTAAACCACTTGGGAAGCCTGTGGCAAAGAGCAGACTCTTTGCTACAGCCCTTCAGTGCTGTGGTTGGCCAGCGGGGGGGGCAGAGTTGGCAAGGGCATGGGGGCAGGGGCGAGGAGTTCAACCCTGCTCTCCTCTCTATCTCTGTTGTAATTTTGTGAAAGGAGAACAGCTGAAGGGAGCTACTGATTTGGTCTGAGCTAGCAGTGACTGATCAGGAAGCAGATCTTGGGCTTGTGGTGGATAGCTCAATGAAAAATGCCAATTCAGTGTGTGGCAGCTGGGAAATTCCATCTTGGGAATCATTAGGAAATAGATTAAAAATTAAAACTGCCAATATCTTAATGTCTTTACAAATCTATGGTGGGACCACACTTGGTATGCTGTGTTCAGGTTTGGTTGCAGCACCACAAAAAGGATATTATCCAGGTGGAAAAGATGCAGGAAAGGGCAACCAAAATGATAGAAGGTGGAACAATTCACTTATGAGCAAAGGTTGCAATACTTGGGGCTTCTTAATGTAGAAAAAAATGTGAGTAAAGGTCAAACATGATAGTTAAAAAATTATGGACGGTGTGGAGAAAGTGGATAGAAATAAGTTTTCTTCCTCTAGTAAAATTTATTTATTAAGGACATTTTAATAAAATAAATAATAATAAATTTAATTTATGTGTCGCCTATCTGGCCAGTGGCCACTCTAGGCGATGTACATACAATAAATATGGCAGAATACAATATAAAAATACAGTGAAATATATAAATTATAAGAGCAAACAATACATAATAGGAGGCATTTAAAACAGAAGAATATTAAGCCTCCCCAGAAGTCCCGAAAGCCTGCTGAAAAAGCCAGGTCTTTAAGGCCTTGCGGAACATATTCAGGGAAGAGATGTGCTGAAGATCTTGTGGGAGGGAGTTCCAGAGGGTGGGGGCCGCCACTGAAAAGGCCTTCTCTCTAGTGCCCGCCAACCTAGCCACCTTTCATAAGTTGATTACAGTGTGGGTTACAACATCGTTTAAAACAATTTGAAATTTGAATCAAACAAGAATAAGAGGTCATAATACAAATTAAATGCAGAGTAAAAATTCCAGCATTGTTCTAATAGTAGTACCCATGGTCATCTAATAAAACTGAATGATGGGAAATTCAGACCAGACAAAGGGAAGTACATCTTTATACAGCACATAGTTAAGCTGTAGAGCTAGCTCCCATAGGATGTAGGATGGCCATCAACTTAGGTTGCTTTAAAAGGGAATTAGACAAATTCATGGAGGATAAGACCATCAGTGGCTGCTACTCATGAGGCTATGTACTACAGGGTCAGAGGCAGTATGCTTTTGAATACCGGTCATTGGGGAACAACAGTGGAAGAGGGCTACTGCTCTCCATTGGTGCAAATATGAGATTTTTTTTTCTTAAGGTTTGTAGCAGTGCAGATGTGCAACTTTCGTTGGGTTCATAACTAGAGAGGGAAAGATTGAAGCTGTGGTTCCAGTGAAAATCCCTCTCCTGTACCTATTACTATATTTTTATGCTGTGGTGCATTAATGTTGTGTGTAGTTTGGCCCTCAGACACATGTACTTGCAAGCCTTTATCCCTCTCTCCATCTTCTGTTCTCACATGTTCTGTGTTTCTACGGGAACTATACATTACTGAGTCAGCCAAAAGTCAGCTGAGACAAAATCTTTGGTTTTGCAGTGATCTTGTCATTCTCTTTGCAACATGTGTTGCCACAGGATCTCAGATTTATGCAACAAGGTTAGAGAAGAGCTGTGTTAGTGGGCAAGCAAAGGCTGCGCCAACCTAAAAATGCAGGATTTTTGTTTGCCCTGGCACATGAATCTTAATGAAGTTTCCTTATGTGGCCAGCCCCCTTTCCTGCATTTTGTATTCTTCTTAGAATTGCAAAGCATTTGTAGCTCTTGGCACAGGTGCTCAGGGAAGTAGGAAAAAAAGACGGGGAGGACTGATGCAGCATATGAACAAGGAAACATAGGCTGTAAGCACACTCGTTGCTGGACCAAAGCGTTTCCATTAGCCACACCCTGAAAGGGAATGGGCTTATATGCTGATCAGCTGTGAACTCTCTTTGAAGCCGAATTTTTTTAAAAAGCAGACTCAAGCGGCTCCCATAAGGTTGTCTGCCATGGTTTTCTGAAGAAAGAGGTAGAGACCCAGCAGAACTGGCAGAACAGTGGGGTGTGTTTCTACCCATAACTGAGGAAAAGAGGATGAAAATGCAGGAAGGCCCTGATGTTCTGCAGTAAAGGAGGCAAGGAGGCTTTATTCAAATGGTTTAGCTCAGACTAGAAATAGTGTTTTCTCTGTGTGTGTGCGCACACATACACGTGGCATGTCTAGTGAATGTTCAACAATCAAAGCAGGGCTTCTGGTGTACAATTGTAATGTCCTCTTGCCTGTGCCATGTCTGTTACTGTTGCTGCATGTCCTATGGCTTCTGCTGCCTCTCTGTCTTCCCCCACTATTTTGCCACAACTGCTCTGACACCTCACTAAAACTAAACTCAAATTCCTTGAAAATCTCACTGTTGGAACCTCCAGATTAATGTTAAGCAGAAACGTGCCATTGGAGTAATGTATACAGATAATTCTGACCATAGAGTTTGGTTTCTCATACAGAATTTGAATTTTATTTTGTTTAATGATATGGAAAATGCCCAACCCTATCTGTGTTTCTCCATGTACCAGAAACTAGCACCAAGTGTTTGCTGATAGACTGCTTAATTGCCTGCTTTTAGAATGGTAAAATGTTTTTCTTCCCTGCCTAGACAGTAGAGAATTTTTTAATGTAAACTACTTTTCTTTCACATGTAAATTCTGACCGTTGAGTAGCAAGCAGAGCTAAAAAGTTACAAGCGATATGTTAGAATAATTTACCATACTTTGCTCCTGCACAGCCTCTGTTGAAATGAATGGAGTACTACATAAGACCAATATTTAGTGATTTGTGTGTTTTAGTTACAGCTAACAATCTTCAGCAATGTTTGTAATGCAAAGTGTGGGGTGAAAGCAGATCACCACTTACCATGCGGTTTTTGCTTTAAAATGTCACACACAGAGATTGAAATTGATCACCTTCAGGCTTCAGCTGACTCAAGCATTATCTTGAGCCCCATGCCACACAGAGAACCTCCACATAGGATGTCTTCAAGTGGCATAAAAAGGAAGTCTTCATCATGCTTATGCGCATATACATAGCTCTGTCATCCTAAGCCATGAATCCAGATATCTACACACAGCATACCTAAAGTGTTCATTCAAAAATATCTGCCATTAACAAACTTCCTAAACAGAAATGTATGGAATTGTTTCTAGATCTGCCTCATATCACATTCTTTCTGTTGAACTTGCACGCAGTAGCGCACACTTTGGAAATTGTACTGAATTGCCACTTTCTGTCATTTGGTCCATTCTGAATATTTTCTTTATTTTAACGAAGTTTTCATTGCATATGAGATATAATACACATTACGCATACATTCATTGGCGTGATGGTATTCATTTGCTTGTTGCGTTGGAACATCTTTCAGAATGTTGGCAGTTGTGTATCTGAAATGGGTTACATAGACCAGCCTTCCCCAACCTGATGCCCTCCAGATGTCATTGGACTGTAATTCCTGTCAGCTGCAGCCATCAGGACCAACCAGTGGCTGGGGATGATGGGAGCTGTAGTCCAAATGTCTGAAGGGCACCAGGTTGGGGAAGGCATTGGGTTGTATAGACACTTGCTTTTCTGCCCCTTCCCTTTCAAAACACTCGTCCAAATTCTTATGTGCAGGGGAAAGGGAAAGACATCCAAACACAGGAAACATTTCCTTGCTAAATCCTCATGCATGCAGTTTTTTTATAGTTTCTTATAAATGTCATGAACACTTTTGGTACAGACAAATAGGGAATGCCATCTGCACAGGAACAGGCTTCCATATCATGTAAGCCATGCCTCTGGAACCCATTAGTTTTCATAATTAACTAGCAGATTTAACCTGGCTTTAAGTATAAGTGTGGAAATACATTTGCACCTTGTTAAAAAGAAAGGGAAAAGACCTATCCTACTGAGCAGCGATGAAGAACTTAAAGCCCAAAAAAGAGAAACCTTAAGGTTGCCCATTGTGTTTGCCATGTTTTACTTTCTTATTGGAAGGTTTCTTCTCAAGTAAACAGTCCAATTTTTTTCCTGATTATTGTGATAAAGCTAGTCATGCAAGGGTGATTCCCTTTTTCATTCTTCTTTCAGGCAACATTTTACTATCAAAACTGCCTCCTACGTCCACAGGCCGACATTGCTGGGGGGGGGGGAGGTGTCTAGCCAATGCCACCAGTATTGCTCAAGCAGGCTGTATGTTTACTTGACCAGTTCCAGTCCTGAGTGTTTGCCACAACTTAAAACTTTTTCTTAGGCGGCAGTTATAGAAGATCAGACTTGTGAAACAAAATATGGACCTTTTTCTGTTAGTGGTGGTTTGACAAAATTGGCCAGGTATAAACCGACAAAGCTCAGAGTCATTTTCATCATGTTACCAGCTTCGGCTAGTAAGACAGCTGCGGCCCTTTCTGGACCAGGATAGCCTGACCACTGTTGTCCATGCACTGGTAACCTCCAGGCTGGATTACTGTAATGCATTCTATGTGGGGCTGCCCTTGAGGTTGGTCCGGAGCTACAAATGCGGCGGCGAGACTGCTCACTGGGGCAGGGTATCACAAACGTGTCACCCTGCTGCTGAAAGAATTGCACTGGCTGCCCATTTGCTACCGGGCCAAGTTCAAGGTTCTAGTTTTGGTTTACAAAGCCCTATACACCTTGGGACCAGGATACCTGAAATACAGTCTTATCCCTTATATACCCAGTCAATCACTGCACTCTGCAGGTGAGGGCCTCCTGCAGATACCATCTTAACAGGAGGTTCGTTCTGCACAATATAGGAAACGGACCTTTAGTGTGGCAGCACCTACCCTGTAGAATTCCCTCCCCTTAAATATTAGGCAGGCTCCATCTCTGCTATCTTTTCGATGCCTTTTGAAGACTTTCCTCTTTCAACAAGTCTTTTAAGTTGAGACCTATCCCAGTCTGTGTCTGTGCTAGAATTGCTTGTTAATATTTTTTAATAATGTCTTAACCCTTTTTTAAAAGATGTTTTTAAAGCTTTTTTTTTTTTAAATGTTTTTAACGTCGTTTTGTTTTAATGTATTTTAAGGTCTGTTTTTATGATGTTTTAAAGTGTTTTTAGCATTTCTGTTTGCCGCGCTGGGCTCCTGCTGGGAGGAAGGGCGGGATATAAATCAAATAATAAATATAAATAATAAAATAAGAACATAACATAAGAACAGCCTGCTGGATCAGGCCAGTGGCCCATCTAGTCCAGCATCCTGTTCTCACAGTGGCCAACCAGGTGCCTGGGGGAAGCCCGCAAGCAGGACCCGAGTGCAAGAACACTCTCCCCTCCTGAGGCTTCCGGCAACTGGTTTTCAGAAGCATGCTGCCTCTGACTAGGGTGGCAGAGCACAGCCATCACGGCTAGTAGCCATTGATAGCCCTGTCCTCCATGAATTTGTCTAATCTTCTTTTAAAGCCATCCAAGCTGGTGGCCATTACTGCATCTTGTGGGAGCAAATTCCATAGTTTAACTATGCGCTAAGTAAAGAAGTAGTTCCTTTTGTCTGTCCTGAATCTTCCAACATTCAGCTTCTTTGAATGTCCACGAGTTCTAGTATTATGAGAGAGGGAGAAAAACTTTCCTCTATCCACTTTCTCAATGCCATGCATAATTTTATACACTTTTTTTTTCATTGGTAGTGGTAGAAATCGCAGCAGCATTATTATGGTAAAGTCAGTCAAGTTAAAGTATAGCTTCAGCTTCATGTGCTAAGACCAGCATCTCTTACCAGGCCTAAGACATAAACTTTCCAACAGAGGTACAGAGCATTTCCTTTCTTAAAAGGGACCCCCATCTCAGTATCTTTTTTTTCCATTCCAAAAAGAAAGAATGTTATCATGAGAGGAAATGGGAGGCCAATGAAAAATGCCAAAAGAACAAAAACAGTCTTATTCTTATGGAGACAGAGTAAGGCACAAGTTAAACATCCCTTTTGCTGGCAAGAGCTCATGACTTGCTTGACATTTCAAACCTTTATTAATCTGTATAGATGTTTTTAGTAAAAAAAGAATATTACTAATAAGGTTTTATTTTAAAAAGTAGTAGTTTAAATATTGTAAAGGGGGGATTCAGGCTGTGAATAAGTGTATTATACACTTTGTGGTTGTTATGTGCCTTCAAGTTGATTACGAATTAATGCGGCCCTATGAATCATCAACCTCCAATAGCATCTGTCGTGAGCCACCCTGTTCAGATCTAGTAAGTTCAGATCTGTGGCTTCCTTTATGGAATCAATCTATTTCTTGTTTGGCCTTCCTCTTTTTCTACTCCCTTCTGTTTTTCCCAGCATTATTGTCTTTTCTAGTGAGTCATGTCTTCTCATGATGTGTCCAAAGTATGATAACCTCAGTTATACACTTTAGTCTTGTCATTACCACATTTCCTTTTGAAGTCATGGTATCCTTGCAGAATGGGGACTAGCTCCCAACATCTGAAGTGTACTCTAAAGACAGTGTAGAACATAGCAGCCCTGTGCCATGAAAACGCATCCAATTCTAAACCACCCAGTTTTCTGGAAGTGACAAGCAGGGGTCTTTGCCATATTGTGCTTTATCAGTTAAGGGGATTTGCTCTGGGTAGGTGGTGGTGGCAGAGCAGATAACAGCCTTGCAAATGTAGCAGACGTTAGAGACCCACGGTGGCCTGGAGCCATTGGTATTACTGCTCCCAAGAATGTTTATCTCAAGAGACTATTTAGTTTATCTCAGATGCCCCACTTCTACCTTCTGTTTTCCTGAAAGACATCTTGTCTTGATTTTCATTCATTTTCTGAAAATTTAAATAATTCCTGGGGCTACGGAATTTATAGACTGCCTGTGTATGTACCAATGGTAATCATGCAGAGGCTGATTTTCAAATTGCCTTGACTTTGTAATTTAAATTGGGTTGTGGGCTAGACATTAATTATGTCAGCCAACATCTATTTACAATCGGGGATTTTAAACTGGGCAGTTCTTATCAGCAAGTGACATTTGGCAGATGGATGGGTTTAGCAACAAAACAGCAATGGGAGAGGAAAAAGATAATTGTGTATGGCCCTTCCTCATTCGTATAGCCCTCGTCTGCCTGGAAGGAGAGAAGACCCCACTTTGTTCAGAATAAGCGACACTGGACTTTGTTCTTATTTCCTTCAGATGATTTTTTTAATTAACTAGATCATGTTGTGAACAGCCTGCTGGCAAAATGCATAACTGAGTGGTTTCAGAGGGGGGAAAGGCAAATCTTTGCCTGGAGCAAATTATCCTGGCTGTAAAGAGAGGCATAAAAGCATGAGCTGGATGGACCTTAGCAAAACCTTGAGACTTTCCTTCCTCTTCAAAATGATGAACCGTGAAGCCTCTTACTCAGTTTGGGCAAAAGACAGAGGCGTGTCATTGTTGATATGCTAGCACAGGACACACAAAAGAGGGCCGTGTTGCTCCATGTAGCGAATATGGGGCAGATGGGCAGTGTGAGTAGGCAGCCATTTTAAATTTAATAAGGCAAAAGTCAGTCGATTATTCGCCTCCCCCACCCCCACTTTCTTCTGCAGACGTAAAAGTAATAGTGATTGTACTATTGGGACACCTGAGGGACTGGTGCAATCAAAGTCAAAGCTCAGTCAGTAAATTCATTGTCATCTGCACACTGTACACAGCTGTGTGAAGTTCTAAGTGCTTTCATCTGCCAAATAAAGAATATTCAGCTGCCCTTATGGGACAGCTGCTCCAGTTCACCCCCCCTCCCAAATATATATTATGAAGTAGCCAGTAGGGGGCACCAGAGTAGTAGCAGGAAAATCGCATTGACTTAAACAAGGACAGTGTGTGAGATTTAAAGAACTAAAATGAACTTGTTATAGACAGATTAAGTAAAGGAGTGTTAAAAGTATCCTATTGTAAGCAATTTGTTGAACTTTCCCTTACTACCTTTCAATAATATGGCCCTTCCTCTCTCGCTCTCAAGCTCTAGTCATCTCCCACCTTAACTACTACAGTCTTTTCTTCTTTATCCTTAAGATCATCTTCCTGCCCCCCTCGCCTGTATATAGCTCTGCCACCAACTTCATTCACCTCTCCCCATCACTCAGACCACATGACAGTCTTTCTTAAGCCTCTGGACCATCTTCCATTCCGGATCTAGCACAAGCACCTTGTCCTTCCCTTCATTACCTTGCCCCCCACTTTATTTCTCTGTCTACATATCCCTCCCCGTGATCTTCACTCTTTCATTTCCATCGCTCTTTGTCTCTTCCTTACAACTCCTGTGAGCTTGGAAAAGTTACTTTTTTGAACTACAACTCCCATCAGCCCAATCCAGTGGCCATGCTGGCTGGGGCTGATGGAAGTTGTAGTTCAAAAAAGTAACTTTTCCAAGCTCTGCCTGTGCCTGGAACTGTCTCCAGAACCTGGAGGCGATGCTGTCTCTTACATCCTTCAAACCCTTTCCCCAAGCTCACCATTTCCTTGAACACTTTGACACAACCACTCACTATTTTTCTCCTATTGAAACTAAGCCTAAGTACATGGAACTGAACTCCATGTTCATTGTGCCCTTGTTTATCCTCACTGGCAGCTTTCTTTGGATTTATCCACATGAGAGCATAAGTTCATGCTAAATGATGCAGTTTTTACCTCAGTTTTCTGTTTGCACCGTCTGTAGTAAGGGATCAATGCCAGATGCAAACGCGGTAGTTTTCTAGTCAAACTTGAAGGGAAGCATCAATCACACAGTTTCCTAAAGATCACGCCCTCTAATTTAATATTCCCACTCCCACTTGTTACCTGGCAAAACCAAGCATGCTCAGTTTATTCTACCAGTAAGTTTTATTTTAAAAACAAACAACCCGGAAGTGCGATTATTTGTATTTTCACTGATACAACACAGATGAAATATAAATCTTTGTTTGAGCAGTGTTATTCTTTTGTGCACAAGCTGGGGAAAGGAAAAATAAGGCGCTGTTTGCAGCACAAGAGAGAGCAACTGAAGTTTCTCTTTAGCCCACAGGAAATGAAATGAACCAAGGGAGGAGGAGGGCATGGGCCTAGAGAGGGGAACGATTGACACACCCACCTGAAAGCATCAGAGCACAGCGTCTGCAAGCCCTAGACTGAGATACAGAGATACCCTTTTCAGATTATCAGAGGATTGGGTTAGTACGGATTTACAGGGGGGAAACTGTATGATAGCTTCTATTTGCCAGTAACCATGCGAATTAAAAGGGGATGCAAGTAGCACCAGACACACACTAAATTGCCATGTGGATAAGCCCTTTGCTTCCTGTATTCCCCCTTCCACCCACCCTGTGATAGATCTTAGATGATAAGCTGATCAGGGACCTGTATTTTGTGTTTTTTTTCTCCTTAAGAAACAATGCATATTGGTGGTGCAATATAATAATTTCTGGATGCCTTCATCATTTCTGTGCTGCACCTGGACATGGTTTCAAAACACTGGTTATTGGAAACAACCGAGACTTGCCCTGGCCAGATTATGGTCACATTTCTTGGCTTCAAATTCACAATATTTTAGTTTGACAGTATTACCTGAAGGACCACCTGCCCCTGTATATATCTATAAGATCACTTAGATCATCTGGGGAAATTTTACATGTGGCAGCACACACTACAGTATATCACAGGGCAATGACCCATAAACAAGCATTTTCCACTATTTTCCACTATTGCCCCTATGCTGTAGAATGCCCTTCCCTCTGCCGTACGTGAAGCGTCATCCTTCAGTTGTTTTAGGCATGTTGTAAAGGCATGTCTCTTTGCCCAGGCTTTCCCTGACTGTTAAAACTGTAGCCTGTTACAGAATTCCTGTTTTTATCTTCCTTTATAATACTGTTTTACTGGTTTTTATGTTATATCTGTTTTTATGATACTTTTATTGTCCTTGTGTTTTTGTATACCACTTAGAGATTTGTAAATATTAGCAATTTTGCAGTGCTTTTAAATAAATAAAAATTGAGGAAGCCATTATTCTTCCCAGCAGAATAACCCAAAACCTCTGACTATGCAATCCATACGCCTTTGGTACTACATAATTTATACCTGTTTAGGGAGCTATTGTAAAAAAACTGAATCTGCTACCCTCTATCAGTCACATAAGGAAATCCAACTAAAGTTGAGCTCCACTGATTTCAATGAGAGAGATGTGCTTAAAGCTCTTCCATTGGAATTAATAAGACTTAAAATGGCTTAATTTTGGTTGGATTGTGCCCAGTAAGTTGTGGGTCATGGATTCAGTTTAAAGAGATGGAGGCTGTAATCTTATGCTCTCATTGGGGAGTGAGACCTATTTAACTCAATGAGATTTTTTTCCGAGTAGCCACATATAGGATTGCTCTGTGAATGTAGGTTTGAATATGTTTGTATTGCATTTAGATCCCAAGGATCATATCCAGTGCCCCATGAGCAGACTTTAATGCTTTAATGAAGATTTCACCTTCCTCTCTTCTTCTCTGCAACCCACCCATGCGCTCCCCAAATCTGCTCCAGAGTGGACTTTTGCTCATACAACAGAACTTCCCCTTCCTCTCCTCTCCCTTGCAGCTTCCTGCATACCCTTAAAATCTGCTTCGGAGGGTCCCCCAGCCCCCAGGAGCAGATCTTGAGGGTGTGTGGGGAGGGTGCAGGGAAAAGGAGATGAAATTCTGTTGCAAAAGCAGATATATCTGTTTCATTTGCACAATAGCAGCGCTGGAAACAGCCCCAAGATTTTTAAGGGACTCTGAGGTTTTTCAAAATGCTATTTTAGATTTTTAATCAGTTTTCATCTATTCTTGTACCCTAGTAGCCCTTCTTTTCTCCCACCACAAAATGTTCAATCCCACTGAGTTATACAAAATACATTTTGACAAATTGGTGCATTCTGTCTTATAGTATTAACAGTAGAGCAGAAATTGGATTTTTCTAACCACAAATTTGGAGGTCTTAGCATATCTCTCCATCCATCACAACTATATCTTCTGTGATTCAGTGTGGACAGGTAGTGTGTTGTTTTTGCTGGATCAGCTTTTGCTGACGGGCATATTCAAATGATGGAAACATAATTCTTTAGGCAAAGATAAGGTTCAGTTACACTTCCATCTCATTTTCCAGGTTGAACATGGAACAACTGCAGCTACATAACCGCCAGCAGTGTTTATCCAAAGGCAAATGGGTGCAGCTGGATTTACTCTTGTTTTCCAGCTCTAATCTCCCTCATCTGGACCAAGGAGGAGTAATTTGTTTTAGCATCTTTTTAGCTTAGAGGAGCTGGTTTGTTACCGTACCAAGGTAGAAGAAAACAACCACACACAGTTCTAAGTACAGGCCATTAATGGCTAAATGCAGATTTCAAAATCCCTATAACGTCTTACATAAACTCAAACATTTAATTTGTTTCCTAGAGAGACAAGAAGCTGATGCTTCTCCCCCCACCACCACTCTCAACCTCCCCCTAGTGTGTCAGTCAGCTACCAGAATCTGGAAATGATTTTAAAATTCCTTCATATTATTCAAAGCAGAAGAATTACCAAAATTGTGCTCTAAGCAAAACAGCATTCTTGGGTTGCCAAGGCAGTAAACAATGGCTTTAGGAAATGCAGTAAGATTCAACATCTGTTTTGGAGCTGATATTTTAACCATTCTGTGTTTATTTTACATGCCTGGTTGGCCATCTCTGTCATACATATATGAAGCCAGAAACCAAGACAATGAAAAAGGTAGCAAGTTAGTTTCGAGCTCCAACTGTAAGCCTGGTTTTCCATGTTTGGTTTTTAACATAAAGTGACTCTGGCTTTTATCTAAATTTGTGAATGATAACATAGTTGAGCAAATCATGCTACCATTGGAAGACTTTTCGCATACACCCAGGGCAGTCATGAGTTAACAAATAATGTCATTGTGTTTGATAGATTAGATAGAAGAGCATTTATATCCTGTACCTTCTCTCATATGGGACCTTAAGGGCTGCTAAAAATATCATCCTAAATAATAGAACAATAACACCGTGCAGTGTCAGTAAAACAGCAGAAGTTTGGGAATAAGTAGCAGCCCAAGTTAACCACAGATAAGTTGACGAAGGGCCAAACTAGACATGGCACCAAATGCATCATCAGCACCCACGTACATGGTCAAGAAGGAAAGCCAAACTCCTTCTTCTCTCGCTGCAGGCAATCTCCAAGCAGCTACCAGTCACAAAAGGAAATTCCCACTGGGCCCAGTGGGAGCTTTTCTTTCCAGGCCAATACAGCCAGGGGAGAGGGATGGTCTCCATCAGGACTGCAGTGGGGGAGGAAAGGGCTAGACTTCTGCTTCTTACATCTGTGACCCTGACAAAAATCAGACATCACCACCCATGCCTGCCATCAACCTTTTTAAAAATCCACAGATTAAAAAGCATCTATCCCATTGTAACAAAATGGGGTTTGAGTCATCTGCAAGTCCTAACTCCAGTGTAACAAAACCACTTCAGAAACTGGATCTGTGAAAATTAGTCAAGCTTTATTAGAGTGTTGGCCCTAAAGAAATTCCTTGTGAAATAGAACAAAGTTTTCTGAAGATACTAATGGGGATCTGTGTTAGATTTCAGTGGAGCAGAATCCAATCTTATAGCATAAGGGCAGATCCACACAATACATTTACAGCACATCCAACATACAGTTAAAGCATGTCAGTTCTCCCAAAAGAATCATGGGGACTGTGGTTTGCTAAGGGTGCTGGATATTTGTAGCTGTGTGAGGGGAAAACCATAGTTAGAGGAAATACATGTGCTTATAAATGTGTATTGGATGTGCTTTAAATGTATGGTGTGGATCTGCCCTAAAACACTGAACATGGGCCTCATGGACTGCATTTATGAGGAAGTGTTCTGTAGTTATATTGGCAATTATATTAACCTGGATCTCTGGACAACTTTCCCCTTTAATTCTTGCTTTTGCATAAACTTTTAGGAGGTGTTCAGAGATAGGTAGCTTGCAGATCCTGAATGTTAAAGAACTGAAACATTTTTTCACTCTGCAGTTGAAGCATTCATGGATCAGCAGTAGGTCCTATCAATCTTATTGAATGCTAAGACACATGGAGTGTAAAGAATTGAGAAGTTAATTGTTTAATAACACTAGCCTTGTGGAGACCTAAGATGTTGCTGTTAGAGAGCTGGTTTCATACTTTTTTACTCAATAAACCTATGGTGACATATAGCAAAGTAATCTGAAAACTTCCTTAGATTTTTGTAGAGCAACTTTAATAAACGTCTACTATCCAACAGTCAACTTTTCGTGAACATTCTCCACTGGCTGTGTTGTATGTGTGTCCTGTACAGAGTGGGTTCTATGCAAAGCGAATCCATAGTCAGTTCTGGACTATGTGAAAATATTAAAAGGAAACAAAAAAGGTGGAACCAAATAGGAAAACATTTCCTCCTTTGATATCTGAGTATTTTCTACAGCAAATGGAAGTATTCTTTTTTCTTATGGAGGACTTGTTTAAGGGCTTGATGATAATACTTCTAAATAATGATTGATGACTAGTTAAAAGATATTTTGTTCACTGTCTTCTATTTATGGTGTAAGATTGGTGACAATGGCTTAAGAAATAGGGGGCATTTATGCATTACCAAAAAGAGGACACACATTTTCATAAAATTTGCATATGCTAATTTAGATGTAGCGATGCAAATTTTAAGCTAACTATAATTTAAATATATATGCAGTGCATTTCACCATAGTGGGGAGGGCTGTGACCCTCAGACTCGTGTGCCTCCTCCATCTGCTGTTAAGCAGCTTCAAGGTTTGTGTTCTTTTTATGGTTCATTTTCTTTAAACCCAGCATCTCTTCAACTAGAGGACTGTCCTTTGAAAAGTAGAACACTTGATCATCTTGTTAAGGAGTCATCATTGGTTGGTCCTATCTGGGGCCCTGTTGCAGAGTAGTCATCCTTTTATTGCCTCGGTATGAGGCTTCAGGCACTGGTTTTCTCTGAGGGTTCCTTGCTTTCTGCAAATATGAAAATTTCTGAATTCAAAACTGTGGATGAAAAATTGGGTTAAACTGCATGTGTAGGGCTTGCCATAAATTAACTTGAAGCAAAGGGATTAGACAAGTTGTCCTGCCCATCGTCAAAGGACTCAGTTGCAGACATGTCTCTGTTTTCCCCCTCTTTTTATTAAAGTTATAGATAAATTGAAAGCACTGTGCCTCATTAACCTAACTACACTAGCTAGGAACTTTGGCCCTAAGCTAACATTGATTAAGCATGTTAATGCGGCACTAAGATGTCGACTCAGCAACAGGGTCCCCTGAGTCAGCTTAAGTAGGCTTGGATCGCATGCGCACATGGAGGCACCTCCTCAGCTTCACCTGTTGAACTTCCCGCCTTTGGCGCCTCCGCACGTGGGGCGAAGGTACTTTAATCTCTGGCTCCCCGGGCTTCTAACAGTCAGTTTGGGCGTGGGAAACGGCAGCACTAGGTGGGGAAATGTCCAACATGCCCAGATGCATCTCAGAGGTGGGTGGCAGGGATGTGTACCGCTGGAGAGTGTCTGACGGGCTAGGTGGTGATTCTGCAGGGAAGTTGGGAGTGGGGGAAACTGAGATGGGGGTTGGGGTGGCTTTTAAGTTCGTCCTGCTGTCCTTTCCCTCCCCAGGCTCCCAGTCCAGGTCCTCATCTTCTGACTCACCTTCAACCAACCCCCTCTCATCTGTCTGGGTCACGACAGGAGTGCAAAAATGTTGCTGTACCAACTTGGAAGCCCCACATATGTTGTTTGGATTCAAAAAAGGTGTTTGGAGTTCAGGGGGATAATCAAGCAAACTGTTCCTTGCAGCTCCATCATGTGTATAGCTTTCACTGCCTTGGAGCAAGCTGACTATATTAATGAGACTTCTGCACCTGCAAGTGATATGCTGGATGTACAATATGAAGAAGCAGAAACTTCAGCCAAGATATCCAAATGTCCATATTAGTGGTCCTAGCGTATGCTCTAATGCCTTAATTTTTCTTCTTTTGCAGGAGCACTGCTGCTGGGAGGGATTCTGTACTCCTGGCAGTTCCCTCACTTCAATGCACTGAGCTGGGGGCTCCGTGAAGATTACTCCCGAGGTGGCTATTGCATGATGTCTGTCACTCACCCAGCAATGTGCAGACGGGTGGCTCTGCGTCATTGTTTTGCCTTAATTGGACTTTCATCACTGGCTCCTGTCCTTGACGTTACTACGTGGACTTTCCCCATCATTTCTCTGCCTATCAACCTGTACATTTCCTACCTTGGCTTTCGTTTCTACAGAGATGCAGACCGTGGCAGCTCCCGGAAGTTGTTTTTTTGCAGCCTGTGGCACTTGCCGCTACTCCTCTTGCTCATGCTAACATGCAAGAAATCTTTGTATGAAAAGGACAACAAAAAGGAGTCCATGACCTGAGACCACATTCGTGTTAAAAAAAAGTCATGTTGTCTTTGTAATAACTATTGGCTTCAGAAGCTCCCATCCAAAATGGTGTGTTTCAGTTATCATGAAATGGGGAGGTCTTATGTTGATGTGTTCAGAGAGAATCTTTTCTGCACAGTGAACACTCTCTATGATTGTTTTTCAATTAAATGATTTCATTTGGGACACACACAACTCTTGGATTGGATTTTTGTAGTGTGAGATCCTTATATTGAGTATATAGGGATTATGTTAAGATCCATGTTGTATCTTAATAGTTGATTGACAGAACAAGAAGTCTCTAATTCTTAAGAACATATGACAAGCCTGCTGGATCAGGCCAGAGGCCCATCTAATCAGACATTCTGTTCTTACAGAAGACCCATGTGTCTCTTCACTTGTCTGTACTGGGACAGGAGGGTTAACAGGTACTATGCAAAAAATCACTGCCATATATCTAGGAATGTATTCCTATCACTACAGTACATGAAGCTGAAGGAGTGAGAGCATTTGGAGCTGAAGGAAGCCACTAGAAAGTTTCATTCTCTTATTGTATTAACATATAAGAATACCCAATTTCCACCATTATTTAACCTCTGGTAGTCTTCGGTTCACTTGGGCACACAGTCTACTCAGAGCTCCAGCCGAAAATATGATGCATTTTTAATTTTTATGCAACTCCCATCAATCCCAGCCACCATGGCCTATGGTCAGAGATTATTGTTGTTATTAATTAAAATTTTATCCCACCCTTCCTCTCAGAAGAAGCAGCAAACAAGGGTCAAAACACTAAAAACATTTTAAAAAGAAAACATCTTAAAAACATCTTTTTTTTAAAAAAAAATAACCTTAAATACATCTTTGTCGAGAGGCAGAGCTGGGGTCCCGGGGAGTTGGGAGAAGAGGATTCAGACGGATGGCAGAGGGGAGGGGGAGGAACTTCCCCCCTTTGGAGTGAAGACGAAACAGAGGAAATGCCAGCGATAGGGTCGCCTAGCAATGGGGAGCCTGAGAGCTTTGGAGTTTCAGAATCCTCCCTGGACATTCTCACGCCCCCTCTTCTCCGAAGCTCAGAGCAAGAAGAGGGAGGGCTGCCCACAGCAGAAAAGTGGCGAGGCAGTTTACCATCAGCCCCTCCCCTATCCCCCATCCTGGAATCGGAAACTTCAGAAGAGGAGGGGGTGATGCTTCCCCCCTCACCGCGCACACGGAGACAGCTGAAAAGACAGGAGAGAAGGGGGGGAAGGCGGGCAGTACCTGAGGGGCAGTTAAGGAGGAGTGAAAGGTTGCGTGCCCGTTTGGCCCCTTCTTAAAGAACAGGCAGGAAGCAGCCCCTTGCTCTGTCAACTTTCTCCCAATGCCGCAGGACCTGTATCACTGTATTGCTTCATGAGAAGACGCAGTCTTTGTTTGGACATTACCCTAATAAACCACGAATTACTTACAACCTCTGGTCTGGTTCCTGAGTCTCATCCTGACCCTGACAGCTTGACAGAGCCACCTAAATCACCCTCAACGCTCTCTTCACTTGACTGGGACAAGATGTCAAAGGGAGCAGCGGGGGGGATGAACCCCACTTCTGAGACGGAAGAAGTGAAACTCCTGAGGACTAAGGTAGCTGATTTGCAGACGGATGTTCAAGCCCTGCTAGCAGCAGTCAAGGCGCTGAAGACGGATAATCAAACCTTGAAGGCCACGATAGACCAGATGCGAACAGCCCCTCCAGCTGCCGTAGTAAAGGTTCCCATTGGACTGCCCCCAAAATACACGGGACAAAGTGATCAGTTGGCAACTTTCGTGGCTCAATGTGAGTTATATCTGGATGTCAGGCACACGGAGTTTCCAGACGATGGGGCTAAAGTGGCCTTCGTGATTAGCCTCCTGGAGGGAGAAGCTGCAAAATGGGTGACTCCGTATCTCGTGAGAAAGGATACTGTCTTAAGAAGGTACAGAGGATTTATACAGGAGATGACCGAGATGTTCCAAGACCCGCAAAGGGCTGAAACAGTAGCGTGGCAGCTAGGCGCTCTGAAGCAAGCTAAAGGGACTGTTTCCGAGTACACTAACGCTTTTAAAATTCTGTCCCAGGAAACTGGTTATAATGACGCCGCCTTGATGTTTATGTACTGGAGTGGATTAAATGCTGAAATCCTGGATGAGCTGGCCAGGACCTCCCCCCCCCATTGACCTACCAGGGCTCATCAGACTATGCCTACAGATAGATCACCGGATGGAAGGAAGGCGCCTGGAAAGGAAGCAGGAGGTCCCGAGATACTCAGCCTCGGCATCTCGCAACAAGACCCTTCCCACTGCAGGGATGGCAGGTAATACAACTGAGGGACAGGGAGGGGCCAGGCCAAGACTGTCAGAAGAAGAAAAGGAAAGACGACGCCGGGAACGTTTATGCTTTTATTGTTCAAAGCCGGGCCATGTGGCCAGAGACTGTGGACTGAAAGGGGGGAAAGCCGAGCTGTCGGGAAATTAGAACACCCAGTCCACGTGCAGGCCAGTGGACTGGGGGCAGCGCTGTATAAAGGCCCCCCAACGATCCAACCTCCCTCAAAAGGGGTGTTGGTCTTGCCTATTCAGATTACAACTTCCAGAGGAGTGGTGTTTAATTCCACTGCCTTAATTGACAGTGGAGCCTCCACAAATTTTATTGATACAAAGCTAGTCAAGCGTCATGGAATTTCCCAGTGGAAACTGGACACTCCCCTAGCTGTGGAGACCATCGATGGGAGACCCCTGAAGTCAGGAGGGGTGACACAAGCCACGGAGGAAGTGAAACTGCAAATCCCTGGGCATGAAGAGTTCATTTCGCTATACGTGTCAGATCTCTCGAACTTTGAGGTGATTCTGGGAATGCCCTGGCTAGCAAAGCACGAACCCAAAATAAGTTGGAAGGAGGCAGTGGTGTGGTTCACCTCACAGTATTGCGAGGAGAACTGCCAACCTGAAGGAATCAAGAACACCTTAGCGGGGGCAGTGCAAGAGATCGAGCAAGTGACCCTGCCGCCAAAGTATGAAGAATTCAAAGATGTGTTTGATGAAAAAGAGGCAGAGACTTTACCCCCCCACCGCCCTTACGACTGTGCGATTGATCTCGTGCCAGGAGCCAGCATCCCATCGGGGAGAATCTCCTCTCTCACAGAGATTGAGAGGGAGGCCCTGAAGAAATTCCTGGATAAAAACCTAAGGCGAGGATTCATACGCCCCTCACAGTCCCCTGCTGGAGCGCCACTATTGTTTGTGAAAAAGAAGGGGGGGAACTCAAACCTTGTAACGACTATCGCACATTGAACCAGATCACCATCCCTAACAGTTACCCACTGCCCCTGATCTCAGAGCTGCTAGACCGACTGCGCTCCGCAAAAATCTTCACAAGCTGGATTTGAGAGGAGCGTACAATCTGATCAGAATGAAGGAGGAAGATGAATGGAAAACAGGTTTTCTGACCGCTTATGGTCAGTTTGAGTACCTGGTCATGCCGTTTGGACTTTGTGGGAGTCCAGGCGTGTTTCAAAAGTTCATGAACGACGTGTTTAGAGACCTATTGGACACGTATGTAATCTGTTACTTAGATGATATCCTGGTGTTCTCAAAGAACCAGGCAGACCATGAACAGCATGTGAAAACTGTGCTGAAGAGACTGAGAGAGAATCACTTGTATGCTAAGCTAGAGAAATGTGGATTTGACCTCAAGTCTTTGGACTTCCTGGGGTACTGAATCTCAGCGGAGGGCGTGGAGATGGACCCAGGGAAAGTGAGCTGTATATTGGACTGGGGCCAACCTGTTACCAAAGAGGATGTACAACGGTTTTTAGGGTTTGCCAATTATTACAGGAAGTTCATTCCAGGGTTTTCCAAATTAACAGCTCCTCTGACTGACTGTTTAAGGGGAAAAAAGAAGTTTCAATGGACAGAGAACGCCACCGAGGCCTTTGAGGAGCTGAAGAGAAGGTTTGCTACCGAGGCCATTCTACGCTTTGCTGATCCGAACCGCCCTTTCGTCGTGGAAGCAGATGCTTCGGATTTTGCCATCAGGGGGGGTCCTTCTGCAATTAGACCAAGAAGGGAAGGAGCTGCACCCCTGCGCGTACTTCTCTCGGAAGTTAAAGCCTGCGGAGAAGAACTACACAGTATGGGAGAAGGAACTGCTGGCCATCAAGGATTCTTTTGAAAACTGGAGACAATACCTAGAGGCAGCCTCTCATCAGATTGAAGTGTGCTCCGACCACAAGAATCTTGAAAGCCTCCAAACCGCCAGAAAGCTGAACCAGAGACAGATAAGATGGTCCCAGTTCTTCACTAGGTTTAACTTCCAGAGTACTTACCATGCCCAAGCCAAAAACCAGAGAGCGGATGCCTTATCCAGACAGCCACAATACAAAGAAAGTGAATCCGAGGACCAGCCTCAGTACGTGATCCCGCCAGAGAAATTAACGTTGGGATCATGCCAGCCTTCATGGGAGGAGGAACTCAAAAAGGCACAAGAAGAAGATGCAGACATGCTAAAATATCGGCAGGAGACGGGACAAGGTCAAGACTCAGAAGTAACCTTTCACTGGAGAAATGGACTGTTATGGTTTAAAACCGCCAGATATGTGCCAGAAGGGGAATTAAGGCTCAGAATCCTACGCCAGTGCCATGATTCCATCACAGCGGGACACTTTGGGATTTACAAGACCATTCAGAACGTGGCCAAGGACTTCTGGTGGCCTAAAATGCGCCGGGACATTGAGAGCTATGTAAAGTCCTGTCCTGTCTGTCTGCGGACAAAAACACAAACAGGAAAACCAGCAGGGCTGTTACAACCGTTGCCTGTCCCACACGAACCCTGGAAGGACCTCTCCATGGATTTTATAACTGATCTACCCAAGTCCCAAGGAATGACAGCCATCTTAGTAGTGGTAGATCTGCTTACCAAAATGGCACACTTTCTTCCTTGTGCAGGGGCCTTAGAGGCTAAAGAAACAGCCAAGTTATTCATAAAAGAAGTCTACCGGCTGCATGGATTGCCAAACAGCGTAGTCTCAGACCGAGGAACTCAGTTCACAACCAAATTCTGGAGAGCAATGTGGAAACAGTTGCAGACAGAATTAAAACTCTCCACCGCCCATCACCCCCAGACAGATGGGCAGACGGAACGCTTGAACGCCGTTTTGGAAAGATATTTACGAAGTTATGTGTCCTATCAACAGACTGACTGGGTATCATATTTGCATTTTGCAGAGTTTGCCTACAACAACTCTCTGCACTCCAGCACTCAACAAACCCCGTTCTTCGCTAATTATGGATTCCATCCTAAAGTCTTTCCAAGCAGCTCAGAAGGAATGCTGGTACCGGCAGCTGAGAACTTCCTTAAAGAATTGCAAGCGGCGCAACAGACACTGAAACAGCAGTTAAACGAAGCCAAAACGGAGTACAAGCGAGTTGCTGACCTGCACAGGAAGGAGGGCCCCCCCTTCAACCGGGAGACCAGGTATGGCTGTCCACCCGCTTCCTCCAGATGCCAGGCAAATGTAGAAAATTACAAGACAAGAGGGTGGGTCCTTTCAAAATAGAAACTCAAATTAATCCCGTGGCGTACCGACTGAAGCTACCTGACACGTTTAAAATACATCCTGTGTTTCATCGATCCCTCTTAACGAAAGCCGCCCCTCCCAGTGAGTTGCGGCCGGAGGAGCCTCCCGGAGCTCCACTCCTGGTAAATGAGCTGCTTGAGTTTGAAGTTGGGGAAATCCTAGATTCCAGGATCAGACGTCGCAAGCTGCAGTACTTGATTCACTGGAAAGGTTATGGAGTGGCTAACAGATCCTGGGAAGATGCAGCTGATGTTCATGCTCCAGATTTGGTAAAACTTTTCCATCAACGTTTTCCCCACCGCCCCAAGCCAGACAGGGGGAGGGGGGCACAGCTTGGGAGGGGGGATGGTGTCGAGAGGCAGAGCTGGGGTCCCGGGGAGTTGGGAGAAGAGGATTCAGACGGATGGCAGAGGGGAGGGGGAGGAACTTCCCCCCTTTGGAGTGAAGACGAAACAGAGGAAATGCCAGCGATAGGGTCGCCTAGCAACGGGGAGCCTGAGAGCTTTGGAGTTTCAGAATCCTCCCTGGACATTCTCACGCCCCCTCTTGTTCTTCAGAGCAAGAAGAGGGAGGGCTGCCCACAGCAGAAAAGTGGCGAGGCAGTTTACCATCAGCTCCTCCCCTATCCCCCATACTGGAATCGGAAACTTCAGAAGAGGAGGGGGTGATGCTTCCCCCCTCACCGCGCACACGGAGACAGCTGAAAAGACAGGAGAGAAGGGGGGGAAGGCGGGCAGTACCTGAGGGGCAGTTAAGGAGGAGCGAAAGGTTGCGCGCCCATTTGGCCCCTTCTTAAAGAACAGGCAGGAAGCAGCCCCTTGCTCTGTCAACTTTCTCCCAATGCCGCAGGACCTGTATCACTGTATTTCTTCATGAGAAGACGCAGTCTTTGTTTGGACATTACCCTAATAAAACACGAATTACTTACAACCTCTGGTCTGGTTCCTGAGTCTCATCCTGGGCCTGACAATCTTTAAAAGTAGTTCCAGCATAGATGCAGTTTGAGATAAGGTATATACTTAAAAGGCTTGTTGAAAAGGAAGGTCTTTAGTAGGCGCCAAAAGATAACAGAAGGTGCCTGTCTAATATTTAAGGAGAAGGAATTGCAAAGGGTAGGTGCCACAACACTAAAGGTCCGCTTCCTATGTTGTGCAGAACGGACCTCCTGAGAAGATGGTATGATGGTGGGAGTTGAAGTCCAGCAATATCTGGAGGGCACCAGATTGGCTACCCTGAGTGCCCAACGTTTTGAAGTGGGATTTTGCTGATGAAGAAAGCAGGGCATTGAGACATTAGCTGACCTTGTTGAAATTGCCCCTAATGGTCTCTGATGTAAGTAAGAAGAGAAGAAATGTTTCATCTCCAGTTGCCAGGATGAACTAATCGGGTGCTTTAATATCCATATTTTAAGGGGCAGAGCAAAAAGAGGGGGAGACGGAAAGGACACATCTTTCTTCCAAATCATGAAAAAACACTGTCCCCTAAAAATGGCTTTCTACCTTCTCATGTCTCAGACATACATGAAATACACACAGAGAGAGACATGAAATGGTTGGGTGTGGTCATCTGGAGCTTTGGAGTGTGTTGCCATCAGTATGCTGATGACACGCAGCTCTATTTCTCTTTTCATCTTCAGGTGAGGTTGTCAATGTGCTGAACCAGTGCTTGGCTGCGACAATGGACTGGATGAGGGCTAATAAACTGAGGCTCAATCCAGACAAGACTGAGATGCTGCTAGTGGGTGGTTCTTCTGACCGGATGGTGGATGTCCAACCTGTCCTGGATGGGGTTGCACTCCCTCTGAAGGAGCAGGTTCATAGCTTGGGGGTTCTCCTAGAACCATCTCTGGCACTTGAGGCTCAGGTAGCCTCAGTGGCACAGAGTGCCTTCTACCAACTTTGGTTGGTGGCCCAGCTACGCCCCTATCTGGACAGGGATAACCTGGCTTCAGTTGTCCATGCTCTGGTAACCTCCAAGTTAGATTATTGCAATGAGCTCTACGTGGGGCTGCCGTTAAACACTGTTAGGAAACTGCAGCTTGTGCAAAATGCAACAGCCAGATTGGTAACAGAGACCAGACGAACATATAAAACTGATTCTAGCCTGCTTGCATTGGCTGCCTGTATGTTTCCGAGCTCAATTCAAGGTGCTGGTTTTAACCTATAAAGCCTTACATGGCTTGGGACCACAATACCTGATGGAACGCCTCTCCTGACAAGAACCCACCCATACACTCCACTCCACATCCAAGACCCTCCTCTGGGTGCCTACTGCGAGGGAAGCTGGGAGTCTGGCAACAAGGGACAGGGCCTTCTCAGTGTTGGCCCCCAAATTATGGAATGATCTTGTTGACGAGGTGCACCTGGCACCAACACTGTTATCTTTTCAGCACCAGGTTAAGACTTTCTTCTTCTCCCAGGCATTTTAGCATGTGTTTTTAAATTGCTTTTTAAAATTGTGTTTTTGTATATTTGTTTTTAATGTTTTAATTGTTGTAAACCTCCCAGAGAGCTTCGGCTATGGGGCGGTATACAAATGCAATAAAATAATAAATAAATAATAGTTCCATAAAGAGCCTGGGTGCCAGGAAAAGACAGACGGACTTATGGCTGGTGTTGAGGCAAGGTCATTTCTTGGAGGAAGAGGAGAAGGCTGTACTTAATCTGGAACAAAATCTTTTTGAGATTAGAGTTGGTGGGGGTAGAAGATAGTGCCTAGCTGGTCAGAGTATGTGGGGTTTGGAAGTTAGGTACACCCCATAAGACAAAGACAGCCAAACTGATGTATGTGTTATCCATAAAGTCCAATGTAAAAAATAATAATAAGACTCTTATATGGGGGGGGGCTGAAAGTAAGAGCACAGCATTTATTGGAGAGATATACACATATACATACATATGCGACAGGTATAGTTATCAGGGATAGGTGCTCTGACTGCTAGAAGACCAGACTAGGAGTTCAGAATGATGATGAGGAAGGAGTAGGACTATGGCATCAGTTGTGTCATGCTCCAGGTAGATGCAGAGTTTATTCTTTGCCCCAAAATACTGGCCCATGCGCTTACATGCTTTTCAGCAGCTATCAGGCTACCAGTTTCTCAAGCCTCTTTCTTTCGCACTCTTTGTTATCTTTAAAACAGACTGTCATCACATGGTCAGAGTGGTGATTTGGGATGGTTCAGTCTTGGAGTATTCTTCAAGGGAATTGGGGAGGGGGTTGGAAGTTAGGTACATCCTTTAAGACAAAGATGGCCAAACAGTGGTCTGGCCACTGTTTCTTACAGTTCCAAGGAAATTAGGCACTTCAGACTTTAACATCCATCTTTGGCCAGTTTTGTTTTGCATACAAAACTTTGTTTCAAAGTTAACATTGCCTGTTGCTTCTTTCCTGGCAGCAGGGTATTCTTTTCTAAGCTAATTCCTCACTCAACTGCATAGAAACATGATAGAAAAGCTCGAGTTAAAAGAATGCTATAAACTATTTACAACTAACTTTGCATATTGAAGCCATAAACAAGGTTGGCATGTAAAGGTTGCATTTTCACACAATTTACAACTGATTTACATTACACTGACAGCATTAAAAACATGTGTTTTGAGATTGCTAAAGGTAAAGGCAATTTATAAAGAAAAAAATCAGAGTTTATACTTAGAAGCTTGACTGGAGCCACTAAAGGCCTCTTATTAAGGAAGAACATACATGATGTATTTGACAGAGAGAGAATGAGTGTGTGTGTGTGTGTGTGTGTGTGTTAAAACTTAAATTTATATCCCACACTTCCGCTCAAAAGTAGCTCAGAGCAGCAAACAAGTGATAAAACAATGAAAACATCTTAAAAACAAAACATCTTAAAAAGTAATTCCAGAACAGACTGAGATAAAGGTCTCTACTGAGAAGTCTTGTTGAAAGAGGAAGGTCTTCAGTAGGCACTGAAAAAACAGAGATGGCACGTGTCTTAACATTTAAGGGGAGGAAATTCCAAAGGGGAGGTCTCACAAAACCAGAAGTCCTGGTTCCTATGTTGTATGGAATAAACCTCCTGATAAGATGGTATCTGCCATCGGCCCTCACCTGCAGTGATCACAGGGTATATGAAAGGTTGGAGGATCTTTCAGGTATCCTGGTCCTAAGCTGTATAGGGCTTTATTCACCAAAATAAACTCCTTGTAACATATAGTTCTCACCTGCCCCAAGATGACTCTATCGGCCTTTTAAGAACAGAACAAGAATCTAGAGTGTAATTCTTAGTGCCTTGTTTGCTCTGCATTTAAGGAGCCCAGTCTTCCAATGCTAACTATTTTGCTAAGCCTAGATAGCTACTTTCTACTACCTGCCTTACACCTAGAAATGGTGGCCTGTTGCCCTAACACCGCAGCTATTCTGAAAAAAAAAGCAAAGTTTAAAAAGGTGGCCCATCTTGTGCCTTAGAACATGTTGCTGCAACATCCCTGATGTTTTAGAATTTCTGCCTCCCTTTTTTTAAAAAAGGAAGAAAGTACTGTCATCCCACTGAAAAAGAGAAGATGGCCTCCACAGAGTGGTGTCACAAAGGGTGCAATGTATCTTTGTTGGCAGACCATCTTACAGAGATACATTGCTTCCTCATTGCAGCCTGGTTTTTGCTGTGCACAGGCCCTCGTTCCATCTTCTAGGGTTACCAACTCTTAAAATAAAAAGTGTTGTTACCTAGCGGGATATGCAGATGAAGCTATGGAGTAAAGGCCCAACAGTTTGGGGGTAAGTCCAGGAGTGACTCCTACCACAGAATCTTCCCATTCACCTGATGTGTATAGCTCATCTTGTTCTGTGGACGATCAGCCTGCTTGCAAGCAAGCAAACTTCCCATCAGACTAATTTCCACCACCGACTCCCCAGCCAGTTAACACCTCTCTCTCCATCCTCCTTTCATGACAGCCATTTTCCTAGTGGGTTATTACTGTCATCTTTCTTCCAGGAAGGAGGTATTGGTTGTCAGAGTTCCCTTTTCCTAGAAGTGCCTCCATTTCGCTTTCCCGCAGCACATCATCAAGCACCCCTGATGGAAATGGAAATGCAGAGTGGAGGGAATCTGGCATTTGAACCAATCTGAAACCAGGAAATAACCTTCAGGGTTTAACTACCATGACTGAACAACCACAGAAACAGAAGCTTGCTCACTTTATATGCCAACCTTGTTTATGGGTTCAAGATGCTAGGTTAGTTGCAAGTAGTTTATAGCATTTTTTTTAAGTCTAGCTTTTTAAAAAAAATCAGTGATAAACTGGAAACCTTAAACTGAAGGTCTCCACAAAACATATACGGCACTTAAAAGAACAAGAATGGATCAAAGTGGATAGCTTTGAACAATCATGTTTGAGGTGTTAGTTAACTCCTGTGTCTGCCAATGTGAAAATGTGGCACTGGGCTCAAAGAGCAGAGATGGGGAGCCTATGGCTCTCCATATGTTACTGGACCACAACTCCCATGATCCATGACAACAGGCCATATTGGACTGGGCTGATGGAAGTTGCAATCCAGGAGCATCAGAGGGGCATAGGCTCACCACCCCTGTCACAGAGAGTTCCGTGGGACTTTTTTTTAGAGTGCCCTACATGATTTGCTGCTTTACTCTAATTCAGCATATTGGTGGCTAGACAGCAAAGCAATATGTCGCTCTTTTTTTATAATCTCACTTTGGCGTTGGAATTATCTGAGCCCTCTTGCCTGTGGAATCTGTATTGCAAAAAAACAAGAAGGTCCTGAAGTAGACAATGAGAACTAAGGTGTTCCATTTTTGACTGTGGGACAGGTAAGTCCCCATTTCTCCTTTATATTTTCTCCTTTGATCTGGAAATTATCCAGATGAACCATCAGACAAGAACGCAGGCTCCGCCTTTGTACTCTCCAATTACAGAAGACGGCCTGAATACCAAGTGATGACTATAGTGTGTGAATGTAATTTAGGAGCTAGGGCCTTCGTTCAGAGCACCTGTATTGCTGTCTGAAGTTCAATCCCTTGCATATGCAGATGAGGTTAGAGTCTCCCATCTGAAACCCTGGAGACCTGCTGAAGTCAGTGTAAATAGCACTGAGCTAGATGAACCATTGGTCTGACTTGGTGTTAAGGTAGTTTTCTATGTTCCTGGCTATCCCATTTTCTCATCTTTCAAAGAATTATATATTAGGAAATGCCAGGGATGAGTGTAGAATAAATGTAAATTTTGACCTACTAATCCAAAAAATCAAACATCTTTAATGAGCGGATCACCTGAGCATCATAATCCATTGTAATAATGTCCAGAGCAGAAGTCGTGGTAGTCTGTTGCAGCAAAAACAACAGTGGTTAGTGGGACCTTAAAGACTAACAAACTGATTATAGCACAAACATTGTGTGTACTATATTATACACCTCTGTGGATTTGATTGCCAAGAACTCAGCCCCACAATTCATCTGAAAGTCTTGTCAGGCAGGCAAACCAGTTGCTCAGGGCATCTCTCTTGCCTATTTTCTTTTGAAGGAAGGTCAAGATGCGGGCACTTAGCAAAAACTACTTAACACTCAATGCTTTGCTGGGGAGGTTCCACTGGGTTTTATTTTCATTTATTTGAAAGAAGTGTGTTTTCAACAGAACAAGACATCAAACTGAATGAGAGGCAAACATCCTTCCAAGTGTTTCCAACTAGAAGACCAGGTTGAACTGGAAGTAGGGGAAACTGTTACAAGTGGAGATCAAACATAAGTGATTTGAATTTATTTGTTAGTTTGGGAGCAACAGGGTATTATGCATTACAGTGGACAATAATAACATGAAACTTGACAAAGAAAAGCATTAAGTATGACACACTGGAAAGAAATGTCAAAGTGTATAATTACCAAACGAGAGACAATTGTCTGGGCTCTAGCATTACTGAGAAGGAATTAGAAGTCGCAGAGTATATCTGAAGTTGAGCCAGCAACACAGTGTTTCTTACAGTTCAACAGACACTACTTGAAGCTGTATTCACTAATAGGCAAAAAAACCTTGCGGTTTAAGAATGTACCTATAGCCCACAGCTATTTCTATAAAACTTTAAAAAGCAGGGAAATTGGGCAGCAGGACCCGTGAGAGGGGGATGCAGGGGGTACATCTTACCTGGGCCCGGGGTCAAAAAGGGGGCCCGGGAGCCAAAGGAGGGGAGCTCCCTTTTCCTCCTTTTGTTATGTCATTTCCTGCTGTCTCCCATTCTGCAAGCCTGCTACAAATGGTGCTTTTTTTTTCTTTCCCCCCTAACTTGTGCAAAAAAGCATAACATTGTTCAAACAAATATTTGTATTTCTGTTGGATTCTGAAAATACACGTAATCAAACTTGAGGATTTTTTTCATTTTTTATGAAACTTTCTCGGGAAGAAACTGAGCATGCTCAGTGGCCAAGGTAACAAGAGGAAGAGATACTTTGACCTTAAGAGGGTGTGGTCATTAGGAAGCTAGATTAGCCCTTCCCCTTTAGTATGAAAGGAAAAATGTGGTTTGAGGGCTCATATAAGGTAAGCAGTGTGAACCTTTAAACCCTATCAAGATGAGAAAATCATCTCTCCAAAATGTATTCTCACAAATCAGGAGCCCAGAAAAGAAAAGACAAGAAAGAACGAGAGGAAAATGAAAAAAGGGGTCAACAAACGCTCTTTCAATTTGGATTAAGTGCGGCTTCAAAAAAATTTTCATTGAACTCACCTACAGAATTGGAGCAAGTAGAAACTGTTGGAAACCTCATCCCCAAACAAGTAGCAGTTGATTTGGGTAATCATGCACAGTATTTTGATGAAGGGGCAGATGCAGAAAATGAAAATGGAAAACAGAAAGAAACAGATATACAGACGCATGTGGAAGTGAATTTGGAAGATGAGAGGAGTAATCATAATGTAGGCCTTGACATTGGATGTATCACAACCGAGTTTCCATCTCACAAGGAAACGGAAAAGTATGTTACAAATGGTCACATTCCTCTGCCTAAAACATTCCCAAAAGACACCTGCAATCAAGTGTTCGCAGAAAGCATACTGAAATTTCAAAGCACTAATGGAGAACTACATGTAAGAGACTGGCTTATCTGGAGTCAACAGAAACAAGCTTTATATTGCTTTCCATGTCGATTATTTTGGCACAAGACAGTCAAGACTAGCACTTCTGCGTCTAAGTCTGCACTGGTATCTGCTGAAGGCTGGGATTCTAATGGGAAGTGGAAGAAACTTTCCTACAGGATCCCAAAACATGAAAAAGGCAATAGTCACAGAGAATGTTACCTAGCTTGATGAGAACTAGAAAGGTGCCTGCTGTCTGAGACAGGAGTTGACATCATCTTAGAAGCGTCAATCAAAACTGAAGCTGTGAAATGGTACATCCTTTTAAAGCGCATCATCGATGTACACTTCTTGGGAGAACGTGGTCTAGCATTTACTGGTTCATCCAATCGAATTGGTGATTCAAACAATGGAAACTTTTTAGGACTCATTGAACTGCTCTCCAGGTGGGACCCCATCCTTCAGGAACATGTGCTAAGTGTAGAGGAGTCACAGAAAAGGAGTGAGCGGCTTCAAGTTCATTATCTGTCCCCTGACTCACAAAATGAATGTATTGCAGAATGCTCGAATCTTGTGAAACAACACATTTTGCTTGAGAGGCAATCTGCAAAGTACTTTGCAATAATAGTAGATTCCACACCAGATTCTTCCCATATTGAACAAACAACACTGCTTTTGAGATACGTACTTTTAAAAGAAACACAGTATGAGATTCAAGAAAGATTTCTCAAGTTTGCAGATTGTAGCAACAAAAGAGGGGAAGAAATTGCTCAGTTGATAACTGATACACTGAAAGAACATGCTATTCCTCTCAGTGATTGTAGAGCTCAAGGCTACAATAATGGGGCAAATATGGCCGGAAAATACAACGGCGCACAAGCAAAAATACAAGAACATTGCTCAACAGCAATTTTTTCACCTTGCGGTTGTCACACGCTCAACTTATGTGGAAATGATGCTGCTGAATGCATACCTGAAACAATAACCTTTTTCGGAACAATTCAAACTGTGTACCACCTGTTCAGTTCCAGTGCTAAGCGGTGGGAATTACTACAAAACCGTATTGGTTGTTCTCTTCATGGTATGTCTGAAACAAGATGGTCAGATCGTGTTGAATGTGTAAGGCCTTTTGCAGCTCACTTGCCTGGCATTAAATTAGCACTGGAAGACCTCCTAGAACTAAATTTGACGGCCAAAACAAGAAATGAAGTCCATGGAGTTTTATTATATGTGACATCGTTTGCCTGTGTGTTAATGTCAGCCGTGTGGTATAAAATATTAGCTGGCATAGATATTTGCAACAAGGTCATCCAAGCTAAAGATGCCACACTGAATGTTGAAGTAGCAAACATAGAAACTCTCCTCACAGAGCTGACAAAACTTCGAAAGAACTGGAAATGCATGTGGAATGAAGCCAAATTGGTTGCATCAAACCTAAATATAGAAATAAAACTCTCCCGTAGATGTGATGGAGTTAGGCACAAGAGGGCAAAGCCGCATGACGACAGCACACCTGATGCTAACTTGGAAGAAATGAATGACACAGATGATACTCCAGAAGAGGCCTACTTCAGAAAATGTGTGTTTTATGTTTTGGTAGACAATGTTATAGCAGGATTAACTGTCCGCTTCAATGCTGTTAAGCAGTTGGCAGAAAAATCTGATTTCTTGTGGAAATATCTCACCATGTCCGAAAGTGACGTGGAGAGAAAAGCTTTATCTTTATCAGTGCAATATTCTGCTGACCTTAATGGTGATGATTTTGGAAAAGAAATGGAACATTTACCCTCAGTACATAAAGCAAATTTTGTAAATGCACAGTTAAAGCCATTAGATCTGTTGAACTTGTTAACAGAGTACAGACTTGGTGACCTGTTTCCAAATGTTTGTGCTAGCTTAAGAATACTATTAACAATTGCAGCAACAGTAGCTTTTGGAGAGAGGTCATTTAGCAAACTTAAGCTAATTAAGAATTATTTAAGGTCTACAATGTCTCAGGAACGTCTTGTGGATTTGGCCAGGCTAAGTATTGAATCAAACATTGCCAGAACAATTAATTTTCATGCTGTGATTCAAATTTTTTCACAAAAAAAGGCCAGGCAAGCTCTTTTTTAAAGTCAATAGTAAGTTTATCTACCTTGTTTCAATGTGAATTCTTTCTCATCTGTATTGTAGCATAAACAAAGATGTTCAAATCAAATGTGCTTTCTTATCTCTGATCCTCTTTTATTTTATTTATATTTATTTATATTTATTGTGGAGGGAGTATAAGAGCATAGGCCTTAAATGCAGAAAATTAACAGAGCGCTCCACTCCACCTCTCTCTCGTATTCCATACCCTTTTTGACCTTATAGGCTACAGCTCCTGGCATAAAACCGTAGTGGATAAAAACAGAATGACTAATGGAGAAGGGAAGGGGCCCAAAAGAAACTTTGTACCCCCTGATAAAATTCCTCTCAGAGGCCCTGTTGGGCAACTATAGTGAATGCACCAAGGGAACAGGAGACCTGACCTCCTCTCTGAGATATTGTACTGCCCTACAAATTTGTCAGAATGCAAACACCATTTGGGTTGGTCTTTCACAGTCCAATCCACTTCCTGTGTAGCTTGGAAGAATTTGGTAATATGTTCCTCTGAGCACATGGTGAGCGGTGGCAACACCTGCCATCTCCAAAGATGGAGAATTATATTTTTGTATGTTTGTTGGTGTTCTTCTTACTTTGCTTCTTTCCCGTGTTACTAATGTTTCTACAGAGAATCTAAACTAGAAAAGTTTATTTCCCTCATTATTTATCCCAGAAATCTGTGTCAACTTTGTTTTTATTAATTTCAAAGCCTTTTTATTGGTCAGTGTCACATGATGGTGAAGACAGCATTTTTTATGTGTTTCAAATTGGGGGTTATGTTCTATTTCTATTTTGGGTACATTAACAGTGGAATCTGAAACTGCAGTTTGATGTAAAATCGGACTGATTCCAATATGTTGCTACTTCAGCAATGACTCTAGCTGTTGGAAAAAAGAGGATGCGTTTTCAGCCTGCTATGTTTAAACCACTTCATTTAAGGCAAGGTGGGCATGGTCAATTAAAAAAATTAAGCACACATAGCATTTTGCTAGAATATATTTCACCTCCCACTGTTTTATCTTGTGTAAATTGAGACACTCCTGAGGTCCACTGGAGGCTATTCAGCAGAAGTCAGTGCCATTATTCCACAATTATGTTTGGAGTTTTTTTAGTATAAATTTTGTGAAGTGTTGCTGTACTTCCCATATTCACAGAAATAGAAAAAAAGAAAATGATTTCCTATAGGAAACTTCACTAAAATTGCAAAGGAAATCAGACATATTCAAAGTGACCATCTGAACTATATCAACTGTCTTAATATGGTTGCTTCTCCCTTGCTAAGGTCAGTATTAGGATTACAGGTACTCTGTGAACATGGCTGATTTTTAATTAATTTCAACAAATTATGAGAACTCTGAGAGAAAAAAGTCCAAAAGGGCTCTGGGTTTTTTTTCTCTTTTTAGACTTTGAACTCTCAATTCTCTCTGACTGTTTTGTGTATCGCCATGAAAATTGACAGAGTTGTTAAGCAAGCGTTTCTGAGTTCAGAACTATAAGTTTTGTAAGGTTTTGTTTTGAAATGAGCTTATGGGAAGCATCAGAATGGTATGGGGGTATTTTCAATTTAACATTGTGGAATGTGAAAAACCCACACTGGCTATAGTATACAGCCACTCTCATGGCTGTATAAATTAACGGCATCCTTGCCTGCCAGACAGGAGGGAGTAATAGGCCTCTTTTATTTGGCACTGATTAGGTCTCTAGTGCAGTATTGTGTCCAGTTGTGGTCACCACTTTTAAAGGATTAAACCAAACTGAAAAGAATTGTGAGGAGAGCAACAAAGCTGACATTTTGGAATGCATGGGGAAGAAGGGGAAAAACTGAAGAAACTTGTTGCAGTTAGCCTAGAGGAAAGAACAAGAGGATGGAGAGAAATGATAGCAGGTCTCCAATATCTAGAGAGGATGGTAAGGAAAAGGAAAAGCAGCTCCTCACTAAAGGTCCACTTCTCACTGAAGCAGTGAACGTATGTCTGGGTTGTCCCACCTGGAACTGCTAGTGGGGAGTTACAGTTGTGCCAGTGGCTCAGTGGCATCCTGCACAGCTGACTGCTTTGTAACCTGGGCTTGAGTTCTAGCAGATGCATGGCTTTGGTAAAGGGGTGTAGCTTAGTGGAAGAGCACATGTTTTTGCATGCAAAAGATCTCATGTTCAATCTCCAACATATCCAGATAGGGCAGGGGGGAAACCCGGGAGAGCATGAGCTGGCTGGGGCTGGTGGGAATTGCATTCAAGACATCTGGAGGGCACCAAGTTGGCAAAGGCTGGTGTGGACAGTACTGAACTAGATGGACCAAGGATCTGACTTGGTATGAGGCAACTATGTCCTATGATTGTGTGCTGATCCATTAAAAAGACAAAAAATTCACACATAGAAAACTAGATGTTAGGAGAAAGTGTTCTAGAATTTCCTTCTCCCCAACATGCTAATAGGAATCTTTCTTTCTTTCTTTCTTTCTTTCTTTCTTTCTTTCTTTCTTTCTTTCTTTCTTTCTTTCTTTCTTTCTTTCTTTCTTTCTTTGCCTGCAGTCTCAAGTGGCACAGCTGAGACACAGGTTTAAAACACCCCAGTGAAACAAGGGCAAGAGGCAACAATTTGACATTTTAGCAGTGCAGATATAGGGTGAATATCTGGGAAACCTTTCCTAACTGTAACAAGTGGGCGATAGCTATGGTCTAGTGGTCTCAGGCTATGGTCTGAAGGCACATGAGGTCAGCACCCTGCTGAAGCTAAGCAGCGTCAGGTCTGGTCAGTGCCTGGATGGCAGACCACCTGGGAACCATATATAAGTTGCTTTGGGTTTCTATCATGAAAAGAAAGGCTGGGTATAAATATAATAAATAAATAAAGCATATGTTGCCCTTGAAAGTTAGGTAATCTCTCTCTTTCTGGAGGCTTTTAAGGGGAGGCTGCATGTAAGGTTTATAGATCCCCCCTAAGGGAAAGGACGGAGAGCCAGTGTGGTATAGTGGTTAGTGTTGGACAATGACATTGGAGACCAGAGTTCGAATCCCCACACAGACATGAAGCTCACTGGGTGACCTTGGGCCAGTCACAGCCTCAGAGGGAGGCGATGGTAAACCACCTCTGAATACCTCTTACCACGAAAACCCTATTCATAGGATCGCCATAAGTTGGAATCGACTTGAAGGCAGTCCATGTACAAGGGAAAGGATACATTGCTAGGCTTTTAAATCAAGAACTCATTCCAAAGCCATGTCTCTTTACTGTTGCCACCCAGTTATAGCCGGAAAAACCTTTGCCTGAAATACACTGATTTAAACTTTTATAGAAGAGGAAGGGGAATCTTGTTAATGATGCTGTTTTAAAGGCACTTTGGCTGGAAAATGCTAGCCTTGTGGGGAGCGATTTTAAATGAAACATTTAAGCAAGCAAGTTTCCATTCAGTGGAGGGATGTGAATGGCTTCCCTGGCCCACTTCAAAAGACTATGGCAGTGTGTCCGCTGGGGTACGGGCTCATTCAGGGGCACTACAGGAGATGTGAAAACATCTGCTCAAGTCAGGCCAGCGTCTTTCAGGACTATTTCCCCCTTGCTAATAATTGTCTGTGTTCTGTCATCTAGACAGGGGACTTTGTATGTTGTCTCCCAGGTATTCTCATGCTAATTTGTTTAGTTAAAAAGAGAGGAGGCTAAACAGATGTGAACCATTTGCTTAGGTTGTAGTTCATTTGTTAGGAAGTGCAAAGGCTTCTTGGGAGAATATTAAATATTACCTTAGCTATTCATGAACACTTCATATTTCAAGAGAGGGAGGGTGGTAGGGATTGCACTATATAAATCAAGCTTTTTTTAAAGAGACAAAAAAAGGAAAACATTTGATAAATCTATGTCATTATGCCTGCAGATCAAAGGGCTTTACATATGTATTTATACAAGTGGCAATCTAGGAGACAATAATAACAAACATAGATCTCCGACAGCTTTGCAAAAATAAAAATTAGCCTGTTCTAATCTGTAATTATCTGCAGAGCATTTCAACATGGTAAAACCAAAGGGATGAAACTGTGTTCATTCAGTTGCCAGTGTCAAATTCCAGGTCCAGGCAACACTAAAGCTGGTAAATGTTGCTAAGCACATTGCAAACAGCTTTGGCCAGTTATACATCTGATATATTAGTATCAGATATATTAGTATTTTTATGCAAAATATAAATGAGGATGGTGTAATAAGTAAGGAGGGCATTTGCATATATAATAATAATAATAATAATAATAATAATTAGTTAATTAATTAAATTCATATCCCACCCTTCCTCCCAGCAGGAGGCCAGAGCAGCAAACAAAAACACTAAAACACTCTAAAACATCATAAAAGCAGACATTAAAATAAAATTTTAAGTCTTTAAAAACACATTAAAATAAAACATCTTTAAAAACATATTTTTTAAAAAGCTTTAAAAACATATTAAAAAGCAGTTCAAACACATAAGCAGACGGGGCTAAGGTCTTTAATTAAAAGGCTTCTTGCAAGAGAAAGGTCTTCAGTAGGCGCCGAAAAGATAACAGATGGCACCTGCCTAATATTTAAGGGGAGGGAATTTCACAGGGTAGGTGCCACTATACTAAAGGTCCGCTTCCTATGTTATGTGGAACAGACCTCCTAATAAGGTGGTATCTGCAGGAGGCCCTCACCTGCAGAGCATAGTGATCTACTGGGTATATAAGGGGTAAGACGGTCTTTCAGGTATCCTGGTCCCAAGCTGTATAAGGCTTTGTACACCAAAACCAGAACCTTGAACTTAGCCTGGTAGCTAATGGGCAGCCAGTGCAATTATTTCAGCAGCAGGGTGACATGTTTGTGATACCCTGCCCCAGTGAGCAGTCATGCTGCCGCATTTTGCACTAGCTGCAACTTCTGGATCAACCTCAAGGGCAGCCCCACATAGAGAGCATTACAGTAATCCAACCTGGAGGTTACCAGTGCATGGACAATAGTGGTCAGGCTATCCCGGTCCAGAAACAGCTGGTAACCTGGCAAAGGGCAGTCCTAGCCACTGAGGTCACCTGGGCCTCTAGCAACAAAGATGGATCCAGGAGCACCCCCAGACTACGGACCTGCTCTTTCAGAAGGATTATGACCCCACCCAAAGCAGGCAACTGATCAATTATCTGAACTTGGGAACCACCAACCCACAGCGCCTCCTTCTTGCTAGGATTCAGACTCAGTTTATTGGCCCTCATCCAGCCCACCACCAAGTCTAGGCAGCAGTCCAGGACTTGCACAGCCTCTCCTGATTCAGATGTTATGGAAAAGTACAGCTGGGTATTATCAGTGTACTGTTGATACCTCACCCCAAAGCTCCTGATGACTGCTCCCAAGGGCTTCATAGAGATGTTAAACAGCATGAGGACAAGATGGTACCCTGCGGCAACCCACAGCACAACTGCCAGGCGCCAAAAGACAATCACCCAATGCTATTCTTTGATAATGACCCAGGAGGTAGGATCGGAACCACTGTAAAACAATGCCTCCAATACCCATCTCACCAAATTGGCTCAGAAGAATACCATGGTCAATGGTATCAAAAGCCACTGAGAGATCAAGTAAGAATAACAAGATTGCAGTCCCCCCACCTTTCTCCCAATAAAAGTCATTCATCAGGGTGACCAAGGCTGATTCAGTCCCATATTCAGGCCTGAACCCAGATTGGAATGGGTCAAGATAATCTGTTTCATCCAAGAGTACTTGCAATTGCTGCACTACAACCCTCTCAATCACCTTCCTTAAAAAGGAGGTATTTGCGACCAAGCAGTTGTTGTCACCAATGAGTCCAGGGTGGGCTATTTCAGGAGTGGTCAGATTACTGCCTCTTTCAGGGTGGCCGAAACTGCTCCCTCCCACAACATGTTCACCATACCCTAGATCCACTTGGTCAAACCCCTCAGCAAGCTCTAATAAACCAAGAAGAGCAAGGATTGAGAGGACACGTTGCTGGCTGCATCGTCCCAAGCACCTTGCCCATGTCATCAAGCCACATCAACTGAAACCAATCCCAAGAAGTTGCAGCAGATGTTGCACTGGACACCTCACTGGGGACTACAGTAGATGTGGATAAGGCATCAAGATAGCTATGGAGGCGAGCAACTGTACCCTCAAAGTGCCTTGCAAACAATTCACAGTGAGCCTCTGAAGGGTCTAAAACTCCATTTCCTGGAGTTGATGTCAACAGACCCCTGATAATACAGAAAAGCTCCACTGGATGGCTATTGAGGATGCGGTGGTGGCAGAGAAGTGGGCCTTCTTCACCACCACACAGTAGGCATGATTATGATGTTTTACTTGTGCCCGATCAGCCTCACAGCATGTTTTTCGCCACTTGAGCTCTAGCCATTGCACAGCCTGTTCCATTGCCCTTAGCTCACTGGTGTACCAAGGTGCAAACCGTGCTCCACAATGCTGGAGAGGGCACTCGGGAGCAAACGTGCCAAGAGCCTGATGCATCTCACTGTTGCACAGTATGACAAGGGCTTCAACAGGGTCACCTGCACTGTCCACTGGGAACTCCCCCGGGGCATTCAGGAATCCAGTGGATTCCATTAGTCTCGGGTGGCAGACAATCTTAATCTGCCCACCATCCCTGCAGGGAAGGATCAGAGCCATAAGTCTAAACTTTTACCAGGAAGTGGTCTGACCATGACAATGGGGTGACCTCCCCATCTCCAGACCACCCCTTCCTCCATGTGGAGCAAAAACCAAGTTGAAGGTGGATTGGGCCAGTGACAACTTGAGACAGCCCCATGATTGTCATGGTGGCCATGAAGTCCTGAGCCCGAACTTTAGAGGCAGCCTCAGCATGGACATTGAAATCACCCAGGACTATCGTTCTGGGCTCCTCCAATACCACAGCCACGATGGCCTCTGCCAGCTCAATCAGAGAAGCTGCCGGGCAGCAGGGTGGATGGTACACCAGCAGCAACCCTAGTTTACTGTCTCCTTGGCCCGACACCGGGGTGCAGGCCCTCACAGCCAGCTCCAAGACAGAGTGGTTTCCTGGTGACAGAAGTTCTGTAGATCACAGCAACTCCCCCCCATCCCTGCAGCCTATGCTGGTATTGCACCAAGTAGCTATGTGGCACAACAGATGAGCAATGAGGAATGGGAGCAAGGAACAAGGCATAGATAGCCCTGTCTTCAACTTCTGTATTAGCTCACCACCTCCCCATGGCTATACCTCCCTCTATCCATGATCACTGATTACCCACGTTCCTTCTTAAAGACTCCTCCTAAACACCTCATATGGACCCAGGAAGAGCTCACCAACAAGACCTACCTGAACCAGTTATTCCAGTAGGCCTCTGAGAGAATTGGAAACAAACCCACTCAATATTTTTCACACAAGGCACATCTACTCCCCCTCTGTCTCATACCCAGGGAGGGCCAGCCTTCTGCCAGTTACAAACTCTCGCTCTGAAGGTATCCAGTGATTTTTTCCTATCAGTTCACTGCACAGGCTGTCACCCTGCACAGGAACTACACAATCACCTTATGCCCTTCCCACTACTTCCCCTCTTGATTGGGTTTTAAAAAATAGAAGAGGGTAGCACCCTCACCCTTGGGACATCCTAAGGGGCTCCCAAGGCAGCTGGGCATTTATGCTCCCTGACCCAGCCAGAAGCTGATGCAAGAGACTGCAAGATTGACTGCAGCCTCTCTCTGGAGTCAGGGTCAGGAAGGGGGTCCCATCCTTGCTGCACCTACCAGGGACTTCAGCTGCTCGAGAGACAGCAACCCAAAGGAGCAAGCAAACAAGCACCCAGATGCTCAAGTACTCACTCCCAGGGCAGGTCTTCTCCAATCCCCCAGTGCTGCAGCTGTTTCCTATGCACGCTTTCCTGAGACTGTCCAGTTGAATTCAGTGGTTATTAGTACTAAGAAAGCATGCAAAATAGCCACCTCTCTCTTGTGCTTTGTGAATGCTGTTAATGTGGGACAGAAATCAGAAGAGACATATTTTTAAATCCAATGTACTTTATGACCCATGTTTGCAGTCCACAAGGCCTTCAAGTGCAAAAGTACTCTGTCCCTGTGGAACCCCAGCTCAGGCCTGTGCTTTACAGCAGGCTCTGCAAACCTGGAGTCTTCCAGATGTTGCCAAACCACAAATTCCATCAGCCCCAGCCAGCAAAGTTGTGCTAGCTGAGGCTGATAAGAGTTTTAGTGCAACAACATCTGGAGGTCACCAGGTTGACAAAGGCTGCTTTACAGCATGATCCAATGCATATCAGAAGCTCCACAGAATTCAGATGGGACTTGCTTCTAAGTAAATATGCAGAGGGATAATGCTACAGCCTGGCACTTTCATCCTCTGCACATTTACTTGGAAGCAGCTTCCACTGTTTTATAGCTTCCTTTTACTAATCAATGGGCTTAATTCCTCAAAGTACCTGCACTAGAGGAAAATCCCATTGACTTTGATATATCTACTCAAAGGTAAATACTGTGAATACTGGTAAGATCATCAGTTTGATTAACCCAAACTATATCATAGAAGTCTATTATTCTCGCTGGTTGTCTAGCTCTAAAAAGTGAACACTGAATTTGTACTCAAGAAAGAGACATGGAAAAGAAAGTTTATTCATTTATTTTTCTATCAAGGCTTCCTCATTTGACCCAGCAGTAATTATTCTCTGTGTCTTTCTGTTCTCCAGTGCTGTTTTAAATATTCCAGCCATTTGATTTCTGTTCCTTCCCTCGAGCAATGTCCACACTCTATCCATCTCACTAAAAAAACTTGCTTTGACATCTAGCCCACATTTTTTTCTTTACACTGTGCTGTCAAGTCACTCCTACTCATCTCTTCTTGGAGCACCCAGAGACACTCTTCCCCATTCAAGCCGAGTGGCCTGGAGCCAGCAAAGAATGGTGTTTGCAGAAAGAGGGGGGGAAACTTTAGGGGCAGGTCAGGGCAAAAAAAAGTCTAATGACTTCCTGTTTCTTGGGGAAAGAGATGGAGCTGACTTGGTGTTTATGACCGAGAAGAATATACCCCAAACCCACTCAACCAATGGAACTCAAAGGAGGAAGTTGTGTTACAGCATTAAAATGATTCCCTTCACTTGAACACGGCAACATTTCAAAATAAAGTTAGAACTGATTTGTGCATTATAGATAAAATGTGTAGGCTGCTTGAAATTGCTCCATAAAGTGACTGTTCCAACCACAGTTCAGGAAAAGATTAGAGTGTCAAACAACCTGACCTTCTGATATGCAACTAGAGCTGCAATTTGTATGCAATGGCCACAAAGAAGGAGAAATTTACATTCTATCCATGCACCTCTATGATGTCCACCTGGTACTGCTCCCCACTCAAAATGACCACATTGGAATGTGCATTGGGACTGAGATTTGTTGGTCACAATAGGGAGAGCAATTTGTATGCATTTTTCATATAGTGGCTCAAACATCCAAAAAGAGACGTTCTAATGCTGCGGTGAAAACTGGCCACTGCATGCCACTGATTCAGTCCATGATAACATTCACATAGTAGCTGAAACATGGAAACCAGATCTTGTAACACCAGCATCAGGGCAAATGCAAACTCAGTACATGGAAAGTTAATCTTAAAAAGGAATTAAATTCAATTCCAGTTCACTTTCTCCAAAAAGGAATTAGTTTCAGTTCATGTTTGCTCCCTTCAAAAAGGAACTAATTCCATCCCCAGTCAATGCACAGTTCAATTCACAATTCATTCATGTGGTCCTGGGCATTTTCCCCACCCTTCAGAATGCTTCAAGCTGCTCTGCTGAAGTATAAAATATATTCAAGAAGGCTGAGAAAAAAGTAAAAACACACAGTGTAATGTGAAAATTTGTTTTATTTATTTTTCTCAACAATTCTGATCTCTAAGCTTAAATGGCAGCATCACTTTGCAGATAGGTAAAAATGGTAAATGCAATAGCCACAATCAAACAGAGCTAAATACAACTGTGTGTGTGTGTGTATGTGTCTGCGCGTGCGTGTGTGCGTGCACTCGTGCGCACGCACACACATATTATTATAATGGAATACAAAATCCCCAAAGTTCCAACACAAAAGAAACTTGATTTAAGATAAGTAGTTATAAGAACTACTTTCAGCTGTAATTCAGAGATTTTTGAATTATTGCAGTGAATTAGTTAATCTGAATTAGTTTATTCCAAACATTGGGCAAACTAGGATACTTAATTTGATGTATGAGAGGAAATTATGTCAGAGGCACTTTATCTCACACCTAGTCTTAGGAGAATGGAGAGCTGGTCCAAATATGTATCAAAACAAAAGTACAGAGCACTGTTTCTTTTTCATGTTTGTTGCTACAACAATTTCAATTAAAAATTATGAAAAACTCAGTACAGTACACTGTAGGAGATGGGTGGGAGAGGAGCTAGGAGATACAGAGGGCCAAGGAACATGTGGGAGGTAATAGACTCCACTGATTGTGTAGTATGTGTTGTGGATGTGACTGGTGCCTAATAACAGCTCAGTTCTATAGCACTAAGCAATAAGTCCCACTATATTCAATGGAGTTTACTCTTCAGAAAGTGAAAATAGGATTGCAGCCATCATTTGGAAGCCCATTACACAGAAGAAAAACGGTGGTAGTATTTTGCTTGCTATGGCAAGGAACTATGGCTATTTTCCTCCTGTAGAAAGGGACGTCTGCATAATTTCTCAAGTGCCTTGGGGAATAGGTAATCTCTTATTAACAATTTTTTAAATGTTATAAATATTATATGGTACATAGGGGTATGTGTTGGCTTCTAACAAATCCCAAGCGGAAGCAGGCTGCTTCAGAGAGATTTTGGGCTTGTGTTAACCGAAGCAATTATCTCCACAGTGCTTCAAACTGAAGCAGAGACCTCCAAAGTGATTTAGGATGCTTCGGAGATTCAGACATTGAAAAAACACTGCAGGCAGTGTGACTGCCAAAAATGAAATCTTTCTCCCACAGCCTGCTATATAAAGAAAATACCTGGGTGGGGAGGGAGGAAGAGCTCTTTTGTGAACAGGTCTAGCTTCCAGTCAGAGATAATGGTTTTGCCAAGGCTCTCCAATCACCGTGCATTGAGGGAGAGATGTCAAAGTAATGTGTCACATTGTTCTTGTCTGTTCTGTGCTTTTTACTAGTTCTGTTAGTGATGCTTGCTTGGAAAATACTGGATATTCAGGTCCTTCTGCCTCTGCCACATGCCTATGTATCTACTCCTGACAAATCCTCTTTGCACTTAGTTTCTGTGACTTTTGGTGCCAACTGAGTAGAGCAGGAGCTGAAGCTGTTTTTTCATCAGAGTCCCTGCACCTAACCACATGATATTTTGAAGGCTGCATTCCTAGGGACACCTCTATGATGTTTAGCATTTTCATAGTAAAAATCATTGCTCACAAAACTGCAGGGAGGGAAGTTATTCTTTTTTTTAAAAAAAAACCCATCAACTTTAAATGGACCTGATGCAAAAATCCCTGCGGCTATCTTTCTGGCAGGTTTCTTACTGAATGGCACCTCTCTGACATATGTAATTTTCCTACACATTGTCTACAAACAATAGAGGTTATACGAATCTTTTTTCAACTACTCCAAAATTGTAATGGCTGCCCTTGAGGAAAACCACTGCAGCTGTCCTTCTGATATTTGGCAGGATTTACTACCTTAGTAGGGCTTACTTGTCTGAAAATTTTGTTAAATTTTGTCAAATTCTACACAGAGGGAGCGATGCTCCTCCCTTTTCAAAAATTTAAATCAAACTTTAAAGGCACAGAAAAAAACCCCCTGCACCTATTTATCTGGAATTTGGAGGGTTTTATCTACTCAGAAGGGGCTCCTGCATTTTGCAAATTGCATTCAATTTGGGGGGGTCTGTGGGGGGGGATAGCCATTTCTTGGTTTCCCCATTATAGGTAGTGGAGAGATACAAGGCTTCAGAGGTTTTGAAGCAAGATTCTGATTCAGACCCAAAGTGAAACAAGCAGCCTCCAATGTGGTCTGAGCCAAATTAGGGCATCTTCTGAAGCACCAGATCAGGGTCCAAATCAAATCTTGTGGCTGGTTCACACCCCTATTATATACATTACATATCATTCAAATTACAAAATAATCCCTACATATAAAATCCTACCACCCAAATAAAGTTTAAATGGCCATTAGGAAGTAATTCACAGAATTAAAACCTACTGGCACTGAATTGTAGTGAAACAGAAGAAAACAGTGCTAGGAACCAGAGCCAATCAATGCCAAAAATACCTATACAACATGAGTATAATGACTCGGGCAATCAGACTAGGTCAAATTGTGCAGGGAAGGCTAAATAAAGCCCAGCTTTACCAATCAACCTTATCTAAACAAACAAATATGAAGGCATGTCCACCTCTTTCCCTTTATTGGCCAAAATTGGGATTGTACATTAATCACTCAGAAATCCTCTAGGAAAGAAATGGATATAAGTAAAAAATAAAGCAAATAATGATACATATATAGAGTATTTCCACACTGTCACTATTTTCAGGAGGAATTCAATCATATACAGGCAAATTAGGGTTGCACAGTTAAAGCTGATTTAGAGTTCTTGCACTGCTTCCCCAAAAGATCAGATTTGTTTCCTATAGGGAAAGTAATCAGAGAATGCAGTGGAAAGTGTGGGATAGCACTTGCTTTGACAAGCCATCTAGCCCCCCGAAAACAAATCAGAGTGAATGCTCATAGTGAGAGGGACATATCATCATATGTGGTGGGAATGTTTGAATGCACAGTATTTTTGGAATTTAGTCTTTCATGAAATTGTGAATATAACTAATCAAAATATGCAACCAGATTGATTTTTTTTAATTAAGCATTTTCTCGAACAACAATAAGAATTTGGAAGTAAAGTGCTATTTATTTATTTTATTTATTTATTTCGATTTCTATACCGCCCTGGATCTTGTTACAACCCTCCGAGCCTCTCTGTGGGTCGGGACTCGGAGGAGGGCCTTCGATATTGAACGTAGTGAGCGGGTAGGTTCATATCGGGAGAGGCGTTCCGCTAGGTATTGTGGTCCTGCGCCGTGTAAGGCTTTATAAGTGAAAACTAGCACTTTGAATTTAGCCCGGAAACAAATAGGTAGCCAGTGCAAATGAGCCAGAACAGGTGTTATATGTGCGGACCGCCTGGTCCTCGTCAACAGTCTAGCAGCTGCGTTTTGCACTAGCTGTAGTTTCCGAACTGTCTTCAAAGGCAGCCCCACGTAGAGTGCATTGCAGTAATTCAATCTAGAGGTTACCAGAGCATGCATGACTGAAGTGAGGTCATCGCTTTCCAGATAGGGGCGTAGCTGGGCTACCAAACGAAGGTGGTAGAATGCATTCTGTGCCACCGAGGCCACCTGAGCCTCGAGAGACAGGAATGGATCGAAAAGAACCCCCAAGCTACGAACCTGTTCCTTCAGGGGGAGTGTAACCCCATCCAGAACAGGTTGAACATCCACCATCTGGGCGGAGAAGGCACTCACCAACAGCGTCTCAGTCTTGTCAGGATTGAGCCTCAGTTTATTAGCTCTCATCCAGTCCATTATCGCGGCCAGGCAACGGTTCAGCACATTAACAGCCTCACCTGATGAAGATGAAAAGGAGAAATAGAGTTGCGTGTCATCAGCATACTGGTGACAATGCACTCCAAAACTCCTGATGACCGCACCCAGCAGCTTCATGTAGATGTTAAAAAGCATAGGGGACAGAACCGATCCCTGCGGGACTCCACAATGGAGAGTCCAGGGTATCGAACAATGCTCCCCAAGCCCTACCTTCTGGAGGTGGTCCACCAAGTAGGATCGGAGCCACTGCCAAGCAGTACCTCCAACTCCCAACTCCATGAGTCTCCCCAGAAGGATACCATGGTCGATGGTATCAAAAGCAGCTGAGAGATCAAGGAGAATCAACAGAGTTACACTCCCTCTGTCCCTCTCCCGACATAGGTCATCATACAGGGCAACCAAGGCTGTTTCGGTGCCAAAACCGGGCCTAAAACCGGATTGAAACGGATCTAGATAATCGGTTTCATCCAAGAGCACCTGGAGCTGGCTGGCCACCACACGTTCTAAGACCTTGCCCAGGAATGGAACATTCGCTACCGGTCTATAGTTGTTCAAATTATCTGGATCCAGGGAAGGTTTCTTCAGGAATGGTCTCACTACCGCCTCTTTCAAACAACTAGGGACCACTCCCTCTCTCAAGGAGGCATTTATCACTTCCCTGGCCCAGCCGGCTGTTCCAGTCCTGCCAGCTTTCACTAGCCAAGAGGGGCAAGGATCCAGTACAGAAGTGGTTGCATGCACCAGTCCAAGCACCTTATCAACGTCCTCGAGCTGTACCAACTGAAACTCATCCAATAAATGAGGACAAGACCGTGCTCCGGATACCTCATTAGGTTCAACTGCCATAATATTGGAGTCTAAGTCCCAGTGGATGCATGAGATTTTGTCTTGGAAGTGCCCAGCGAACTTGTTACAGCAGGTTTCCGAAGATTCTATAATATCCTGAGGACTAGAGTGTAAAAGCCCTCGGACAATTTTAAAAAGCTCCGCTGGACGGTTGAGGGATGATTTAATGGTGGCAGCGAAGTGTTGCTTTTTCGCTGCCCTCACCGCTTCTGTATACAACTTAGTGGAGGCACTTACCAAGGCATAATTGCATCCGTCAGGAGTACGCCTCCATCTGCACTCAAGCCTTCTCCTCTCTTGCTTCATTGCTCTCAGTTCCGGGGTATACCATGGGGCTGCATGAGCTCTGCATGGGATAGGGCGCACAGGAGCGATCGTGTCCACAGCCCGGGTCATTTCCGCATTCCACAGTGCGACCAAGGCTTCGACAGGACCGCCTGTCTTATCAGCCGGAAAATCCCCCAGAGCCCTTTGAAAACCCTGAGGATCCATTAGTCTTCGAGGTCGGACCAACTTAATAGGTCCCCCACCCTTGCGGAGGGAAAGGGTGGCTGTAAGCCTAAACTTCAGCAAGCGGTGATCTGTCCATGACAATGGGGTCGATGAAAAACTCCCCACCTCCAGATCACCATCTCCGTGTCCAGTGGCAAAGATCAAATCAAGAGTATGTCCCGACACATGTGTTGGGCCAGTAGCAAATTGAGACAGCCCCATGGTTGCCATGGAGGCCATGAAGTCCTGAGCCGCCCCAGATAAAGCAGACTCGGCATGGATGTTGAAGTCCCCCAGTACCAATAGTCTGGGGGACTTCAACAAAACCTCCGAGACTACCTCTGTCAGCTCAGTTAGGGAAGCTGTTGGGCAGCAGGGTGGTCGGTACACCAACAAGATTCCCAGTCTGTCTCCTTGACCCAGCACAAGGTGGAGGCACTCCAAGCCAGTCATTACCTGGACAGGGTGCTTGATGAGCGAGAGAGAACTCCTATAGGCCACAGCCACTCCACCTCCCCGACACTCAGATCTACCACAGTGTTGAACCATATATCCAGGTGGGCAAAGCTCACCTTATGCTAATAAGTCATCTTTTAATGGCAGCAAAACTAATGATTGCCTGCTCTTGGAAGGCTTTGGAAGAGCTACAAAAGAATAACGGCATAACAAGTTTTTGGATTTAGCTTTGGTTGAAAAGTTGACCAATAAATTCAAGTTGGCTAGAGAGATTAAAAAGAGGGATAGTTGTGGATCAGAATGGTTTGTTTTTGCAATGTATGTAGATAAGAAAACTAATGACGTAATGCCGCCATCTCAGTATGCTACTTTGTGGAACTCATAGTTGTTTGTTTATGCTGTAGTAACAGTAAGAACAATAGTAACACTTGTTACAGTATCTTTACACTGTACTTTGTAGAGAGTAATTCCTGTGTGATTTTTGCTGTGGCTGTTAGTCTCTAGAACTGAATTTTATGTTTTAAGTTATGCTCTTTGTATGTTTCTATGGATAAAACATTTTAAAAACCCAAGAACATTGTCTAATCCCCTTGCAAACAAATCAGAACCAAATGCTGAATAAACAGGTCATCTATCAAAACAGCCATAATTTGTAATCAGGGATGCTCCACACTTTATTTTCTACAAAAGACACACAAAGTGTGAATGACAGGTTACACCCTTAAATTGCCAGGTCAATCAGTGCACCTCAACCAAAAAGAATGGCTGCATAAAGTGTGGAACTGTTCTTACGTGTATCACATGGAAGTTGTAACCAATTTGCAGCATGATCCCTGGGCATAATTACTCAGAAGTAAACCCCACCAAGTTCAAGGAGACTTACTCCCTCATGAATAGATTCACAATTGCAGCCTTAAATTGTTTTAACATGTCTTTTGGCATCAGACTTGAACTTGGATCCAATACACACATCAAATGCAACTCAATCCATCCACAGTGTGAAAGTTTTCTAGCCACATATTTTTCTTGCTGCATAATTTGAGATTTGATTATACCAAATATGAAAAACCTTGATTCAATCAGAGGCATTCTATGCTCCACAAATCTAGAAATACAAATGGATGTGATTTTGCTTGAGCTGTCTGGCTTTCCAGTGCAGAAGCTGGAGACATATGAAAACTCTTGAAAATGCCACCCTACAAGTTCTTGTGTCAGGAAGACATGTTGGGCTGTCTGTTGTGGGTACACATGAAGGCAAAAATGAGTCTTATCCCTTGTTTTTACTGAGATTGGTTATTATTAAATGGCAGTCTATAAGGGGCGGCCATACTTTGTTGTGGGCCTTTGTATGAAATACATTGGCTGGGGAAGCTCTCAATTTACTTTGATTACACACCAGCATCCAATTACATACCTTCTGATTAGAGATGAAACATTATTAGAAGACATTTAATTAAATATGAACTACATATATTCAGATGTATATAAAATATAGGTACATTTTATACAGTACATAATATTAATTGACATGACATAGTTATTTTAGAATATTATAAGCATGTAATTTTTAAAAACATCATCAACTTTTTTCCAAAAGAAAATTAAGAGGTTTTCTGGATTTGATGGGCCCCTAGAGTCTGTGGGTCCTCATGCACTGCACACCCTATATGGTTGTCACTGCACCTATACCAACAATGGAACCAACTGCTGGAGGTGGGGTGAGGTCATATGTTTGATGCTTTTTCATTGTTCGGGGTGGGAGAGAATATTCTCTTCACACTGAAATCTATTTCAGGGAGAAAGATAGGTTGAACCTATGTTTCTGACATAGTACTTTTTATGTGGAAGGAAATTTTTATCTGAGGGAACTTTCAAGCATGCACCCTGCTTTGCAACCGAAAGTGGTATCGTGCAGGGGATTACCACTTAATTCTGGTGAATGTATAGAACTGGCCCTTAGCATCAATGATGGACATGCAGCTAAATCAATGATTTATTTTTTTTAAAAGGAAAAGGCATCCAGGGAAAGGACTTCATAATCCTTGGATCAATGGAAATAACAACATAAGAAGAGTACCCTGCGGGATCAGACTAAAGCACCATCTAGTCCACCATTCTGTTTCCACAAATGCCAACCAAATGCCTCTGGGAAGCCCACAAGCAAGACATGAGTGCAATAGTCCTCTCTCATTTTTGTTTTGGGGCATAATAGAGATAATATAGAGACATCATGACTAGTAGCCAAGGGCCTGAATCAGCCCAATTGCTCCAATCAGCGTGTGGAGTAAAACAACAGAGATATAAATGAGATGGGCCCATTTGATGAAATACAAGCATTCTTGGGGCCTTTCCGGAGAATGATATGTCCCTCTCCCATCACGTCCAGCCTCTCGGAGATGTTTCCAGACAAAGAAGAGAGGCCAAGTGGATTCCGCATGCCCTAATCACTTCTTGGAATAACGACAAAAAGCGAGAGGGCGCTACTTTTAAAGAACCTATCTAAATGCGAATGGCCAATTTCTAAAGTTACATAGAGAACCGAAATGGTAGCAGGAAAACCTGTTGGACGAATTTAAGCAGGGATCCCTGTGGGCGGGGCAGAAAACCCTCCAAACGTGTCGCAGGCCAATGAGAGCTCTGCAGGATCGCCCCGGAGGCTCCGTAGGAACTCTGTGTCTACACAGTCGGGAGGTTTCGCACGGCATTAGAGATTGGGGTGTTGTAGCCGCGATTCATGCCTGGAAAAAAGGGAGCCTATCGGACGAACATTTTCTCCTGCCAGCAGGGCCCTCACCAGATCCCCAGCGCAAGGCGAATCTTGTATAGCCAATATTCTTTCCCCCCTCCCGAGGTATGAAGGCAATACGGTAAGAACACGATACACACTTTCATTTGCTGCATCAATAGAAAGGTCAACGCCCCGCTCCAAAAAGTCTCAGCAGGAGGGTTTTTAAAAGAAAGATTTGTTGCTTAAAAACCTGCATCTGCAAACTGACTTCAAAACATTCCCACTGCCTCTCTCAGGCAAGATTACAAAACGCCGCATGACCAGGGATTGAGCTGGGTTTGGCTTTCCTGCCGGAAAAGGAAGCCCAACAAAACCCAGCTGCCGATCTGCGAGGCTGAAACTGATCTACCCCGGGAGGCCTCTCCCTCCTCCTTTCCCAATAGCTCAGTCCCACTCCGGGGGAAGAAAACGCGGGGCGGGAGACATGAGAGACAAAGGGGAAGTCTATCGTTCACTTCCCCCCCCCCAAAAAAACACCCTTGAGTGTTGAAACTGACTATGGATCGCCTGTTCATTTACGCAGATTATCAGTACACGACCCGAACCGCACAAAGCAACTGAAAGGGCCTGTTCTTCTTGCGGGTCTCGTGCAGACGGGACGGCGGACTGACACTCGCCACCATCGTCACGCATTGGGCATGTCTCCAGGCAGGCAGATCAAGCGGCCGGGCGCACAGTAGGAACGTAGGAACGGTGGCCTGGCAGCAAGCTGAAACCGAAGGGTTAAGACCAACAGCGACTGGTTTACACTGCCATCCTACAGGGATGGTGTGAATCTTTCCCACCGATTGCCTCGGAAAGCTTCCCACGAACGCCTTTCCGATCCGAGTGGGAAGGCCCTCTCGCCCTTGCTATTTACGCACACTTGCTTGGGAGTAAGCCCCCTTGAGATCGGTGGGACTTGCTTGCAAGGAAACGCTTACACCAATAAAGCGGATTTAAGACAAGTGCGAAGTAACCGGGTCTATTTCAGCATGTTTGCTGAATGGCTGCAATCCTGTGTGCAGTTACTTCAGGGTAAGACACGCTTAACCCGGCTAGGCTTACTTCTGAGTTACCGTGCTTCGGATCAGGCTGCGTGAGTATGCCCCACTAATGCTCCCTGAGACGTGACTATAGAATTGGAACTGGCTTGCAGTGAAGTCAGTGGGACTTGTGATCGCCAAGCAGCGTCCACCTCACTGGGCCGTTGCCAGCCCCCCCTTTTTTGGCAGTCCAAAACGCTTCTTCCGTCACTCATCCAGAAACCCACACTCAAACACGCCGCCGCACCTTTTATCCACAAAGCGCTTGTCTCGCGCATTGTCGCCCCCATTCCGCGCACGCTCCCCAGGCGCGCAGGCCCTTTGGCGGACAAACAGGTCAAGCTCTTTACACAGTGACACAAATATCAAACCTGACTCGGGTGCACAAACACAGACCCAGTTTTCCAGGGCCTCAAAACTGAATATGTTTTAAAAATCAGAGAGAGAGAGGCGAAGCGAGGAATTTCTCTATCGTTTCCTTCGAAAAACCCCAAGAAATCAAAAACTAGAGTTTCTGCCCCCGAAGGGAGGAAAAAAGATTAAGGAAGGGGGGCCCTTAATAGTGAGGGAGCTGTGCAGATTTGGACCAACGGGTGGATCCCAATTCTCTTTGATCTCTTCACTTTGAAAGGATCTTAAGGAATCCTGATCCTCTGTGGCTCCTAGTGTTCTTTGAGTCGAGAGATCCCTTTCGGCGTCCACCCCCCCCTCCCCGTCCGCTCCTTTTTAAAGGATTATTGTCGAGTTCCTGAGAAACTGAGGACTAGACAATGAAACACAAATCTCTTCCATTCCGCCAAAGAAAGAAAAATGCTTTCTCTTCTTAGCAGGCTGGGGAGGGGAGAGATCGCCATTACTGGGGAGTAAATCCCATTGAGACGAGTGGGATTTAGGGCTGGGCTAATGCGTTTAGGATTGCAGCTAATGTGAAGAGGAGGAACACCTTTGGGGCATCTTGAGAATGGAGTTAAATTGAGCGAAAGATTGATGGGTGCTATGGGGGGTAGTGAGAGTGGAGAATTGCTTTCTTAATTCCGGAGATCACTGTTTGAATTTCTTTCCAAGATTCCAAAGACATATTTTGAAAGAGCTAAAAAATCACTGGGAGTTTCCTACGAGAGAATCTGTTCATGATTACCAGCTTTGCCGATTCAGTTTTGGCGACCCAGAAAAATTTCCTCTCTGCGCTCCAAAAGGATACGGGGCAAAGGGAGAAGAAGGGAGACGAGAAGCCTTCTGTCGGTTTTCATGTCGCCACAGAAGATTCGGATCAGAGCCTCCGAATCCCCTCTCCAACCCTCAGGGGTCTCTCTGCGTGTTCGCACATACACACCGCACACCACGCACACCTTCCCGCCCGCTCCCGCATATCTGTCCTTTTCCTTCTAATCTAAGAAGTGAGCCCGGAGCGGACAAAATCGGATTTGAGTTCACTTCCATTCTATACCAGCAGGAACCAGCGGATGGAGTTAAGGATTTTATCCCAAGCCTGGTCTAGGAGTAAACTAACCCACAACACTAATTGGCGTTTTTGAAGAGAAAGAAAGAAACAGATATTATCGCTCTGCTCTGATTGCACTTTGAAGTTATTTGTTTTAATGAGAGCAAAATCCAGAAAAGTGCTCGTCCTCAGCGCCCCTGGAAGGATGCAGAAGAGGCAGTTAGGTGACTTTAGGCTTAATGGTCTATAGATAGTAAGGTGGATGGTTTGCCTCAAAAGGCAGTGAGCATTTGAGGAGCCTTCTGCTCCTGCTGCAGAGTGGGAGCCTGGACGCCTGCCCCAAAGGCCTACGCTGAGGGCGCCACTGCCAAGTTGTACCACTTTTGTAGCTTCACTGTTGAACTCTTGAAGTCCTGCAACCCGTTTATCAGCGGGAAATATTATTTGCCCCTTGGAAGGAAGTCAAGGGAGAGATTTCCACTAATTCGAAGTGGATCCGAATTATACCGCCTGTACTGCTGTTTCTCCCTCCCCCAGTTAGCAAACTAGAAAAACTACAAAGGGCGCTGGGGAGGGTGGGGGAATTCCCTCTCTTCTCCACACTTCGACCTTCCCAAGGTTCGCGGTCCCCCTCTCCCCCCTCTTTTTAAGCTCCCCGAAGTTTTCGGAGAGCCCGGCCGGCGAAATTTGTCGGTGCATCGTCCAACGTGAGGGAATTTGAACGGCTTACATGGCCCTTCTTCACATCTTAAGCGCCGTTCCTTTAGAAACCCTTCCGATTTCAGTGGAAGCGGCTGCAAAGCAGATGTGTTCCTCCCCATCTCAAGTAGAGACAGCCCCACTGAATTCGCTGGGCCTCACTTTGGAATAAACATGGTAAGGATCAGGCTGCCGCTGTCCTTAGGATCCGAAGCTACCGGCCTAAGTACAACTAACTGCAGGCTTCAAACTGTGTTTACTCGGAAGCAAATCCCGGGGACTTCATTGGGCACTGACGATCTTTTTGCAGAAAACGTCAACATACAGGCATACACGCCTATATGCTTAGAACAGCAGCCAGATTTTAACCGACAGCTAAAGGGGCAAAGAATTGGGACTTCTCGAACCTGGCCAAGAAAAGCGACAAGAAATTAAATTAAAATAAAATCCAAATTATTCCCAGGAGTTGGGCTCAAAAGATAAAGAAAAGCGAACGTTCTACACCCTAGTGTAGAGAGACGTTTATCTTTTCCAGCTGTCTCCTTGTATCCGCTTCGCAGCACTGGAAGAGCTCTGGAGTGGTGACTCTTATCGCTGGAGACGCCCCAGGGAAGGGGCCAAAATAAAAATAAAAGTTTCTTCTTCCTTCATTGCAAATGAATCAGATCACGCTTGCGATGAATTCCAACCTTAATAATAAGCAAGGAGTAATTTAACATATCTTCACCTAAATTTTCCCCCACTCCCTCGCTATTTTGGACGCCAGTTCTAAACATGAGCAAAAGCAAATAAAATTAATATTCGTCGTAATTTTTTCCTCAGTACTGGCTGATTGTTTCCCACTTTAACTCTTCGGTTCGCTTGTTTCCAGTTAACTTAGTGGTGGCAGTTCGGGACCTTCGGGTTCGAATTGAGGGCTAAATCGGTGTGGGTGGGAAAATCCTACTGAACCCTCAGTCAAGCCGAGGTACTTCATCAAAGTTTGATTTCAGCAAAACGAGTTACTTGGGAGGAAGTTTTAGTCCAAAGCCACTTCTGCTGAACCTACTTTGAATCTCCGGCGACAAAAGCGTGCTTTTGCACGAGCCCAGCGTATTTCCCCCCATTTCCCTCTCTTGCGTGTTATGTACGTTCGATTTAATCGTGGCTTTTTAATCTGGAATTGGGCGCACCGATTGTAAGGAAGGGTGTTATTATTTTATTAACAGAAAAGGAAAGAAAAGAAACCTGCTAGGTTTCGAGCCTCTTCACAGGTGAAACTTAAGTCACACTGTCCACAGGTTTTCTTCCCCGCTTTCTAGCCCGCCTGAACAAAGTTCGCACGTGGCACAAGGAGAGCGAAGCAGATTCACAGGCATTGGGTGTGAAAACCGATCTTACACTGCGAGTTCCAGGGTTTTACTTCTTCTTAACTTTCCCTAGGATTGTAGGTCTAGCGTCAAGAGCGAAAGTGCCCCAAAAGTCAGTTTGCGCAATATATGATTATCCACTGCTTTGCATGGCAAGGATGGCATTACGAGATCGTGACCAACTGAGAGCTCAGACAAGGGTCGTGTGTGTGTGATTTTTTTTAAATTCCGGATTACACGCCAACCAAAAAACTTCTTTTCTTTGAATTGATCGGGGCCCTTGCTGTTCCGTTGGACCTTCGAAAGCTCTTCTTTCCCCCCACTTTGGGACGTTTCCCCCCTTTCTCCTCCCAGAATGTGTGAAAGAGCCGCCCTCGCACAAGTCCCCGCTGCCCGACAAAAAGAGTTGTTTGTTGGGTGTGGGAGGGGTGGAAGTTACAGGAAATGGGAGAGAAACGGAAGGATCCCCCCCCTCGCCTCACATCCCCCAGGAAAACTCGGGAAGCCTGGAAGATCGCGCAAGGACGCTGTGGTCAGCCAATACCTGCATCCGAGTTCTTTCACTGACGTCATGCCTTTGAGTAGGACTACTCGAGAGGATCTGGAAGATCATTTATAGGAATGATCGATCGGGAGGCTGACGCGCCCTGGGGAATCAGACCCTCCCTCTCTCTTTTCTCAAAGTTGTCAATCTCAGATCTGGCACATGCCATTGTCCGTCGGCTGGAGAGTGAGTCCCTGGTGGCAGCGGGGCGGGAAAGGGCCATAAATTGGCCGAGCGAGGAGGGGGGAGCAGCCGCGTCGCATCCTGCCCAGTACCTCCCGGGTGGGAACGGGACTTCAGTCTGGATGGGGAAGGGAATGGCCCGGGCCTTATATGGACGGAGACAAGAGGGCGCGGAGGCTCTGTGGCTCCTCTGTGGGAAAGGATGGAGGACGTAACTGTGGCTATTTGCGAGCCATTCGGGCCAGTCGGTCAGGACTTAAGGCGCTGAGGACCAGAGCGGGTGACGATTCTTCTGCTCTCTCAACCCGCTTTATAGAAACTGGGCGCATTCATTAGTAATTGTGTTTTTTTCGCAGAAAAAGAAGGTTTCCAGTTTACTGTGATCGTCATCTCCGTATTAGCAAGAGCACTCTGCTTGTTGCTAGCCTATACATAACGATTGTTGGCTCTATTGTGAACCAAACCAGTACGGTTTGATAGTGAAACGAGGACTGACGGAGGTGGAGATGGGGAAGAGGCTTTCTCCTCGGCGTACAGAGTCTCTCCTTGTTGGGAGAGGGTTATAAATAGCTAAAGAGTGCAGGACACGGCTGCGGGAGGACAGAAGGTGCCGCAGTTTGGGGTGGAAACGGTGGCAGAACGCTCAACTATCCGGAAAAGCGGCGCAGGAGCCTGCAGACAATGGGCAGCAGGACAGCACTCGTGCATGTGGCCCCATTGAAACAAACAAGGGTGTGACGGAGCATCACGCCGATACCCTCTTCTCAATGGTACCACATGTATAAGGCTACACTACTGTACTCCGAATTCATGAATCAAGAGTAACTTAGATTCTCTTTACTAAGGCGAATCTTTACGTCCCCTCCCGCCCCCAGTACTCAAAACTCGTTCTTGCCGGCTCTTTGATCACCGTGAACCTAGCTCAGCGCAATACTTTGCTTAAGTTTTTTCATGTTTCACTGAGATCAACGGGGTTTGCTCCCAAGTCATTGAGTGTCGGCTAGATACCTTATATGATCTTTAAGCCCAACTCGGCTATACCTTTTATTCAAAATTATGCCTCACCAGTAAATTTTGGGTTGCAGCACCTTTTAATTCCTGGCCACGCAACACAATGCACTTGGGGTGTGGGTGCGAGTGTGTGTCCCGGTGCGGGGAGGAGATCAGCGTGTGCTGCTCACAGAGCTCAACTTGCCGTACAAAAGATCGGGACGGAAGCGGCGTTACCGGGCAGCTGCCTCAAAAGCCTCTCCGCCCCCACTTTCTAACAGATTCATTTTATCCATTGGTCAATTGCACTTTCCCACGTGGCTCCGTCGAGTCCCTCAAAGAACCTGCTTTGCTCCGCTGTCGCTGACCTCCGGGGACCATCAACCCCCTTCCAGGCCATCTTGGCATCCTTCGCCTCTCTCTTCCTCACCCTAAACTCATCTTGGCACGGCCGCTCTCAGATCACAAGTTGGACTGGACAGGCCTTTTAGTCTGACCGAGCAGGGCTTTTCTCACGTTCTTAGATCAACTTTAGCGCGGGATCTCTACATCGTGGTTGGGGAAAAAGCGAAGGCCGGCCGGGCAGGGCGGTCTCCTCACTTAGCGAAACATCTAAAAAAGCTTCCCGGCTTCGGCGGTCTATCACCTTTTCGCCGCCCCTGGCTCTTTAACGGCTCATTAGCCAATAAGAATGGCTAATCGCCTCCCGCAGTTCTCCGCTCCCCGCCCAAGGGGACGGCCTGGCTCGCCATTGGCTGCCTTTGATCAACAAAAGGGGGCTAATTAGCATCCGGTAGGCGGCTCTTATAGGCTCCGAGGGGTGCCAGTCAGGAGTGCCTGTTCTCCGCCCTCTAGTGCTCCATCCTGGCCGGCAAAGGCGCGCTCGTGCGCTCGCCACTCGCTGGTTTAATCGCCGGAGCTACAATCGGGACTGATTGGGAAGCGAGCGGGCGCTGCTCCGCTGCTGACCCGCTGCCGCCCGCCTAGTCGCGCCGGCCGGGCCCCGTGAGCCATGGTGCCGGGGTTGTCGCCCGCGGGCTGCCGCCTATGGGCCAGCTGTGCCTGACCGGCTGCCGCCGCCTCCCCGATGCCCCCGGCGCCCCTGCCTCGCAGCCGCTGCTCCCGCCGGGGCGAAGGAGGCTGCTTCTGTTGCTGCTCTTCATCATGCTCGCCTTGTGGCTCTGTATGGTCTACTCGTGCGCCGCCGGATCGTGCGCTGCCGCCGCCGCCGCGCCGGGGCTGCTTCTGGTGGGCTCTTCGGCCCCAGCCCGGCGGGCGCACAGTCCAGCGTTGCTCTCCAAGTTGCTGCTGCTACGGACGCCAGGCTCGAAGGGCCAGCTGAGCCCGGATCAGGAGGACGACGACGACGAAGACGACGACGAGGAGGACGACGCGGGCAGCAACGGGGCAGCCCCGGATTCCCTCAGCCCCATCACCAGCTTCCTCAACGGCTCCGGCACCAAGCGGCTGCCCCAGGCGGTGATCATCGGCGTGAAGAAGGGCGGCACCCGGGCGCTGCTCGAGTTCTTGCGGGTCCACCCGGACGTGCGGGCGGTGGGCGCCGAGCCTCACTTCTTCGACCGCAACTACGAGCGAGGACTCGCCTGGTATAGGTACGCCTGGCCTGGGAGGGCTCCCCGCTTTAGCTTAGCGCGACGCCCCCTTCATCGCGGGTAGGTGGGTGAGTGGGCAGTTTAAACCTACGAGAAGGCGTAACTCGCCCTTCTCCCCTGCGCCTCCACCCGAGTACTTACAACCTCTGGGGGGGTGATTGGGGGGGTTGAGAGATGTGTGACCGAACGGAAGCCCTTCCACGTGCCACCTTTGTATGTAGCTTGCTCTACCCTTGGGGTCGACTGGAAGGGGCCAGGTTGGCTCTTCTATGGGAATCGAACTCGGTAACAATTTACCGGCTACTTGCCGCCGCCTCTGCCCATTTCCTCTACACGCACTCACAAGCACCAGGCTAGTATTTGGGTTGATGGATAGGAGTCTATGGCAGGAGCCTGATTGGGCCGCGTAGGAGAGGAGCGTTACCCAAATCGTACTGCTCCTCAGTTGCGCGACCCCCGAAGGTCTTTCCTGGTTTCAGTAGCGTTTACTTCCAGGTAATGGGTTTAGACTCGAGGGGTCGGAGAGTTTCCCCGAGCAAGAGTGTTTTCCTTCTCCTCTTCTCTCTCTGCTACCCGCAAAGAAGGAGAAAGGGAGATCAGCGGCCTCTCGATCTTAAGACGATAGGGGGTCTTCCCGCAAACAAGTCGCAGACTAGAATCGCTTTCCAAGCAATGCGATTGCAGGGCTCGTGTGGTCTCTCCAAGGTCTTCCCGCGTGGCCTGCAGAGCAGGCACCAAGTGTCTGTGATCCTAATAATCGACGGGGTGAGAGGATCCCGTGTATATTGGGTGTGTGTGTGTCGAGGGCCAGAAAGGCAAGCCTCCTCCCATTTTAAATCCCAAAGACAAGCATCGGGTTCAAGCTGGCCATAGATTTACCCGCCCCCCTTCCCCTCTTGTCAATTGGGACGGTGATGATTTAAGTAGTGCCCGGAGTTCCGCTCTGGCGCGCTGGAGTTTGAAGGCAGCGCCAGGAGGCGCCTGCCGCTAGCATAGAGCCAGTGAGCTCTGTCGGGCAAAATGGAGCACTGCAGTCCTGGTCGGTCCACCGGTTCTTAACTGGGGGAACTCGGCGATCTGCTAGAGATCCGTGGAATGAATCTCAAAGGCTGAAGTAGCTTCCAGGGCTTCCTCTTAAGACTGTTCCAAACGTGCTTTTTAAGGACCGTGGGGTTTAACACTGAAAATACATCTGGAATAGTTGGGGAATTTCACACGTCCTGTGGTATGAAGATGGTGTTGGGCCTTGCAGCAATAAAATTCACTAAAGCCCGCCGGAGTTTTAATTTTCCTGCACAGTACTAGGTTCCTGAAGGGGCCGGGGATCGTTGATTCTTAATTTCGAAATCCGCAGTTGGAGCGTGCCCGCTTGCTTGTCAATTTCAACTGCATTTCTACTGGGCTTCCAGTTTCTCGGCCTGCCCTGTCCTTGAGGTTGTGACTCGGAACGGGCATCTTCACCGATGGCCTTTCCTCTCTCCCCCCTCCCTCTCTCCCCCTCCTTCCCCAAAACGCGGTTAAGGGCTTGCATAAGGCACGCCAGAGTTGAAAACCAGACCAGAAATATGATGAAAACGAAGATCGTGGGTACACATCGGGTTCCCTTACTTCCGAGTAAGTGGGCCTACGGTCGGGCGCTGCGTGTCTTGCCGTGACCTTTCCCCTCACCTTTCTAGAGTTTTCTTTGCGGTGAGGTCTTCTGCTGTTTTCTGGGGAAGGAGGGTTAACTGTCAGAGGAAAATGGCTTGGATTGGACGCCCATGATAAAAGAGGAGAGAGCGGCAGGTGACTTGACTTCTCTCCCTCAAATGTATGAGGGAGGGGAAGAGGTCCGGTTTTTTAGTCTGCAAATTTAAGGAAGCTGCTTGCTGGCGTTCTGCCTTCATGTGGACACAAACTGCATAAAAGATGCATCAGAAGCATCTGTAATGGGCTGCAGTAATCTGTGCAACATGTGTCAGTGAATAGAAACTAAGCCATGTACAGTCGATGTCTACATTGATTTATATGGTTTGGGGGAGAATCTTGTCTGTTATAAATAAAAGTGGCTTTAATATTGCATGGGTTGCTCTGAAGACAATTGGGTAACTTGCACCTCTTCTCCACCCCCAAAAAACTTGCACAACTTTCAGTGAAACTGTAGGGTGTTGGAAATTTAAAACAAAACCCAGACTTCTGCTATGCTAAATACATGGAAGAGAAGCTGTCGGAAAGTTTTTCAACCCTATATTTTAAAATATTACCCGATTAAAATATCTCAAAAAGAGTTTCTCTAAGGAGAGCCAAAACAGTAGCAAAAATTGTTTTTAATCTGTGTATAGCTATTTAGGAAGTGCCACTTGGTAGTTAAAAAAAATCTTTTGCTTTCAATGAAGGGAGTTTGAGATGTATCTGTGTATGTTTTTTTAAAGTTAAAATATAACTGAAGGAACAAACAATGAATCGAAGCAGAATGATCCGCTTTTGTTTACTCATTTAGGGTCACACAACTACATCTCATGGAATTGTGGCCAAAACTGCTGAAGTAAGCAGGAGGATTGGGACCATTATTTGTAGATGTGCTGCATCAGCACAATCTCCCTGGCTCCTTCCTCCTCAGTTCTACAGCGCTACAGCCTTTGATTATGAAGACTAGCACTAATTATATTATTTGAGGCTGTGAAGTGCCGGATCTCTGTTATCTTGTATGATGGGCTTGTGTTCAAGGTTTTCTAAAAGATCCTCCCCAAACTGCAGTTTGCAGCTAATGAGCAGAGCTGTCAGGAAGATGAGGACCATTTGAGGATTGCTTAAGGCTGAACTAGGGGGAAACTCTCAACTAGTTTGGGGGTGGGGTGGAATGGAAACCTGCATTTAAAATGCCTTCTCAACTCTGCCTGGGTGGGTAACTACTGGAATAAATTCAATCCTGCATATTTCTCCTGCTGTAGTAATGCCTTTGTAACCATGATGTATAAAAGGCCACATTCTTAAAGATGGGCTTTTGGTTGTGCATTTTTGCTAAACTATGACATTCAATGTATTTGTATGGTCAAACTGTGGCTTGGAAGACCTCTATGCTGTTCATCACTGACAATTGTGTTAAAGTAGCTGTAATGTAAAGTAACTATAAAAGCCAGCTTCACAGGGCTTTTTTGAATTTTAAAAATGTGTGTTGTGTTCTGCATGGCTGTGACATAGGTTATGGAACTTGATTTTGTTTAATACAACCACCTTTTGATCAAATTAGAGTGTATGTTCATACTTTTTCTCCCTCATTTGCAAGAGGGTTTTAAACAAGCTGTAAGCATGGATAATGTGGAGTACTAGAGACTGGGTCTGCAAAGCTTGTAGGTTATGCAAGTACAAATGATGCAGATTAACTGGAAATCCAATTGTTGCAGGCCTTGGAAAGATGTTAGCTAGGAGAATGGAAGAATAGGGACCAGGCATAACCACCTTGATTATCTAGATCTGCCATCTTTGATGAAGCTGAAATGGGTTTGACATGGAGGTTATGATTATGCATCTCCTCCTCCCTCGTGCTACCCCACCCACCGCCAGACATGTTGCACAGTGTTCTTCCTGTTTGGTATATTCAGCATAATGCTAATGTCTTGTTCATATTTTAAAAAATCATTTTTTGTTCATGAAGTTTCCTGGTCAACTGGCTAAGGTTGCAATTCTGTGCGCAATTACCTGGGAATCTCTTTGAACTTGGTGGGGATTACTTCTGAGTAGACATGCCTCAAATTGCACTGCATGTGGCAATATGTATTTTTCAAAGAAGCTCTGGTATCCTGAAAGAGAGGCTTGTACTGTATATAACATCCACACTTATTGGAAGCCATGTTAATGTCAGCTGGAACAATGTTGCGTTAAAGGAGATGACATACTGAAATAGCAGTAGTTACAGGTGCTGATTTTGGTGGTGGCTTTTGTTTAGCAGGAATGTAACTGTTTTCCTAATTAAGGTCCAAATGAGCCCTTCTCCTCCTGCTACTGCCTAACAGTCAATCTGCTGCTATTTAAGGTGTGTGTGTGTGGGGGACTTCTATGTAAGGGAAAATCAAAGCCTAGTTATGCAAACAAATAGTTATTCAAGCTAAACCAGTATATACAACTTTGTTTTTATTTTTGTTTTTTTAAAAATGAGGTGTACGTTTTCAAAAATGCTGTGGCTATAGACTGCAGTTTAAAACTACTTTGAGAGTACAGCTGAATGATTGAGGACAAGCTATAAAAGGGCATACCCTAATTTTTCTCTCTCCCTAAATTTGCTTACTTGGCAGCTAGACTTCAGCTGCAACACACAACATGTTGCTTTAGTAGCAGTCTCCTTGTTTAAATCATTTTGTATTAAAATTATAACAAATAGGTTGGGTCTCTTGACTGATTTAAGGCCCTATGGAGGTGCCACGTGACAGAAGCTACAGTCCTGACACAGGAACGGCAAACCATTTTAAAGCTGAATTACTTCAGTGTTAATATTACTGGGCCTAAACCATCTTGGTCTCCTACATTATTTTAATGAGCTCTTAGATTGGGGTGTTAGTCCTGCTTTAATAAGACTAAACCATCTTACAGTTCAGATGGGGACTGTGTGACTTGTGAGCGGCAACTGTGATATGTAAACACAGTAGACTTGGAGAGATCGGAAATGGAGACAAGATGTTGACTGGCAAAGTAACAATTTCTGCTTTAAAATACTTTGTGTTAAAGAGTTTCAGTCAATTAAATTTGGGTTTTAATTGCAGTCAGCACCCCTCCCCCAAACAAAGGGTGTTTAGAGTTGACAGCATAACTTAATGCTGTAAACAATTTTTTTTTTAAAAAGTCATCCTCTCTTTGGCAACCAAATCTTAATAGACATTGAACTCTTAACATGTTCTTTCAAAAGTAGGCTTTTCCCCTAAATGTAAGCCTTATTTCAGTTAAAAGGGACTTCCTTATAAGTTAAAATGTATAGGACTACAACATTAACTTCTTAAAAAATCCTCTGCCAAGTGTTTGAGTCACTTTTCTGTATAGTTTGGAATGCTGTCTTTTTCTACACTGCCAAAGCAGTCGGCGATATTTAATGTGATCCATACTGGCTTCTGCTAAAAACCATAGCGTGCTACTGAATTGCATTCTGACTTTGAATGGCTGCTACTTTTTTTTACTGGATTGAAATTAGACCACTTGTGAGTCTATACATCACATTTTTATAGCACCTTCACTCTGTCTCTGTTCTGACAGCTGAATTTGCTCAGAACATATACTTTGGGTTATGGCAAGATTAAATTATTATTGAAATAATAGTGACAGATCTTAATATAAGTAAGTTGATTTTCTGGGGAAGAGAACGGCAGCGATGTTTTAAAAAATCTTGCTTTTATTAGCTATTAACACAGATAATGTTGAATCTCTTTCAGATTCGGCTAAAACAATGTTCTTGTTACAACCCAGAACTGATCATGAAAAAGCCATTTATACACAGGTGTAACCAGGATTTAGGACACTATATTTTATCTAAAGGACTGTTTCTGAAAGAACGGGGTGGAGGTGATCTTCTTCAACAAATCCATTTCTTATATGATTTGTTTTAGCAAGAATGTGAAGAACTGTCTCTCATCTACAAATTTTGATGAAAATGATTGGTTACTCTCATGACATTTAAAACCTTGTAAAAAAGTTTTATGTTGCATTTGCTATCCGCATTCAAACAAAGTTTCAAGCCATATTTTGTGACATTTTGGTTGCTCATAATAAAGGTATTGCTGTGGATTGGGGGGAGGTTTGTTTGAATTTAAACTCTCTTGTGAGAGATCTTGCTTCTGGTGAAATTAACAAGACCTTTTAGAGTTTTTATGTGCTATCTTAGTTAGCAAACCCACATTAGACAATTACCTGTAATAGACCCTATCCTAGAACATCTGGCTCTTAAGGGGGAAAAACTCCTTTAGATTTGCTCTTCATATTGACCGTAAAGCTTTTGATGTTATCTATGATTAACTTTGACTGTTAGCCACCTTGAACTTTTGAGAAAAGGTGAGGTTTTTAAGCAAGTAAGCCTTTGGTTTCAAAGGTGCACAATCAAAACTTGTCTTGCCCGAAGAAGGACAAACTCCTAAAGACTTTTCAGCCGCAGACACTGCAATCTTATACATATCTACTTGGAAGCAAGCCCTGTTGAGTTCAGTAGTATTTACTCCCAGGTAAGCATGTATAGAATTGCAGCCTTAATTTTTGAGTGAAAATATTAATACTCTTAAATGCTAATGCCCTTGTGATCTGAACATCAGCATTGCCTCTACCCTTCCTTAAGCAAAACCGAAAGCAGCGAGCAGCTCTAGCTGGTGTTAACCCATACTCATCTAAATGGGCGTCTTCAGATTCCCAAAACTGAGAAGGTAAGCCATTCAACATTTGCAGTGTGTCTCTACCCAGTGTTGGAAAAGTTTTTTAAAACTATGTGCTGCTTGCTAGCTAAAAACTATCATAGTTTTTATTAATGAAATAATGTTAAAGCATCTTGAGTTCTGTATTAAATAAGCAAGCTAAATCAGACTGTAAAATGGTTGATTAATCCTTTTCTATGTAAAGAATGGGTACACAGCAAATTGCAAATGAGATTCCCAGATCCACTAAGTGGAATAAGTCAATATTTAAGAGAACACTTTGCTTTAGGGATGAGATTGCCTGCATTAGCTCGACCACACTTCTTATGCTTAAATAATGATTCACTAGAATAAAATGCCCCTATTCTGATTAATGTATCAGTCTAAGGCCAGTTCAGGAAACATGCAAGCAGTTTTCCTCCTGGAAAAAATTACTTTTATGAAACTAGTAATTATGCAATTACAGATTTGAGGCTCTAAGCAAAGATCATATTGATTGTAATCATCATCATTTTAAGACTATGGAGTATCTAGTTTGTGTTTTACTTATTTCAGAACACTAAGCATAGTGGGACCTCTGAAGAACATCCTGTAGAATTCTGACTGATCTTGTCATGAAGTGGTGCAATCCCAAGCAAGTCAGAGACTTAAATTGCAATCCTAAACCCACTTACCTGGGAGTAAGCCTTTCTGAGTTCAATAAAACATGTATAGATTGTGTTATTCTACTAAGTGTGTTTGGAATTGCAGTCATGCAGCACAAACCATATGCACATTTACTCGGAGGTAAGCCACACTGTATTTGTTTGGGCCTACTCCCAGGTATACAATGTATATTAGGACTGCAGCTTTAGTGTACTTGAAATTGGACAGCCTGATCCAACAGCCTAGTGAAGCTATGTAGTCCATTGAAGAAAAGACAGCCATTCACAAGAGAATGTTATTTTGTTGAGTATTTAGCATGAAAAGGAATTCTTACTCTTCTTTACCTTTAAAAGACTACATATCTCTAAAAGCTAGGAACAGTTTGACAGCCCTGTCTTAACTGTGTTCATATCGTAAGGCTAGAGACTGGCATTTGAATAACTATGAACAAGGAAGAAATTCCGGATCTTGCTCCATTTTTGTACTCTTATGAGATCTTCCCACTTGTGCACAACTCTGGTCTAAAATAGTTAAATGGCATACACAAGCATCATACCTCAGTTTTTGGCTTTGTGATATGTACCCAACTGGGGTGGCATTATTAAACTAGAACAATTTTGTTTTCTATCTTAATATCTCATGGACTCCCCCCCCCTTTATTGTGTGCAATGGACAGAGATGTGTTGAATCTCACTTTTCAGGCAAGTTTTTTTTAAAATCCAGTGCAAATTATTTTCTTCTGCGAAGCTGTCTGCTTCTGTTACACAACTCCAGAACCAGCAGTCTGATACCTACTATTTCTGTTTAGCAGCTTCAAACAAATGTTTTAGCAGGACGGAAAGGAAACTAGATCCCGCGATTAATGCCAAGTAGTTACAAGCACTAGAGTTCATGGTATTTTTCCTCTTTGGCATCTCCTCCAGAATCATTGTGGACAAAAACAAAGTGGGAGAAAATGACCATTTCTTGCAGTCAAGCTTAAAGGATGCAGATGCTTTCTTTATGCAATCAAACACTGCCTATAACTTTCCTGGTACATTAACAGTACTTTCAATCTGACTTTCCATCCACTATGTTACCTTAATATTTTTGGGGACAGGGGGCTGGCAGCAGCAGGTGTGATAATTGGAAATGTGGGCAACTTGCTTGAATATGCACACATGCTATCCCCCAACTTCTTAGACTCATGAGCACAAGTTTATACACTGGAAGATGGGTCATTTGTGGTGCTACATGGCCCTACATTTGACAGTATAATAAAATACAAACTGTGTACATCCCAATAAGTTTTCCACTGGATGGTGTAAATTTTGAGGGAGGGTGTCTGTGTGTCCCCCTTATGGTAACCAATAGAGTACATGGTTCCTAAATTTTGGTCCTTGACCCTCACCTTATTCACTTATAAATTGGGAACTATTTCCTGATAGAAATGGGTGGCTGTGGGAGCAGTGTCCACAATGCTGATGCTTCAAACTTAATGAGTAACCCTTCCCCTCCAGACATTGGCTCCAGAGAACTGCCATGTCTCAGTCAAATGCTAAAATAACTGCAAATGGTGCAATGTATTCTGGTGGTCTGTGGTTAACTGTCAGATGCCATTTTTCAGTCACTGGAATCGATCCTGTCTCCCTTTGGATCTTGCTTGTTAAATTTTCCATGTGGCTCCCAAGTTAATGAATAAATATGTGGGACAAAATGGAAAGAGCTCATTGTTCTCTGCTTCAGATGGTTTGCTGAAGTTATGGTCCTTATGACTTATAAAACTACTGGCGTCCTAGCTCCACCCTCTAATACCAAGATTCTTGAATGGGAGGCAAGCATTCTTTTGGTGTGGGGGAGAATTGCCCCTCCTCTCATGCTTCCAGATGTAGGCAGCTTGTGCATCTTAGACAGATGAGCCAGGATACTTTGTATAGACCTGTCTTTTCTTCCCCAACCCAATAAATTTCACAGGGAACTTCCTGTTTTCACATTTCTTATGGCAGTGGTAACTATTTCTCCCCTGGGGAATTCTGAACATGCGGTATTCTCTTACTAATCTTCTTTAAACCTTAAACTACTAAGCTCAGTCAGTGGCTCATATATGCTCACAGTTGTATTTGTCCTCATTGTCTGTTCCTTGACTTGGGGAAGGTGTCAGATTGGCAAGATGCTGACATGTCACATTGCAAAACTATAGATGACTCTCTTGAAATCTGGTCACATGAACTCCTAGGCCTACTCTGGGATAGATGCTTAGATGGCATTGGGGCCTATAAGCAATTGATGTGCAATATACATATTTGACAAGCTGTTGAAACTGGGAATAAAAGCAGTAAGTGAAGGAACTAGGTGTGAATAGTTTTCCATAACATCTCCCCCCCTTCCCCCTAACCACTTTCAAAATAAACTAAAAAGCTGGTCTTAATTCTGTTTTTTTAAAATGATACAGTAAAATAACAAACCCTGCATTAACATTCCAAACTTTGTCCAACTCTGTTGCCCCAAACAAACCGTAGAGCAAAGTTTTGTATCTGATTTCATGCTACATCAGTTTCAGGGCCTCTTCACTTCTACTTCAGAATATACTTACAGCCTCTTGAATGAATGAAACTCTCTTTGGAGACAAGAGCCTAACACAATTCAAGATGGGGGTCTCTCTTCCCTTTTTCATCAGCTCTCCAAGGCATATAATGCCTTCCAGTTTGATTCCAGCAGGCCCCAAATTACAATGTCTTAGTCGCAGCATGAAGTTATGAGAAAAATGGCCCCCGAAGGAGGGGATGGGCTCTTTTGCTCCAAAAGAGAGGCCCTTGTGTGTCTGTGGGAGCCTTCCTTCAGATTGCAACAGGAGCGCTGAGTTGTTCAAACAGATGGCCAAGATTATTTCATGTTGCTGAGATTTCAGTGCACTACTGTTTCAAGCATGTCTCCCAATACGGCGCAAATGATGCGTTCTTCCCAGCACGCGGCTGACGGGAACTGCTTTGTCTTCCCTGATCAGGTTTCACAGCCTCACCTGTTGAGGAGCTGATTCTGCCCCCCTCCTCCTGAAGTTGAGCATGCACTGGAGTGGACATATTTGGCTGGTGAATCCATCCATGGTTCTGAGTTGTGGTGAGACTCTGGCAGATGGTGGAGTGGAACTTTGCTGAGTAGCATAAAAAAGTGATTATGAAAGCTTTCTGCGTAGAGCTTTTTCTTGGTGGTTTTTTTGGGGGGGGGAGATGGTGGTAGCCATTTATTTTAAACCTTTGTTTCTCAGCTCTGGCTCTTCAGCAGTCCAGTTATTAATGAAGCAATACTGTGTGGACTGTTCAGGCAGGAGTCAAAAGTTAAAGAACCTTTTCCTTAAGTCCATTTCAGTTGATGTGCTCATCAAATCTGGTTGTGCAGATTATGTACAGTTCCTGAATGATGTGCTCAAATGAAAGTGTATATTTATGCGTACAGGTGTCTTCACAAGTTTCTGCACTTTGCACCCCCAGTTCTAATTTTATAATATGTTGTGGGGCATTTTCAAGTCTTTAATAGGCCAGTTTTGATGGCTTGTTAAGCATGTGTTTGTATGGTCCATGTTACTGGAAGCACTTTATTTTGAGAGATCATACAATTGCTTGGGAATCCCTCTTATGAGAAATGATTGGGTATAGATGTTGCTCACAAAGCTCTCTCCTCCAAAGACTTTTTTTTTAACAAAGGACCTCATTGGTGTTGCTGCATCCATACACATGTGAGCATAAGCTGTAACCTGCAGTGAAAATATTGGCTGCATCCAGGGCTACATTAAATGCATGAATGCAATTACTGTCAACCCAATGACTGTATGAAATGCATAACTTGCAAAGTAGTCCTTTTAAATGTGACCAACATACGAAAAATCTAAAGCTCTTGTGTACTGGATTCAGTGCTTGCTTTGCAGCCCCAGCTAGTTAGTGCTAAAAGACTACCAACATACTTCCTCACAAGTCCTTGCCTTTTTTTGTCGAGGATTGGTGAGTTAAGGGGATAATAAATAGGCCACAGCTCTGCTGGATAGTTAACCATATGGCCTCAAAGCACAACAAATACCAAGTCCCATTCATTCCTGTAGCCTAATTAAAGGGTTGGAAAGCAACCAAGGCTATCGGCTGCTACCTGTTGTCACTGCATGGTGTCTGAAATGATGGAGGAGCTCTGGTGCTCTATTGTGTTATGTTTCCATATTCAGTGCCTAGCTCTGCAGCACTCAAAGCAATTTAACATCAGACTCTGTTTCCAGGGTTTAATGTGTTGTATCTGGCTTAAAAAAAACAACTCCAAAAAAAGTGCCAAGAAACATGAGCTCTTTGACTTGTGCTGGTTATGTATAATATGTACTGCATGCTATTTCATTAAGAAATAGAGAAATCATTTTGTCAGAGTGATGACTGTATATGTATGTAAAATTGCTTGCTGGTTCTCAGGATTATCAGTAAAACTGATTTGAAAGCCGTCTGATCAACAGCGCTATGACTGGAAAGAGTAGGATTGCTTTGGCTAAATTACGTCACTGACATCCACTTCGCACGCTTGTACAAACTGCTTAAAAAAAAAGAATATACTTTTGTGGTGGGGCAATGCATGAGAGGGTGAAACCTGTTCTGGCAACTCCCGTTTGCTTTAGGACAAAGAGCTGCTATTCCAAACAAAACCCAGTAAAATATATAAATTTGCATTAATATCAGTCACTAGCAAAAATTAGTTTTATAAGTGGCTGTCAAAGATGAATGAGATTATTTACTGCTACATGTTTAAAACAGTAATTGATCAGCATGGCTTTGGGGTGGGGGCACTGTTCAAAATCTCTAGATCCCTGAAAACTCATCAGTCCCCACCCCCATGCATAGATGTCCTGCAGTGTGTTCAGGAAGTCACGGGACACATAACCAATTGATATGAATTGCATCTTTTTTTCCTCTTGCTCCAGTCCTCCTGATATATAACCCCACAGTTAATATTGCCACTGCTGCTTAAACTTTGTGCTCATTGGGAAGCTGTCACCTGAAATGGGCGATTTCTCTCTTTCCCTCCCCCAGCCTTGCAGTGCCAAGGGGTATGGCTGCCATTCAGAAGGGCAACCTATTGGTGGGGAAAAGGGTCATTGCTCAGTGGTAGAGCACATGGTGTTGCATGCAAAAGCTTCCAGGTCCAGTCCTTGGCATCTCCAGGTAGGACTGCAAGAAACATCTGAAATTTTGCAGACCCACCAGTCAGTGTAGACACTACTGAGTTAGATGGGCCAATAGTCTGTATGTGGTAAGCTGGTCTATTTGCAGTATCTGGTCATGTAATGAACTGACTATGAAACAAACAAGGTGTCATGCAGTACATCAGAAATCTCAGGGCTGCGGTGATTGCCTTGTACTTCGCTTCCCACACGTTGCATGAGACAACAAACCATAGCCACATAGTAAATGGGTGTACCCTTTGAAACAACTCCTTAAGCAGGCACCAGAACCTCAACAGGAACATATTAAGTACTGAGAGGTCAAAAATAAACCATAGATGGTACATGAGTCCAACACCATTTGGAGAGACAAAGACACCTTGTCTCTTGCTCTGCTCAAAATTCAACTGCTTGTTTGGTGTGTTTGGAGGTGACCGAAAGTGTGGGAGGCATATAGGGCAGAAATGCAATTGGTGTAACTTAATTTCCTTCTGGGAATGTAAATGAACAACCAATAAAGGTCTGACTTGTAATATGTGTTTATTACTAATCTCTTGTTCGCGGCTTTAGGTGGCGGGGCAGTGATGCTACACCATCTTCTCTCGGTCTAGAATCCTTTTGCCAATAAGAATGATCCTAAGCCATGCATTGTATACTGGATTCTTGCACTGGCTTATCACGTGAGTCCACAGGGTAAAACCACTAGTGGATGTCAGTAGAGGGAAGTGGATGCATGAGCTGCTGGAGTGCAAGGTCAAGCTGACCGCTGCACAGGGTGAGGCGGTAGCCTCCTTCAGGCAGCAAATTTTGGCATGCTGTTAAAGTGCAGCAAACTGGCAGTTTTATTATTACCACTTAGGGAGTTAGCATCTGGGTTTTCTGCCTTGGGCCCCAAAGCTGGCTTAAGTAGTTTCTATTGAAACGTGTTAAGTCTGCGGCTCAGTCAGATTCAGCACCCTAACTTGAATTAATATTTGAGAGAAGGGGAAATCTCGTATCGGATTATTCGGGGGAAATGCATTAAATTAGAATAGAGGGGGGAAGCAAGCCATGCAGCTGTGGTTCATTGCAATGAACTGCTTATATGAATGTATGCATCGATAAACAACTGTAGGGCAACTGGCCACAAGTGGGGTTCAAACATTGTTTATTTCTTACTTAAAAATCCACAGCAAAGCTTCGTTCTGTAAACTTTCTAGGTCCAAGGTAAATCTCCTCCCCTTCACTTCCTGTTTTGTCAGACAAAATCTCTCAGAAAGCAGTGCTTCAACTCTGCTTCATAGGCACTACCATATTCTAGGATATTGGACCCCTGATTGGTGACTCATGTCATGATCCTTCCATTTATATCATTCTGTAGTTTTGCCTGGGGATTTTTCTGCGTGGTCTGATGTGCAAAAGAAAATAGGTAGCTGCTGGTTTGGGGGTAAGAATGAACAGTTAGCTAGAATTCTGAAGTCCCTTCACCAAAAGTTGTACTCATTGGCTTGCATTAAGTAACACTAAGTCTTGTGTTCTGTTAGCACAAAGATTTATGCTTGTGTGGTGGAACTCCCCCCCCCCTTGCATGTCCCTTACATCTGTTCTGGGCTTTTCTCCATCCGTCTAGAGCAGATCTGGAGAGGATGCAACATGCACTTGGGAGGGGGCACGTCCATTACGGAATGAAGGAATTGGCTATCGCCCTTTGGGCAGTATCCGGTATCATATGAATGGACTTCCACTTGCACAGTGGGATTTCACTTTCCTCTCATGTCCCACGGGCATCCACGAAATCTGCTCCTGAGTGTCCCCCAACCCTCCCAAGCAGATCTTGAGTGCATATGGAAGACTCCAGGGGGCAGTAGAGGACAGTGAAGTTCTGTTCTGCTTGCCCAGGAACTGCTTTGGAGGCAGCCTTCTCTTTACAGTGGCTAGAAGACCCAAGTGTCAGCTAACGGCTGGCTGCACCTTGTTACTGCATAAAGTGTTGTCTTCAGGCAGGAAGCCTGAATCTCAGGCAGCCGATTGAAGAAGGGAAGTCAGGGAATGGGGGTGGGTAGAGCAGGCATGGGGGAGAACAGCTGGCACGTTGGTAGTTGTCTGTCCTAATACACAGCTTGTTTACATTTTTTGATACAGATCCATTTGAGGCAATTCTGATCCTTTGCCATTTATAGATCATCTATTGCCTAATGAGCTCTGCCTTCGTCTGGATGGTGTTTGATCTTTGTTGGGGACGGCAGGGATGGAGCAGGGGGGAGGGAGAAGACTGGTCAGAACAAGGATCAGGCTTTGAAAAAGTAGGATAGCAGGATAGTATTCACTACAGTCCTTGATGTAGACTGTTAGGGGCAGGGAACTCTGTGTGTGTTTCGCATGGTTGCTCATGACGATCTCCTATATTCTCTAGGGTGTAGCCATCGCATCATCCCTGACCATTGGCCATGTTGTGGCTGTTGGGAGCTGTAGTCCAAAACATCTGGAGGGCACCATGTTGGCTACCCCAGGTTTACAGAACTGGTGCAGTGGAAGCCTTTCTATTAATACTCCTGTGGGAGTATGATTTTTGCAAATGACTGTGCTATTTGCTGGTTTTCAAATTTCTCTGTCACTGAGGGGACACACTTGTTCACATGGCTTCTGTCAGGGCAGGGGTGAGGAATCCGGGCCCTCCCGATGGGGAATGCCAATTATCATCAGCTGCAGTTAATGTGACTAGTGGCTGGGGATAATGGGAATTGTAGTTCAACAACATCTGGCCACAGTTCTCCATCCTTGGTTCAAGCTGTCCTCCAACTTCTGAAGCAATTTTACCAAGACTGGCACAGCATGTCTGGTTTTTTTTTTCTTTGGGGGGGGGGAGAATATATTAATCACTTAGTGCTGTTTCTTTAACCATATGTGTTTTGCTTCAGACCATGTTGCATGTTCTATCACTGGGAAAGAGACACAAACATCTGTCAGTCCTCCTTTTCTGAGAAAAATGAAAGGCTTGAGAGCTAAATGCAAATGCTAACTTGTCTAATTATGTCATTGGATTCATGGTGCAAAGAATGCTTATGTGCACAATCACTTCCTAAGGCATTCAGGGTAATTGCTCATTTATTTTGAGCCTGCTGGTGCACACTTACTAGTGCCTGAGGATGCTTCTGCACTACACTTTCTCCCCTCCTCCGCTTGTTCGTGTAATATGATTGATGTATCCATCTTGCACCTTCATTATGGCCATGTTCTCAGAGCAGCTTAACAATATAGGTATTGGCACCATTCACTTCCTGTGTTACTCCTGAGATCCCACTGATATTTCTCTCAAGCTGTTGCATTCCCACATATCATCCCAGTTTTTTTTTTATGATGGTGTTCGGTTCAGGCTGCTTCTTGGAATCTCCAGCACAATTCTGTTCTGTTGCCTTACTTGATTTTGGAGGTGTGGCTTCTGATGTGCCTCATGATGGCCTTTTCCTCTTTCCATTACCTTCCTGTCCCTCCACTGTTGTTGCCTCTTAAAAGCTGTTGCTCTGCTATGGCATTCAAATCTTACCCGAACTTGAGTGTAAAGGCAAAAGTGAGGTGAAATGAGCAAGGGCTTTCTTATTGGGAAAGGGAAGGCAGGGAAAGTTTACTCCAGTTTTAGCAGCTGGTGGGAATCCTAGTTAAAGGGAGCGTGACTTTCCCCTTCTGGAACTGCAACAGTAAATGCTCACAGTAAAGCATAGATGAGCATTTTCTAGAGACCCACTTCCAGTTTCTGGTTTCCATTTTTCTACTCAATTTTCTGAGATGAAAGTGAAAGCTTCCCCATAGAAAACAATGGAGAAATTCCAGGTTTTTGTGAGGCTGTGATTGGGCCACAGTGTCTCCCTTTCTCCCAAAGAAAAGGGAGGAGCACAGATGTGGATCTTACTTTGTGTGGGGAAAACATGATGTGTTTTTGAATTGGTAAAACATTAAAAGGTATGTGCTTGCAAGTCAATGGAGAGCAAGGCTTTCGCATCTAAGTGTTGGACTTGGGCTGGGAGAAAGTCTTGGCTGGGAGAGTATTTGGAGGGGGGACGTCAGCTGTAAATCTAAACCAGCTCTAACCCTCCCTTTAATCTGAAATATTAACAGTCGGGTACATTATAAGGCTGTGTAAGTCACTTTCAGCCACCACCACCCCCGCACTATGAGGCTAAGCACCAGACTTGGCATCTGCAGAACAAATTTAAGAATGTTTAACCTTAAAATATTAATTAAAAAGAGACATGGATTAGGTCATGAATTTCTCTTTGCTGCTATCTGTTTGGGTAGTGTAGGTGGTGATGGGGAGGCATAGGTGCCTGCCAAATCACAACTGTTTTTATCACAGGTCTGATTTTATCTTTATTGTAAGCTTTTTAACCTTACTGTACACCACTCGCAAGACACTGGTGTGATGTTCTAATGGCTGGACTTGGAATCTCGCCATTGCTTTCTACGTCAGCACTAGCTGTTGCTTCTGAGCTGGGGAGGTTTAGGGGAGTCAGGAGGTTCCATGTCTTTAGGATGGAGTGGGTTACTTCAGGGTTAGTCAATGCAGCACCTTACAGATGGTGTTGGCCATGTTGGCTGGGGCTGATGGGAATTGTGATCAAACAACTGGAGGGCCTCACATAGGCTACCCCTGAGTTACTTTATCCCACCTCTATATAGGGCACACGGTGACAAAGTGAAAAGAAGACAGGGCTCCTGCACATCGTAAAGAATTGTGTGCAAGATGGAATTAGAGCAGGTGTCGCTAGTCAGCAAGGCTCATCTGCTGAATCTCCCTCTTCTAACACAACTGTTAAAGATGCAAGAGCCCTTTCCTCTCTTTTTTTTTCACCTGGTCACCCTAGACCAGGGTGACTGGTTAAATCGTCCACAGTAGTAGTAGAACTGCCACTTAAAGCTTCCCAACATACACATCTCTTCTAAAGGAGGCAATCCACTCTAGAGGTGGAGGCTAAATATTGTGCAATTAATAGCACATGATGCTAATGCTTGTACAGCTTCCATTTCAGGATACAAAGCTTCCTGTAAGATTCCCCTGAGTCCTTCCCTGAAAGAGGCACTATGAGATTTCAGATTTCACCATGGTGGCAAATGTCTAGTTTCATGAGAGTGGATGCGAAGTGCAGTGGGCTGCATCCAAAATATCAGAATAAATTGGGGGGAGAGCCTACCCTAGCTCTAAATCCCCCATTGAGTTTGGTGATAGCACCAAGAAATAAATAAAAATAAGATGGTTAGGTGTCTGGGGGTGCACAAGTTCACACCAATCAGCTCAGCACCCTAATGGAGATGCAAATATCCCATTCCTATCAGGAAGGGAGCAATAACCCTCTTTGGCTGATCTGTATGGATCAGATGGGGTGTGTGGTGGGCAGGCATGGTGGTCACACCCACTACTTGTATTTGGCCCCTGGAGGGTGAATGTGGCCCTCAGGCCAAATAAGTTTAGACAGCTCTGGAAGAAACAAACAACATCAACTCCCATAGGGGTACTTAGAATGACATGTTACTACACAGGAGTGTGCTTGGATGATTAAGATTGCAGGGGGCATTGATGAGATTCAGAATCTCTACCTGCATAATTCCACTTAAGAGCAATTGCTACTCTGCAAGTGACAGCTTCCAGTAAGCCAAGAGGAAGCGGTGAGTGTATCCTGATGAACAGCCAGTTTCTTAATAATGGTGGAGGGAAGGAAGCCTTTCTTAATTACAACCTTGTTCTGTCCCTGTTAAATTACTGAGTTGGAAATGCAAAGTCTTTCATTAAAACTTTATCTATGTAATTAGAAATTATATATACCTACAGCAGAGAGCACCTTCATGCCTCAGTCGCTCTCTTTAAAGATACCTTGATGCTATCTGACTAAAGCCAGAAGTACGATCAGAATCCAGTTTCTTCAGATATTGGAGCCTTTCTGTCTCCATCAAAAAGAATGTAGTGTGTCGCTGCACAGTCTCCTTCCAACTTTTCAGCTTCCAGGTTTCTGAACTCTTCTTCTCCTTCCACTCATTGATAAAGGCACACGGTGCATCTTTCTGTCAGGGGCATTCACCTCCTTAATTGTCTTCAAACAGTAATTTTTAAAATATATATATAGAAGATGACACTGCTTGAATACCAGGTATCTGGTATTCAGAGGCAAACTGTCTCTGGTACAGGGGACAATATGTAGCCAGCATAGCCTTATTCTCCATGGCCTTCTCTAGTTCCATTTTAACACATCTAAGTTGGGGGCAACAACCGCATCTTGTGCTCACAGTTCTCTGGTTTAATGATGTCTTGGGTGCAGAAGTACTTGCCTTTGTCTGCCCTGAATCTCTGACCATGTCGCTTCATTGGTTGACCCTGGATTCTAGATGTATATGAGAGAGGGAGAAAAAACTTTGTTGCCAGGACCTCAGACTGATATTGATCCATACCGTTGGTGCCAACATGAACCATGGCAGATGACTCCGGAGTACGACCGACCAGCTTATCTAGGCAAAGTGTAACATCCGCAACCTTCTGACCAGGCAGGCATGTGGTCATGCAGTCTACATGATCATGGCAACTCCATCTGTTTGTAATGACTGAATTATTTACTACTAGTAGCCCTCATTCACTGGAGGTATATCTTTGGTACAAGAGAATATTAGTTCATTCTCTCTCCCACCCAGTGGGTTCCTTGGGGAGTGATATCCTCCTTTCCTGAGAGCTTAGTTTTCCATAACACCCTGAAGTTTGATGCTGCTATTTCATCCCCAAAGGCCTCATCTATCACCCTCTCTCATCTGCTTGAGCTCTGCTACTTGGCCTCAAATAAATGAGCTTCCCCCTAAGAACCAAGACCTCATTGCACCAATCTGTCCAGCAGAGAGATAGCTATAGACATGACACTCTGTCTTCATACCTGTTTTTGAACATGTGGCAGTGGGAGAGGGAATTTGCCTTTTCACCGTTTCAGTAAAGTCACACAGGTGCTTAACTCATTTGTCTGCTTAACAGTTGACCTCAACATTTTAGCACCGGGACTGAAATGCTTTATCTGCTGGGTTTCCTCTTGTGCTCTTAGAGGATTGTTTATCCATTCACAGTTCTCCTGAGAAGCCCTGTTTACATGAAATATTTTTACAGTTTCAGTTATATTCCCCTCCTTCCCATTGCTGCATCGTTTGGCTATCTTGGGTCATTCACAGGACACTCAGCTTCTCTACAGAACCCCAGTTCACCCCACCCACTTAGACTTAATAACCCTGCTGCTGTTCTGCTTGTTTATCTTCAGACAGAGAGGCAAGTTGAAACACCCAATCTTGCCAGGGGTTGTTGACTCTCAGCTGCTGCTTCAAGTTGGATCTTGCAGCTGTAGAAGTGGCAGTTCTGGGGACACCAGCTTTGCTCTCCAGCCTTTAGCCATGTTGCTTTCCTTTCCAAGCATGCTTTGGAGCTGATGTTCTCTGTTCATGACCACACTAATTCAATTTTGGACGCAATGTCTCTCTCTTTGACTAATTGCCAATCCAATAATGGGAGATTGGAGATGGCAATCCCATTTGTATTAAAATACATTTAAGGCTCAGTGTGCAGAGAAGATCAACAATGTATTAATTTGCTAGATCTCTTATTCCAGTGTGGTGGTAGATTATAGTGTAGCACTCATTTGTCTGGGTCACCTTCTGGCTCTAAAGTAGTTTGAAGGAGTGATCTTTTCAACTTCTGATCATATTCTATCCCCCCTGTGAAGCGGGTGATGTGGTTAAGGGTATGTGTCTCGGTTCTTGTCCATGCAGTGACCTCTCCAATGTGGTTAGGAAATATAAACCATCCCAGAAGCTCTTGAGAACCTAACTCTGGCTTCAATTGCAAACATTAAAGAGAGTATGCCCTATTGAATGCTTCACTAGAAGCCTAATTTCTTCAACCGCTTTACTGCCTTGTATAGGAGGCTGCCTTATACTGAGTCAGGCCATTGGTCCATGTAGCCTCCTATCATCCTTGGCCATTGGCTAAGCTGGCTGAGGTGGATGGGAGTTGTAGTCCAACAACATCTGGGGACCTTAGGTTGAAGAACAGTAGTCTACAATGACTGGCAGTGGCTCTCCAGGGTTTCAGGAAGGGGACATTCCCAGCCCTACACAGAAATGTTGGGAATTGAACCAGGGACCTTCTGCATGCAAAGCAGATGCTTTACCACTTAGCTATGGCCCTTCCCCAAAGCATAAAAAGTTCTGGTGACTCTGCCATGTGAAAGACAAGACGGAAAAGGGAAATAGTGTGAGCAGCTGGAAATAATGATATGAAAATAGGTAAAAATGAATAAGGTATGTGTTTTGTTTTTGTTCATAAAACCTCCCTTTCTCTTTTTTTAAAAGATGGGCAGGAAAGAACCTGGTTAAGCATACCAGTGATACTGTCTTGGTTGGGAATTCTGTTCATATCCTCCCAGTTCCTTCCATGGCCCTCTCTTTTCCCTCCACCATAATTGTGCCATACTTACCCTGTTTTATCCTTCCCACACTTCTTGCCGCCTTGGGCACACAAGATGCCCTGTGTCACAGTATAAATACACCGGTGTTCCTCATCCTGCCTGCTGCAATAGAGATTTCATCTTGCCTCTTAAAACAGGCGATTGGGACTTGCTGCCGACCCTGGCTGAAAATGGAAAACCAAGAATTGCCCCCTCTCCCCATCTACTCTCTGAGGCCCTTGGTGCACAGCTTCTACTTGAACTTCACTGCTGCGCCTTTCTAAATGTGACTCTTGACTTTGCTACTAGTGATACTTCTGTATAGCACAGGGGTGGGGAAACATTTCCAAGCATAGGACTTGCAAGGCCATTTCTGCACTGCTTCCCAAGCAACCAGCAAACAGCTGATTGTCAAGGGTTTGGGAAGTGCTGCACCCCCTGAACTTTGACAGGTCAGAATCAGATGACTGAGAAGTAAGTTGTCCTGCCCACCTGTCAAAATTGGGTGGTGGGGGAGATAAAGCCTTACCTTGCACGGTTCGTGTAAATGTATCATCTCTGAGATTTTTGACTTTTTCAAAGCCCTAAACTGTTTGGGCCCAAGCTAATTCCTGGAGTATATGAACACAGAACATTCCCCCTGCACCTGAAGATCAGCTTTTGAGGCTCTTGGGGTGTGCTCATCCCCTAGGTTGGTAACGTGGGTGGCCATGAGGGAGAAGTCCCTCTCTAGGATAGTCTCAACAGCTATAAAACTCCCTTCCATTGGGCCTGTGCCAAAGCTCTACACTGCAGGCTTTTCTAAAGGCCCTGAAGACTTCTGTTGTTCCCCCAACTGCTCTTCCAGGAGTAATGTTCATTAACTGAGTGATGATCTATCTCCACATCTGTAATTAAATTAAATTGCAGTGTTTTAAATTTTGTATTTAAAAAAAAAATTCTGTGTTGATTGTAAGCTGATTTAGATGAGCATTTGCCCAGAAAACTGGTCTAATATATATAGATATATTTAAGATAAAATATTGCCAATGAAAAGGTAGAGTGGTGGAGGGCACTGTGGCCACAAGAGTGGCTTTCCCAAGGCCACCCAGTGAACGGTCTGGGTGACTCATGGCAGAAACAAAATTCAGACATGGAACGTTGCAATTTGTCGCTCAGCCTCTTGGCCGCTATGCCACATCTGCTGATAATAGAATATATATATATAGTGGCAAAGCAGAAATGTGCAACACAGCAACTATGTGGCAAGCCTGCCTTCTGATATTCCTACATTCACTGTAGCTGGGCAAATGACCCTCAAATGTAATACAATGAGGAGTGATTATACACTACCTACTGTGGAAAGAATTGTCTCAAATGGAATTTCATATAGCCAAAAGGGTATTGTGAAGGCCTCTTCTCTCTTTCACTCGGAGAAATTGTTGAAAATACTACTCCTTCAGCCAAAGGCTTTCACATATGCCCATTAGCAACTGTGTGAAGATAAGCAGGAAGACTTCAGTACTTTGTAATGGATGCAAAGCACAAAGCAAACCTTGGAATGACTGCTGTTAAGTGGGGAGCTATACTGACTTAAATGGGTCACTGTTTTAAGAAAATTCAGGAAGCTGAACACTCAGGCTGCATGCTCACCATGCATTTAAAGCACATTTGAAGCACATTATTTCCTCCAAAGAATTCTGGGAACTGTAGTTTGTTTAAAAGGGTGCTGGAAATTGTAGCTCCATGAAATCACAGTTCCCAGGATCTTTGGGGAAAATAATGTGCTTTAAATGTATGGTGTCTTCTGAAGGAACTAGGAAAGGAGAATTTCAGTTCTTCTATTGGTGAGCTGAATGCAGTCTTAAAGAAGGTCATGTTTGCCTGTTTTTTTTAAAAAAAAAATCTTCACCCTGCCAAGACCTCCCCCCCCCCCCCAATTTGATGTCTCCCAACTTCTCCAAGGTGGGAAGCTGCCTCCATAGGTAAAAGTCAGTGAAAAGGCTTTTAAGCTCCTCCTCCTTGAGAGCTTGGTCCAGTGCCCCAAGGCACTGTTGGATAAATAGAACAGCTTCTTGCACATTGAACGCTTGCTTTCCTTTTGTGTACTTTGCCACCAGACTGGTGTTGGGATCTCCCATGCAAAGGGGCCATAAACAAAGAGCTGACAGCAGGCCGATCACATGGCTGCCTCCATGTAGCCAATCCTGTTCAGAGGTTTTAGCCTTGTACAATGTTGTAATTGGCCTCTCCACAGCAGTGTGACTTTCTGCACTCTTCAAATGCTACCTCCTTTTTCATACCCTTCCACCTGTCAGTCTTGGTGGCTTTTTTTTTTTTGAGGAAGTACACAGAGACCCAATTGTGAAGGGCTAGTGGAGTGGTGTTTGGATTTTTTTTTAATTTAAGCATTCAATTTAAAGGTGGGCTGACTGTTGTAGACCCAGTATTGAAAGCTGCCCACAGGAGTTGAAACAACATGGCTTCTGGGAAGAGGAATCTCCTGCTGAAAGGAAACAAAAAGCAAATCTTCCCAACAAGAACTCCTGTGTCCAGACATTATTGTTTGGATGTCTCATGGAAACTTATGTTTATGCAAGCCTCTTGTCTGGACTGTGTGTCCCCCCCCCCCCACACACACACCCAGAGTGCAAGTTGCTTGTGGAAGAAAAAAAGGGTTCCTGAGCTTATTTCTCAAACACTGTAGATAAAAATACCGAACACTGTAAATCCTGTTCATACATGGGGATTGTCATAGGAAACAACATAGCCCCTAGACAGTGTGACTGCCTTCAACTGATTTGCTGGGACAGGCAGATAAATGTGCACCAGTGACGATTAACAAAGCTGTTCAGGCCACGTAGTGTCTGGCTTATTCTCTTCTGGACTGTGCCATTCCCTTTGAACTTGCTTGCTATTGGGACTTCCGGGAAGGGTGACTTAGCCTGTGCCTGCTTTTGAGACGGGCTCCTGCCTCAAAAGAAGCTTATTCAGATATATCAGTCAGTTTTTTCTTTTTTTTTTGACTGATTAAACTTCTCCCGGGTAGGGAGAAACGAAGAGATTAACCTCAAAGCCTATTTTTGTTGGGACGACCAGATCTCATTAATTTATGGGACGAGGTCCAGCCGACGAAGGTGGGACGGATTTTCAACAGCAAGCTCTATCTGTTAAAGCGAACGTTCATCTTATCTTCTAAGAGAGAACGCACTAACAGGCAAGCACCCTTCTTTCTATATTTTTCTTTTACTTGACTTAAATTGTTGCTGTTTAAAAGAGATTTGCCAGATTGATCGGTTTTTGACATCTCACTGGGGAGCCGTAACTTCTCTCTGCTACGCACTAATTAATAGCTTATCTCTGTTTTTGTTGCAAAAAGCTGTCCTGGATTTGCATTCTAAAGATACACACAGAAGAGGGATTTCTATTCCAGATTTTTATTTTGAAAAATATTATACTGTTTTGAGACTACTCTCTTTTTGGTCTATTTTATTTTGACGAATCTGTTTCTTGACGATTGCCATTAATTGCTTCGATCCTGGGAACTGCATTTTGTTTACTTAACTATTGGAGAGATAAGGCTGTCTGCTCTGTTTATACTGTGATGTCACCAAGTTTGGAGTATTAACCCAATTGTTGCTGAAATAAGAAGTGGTTTTCCTATATTTTTCTTTTAAAATGGCAATTAAGAAAGTGGCTGAGAATCTGGAAATAACTATGTTTCAGAGAATAATGAATGAGATTGAGATAACGAAAATTGAATTGAGTAAAATGAAGCAGGAGATTAAAGATATAAGGGTCCCTGTGAGAGAGGTGACCCTGGAAGGGGTCCCTGTGAGAGAGGAGACCCCGGAGATTGGAATAGGGGTCCCTGTGAGAGAGGAGATCCTGGAGACTGGAATAGGGGTCCCTGTGAGAGAGGAGATCCCGGAGATTGGAACAAACGTGGAACAGGAACAAGATTTGGAGTCTATGGACTTTAGAAATAAAATCTATTGTTTAGAACTCAATGTTATCTCTGAAGAAATTAATGAAGATTCTAGAGATAAAGTTATCAATGGCATGGATTATCTTCTGGACTGGAATGATGTGATGGAGCCCAATATAGAGAAAATCTATGGAATTAACTGCAGCCATGTGACAATGGAAAAACTTTTAAGAGATGACCCAGTGTATTTTGAAAAAAAGAACAGAGATATGATTTTACAGCAGTATTTCAGCAACTTATTCAGAATGGATGGCAAGAAAATATTTGGGATAGAGGTAATTCCCATCAGACTCTTATTATATGACTATGGCTTTGACAGCAAGATTATTATGGAATACTGATAATGGAAGATTGGATATTGAAATTACTGGACTTAACAAGACTACTGAAGATGGAAGATGGAAAATGGAACTAATAGAGATAATAGAACAATGGCTACTGAAATTACTGAACCTAACAGATTCTGATGTGATGGATTAATTGAAATGTTTATTTTGACTATGGTTATGACAATAAGATTATCATAATTAGTAATGAGATGGATTAATCGATATGCTTATCTGGAAAAAAAAATTGATAGATATATTTCTTAAAGAATTGAAACCTCTCTTTGACTTTTTGTGGAAAGAATAAAGTAATGTTTATGAGATTTGATGATTAAGTAAGATAACTACTGGAGGAAAGTGATTTTATAATATGACTTAAGAGACAGGATTGCTATATATTATAGACTTATAACTGATTTGATCTTTGACAAATGGGAAGTCAATATTTTACTCTTTATTTTTTATTTATTTTTTTTTTCTTCTTTTCTTTTTTTCTTTTTGTTTAACTATTTTTGATTTTGTTTTTTGTCTTTGAATGTTTTATGATTTTGTCTTGTATGTTTTATGAAAATCTGAATAAAAATTATTGGAAAAAAAAAAAAAAGAACTTGCTTGCTATTGGAAGATGGCTGGTGGGCAAAGCAAACAATTTCCTTGACGAAGTAAGGCTCTGCTTCGATATATATGAAAAAACTGTCCCCATAATCTCAAGTAGTTCTTCACTTAGGCCATTTTAGCATTTCTGGATTTAAATCTTAGTCTCATAGCCACCTCAGCAAAGCTTTGGGTGTTTGTTGTGGGGTTGGTGCCAGCCTGTGATTTTTTCCTCCCATTTAGTCTAGATTTACCGAGAGAGAGTCTGATGAAATAAAAAAATAATCCTGTTGCCAGTTATCCATTTGCAAATGAAGTCCCCCCCCCAAAGTCTGGGCTAGGGTGTATATATACGGACAGTCATTGCATCCCATGATAGCAGCTGTCTGAGTTCTTTAGTTGGCACATGTTGGCTTTCAGTTGCATTGCTAAGCTGATCATTAGTATGTGGTCTTGGTATGCACAGCTCTGCATGGAGTGGTTCTCGGTTCCTAGCTTTATTAACGGCAGGCAATCCTGTGAGTTGGCCTTAATATGGGAGCTTCATGAATTCACAGTGATTTGAACTCTGATATAAACTTCTAGGGTCATAGGCTGTGGTGAAATGGTCTTTAGTCCAATAAAGATGGGTGATACTTTAAGTAAACTGTGACTTCAAAATACTTGTTTTGCTGCTGTTTTTGATCGAATCATTGCTGGATGTAATTTAGAATGCACTTTTCAAATTCTCTGCCTTTCCACATTGATTCCTCTGCCCCTAAACCTCATAAACATCTGTAAAGAACCCCCCCCCATGGATTGCAGAAAATTCTGGCTTTTTTTAATTGTTTAGGCATACATCTGGTTAATGCAAATTTTTGGCCTAACCTAGGTAACATTTGATTCCAACAGAACACAACAAAGACTCTCCTCTAGCTGAACACTGTGGGAGAAAGTAACAGTGGTATAAAACACTGTCTTTCAGGGAAGCTTGCTTGTGCTTGCTATCTTTTCATCAAGGAACCTCTGACCAGTTTCTAAGGAATCATAGCATCACATGGAATACTATCTAAAAAAATCACTCTACAATTCTGAAACAATAACCATCGTAACCCTATGGATTCTGGTTATTGTTTCAGAACAGGGCTACACCACTGTTTCTGTTAGTTAAAATCAGCCAAACACATTGAAAGAACTTGTGGGAATGGAGGCGAAGTGGTACACATGCTAGCCTCTGATTCCATTGCCAGTGGCCACACCATACTGTCCACATGTATGGGCCACTTTGGAAGTGGATAAACACACACACTGATGTACACGTGGGGAAGGGAGCGCTTTGCGTGTGGGAGCTCTATGTCTGTAGTGCCCTTTCCAATGGGCTCCAGATGTGTGGATGGAGGTGGTGTGGTGGCTGGCAGGGCTGTTCCACGTGGCCCCATGTTTTGTTGAGCTCTCTTCTTGAAATGAAACTCTGGGACACTGCTGAGTATTTATATGAAAGCTGCGGTGGTAATAGGCTTGTAGTTGGAAATGGAAGTCCTTTCTTGGAGCCCATCATGTGCATCCTTTATTTATTTATTTTAATTCAGTTAAGCACTAACAGTGTTGAAATTTTCTTATCTCAGAGCTGATACTGACTACTTACAATTTCTAGAAATCGTGATTTAGATGTAGTTTAATCAGTGTTAACTTTGGTTCCATTGTCAGCTTGTTATAGTTTAGTGCTGTCTTCTCTTAACCTGCTTGTCAGCTTATTTGTCAAGCTTTCACAATGTCACTTCAAATGGAATAGTGCTATGTGCAAGTAGGGTACCCACACTTCTGAAACAGCTGTCTTGGTGATCATGGGTAATTCAACAAAATTCTTGACCTGCAACTGGAGATGGTGTTTAAAGATGGAGCTTTGCTCAAAATTTGGTTTAGCTGAATTCCTCCAAACAGGCATTTGTACAGAAGAAATTCAATTTTTTTTAACCTATGAATACTTGAGTGAGACTGGAAGTTTCCCAATCCATGCAGTAATCTCCAGTTTACTGTGTCTGAGTGAAGGTTTGTTCAAGGAAGTGGGAGGCTGAACTACGAAACGAAAAATCCAAAGAGCAGTTGTGGCCTCTCTATTTTCTCATATTGGCAACTTTTATATTCTAACAAAGAGATACACATTTGCAGGAGTGTATATATTTTACCACAATTAGTGCCTTTTTATTGAGCATTTAAATGCCTCTCTTCTCCCCACTCCATAATTGTGGGAGTTGTAGTCTGCTGAAGGTGCTGAGAACTCTGTTGGGTATCCTGGCTCCCTTCTCATCATATGCCACAGATCTCTAATAGTGATAGCTGGGATTTATATCGTGGCAGTTAGTAAGCAAAATGAGGGAATCACTTCACGAGATTGGTGTGTGTGCCTTGGCAAAGAACTTTGGAAATAACTTTTCCCCCACAACGCAGAAAGCATCTTTGTAAAAATATGTATCAGTTGCATACATACGCCTTCAAAAACAAAATGTAGTTTTGATAGATCATTTACGATACACTTCTCTCCTTGTGTAGCAGCCATACTGTGTATTTTTTTATAGAAATAAGCTTAGCGTTTTTGAAGTCTCAGAAGATGTCTTTTTGCACCCTTCTGTTCAAGGGTAGAAGGAAATCTTTTTCTTTGGCTCTGAATCTTCTGCAATTCTCAATCTGATCCCTGTGAAGCTTGTTCTTGCTGCATTGTATCAGACCTAAATTCATAACCGGAGCAATTAAATCAGTTTGGCTACATGGAAACAAGGTCTAATTAATCATAATGTCCAAACTTCTCCTGCTTTTTGGAGCTGTTTCTTATTTTGCATTCCTTTCTAGCCACTTGAAAAGCTTCTATGTTAGTCTTAATTTCTTTGAAGCAGATCTTATTGAATGTAAATGTATTCACTCACCCATGATTGCTGCTGAAAAGCCCTTGCCTGTGCTAGCAATCCGTATGGGGGAATAGCATTAGAACTCTTTCCTCTTCCTTACCTCTCCTCACCTCCCCTCAACAAAAAAATAATCCCCATCAGTACACTGGTGCAATTGCAGTTGGATCGGCAGGCTGGGAGAAGAGTTGACATGTTACTTTCTCTGCATAGATAGGTGGCAGCCACGGGGGGGGGTGAGTTGACATGGGTGGCTATAGCAATACAGTAAGAAGTTCTTGCATATGTGGATACGTGGGTCTTATTCCAAGAAGTCCTGCCAATCCAAGACTCCAAATGTTGGATCCAAAATGTGCAATAACAGCTGTGAGTGCAGTACGGGCTGCCAAAATGGGTACAGTATTGCCTTCATTTAGAGTCCTCATTTTTTAAAATGACTTGTGGGTTGCTTCCTTAGCCTGTGTAAAAAAAAAATTGCTGATGTCTAGTTTTTTCAAAACCTCTTAAACCGAGAGTGGAGAAACTTATGAATAATGCAACTTCAAGGATTAATGAATGCACAACCCATTTGGTCAGATGGAGCCAGAGTCCTCATTTGATGCCTCTGCCGACGGAAAACAGTAAAGCCACCATTCAAAACTCCTGTAAACTTTGTGTAGAATTCTTGATGCCATGTACCGTGGACTCCATGCAATACAATGGGAGGAAAAAGGAATGCTGGTAGAGATGCACATGGGTTCCTCTCTTATAACGTAGATACAGTTCTCTTGTGCAGATGGAAATTAAGTCCAGAGAGCTGGTGGAGTAGCAGCTGTGGTCAAATAATTAAGTAAGTAATGAAGAACAGGGGGGAAATACCACTTTTTAAAAGTGCCTCTTGTATGAAAAGTGCGTGGCCACTTTTTTCATCTCTCCCTTCCCCACCCCCAAATTGGCTTATTTCCAAGAAGTCTTTCTCCTCCTCCTCCTCCTCCTCTCCCCTTAACATGACAAAAGAAGCAGCAGTAGCAGCTTATGCAGGAAATGGCTACAGATTACTCGACTACTCCTCTGGCCATGCCATGTGAGATGAATCCCTGATAATGATGGAAGGGTGTCTAAAGGATCTGCTCCATAAACTGCAGTGAGTGTTTTAATGTAACCGCTGCCCAGTCATCTCTGCTTGCTTCCCATTCCTTACCCACCCACCCCCTTTTTGTCAGCAGGGACAAAATGTTGTGGTGCTGTTTCAGAGGGGATCTCGCAGAGTATGAAAGGGGCGTAGAAGAGTGGGCCGAAAGGGGTAAGATGCACTCTGCCTTTTGGGAAAGAGGAGAAGGGAGGAGGGTTCTTGTAAAGTGAAGCAGCACTGAAGACTTTGCTGAGCAGGCGTCTCTTGGACAGGAGATGATGCTGACAATGAGGGGTGTTCTGCTGGTTTTTCTACAGGAAATAAAGAAATAAAACACAACAACCCAAATGCCCTGTCTAAAAAGGATAATCTTCCTTTGCATTACTTATTGGCACCATGCCATTCATTCATGCAGAATATTTACTACTTCCACATATTGCACAAAATAGTTATATTTAATAAACCAGCCTTCCCTTCAGGAACATTGTTGTAAGTGAAAACCTATGAGCCATGGCCAGGAAAGGACAGCTAGTGTGGTGGAGCCTTGGACCATTACAGATCTGCATGGGGACCCAGAACATAGTGAGATGCAGCCCTCTTGTGCAAGCTAGGTAGGTTTGTGGATGGCCAGTGGATGGGAGGCTACCTGGGAACTCCATGCACTCAGTTCATTTCCAGGAAGAAAGGATATATAAATGTAAAGTGTCCAGTGTTCAAGGCCATGTGACTGCCAGCACCTAATTTGTATTTATCATACCAATAACTGGAATTCCTGTAGTGCTGGTTTGCATATAGTGGGAAATAGCTCCAATTCTGTATAGGTTAGGAGCAGATACTCCTCTCAAAAGGGCTTCTGTAAATAATTTTGCAGCTGTCTCAAAACTCTCCACATCAGTGCAAGCCTCTCAAGTGAAGTCTACCTACAAATAACCTGTCTTCTACCAGCACTGTTATTTGAGTCTTGACGGTATATATGGATGTGCCACTGTCTGGCAAGAAGATTAAAGGACGGTTGGTAAGTGATGAGCCAATGACAGTGAAGAGTGCTATTCCACAAATCTGCTCTCTGCATGTTAAATTGAGGCAAGAATTTCCTACAGTTTCTAAAAGGGCAAGAGGCTCTCAGAGTTTTCCTTGGATATTTACAGTGGTGGACAAATGAGAAGATGACCTGGTGACCCAACTTCCCGTATATGATGATCATCTCTGAAGGTGCCCAGCATCATAAGTGGCTAAAACATAGGGTGTCTGAGCCTAGTGAGAAGCCACTTCAAAAATCCTTCTCTACCTACATGTTGGTAGGAAGATCATAAGGAATATCTCATGCCGTTTGTCATGTAGAAGGGATTGAGGCAGCATAGCCTCGAGACTCCCCACCGAACGATTCATTCATCTAGTCGACTAGTTGAGAAGCCTATTCTGAGGATGGGAGAGCAGATAGTGCAGTGTGAAAGAACGTGAGTTTGCTCAGATTGTGACCTTTTGGCAATCTTTTGATTCCTGCTCTGCACAACCAGAAATGTGAAACTTGTATGGGAATGACAGACACCGTCCCTTTACTCTTTTCTTCTCCAGAACACCTCTTTGAGGACAGTAGGAAGCCAGTATTGTGCTACTTTTGCAGTGGTTCTTGTTAGGCTGTGGACTAGCGGAGAACAGTGTGACCTGAATCCTGCCCCCAAGTGTCTGGAATGTGACTATTAGGAATGCTGGTCATAGTTACAATCCCTAGTACAAATCCTAAACAGAAAAGTTGAAGAGGCTGGGTATTTTTAGCCTGGAGAGGGGGACATTTAAGAGATGAGGTGCCATCCATCTTCAGATATTTGAGAGGCTGTTGCATAGATGATAGAGCAAATTTTGTTTTCTGTTGCTCCAAGGATAGGACCCAAACCTATGGGTTCAAATTACAAGAAAGGGGAATTCAGCTGAACATTAGGAAGAACTTCCTGACAGTATGAACTGTTCTACAATGGAACAGACTGCCCAAGAAGAGGGTGATCGACACTCTGGCTATGAAAACACTAGTCACCAGAGCAAAGCGTTTCCATTAGCCACACCTGGAGGGAGAATGGGTTGATCTGCTGAAATCTCTTTGAAACTGATTTTTTTTAAAAATACACTCAAGCTGTTCCCACCAGGTTTCACAGTAAAAAGGGTCAGGATTTAACTAACCTTGTGTGCCCCCATTTTCAGAAGAGAGAGGTGGAACCAGCAGAACAGTGAGTGTGTTCCTACCCTCTGTTGAGGTTTAAAACAGAGGCTAAATGTAAATGTACTGCCTTCAAGTCAATTCCGACTTATGGCGACCCTATGAATAGGGTTTTCATGGTAAGCGGTATTCAGAGGGGGTTTACCATTGCCTCCCTCTGAGGCTGAGAGGCAGTGACTGACCCAAGGTCACTCAGTGAGCTCCATGGCTATGTGGGGATTCGAACCCTGGCCTCCCAGGTCATAGTCCAACACCTTAACCAGATGGCCACCAAGCAGAGATGCCGTAGTGGTAGATTTCCTACATTAACAGGGGTTGGACTAAATTATCTTTGAGGTCCCTTTCAATTATACCCTCCCAATTCTATAAAATCAGTGGTGTCTATTCCTTCCAAGTCAGGAAGGTCAGGATCTTTATTCCGTGCACAACTTATCCCAGCCTGCATTTGTATTGGAATTGTTTTTTAAGATGTTTTGTTTTTAAAGATGCTTTTAAGATTTTTTTAAAAAAAATGTTTTTAGTGCTTTTTCATCTGTTTGCCACCTTAGGCTCTCTTTGGGAGGAAAGGAGGGATGTACATTTAATTAATTATTACTATTAATAATTTGGTATATGACTCATAAGCATGAGATACAAACTGATTCTGCAGCAGGGGGAATAGGTGGAGAAGTTGAGGTGCTTTTGGAGTAGGTCCTTATTCCCGTCAGCATATGGGAACAAACGAAACTTGGTGGTAGTCTCAAGCAAGAGGATTCTCCCAAACTTTTTCTCGCATGGTACATCACACAACTCAATCTGTGTGGCAGAAATGTTCTTGCATGTGTTCTAAGGGCAGTACATCTGTTTCAGAAACTCCATGGCTAGAAACAAAGGTTAGGTTCTTATAGTATAACGTTGTCCTCCCAATTAATGGATTCGCCATTCATAAGTGTAAAGCTTCTTTATTGGTATTGCTAGTGAGAAGAGCATGTAGAAAACTCGTGTCTTAATTGTTGGGGTCCTCAGTCCTAAAAGTAGGGAAAGGGCTCCTCTGCACAAGTTAAAGTGGGGCTGTGCAGCTATATGCGCTGCAGCTTCCAGTTCTGAAGGTTCCTCATGCTCCTTCCCACCAAATCCTTTTTGTAAGCCACTTGGCCCTGTTGGTGGTAGAACTCCTGGAAAACAATTAAAAGTTTTGTTCCACTCGGTTCAGTAGCACAGTAATGTTCTTCTTGAACTCCTGGTCCTCCTCCTTCTGTCTCCTTTCCTTCTCCCACCACTCAGCCCACCTTTCTTCCACTTGATTCTTAGACTCTCTGTAAAGCTCTTCGTCTCACCTTTCCAGCTCCAGTTACTTATGAATTGACATATTTTGTCAAAATATTGAATAACCAAGCACCTGTGAATATTCTAGCCAAGAATCTAATGCCAAAGCAAGGAGAACCACACCTTCTAACCAGGGACAGAGGAGCAAGCTTGCCTTGGTTTAGCTTTCCACTTGCTGCAAGGTCCAGAGTTGTAGATCGGCATTAGTGAAAATACCAAGGAAATCTTGCAGTCTAGTGGAGAGGCTGGGGAAAGGCCGTAGCTTAGTGGTGGAGCATCTGCCTTACATGCAGAAGGTCCCAGGTTCAATCCCCGGCATCAACAGGTAAGGCTGGGAGAGACTCCTGCTTGAAACTCTGAAGACATGCTGCCGGCCAGTGTAGACAGTACACTAGATGGACCCATGGTCTGCCTCAGTATAAGGCAGCTTCCTATGTTCCTAGGCTGTTTTAAGTTCCATCTCAACTATTGGCTTAATGGGTGGAGATCTCTGGTCTCAGTTTTCCTATCTGTAAATTGGGAATAATATCGCAAAGGCGGCTGTGCTTCTAGCAGCATTGTAAGTAAAGGAGCATTATATAAATGATGTCAGGGAGGTTCGGGGCTGCCATCTTGGTTAGTGGCAAGGTGACTCCTGTTCTGTGATAGATAGAATGCTGTACAGCTTTCCTTTTTGTGGATTCATCAGAGTTGGTGTGTCCCTGGCCTTATTATATTTTAGACAATTGTGCTGTCTGCTTACGCTTGCTAGGCTCTCAAGAGTGCCCCCCATCTCTGCCCCTGCTTCAGTAGAGTCCTGTGAAATTTCACCCTTATATGCACTCTTTTTCCCATTCTAGGGACAGCTGAAAATTCTGTTCATGGTGTCCAAGACGAAACTGATTGCACCTGTCTGCATTCCCTCTCAGCAGATGTACAGGAACTCAAAGCTGCTGGAAACCAGTGCTGGGAAAAGAACCCTTTCCCCAGTGTTTCCAGCTGAAACACATTTTATTTATCCCCAGTTGCTCTATCTTTGCTCTAAATTAAGGTAGCTTTTGGCTGTGAAGATCCACCCATTCTTGCTTAAAAATGAAATGAGGCAGCTATGGTGCAATGTCAGACTATACTAAAGTAATTAAACTAGAGTGATTCTTGAGGTGGTACTAGGAGAAACATCATTAGGCATCCTCCAAGACCAGTTGTTTGCTTTAACAAGGAAGTGGGCATCTTCTCCGACTGCTCCCTTGGTTAAAATTACAACTGTGCATGCATTTTTGCAAAGGCAAGGTACCATAGATTCATGGAATAGTAGAGTTGGAAGGGGCTTATAAGGCCATCAAGTCCAACCCCATGCTCAATGCAGGAATCCAACTTAAAGCATACCTCACGGGATAGAATCACAGAATAGCAGATCACTCTCTTCTGTTTTGCATCTGCTTTTTGCTCTTGATATATTCCTGTACATCTTGGATCCTCTGTAGGAAGAAAGAAGTGGAGGGTTTTTTTCAACATGGGCCTTTTCAGCTGTGCTGTTGCGTGGTGTTTCTGTGGTCATAGCTTCTGGCCTTTGCAATAAGAGCACGGTTGTTTGTACCTGCTCCTTGTCGTAAGCCAAACATAGCAACAGCATGTAAAATGTTGATCCTCTTCTCCCCCCACCATATTGAGTGCCCCCCTTCAATTTTCTTTATTGGGAAGCGTCAACAGTTTAGTAGAGAATCCCTCTGTGCAGACGAAAACCTGCCACAATCCGCATTAGGGCTTTCAGCTATTGGATTACCACGTGGCCATCTGTCAACTGACTTTGCAAAAGTATCTGTCTTTGAACTGTTTTTCACATTAGAGGTCTGAGGTGTTCTTTCTCAAGGAATGTGTCTTGCGAAATGTCTATTTCAGCTTCCTGCATTTATGCCTTTTTGGGCGGGGGACTAAAGGAGTTGCGGGGGGGAATTAAAGCTGTTTTCTGCAAGAATACAAATGTAATGATCTCTTAAGTGGTTAACGGGCAAAGCAAGCCAATTCATCTGCAGGCTAAATACGTAGCTTCACTTATGCCAGATATCTTGTGGAGGAAGTCTTCATTAAGAGAGTCCTCTAGCCCCTTGCAGGGCTCAACTTGAGGTGGTTTCAAGACTAGAACTCCATTGCTACCTTAAAGGGGACTCCACAGTGCTTGCATCTCCCGAAGATACTCTTCCTCTTTCTTTTTTGTGCTTCTGTGTTTGCGCTCCCAATTTAGAAACAATCTAAGATTGTCACAAGTTTGTTTTCTAGCAGGGCCTGTGCCTTTTTGAAGTGCAGCTGGTTGGGACCTTGTGAGATTTTCTAGCAAGTCTAGTTCATACTATTGCAAACCTTACATTTGGGTGCATTTTGGGATTCATTGTATGCTTAAGTGTGAGATAATGCTCTGCTAGCAAGTAATATTGTTAGGCTTTGTGAATACCAAGAACTATACAAGACTGTTGTGTATGTTACCAACCACTATGCCCATTTCTTTCTTGTTTTGGCAGAGAGTTGATGCCAAGAACTCTTGATGGGCAGATCACCATGGAGAAAACTCCCAGCTACTTTGTCACCAAGGAAGCACCGGCTCGCATCTCTGCCATGTCAAAGGGCACCAAGCTCATTGTGGTGGTGAGAGACCCAGTCACCAGAGCCATTTCGGACTACACGCAAACTCTTTCCAAGAAGCCTGACATCCCCACCTTTGAGAGCCTGACCTTCAAAAACAGGACTACAGGCCTTATTGATACCTCCTGGAGTGCCATCCAGATTGGCATTTACGCCAAGCATCTGGAAAACTGGCTCCTGTACTTCCCCATTGGGCAGATCCTTTTTGTCAGCGGGGAGAGGCTAATCAGTGATCCGGCAGGCGAGTTAGGCCGAGTCCAGGACTTTCTGGGTCTCAAGAGGATCATCACAGATAAACATTTCTATTTCAACAAAACCAAGGGTTTCCCGTGCCTGAAAAAGGCTGAAGGCAGCAGCAAGCCCCACTGCCTGGGCAAAACGAAAGGGCGGACCCACCCCAGTATAGACCAGAAAGTGGTGCAGAGGCTGCGGGAGTTCTACAGGCCCTTCAACATGAAATTCTACCAGATGACTGGACATGACTTTGGCTGGGATTGATGGTTTAATGCTGAAGTTCTTGCCCAAGTTAATCCTGTCATTTCAGCTTGCTTCCCCCTATATATGTAGATAGGTCTATATGTAAAATGTACAGAAATCTATTTTATAATAATTTATTTTTAATTCTTAAGCAATTAATTCACTAAGCTGCCTAACCACACTGTAGCCCATAGCTGTGTTTTTAACATTCCACAGTGCTGAATCCTTACTATGCTCTTTCCCTTTTTGTAGCCTGGTTTGGTTTGTGCTGGAAAGTGCTTCCAAGTATCTTCCTAGGAAAAATGCTAATATATTAAAAAGAGAGACAGAGAGACCGGTGGGTAAGGGAGAATGTAGAAGAAGAATTAACAAAAGCACAATTTTTTTTTCCAATACGGGTACTAGGCATTTTGAAACATTTTTGTACAAGGCCCTTCAGGTAGCATCACCTGTCTTTCCTCTTCCAGATCAGTCCACTTCTAGCTGAGTTTTGGTTGACTATGAAAAACCATTGGCTTCGCAAAGGGTTTTGTTGAACTCAAGCATTTAGGCCTAGCTTAAGCAGCTGTCTTTACAGATGGGTGTGGCACATGTGCAGAAGGATGCACTCTCCAGCCATATAGCTGGTGTTGCTGCTGCCTCCACCACCCGCTTCCCAGATGTGTTTGCCTTGGTCTATAGAGCTCTCCCTTGTTGTAGAAGCTTTGCTGCAATAGAGTTACTGCCTGAATGTCTACAGTTTGTTCTGCTTTCCTCTCCTTTAAGCAGATTTCCTGGGCTGACAACTATGCATATTTGGTCCAGCTTTAACTTGTTCCTGCTAAAAATGTGAAATGATTCCTTGGGGCACAATTCAAATGAGGCAGTTTATTTTTAAAAGCTGGTCTGTGGAAGAGATGATGGCAAACCACATTCTGCTTTATATGACTAACAGATAATCCTGATTCCTGATAGCCATGCAATTAGTGTGCTATCAGATGAGAACAGCTAATGTACATGGTCTCATCACCCCATTCAATCTGCATGGAGTCTTCTTTTTTGTAGTTAATTAAGCCCCCAAACACAGTTACATTGCTGCTGAATTGAAAGTTTCTAATTTTTAAAGTGGGTCAATTGGGAGGGTATAAAGGAAACCACAGATCTGAACTTACAAGATCTGAACAGGGTGGTTCGTGACAGGTGCTGTTGGAGATCACTGATTCATAGGGTCACCTTGAAGGCACGTAACAACAATACAGTTCATGAAAACCAATGAGAGAGGTGCTGGAAATGAACATACAGGTATCATAGACTATTTTAACCTTGCCAAAGAATTCCACAGACCCTCCGAGACTAGCAAACAGCCTATTTTCCTCCCAATAGCACTATGCTAAGGCGAACTGAACTCAACATCTTACAACTTGGCACAGCTTAACTGGACTGCCAAAGGGAACTGTTTCCAGTGCAGCTACTTCTCTGGGACAAGCCCATGGCAGATGGAAAAGGTTGGACATGTCTGACTAATGTTGGGATGGGTGAGCTACTATCTTGTTCTAAAACTTCTGGTTGGTGTGTGTGTGTGGGTGCCTCAGATTCACAACAAATTCTTGAAGTATCCCAAACTTGAACACACATTTAATACTTGGGCATAATAGTCAGATTTATTCATTCTTCTGAGAAATGACTTGATGTGAAATGTGGGATTTCTCAGATGGCTGTATACAAAACGTGTGCATATGCATACATAAACATTGTTCTAAGGATTTTAGATGTTCCTATAACATTCAGCCTCTAGTTTGGCCATCCTTGGACTTGCGATGCTCACTACACTCTAGGGCAGGCAGCCTTCCCCAATCCAGTACCCTTCTGATTTTGTTGGAAGGCACTGCCATCATCCCTGACCACTAGCAGCTGGGGCTGATGGGAATTGGAGTCCACCAGATTGAGGAATGCTGCTATCGAAAAATATAAACTTGAACCCACCCTTTTCCTGCTAAACTGAGATACAATGTATGGAACCTAGCTTCTCTTTCTGGATACCCTTCCCCCCATGACTCAATGACATACTTATGTGATAACTAAATTGCTTTCTGGTATTGTCAAGCCATACAGCTTCACTTACTCCAGGAATTTCTGGTGGGTTTTCCTCTTATAGCTCTCCCTACATTTTCCATTTCAAAACCTTTTTCTGTTTGCTTATTGGACAGCAGAACGTTACCACTTGGACTTCTGTATTTTCTCCTCCGAGAAGATTTATAGTCTAATGGCTTCCTCAATAGCACAAATCCCATTGGCAAAGTAGGTACTGTATCCACAGACCCAGTGCTGAATGGTTTTCTGAAATAAGAAAGTTGAGTGATAACTCTGCCATTAATTCACTGTTAAAAGTATTCAGCAAATTGCCAATCCTGGCTGAGCAGGCTATATAATGGAAATATTATGAAACCAATTAATTTAAAAGGCCTTACCTACATTATGGTAGCCATGATGGACATTATACCATATAGCATTGGAACTGCTCCCACTAGACTCAATGCAATGTTACTTTTTTATGTTCACAAGAGAGTACACAGTCAAACCTCAGAGGTGTGTTTGGACATTTTTCACATAACATTAATTTATGGCTGAGTTCCATTCAGCAGTGCAGTATGTCCAGATATTAGCAATATTTTTGTGTGTTTGCTGTAACATGATACATCTTAGACTAGTATACCTGTAAAGGAAAACAAATGGCAAGCAAAAACTGTAAATTGAGTATTTTGTGGTATATACAACACAAATTAATTTTACACAGAGGTTTCTAGGAAAATGGAATTTTGATTCATACTATTTCTTTGTATGAAGAAATAAAATATATTTTACCAAATCATGGAGGCTGCCTCATTTTTCTTTTCAGTGGTGGGAAAATGAAAGGTGAGGAGGCCTTCCTTAACCATCAAAGCAATCTAAACTGGGATCAGCTGAGAGGAGTGCAGAGGGCTCCCCATGACAATGGGCATTTTCTCCTTATTGTTGTTCTAGAAATGTTTTTATTTGTTTTCATTATAATGACTAACAAAATACAAATCTCAACAGTGCAATACAGAACATCCATACAAATTCATATCAATATCTGTACATATTTCATTGCTCCAATTACGTCAAGAAATAAAATCCCAAGTGCAATATAAATAGAGGTTTACATCCACTTATGGGAAATATAACATGAAGATCTCCCCAGGCAATCTCTCTATGATGTTTCATGTATTGAAGGTGGACTCCAATCAGATTCTCTCTGAGGTATACCATTGTTCATCAAAGTCAAAGTAATGTTTATTGTGCTAGCCATAAGCCATGACAAATACTGTACAAAACTTTAATAATGAATATAAACAAAGACATAGAAAATATACATAATAAGAATTAACAAGCAGAGTCTCCCTGGCAGTTAATTGCTATGTAGTCTAATTCTTTTTTTCTGATCTTTTTTGCCGCAAGGGCAAAAAGAGCCACCTTGTGGGTCACGTAGCTGTTAACATCACTCAGGAGATATAAGGTCTCCTCCAGGGAGTTCCCATTTCCCTGGGACAACAAAGGTTTAATAAATCTCTCTCTTGGGTGATCGTAAAGAGGGCATCTTAACATGTAATGCACAATATCCTCCACCTCTCCTAGATCACAAATGCACAGTCTTCTTTCAAATGGCACTTTCTGATAACGACCATCCAGTACCGCTGTAGGCATAACTTGGAACCGAAGTTCCATGAAAGCAATTCTTAAGGGGGCTAGCCTTAATTTAGTCAGATAACAAGCTCTAAAATGTTCTGTTTTCACTACTGCAAAATAAGTAGAAAATCTGGATATTTTGATTAGACACAGATCTCTTTTAGCGTCTATCCAAAGGAGCCAGTCCCTTAGGTGTCTTTTGCTTCAGTTAATGCACCCTTTAAGCCAATTCTGATCCTCAGTTCTGTGTTGCTATACAACTCTTGAATCAACTGTAAAAGTCTACGATCCATCTCAATGCTTTGTAATTTCTCCCATAGTCTGGATCTGTTGATTGAGTCAAAAGCTGCAGTGAGGTCAATAAAGGCAGCATACAGATGTCTTCTGTTCTTAGTGTATTTCGCTATAATATGATTTAAGACAAAGCATTGGTCAATCGTGCTGTAACCTCTTCTAAACCCTGCTTGTTCTTCCTGGATAATCAAATTATCTTGCAGCCAATCAGTTAGTTTTTGCAGTAAATATCGAGCATATATTTTTGAGGGGATGTCTAACAAACTGATTGGACGATAGTTTTGTGGGTCATTTCTATCCCCTTTTTTATAGATTGGAAATATTATGCTTGTTTTCCATCCGCGAGGCATTTGACCAGAGCTGTTGATTGTGGTGAATAATCCAACCAGGATGGGTATCCACCAGTCTACATTTTCTGTAAAGAGTTCTGGGGGAAGCATATCTTCTCCTGGTGCTTTTTTAGTTTTCAAGGATGCAATAAGCGTCTTTATCTCATGTGTAGTTACTGGATGCCACTCAGGTAAGTTATCAAAGTTTTTAGATATCTCAATCTCTGCACTATCATTAGGTTGACCACCAAATAAGTTAGTAAAGTGCTTAATCCAGGAAGAAGCAAAGCAATTCCAACAGTACTTTAAAACACAAAAACATAATACAATTATAGAGAGATTGTAGATAGCTATCACTGTCCACAATGGGAAAGCTATTTTTATAACCTGTTTCGGCTCTGGTTCCAGAATGTAAAACGCAGATATACAAAACCCCATAAAATAAAGCAAGATCAGCAAGAAACTGCGGATGTATCGGATGTATCTGCTGACTGCAGCTAGAAGACGGAGGCTTCAGCAGGGGCTATACAGCTGCCTCAGAGGCTTCCTCTGAACTCCTGGAGCTGCTGTTTTTCCTGAAGCCTTTCCACGTGTAGCCCATGAAGGTAGGACTGATGGGTAAGAAACTGAAGCACTTGTACTTCTTCACAACTTCCATGCCAAAAGGCAAATCGTAGGTTTCCATGCCATCCATGGATCTGCTGCCTTTACCCACTCCTCTCTTCCATTGCCGGATTCCTCTTTCCTCAGGGCTCCCTGGAATGGTGTTATCTAAAACAAATGCGACACAACCTCCCACAAACATGGCTGTAGTGAGAAGAACGTTCAGTACTTGATCAATGCTGGCTATTCCTGTGACAAGCGGGTTTTGTCTGAGATAACTCGGAAGGACCAGTCCAAAGAAGATAGAAAATCCAAGCACAAAAAGGTTCCGGGAAGAATTCAGATCTATGAACTGCAGATTAGAAAGTCCGACTGCAGTAATCATCCCGAAGAGGGTACAGAAGAGAGCTCCGAGCACTGGATCAGGGAGGGATGCAAACAGCGCACTGAACTTGCCAACCATTCCAAGCAGCAACATGAAGGCTGCCCCATACTGAATAACTCGTCGACTCCCAACCTTCGTAATCCCCAGGACCCCAATGTTAGGGCTAGACGAAGTAGATCCATTCCCAGTGCCAAACACTCCATCCAATACACAGGAAAGGCCTTCTATGAAAATGCCTCTATTTATTGCATGGATTGGTGGTGGAGGAGCACAAGACAATCTCGCACAGGCATAATAATCACCAATTGATTCAATGATGCTAGCAACCACTGCACTGAGCATTCCAATCACGCCTGCAGCTGAAATGGTAGGTAATCCCCATTGAAATGGATATGGAACCTTGAACCATGGCGCTACCAAAAGCACTCCTTGCCTAGCATCAGTGCGTGCATAGAATCCATACTTGGTGTTATCAGGTGGAAACACGTCAGTCACAGTAAAGATGAAGCACAGCAACCAGGATACCAGAATGGCCAGAATTATAGGAAACATCTTAAAAAGTTGTAACCGGTATGCAGTCCATCCTTTCTTAGATTTGTAGATTGGTAATGGGAATTTGACATTTCGGGCATACTGAGAAAACAATAGCACTAGGAAAATAGTCAACATCGCTATGCCCCAGTGTTTGCCTGCTCTTTCACCAGCAGCCTGGAAACCAGAAAGGCCAATGAGAGCTACCGTTGGTGTAATAGTCAGAGGTCCGATGTAACTCAGGAGTGCTCCTGGCAGGCCCAGGAACCCAATCACCACTTCTATTAAAGATGACATAATAATAACACCTTGGATCTCTCGTATCCTGGGGTACCAGATATGTTCTGTATGCAGCAGCTCTGTTGTTCCATTTGTAACCGTTATTGCGGTGTTATTGCATTTCCATTTGTCCAAAGAGAGAATAGCTCTGGCAGGAGCCAAGAATGCAAAAGCACTGGCTTGGAACAAAGGTAACCTGCACCCAAAAGTTGTTTGTAACAAAGTTGTGATTCCAACACAGAAGAATATGGTCCCAATCAGCTGGCTAGTAGCCCACTGGTCAAATCCAACACACATGGCATCTGCTAGCAAGAAGGGCACTGCTATAGTGCCACTGAAACAGGTCAGGTAGTGCTGTAATCCCAAGAATATGCAGAGGTACCAGGGAGGAACATCCTCAATTGTGTATATCATATCTGTTCTCTGTGCGTCTGAACTTCCACTGCTATCTAGTGTCTCCGCCAGAGAACTCTTTTCTGCAATTCCATTTTCTGTAGTATAGATTGCCATAAGTTCTGTGTCTTCCGTATCTTGATCACCACTTGATGTTGCTCCGCCATTCATCACAACTGGTAGTGAGAAGAAAGCAGAATGCTTGGATTCATCCTCATATTTGCCTTCTGTTGGACTTCCAGTTTCTACTGACTTAGAAGTGGTGTTCTTGCCAATTCCCATTGTTTTCCACAATGCTCTGAAAATTCACGTAGTCACTATGTTATCAGTGCAGGGGATGGAGTTTTCAATTTACAAAGATAGCACCTCAGATATCAGAAGAGCATCACAGGAATTCACAATAGATCTTTAGGTCCTGTAAGTAATGTGAGCTTCTGTGGTGCCTTCCACTACATCACGATGGGCACTCCATGCTTAGCCTGACTGTTAATATCCTCTTCCTGCAGATTCTGCCATGCCTGGAAGCGGCTAGAAATGGAGGCGGCCTGTCGCGAGCTCGAGCTGCGCTGCCTCTGAGAGCGGCGGCGGGTGAGGCCCATTGTTCATAGAATGTGTACCCCTATTGTTTGCTGTGCCAGCTTCTGGCAGGCGTGACTCTGGGGGTTTCATCAGGCCCCTCTAAGGGGAATGGACAAGATTTGGGTTGAGTAGCTCAATGGCCAGCTCCTCTTCATGATAATTTATTTATTTATTATTTATTATTAAATAATACCATAATGCCTTGTTTTGGGGGCCCTAGGCTGACCACCGCCAGTGGGAATGCCATGGGTAGTACTGTTCCATTTGCTACAATTTCTGTGGCTGCAGCAGGAGCCTCCCTGGTGGTAGGGCCCCCTGGGTGGAAGCCTCTGCGACATCCTAACCCTCCACCAGCAGAGATCAGGGTCACTCTTAGATCTATTTTTGGAATAAGTTCCAACACAGAGAGCAATATTCTACACAGGCATGTTGGGAAGAAGTCATCAGTCTCCATGATGCTGAAACCTGGTGGTGGCCAAACCTACTCAATTTCAAAATACCTTTAAAATAGGACAATCTGAAAAATTCAGTGAATAAGATAAGGCCACTCTCATGAAAAGCCTCATCTGGAAGAGCCCCCAAAAGTCTGCTCACTCAAGATCTTCCCTGACTGAGTGTGGACTTTTCATTATCACAATCACCCTGTAGTTACTCAAGTGATCCTGAAACAAACAGCCTGTAAGTAACATGACCCTTGAAGAGTTAAATATTAGAATTTTGTATTATGGACTAGACTCCACATCTTGGTCTTCCCTTTGCTCTGCTTTTCAGTGCCAGTGTCAGTTGTGCTGTCTACCCAGCCAGCAATAAAGAAGCATGTTTGTTTGCCTGCAGTAAGAAATAAGAGTTTATTTTGTAGTAGTTATAATGAGCAGAGCAGGATTGGGTGCTTATTTCTAAATAAAAAGATAACTTAATGTGATATGGAAAAAATGACCACCCTTTACTCTTTTAAAGCATTCACAATGCTGGTAGCTATTTTTTCCTTTTCTTGATTACTTGATGGCAAAGAATGAAACCAGCCCTAGAGGAATAGAAATATTGTGTACACTACAGTTAACTAGGTGGCTGGCTGGACACTGTAACTCGGGCCTAATTTCTCATTTTCTCAATATATGCAGCTTAGCCTTTCTAGAGTTTCAAGGCAGAAAAATTAACCCAGCGACCAATTTAAAAAATTCAATTGCTTTTCACAAGTAGGTTCCAATTACTTAGTGTGTGCTTTATATGAAAATGGAAATTGACTTGCCTTCAAGTCAATCCCATCTTATGGTGACCCTATGAATAGGGTTTTCATGGTAAGCGGTGTTCAGAGGTGGTTTACCATTGCCTTCCTCTGAGGTTGAGAGGCAGTGACTGGCCCAAAGTCACCCAGCGAGTTTCATGGCTGTGTGGGGATTCAAACTCTGGTCTCCCAGATCGTAGTCTCAACACTCTAACCACTACACCACACTGGCTCTCAGTCCTTTATATAGCAATCAGTTAAAAAGTTTCCCTTGATTGTCCAACAGGAAGAAAAATCTAAAGGCCAGGAATAAGACTAGAAGGAGGAATTTCTCAAGGAAGAGTTAACGAACACACCATACAATATTTTTACTTTCTCTCTGCCCTACCCTAAATGGTTAGTATGGACAAGTTTGCTTTTCAGGTGTAATCTAAAACTGATATACCTAATACAGCATCAAAGCCAAGCTCAGGAGCTCGTTGTCTTTATCAAAGTAGTTCAGTTCATGAGGAATCAGAGCACAGGGACAGACTACAGGTGAAAGGGGACTCTAGCTATAGGCAAAGTCAGAAGTCTGAGTCTGGTATTCCTGGGGATCTTTCAAAAAAGGGTGAGACAAGTCAACACACCAAACTTCATTCATGTAAGTTACCACACACCCTGGATGGAGGAGGAGTGATGAGGAAGGTTACTGCTTTTCTCTTCCCTGGCCTGGTCCTCACATCCTCTCTACCAGTGAGGGGCAGGGGATTGGCTGGTACTATGCGCCTCTGCCCCCTCCCAATGGCCCACTTAGAAATGTGGCGGCCCCATCTAACAGCTGGCAAATGGGCTGTATATACTATGTAGGGTAAGGAGAAAAGAATGAACTGAGGAGACCACCTTCTGCACAAAAATGTCCAGTGGCTTTTTTTTTCTTAATTGGAAGGGACGCAATAATTTCCCCCCTGCTCAGTTCTTATTATCAGACTTCTAAAGAGCAATGCAGTTCACTGCAAAAAGTCTCTGAAACCCACAGCCATCATTTATTTATATACCACAAATACATCTGTGTTAACAGTTCACACTATAAAAAAGAGTCTAAATACAGAAGTACAAGAACAATACATAATAAAGAGTGCAATATCAGTACAACATAACACTAAAAAAGGCATGAAAAGTTAACTGAGCATAAAGCTTACAAATAGGTAAAGTAAAAAATGGCCAATAACTTCGCATTCAAATGTAGCCCCAAGGCTGATGGCATTAGTACCCAGCCATGCCCCACCTTTTATGCCTCAACCCCAAAGGCCAAAGAGTTCCCTCAGAGCAGCTCCCTTATGAAGCCTCCTAAGGCTGGCAGAAACTTTCACAGATCTTCTTGATGCAGCTCCCTTAGGAAGGCTCTCAGGGCTGGAGGGTGGGGGTAAGGCAAGTAAAAACAGCCCGCATATACACACACCCCTATGGAAAACACAGACTCTCTCCCCCTTCACTTTCTGGAATAGTTAAGAATGGCTAGAAGGCTTAATATGCCTTTTTCAAGCCAAGAAGTGGGATGCAGGAGCTGTGCTCTTAAAGGACTCTGCTCCCAGAGCACAGATCATGCAGAGAACTCCCTCAGTCACTTGGAGAGGGTGCACACATGTTAACATGGCTGCAGCCTGTCCACTGTAGAGAGTGTCCCTTCTTACTCCGTCTGCAGGTACATGAGCTGAGGTGGCACTGCATGATCAGCGTTACTTTGGGATCTCAACAAGCATGAACCCCAGTCTGTCTGGGCCCAAACCATGGTGGCCAAGGTTACTCCACAGTAAAACAACTGGCAAAGGGTAGTATGCCCAGACAGTTACACTTGCACATACACTACTATTTTGTTAAATATACAGTCAGAATGAACATTTTTGTGTTGCACATTTGTAGCAGCAGTGTGGGATCCTAAGAGTCCCTGAAGCACAGGGGCAGATGTACTGGGGTTTTCATGTCTAATCCCCCCTCCCTTGTGGTGGATTAGAGGCCACTCCACAAGTTCTCCTAAGTGCTGAGAGTGGCTTCCCTTCATTTAAGAAATCTCAGAAGCCACATTTTGTGTATGGAGCTCCCCCAAGGATCTCTTTAGATCTGAGCAAGACTTACGCAAACTGCAGTAAATGTTCTTTTATGGATTGAAATGTTATAAAATGGAGAGAAAGCAAAATGGTTCAGCCAGAACATCTTTCAGGTGATTCCTCTGCCAAGCTAACCCTGTGGGTGATCCTAATAACAGAGGTAGATAAAATCAAGAGATCATCAACTCTAAAGATTGTGTGTGTGGGTTTTGGATCCCAGCATTCCTTTGTCTGATCTGAAATCAAGCATTCAGTAGGAGATGGGGGAAGGTATTCAAACTCTTGCCTAAAGAGGGCTCTTGGTCTTGAATAGCTTTCTTATAAGAAAATGTTTAGCAGAGATTATATCTGATCAGATGCTGCTGCTGCTCACCAATAAGACATCACAGACCTTGCTGTTCTTAAGATGGAGGTTTAGGGGCAAATAAGTAATTTTAGACTCTGGACTTTATGGCTTTATAGGGGTTCCCCTATTTAGATGGGACTGTGCATTACTACTCACTTCAAAATGTGGTAAGCAAGCCCTGCTGTGTTTCGGGACCTTCCTACCCAGGGGTGTGTATGTATATTATTGCATGACAATCAGTGGTGTGCTGGTAAATGTTTAACAACCGGCTCTCTGGGAAAAAAAGTATGCATATATGTACGTACATAAGTTTATTATAAATTTTACTGATATAAAGGATGTGTAGCACACAATGTACAAATAATAATAAAATATACAATATTGTAAAGTCCATATGGCCAATTGATTCTCACAGAATGCTTTCGTTGATTTTTGCCGAACTCTTGTATCTGTAGCCAACCTATGGTTACAATTCAACCATGATTTGACAAATGGAGTTGCATCCGAATCCACTAACTCTTTTCCCAATAAATTTATTGTCATTAAATCTGATATATGATCTACTATTAAACTATTTCTCACCCTCGTACAAATTATATTCATTAAACTGAAACCTCTTTCAGCTTCAGCAATACCAATTGCAATAGTGCATGAGTGAAGAGTGTGTGTGGTATATGCTGCGCAATTGCAGTGCGTGCACCTGAGAGCAAATGCTCAGTGGAAACTTTGGCCATGACCACCACAGGCAGGCAGCCCTCAGAAGGCTGGCCAACCTAGAACGCTGCCCTCAGACTGAAAATGTTAGGCCACAATTGCTTTAAATGAGCATAAGAAAAACCCTGTTGGATGTCACCACAGGCAAATTTAGTCCAGCGATCTAGTCCAGGAGGGCAACCAGATGCCCTGGGAAGCCCACAAACAACATGAGCACATGTATCAGAATATACATATGCATACAACACCACACATAACCACATGTCTTTCATTTGTATTTCAAATTCTATTACATAAGTGCTGCTATTTAACTCAGTACATGCACATGCAATTTGACCTTATGGCCTTTCTATCTATTTTAGTCTGCTTAAGTAAAAACAGCAAAGAGCCTTGTGGCACCTTGAAGATGGACAAATATATCATGGCATAAACTTCCATAAACTGCAGCCCATTGGATCACATGCATCAGAGGAAGTGGACTGTAGTCCACAAACGCTTGTCTGGAATTGATTTACTTGATTTAAAAACTGGATAAACTATTTTGCTTGCTTTTAGTAATAGGATTATATTATGGCAACCCGTCCTGAGACCTTACAGAGGAGGGCAGGTAAGCAATCTTAACGAATAAATCAATGCCACAACATGTTTCTTAGATACGTCTGGTATTGTGGTGCACATAACCTGATACCATAACAAGTTAGTTCCATAACATAACATAACAAGTTAGTGCTACAAACCTCTCCGTTTTGTTCTTCTTTAAGGTAGCACAATACAAAACCCTTTTATTTTACGGATTACTCATTGTTCCAGGAGCCTCCCCCGTTCTTTTACACAGATTCTTCTCACCCCCGCCAAGGACAGACCATCTCGTTCTCTCCAAGCATGAAGCTTCACAATATCCTCCTTCCTCCCCCCAACTGTTGCCCTTTCCTCTGAGCCATTGTCACCACCGAGCGCCAGTCGAAAGGAAACACAGAGCCCCCTTCTTGGAACCATCCCCGCACCACCACCACCCGGCTGGATCTGCTGTCACCCTGACCTGTACTTGCCGCTTTCTCACTTCTGCGGCCACAGCTGACCTGCTAGAAACTCAGCAGCAACAGAAAGCGACCGCCAGCTGCCGTGGCGGCACTCCCTATTGGCTAAGCATGCCGCAGCCACTGCTGCTTCTAGTTGGCTCAACAGCCCCGTGGCTTCCATCCCAGGTCTCCCTTGTTGCAGTTTTTTACTGCAACAGACCAACACCCATCTAAAAATTTAAGAGCACATTACTTTTTTGGTGACTTAATACACTAATATAGGTATTTATAGAGAATATTGCCCCGTAGTCTGAAAATGAAAAGGTGGAGTAATGGCCCTGTGCTCTTGTATGTAATTTGTGTATGTGTTTTTGCAGGCATAACACATTTTGAATAAACAGACTTGAGCATGTGCTTAAATGTTTTTTACTAAATGGATGCTATTGAAGTGTATACAGTAGTTTTGCTTTTCCTACATCAAGGACAAACTTGTACTGGGTATGATGCAAAGGATATTCAGGTGGGTGGACTGTCCTCTGTTTGAATGTGCCCTCTCTTTGAGTCTTTATAGATAAATAATCCTAACAAAGGTAAACAGTGGCCCTGAAGTTGTCCATCAACAATTAGCACCCGGACAGCAGGCAAACACATCACCTGGGGCTCGTTCACATGGCAATTTAATGTGAGATCGAGGCTGGCTGCATTCCCTTTTAATTTGCAGCGATCACATGATGTTTTTTGGAAAGGGAAGGTGAGCTACTACATTTCCCTTTAAATGCAAATCAAACCAATCTGCTGAAAATCTGAATAGTAAGGGAAAAAACACCTCTGCTTTGCTGCATCCCGCTCATGTAGTCGCCTTATTCCAATGTTTCCTGCTGGGGGAGTGGATCGTAACTCCCCTTTCTCCACCCACTAAGCTCCCCATCAACTCCATTTCATTTCCGTCTGCTAAGCTGGCCACTTCCGCCGCTCTAGCCTTCTTTTCTGCCCCTTCACTCCCCCCCGTAATGTTAATGCAGGTTTGTGGGTGTGCAAAAGGGCAATGTTAATGCCCCCCCCCAAGTGCAAGCAAAATAAATGTCTGGGTTGTTTCAGGCTGGGAGGAAAAGAACCCAACTTATACTGTGTGCACTCTCTCTCTCTCTCTCTCTCTCTGTAGAAGTAGCAATGTGGGGGAGAGAGTGAGAAGGGTAGTAATGACTTCGGGGGAGCCCAGAGTGCATAACAACTTCGACTGTCTATCTGTCAGGAGGAACCTCTCTATGGTTATCAGTGATGAGCCCTGAGCGGAGTGTAAGCACTGTTGAGGCTTACTTCTGAGTAAATAAGGACTGGGTAGTCGCTTGAGGCTGCAGAAGGCACACACGCACGTGTGCACATACACATGCTTCCACTTAAAATTGCATTTCATAAATACTTTGAAAAGGGGTGGTTTCCCCCCATGCTCTTCCCACTTCAGTATGCAATTGACAATGAAAAAAACCCCCTCACCTTCTCCATTGGCAATACTCCAGAGGGAGTAAACATGCAGATTTGGGGGCGGGGCCACAAGGAAACAGCGATACTACCCATGTGAATTGAAAGTAAAAATAAACGTATTGGAAGTTGGGGAGTGTAAACCTTGCAAAGCTATCGCGATGGCAAAAGGTGCGTATTTACTATGAAGTTAAGCTTCCGTGTGAACCAGCCACAGTCTCCCCCTACTATGCTGAAGTTTACTATATTTTTGTTTCGATTATATTAATTATTTCTTAGTGTGCATCTATACACATACATTGGCACATGCAAATTTTATGCAAACTTTTGCCCTCTTATTTGGTGATGCATGTTCTCTACTTTGGCAATGCAATGTCTCAAGAGCTTCCAAAACTTTTTGTACCTCTGAAAATATTATACCTCCAAATACAATTTTCATTCTGGGTTACTTCTCAGTTGGGACAGTTTGCAAATAATTCCTTGAGATATTGCAAATGGATTGTTGGCAACATGTTTTTTTTTAACTTATTAGATTTCCCCCAGAAAGGGTATTTCTGGATTACATGGGGCAAAAAATAAATAAATTACTGGCTAACACTTTGATGACTTTGTGTGGACTCTGCAAATAACCAAAACAAAAAAACAAAACCACCACCACCACCCACCAAATCACCCTGCATGCAAGAAAAGCAATAAATATCCACTTAGAAGCACCCCTGGTTAGGTCAGCCGTCAGAAAGAAAAGAAGGGCTGAGACAGACCTGGGCTGCTTTCCAGGTAGAAATCTGAAATCAAATTCAGCTGTTTTTATGCCATGAATAGATTAAGTCCATTTTTCATGACTGACGTGTGCCCCCCGCCACCAATACACTCTGTTTCAAGGCTGCTTTCATCCCTGGTAGGTGATTCCGTATTGACTTTTTGTTTCATATTTTACAACATATTAAGACACATGCTTTCCCCTCCCAATAACAACTTAATGATTAAGAAAATTCAGCTGTATATTATTATTAATTAATTAAATTTATACCCCGCCTTATGGCCAAAAGGCCCTCAAGGCGGCTTACAAAAACACGAATATATGATGGACACCACTTTTTGTTTTTTGAAAAAGCTATCTTGTTTTCACATTTCATCTGGAGGAAGCCAAGGAAAAGACTTGTATGTAAGTCAAAAGTTGATTCTATGCTACACTTTGAGGTGGGGGTAGAAGAAGATTAAATGGCAGACCAACTTCAGCACTTCTGGAGGTGTGGGCAGAACTCCAGCCAAACCACAAACAGTCTGCAGTTGGCCCAGGTGCATTTTTGGTATGGCTTTCTAAAGGGCAGTAACTGTTCATGAATCCCCCCCCCCGCATAAAAGACTGTTAGATTTGCACATTAATGCAGGAAGTCACAAGTAGGTCAATAGTCTATTTTCCTCACTGAAGAGATTTGCTTCAGAATTGCTTTTGAGTGAGAGTACACAGTTGATAGCTTTAGAGAACGGTATCAGCTAAAGCATACAAAGCTGACAGCAAGGGTATGGTTTCTTTTTGAGGTGCCCTATATATCAATGTAAGCTGAAAGGAATTCCTCCCCACCACCACCACCACTACCACCACCACAGCTCAGTTACACGCAGAGGTTTGAAATAACAGAAGGCACAGCGATCCCTAAACAGGTGAGGCAGCAATTCATTCCCTGTCTTACAGTTGATTTACCCAATTGCTTGACCTAATTTGAATTATTTCTTTTATGTCATCAAAATGTATCCCATTTTTGCAGATGTCATAGCAGGGCAGTGTAAATGGGTACTTTGGCTATGGGTGATGGCACAAACCCCTATTTTTCAGGCCTTTGGCTATCCCGAACTTGTGCTTTTTGCTTTGATTTACTAAACCTAGGAAAGCTCAAGCAGATGTTCCTTGACCGATGGAGGATCCTTGGGCTATCTCCTGCTTTAAACTAGTCCCAACCCCCTGAACAGAACTTTATTTGTTAGCATTTATATATCACCTTCCATACAAATCCCAAGGTGCTTTATAACCTTTTTTAAAAAATGTTAATGAACCTGTATAATAAATGTTTTACTGCTCTGTGAGATTCATTATTTTAGGGCACAATCCAAACTCCCATGCTGGAGAGTGGGGGTGGATGGGGCAGAGGTGTCCCTCTACCCAGCCCAGAACATGGGGGAACAGAAATGTGCATGTGTGGAAGGGTGGAGGAGGAGTGACATGAGCAATGACATTCATTATTGTCTCACACCACGACCACTGAAATTTAACGCTGCATGGCGGTATATCTTTCAAAAAGCCACAGTTACATAATGCAACATGTACTGCAGTGTGAAAGGGATGTTAGAAATGGGATAGAAGCACTACTATTAATCACTAAAACTAACTCAATAAACCCCATGTCTGAATGCAGCCCTTGTCTGCAAGATTTGCACCTGTTGCCATGCCAAGTTCAAGGTTTTGGTACTAACATATAAGGCACTGTACAGCTCAGAGCCAGGTTACTTAAGAGACCTCTTTACCCTTTATATGCCCAGTAGGCAGAGTTTCTCCTTGAAGTCCCTCAAATATCAGAAGCCCACTCCACAGTAACTTGGAAGAGAGCTTTCAGAGTAGCTGCCCTTGTTTTGTAGACAAGGATCCCTGTTGAGCTATGACAGATGCTCACAATCTGTACTTTCTGGAAACAATTTATATTTACAGATGGGTTAAAAGCTCTTGGCTTTAAGTGTTTAAGTTTTTAAGCTTGTTTTTAGTTGTAATTTTTAAAAATCTTTTTAAGGCTATTTGTAGTTTTATATAAATCACCTTGAGACTCGTGTGGTAGGCAATTAATAAATTAATAAAATTATCAATAATAAGAACGTAAGAGTCCCGCTGCATCATACCAAACATCCATTTAGTCCAGTATCCTGTATTCCACAGTGGCCTACCAGATGCCTCTGGGTAAGAAACCTGAGTCACATCCAACATCTATACATGGTTGGGAGAGTGTGTACAGTCTTGCATACTTAGACCAGGTGTAGTTCAGTCCTTAGTCTCCAATTGTGTGAGAAGTGCTATTTGTTCATCTTGAAATGCTGAAGTACAAGGGCAGAGAATGATTTGGAGATAGAAAGGTGCCATTGTTTGTAACCCATCTCTAATGGGAAGTCTTTAGCTTTCCATTCAGGCAGAACAAGACAGCCGAGCAGCATTCACCAAGCCTCATTATTTCAGTCCATCCCCACCTTATGCTACAATCCTGGTCAGCTGTACATGACTGAAGAGGGCTGTAAATGGTGTGTGTGTGTGTGTGTGTGTGTGTGTTTGGGGAGGTAACATTACCACAGATTAGAGGTGTCCTGGTAGCCTTCAATGTTACATCTGATCCTTCAGTGTGGCAGTATCTACATTCTGGAACTTCCTGCCCATTGATATCAGGTAGGATATCAATGCTGCTGTGTTGCATTTGGCACCTGATAAAAGTGTTTTTGTTGAGGCAGGCTTCCCCAGACATCTAAATGTGACACATATTTTAATCAACAGGGGACAACTGTTGGTTGTGCTGCTCACCTGAGTCAGTAGAGCATACTGGGGCAGAGAGGGGGAAGGGTGTGGCAGTGGCAAGGTTGGTGCAATGCATACGCAACAGCAGGAACACTAGATTGGCTCCACCAGCACATTTGCACCGCACCAACCTTGCAGTGGGCCAGCTTTTGGGTGTAGGACAGGTTAGCTTAGGGGACTCAGGCAGAATGGCTGGGAGGTGCTGCCTCCTTCCCCCCTCATCTGCTGCCTGATGGGAGTTTAACACCAGGGTATGCCTATGAATTGGTTTACAGCCTAAATAAGAATAAATAAATATGCACAAATCTGCTAGGAATGCCATTTACAAATCCACACGGGTTGTCATAGAGTGATGGGTGTCATACATTGCTGGGACCATGCGTGCTTGTGTGTATGCAATCGCATGCGCCTTTCACATCCATAGAATCTGTCCCCCTGGACATAGGACCACCAAGTGTAAGGGAAATGAGCATCAATCATTACAATGTCTCCAAATGCAGTACTTAATTTTCCCCCATAGGGGTAAATTGCAGCCTGTCTCCTACAAGGGAGAAAATCAAAATGTGTATTTCCTGACACAATATCTGTGTCTGTTACTGATTACTCTAGTTTCTTGGGGCAGAGCAGGTTTTCCTCTACTTTAAAAGTCAGGCAAATTGTAGTGATTTTACTTAGTCCCAGAGAACGTAACAGGACCAAGTGAGAACTTCCTCTCTCATTGAAATAGTCTACTTTGGTTCCATATCTTGGTCATGTTAGAGTGTAATGAAGAGACAGACTCACTTGTGCTTGTAAGGTAGAGTAGTTAGAAAATGGACTTGTAATGTATGGATTCATTATTAAGACATGTGTCATTGGCTGGAGTGCTAAACAGGCTTATTATGGGTATGAAGGACTAATCCCTAGGATGACTGAGCTGCAGTGTACTTTGAAAACCACCCCTAAAAAAATAAAAAGCACCCTGCCATGTATGTAAAAAATTTAAATCAAATTTCAGAAGTATATGCATGTCTTTTAAATGATGTGAGTGAAGAGCTATAGCTGCCTGCTTTGACAGCTGGGATACTTAGCTCAGAATTTATGTGTCAAAAGCTTAAAAGCTTAACCTAAAGCAACTTTAAAAAAGCACTATATTTCCAACTAATTAAGTCATGTCAGCCAAATATGATTTATTTCCTGCCATCAGTCATGTCTACAGCAGAATTATCTCATTTTTTGATTTCTAATTATTTCCCCTCCCCTCATTAATCTGGTTGTGAATTATTTTTAATATATCTTTCTGGCATGAAAACAAATCAAAGCATTTTTTCAAAAAAAGCTGAAGGTAATTCAGCTGAATGATGGAAGGCAAAGCTTAGTTCTGTTCCTGCAGTTTGACACAAATCTTCCTCAGTCAAAGGAGAAAAGTTTGGTCTCACTGAGAGCAGCTCACATAAAACTTCTACCCCTCTTTAGCCACCCAGGCCCTGGAAGTAGGTCCCTTTATATTTCTGTATTTCCCTTTTCTCAACAAGTCTTCCTCCCTCCCCCAAACAATAAAACAGATGGAAACAACAGCTGCCCGCATCACAAAAAAGTCTTTGCAATCCTGTACAAAGGCTGCAATCCTATGCAAAGTTTCCTGGGTGTACATCCCATTGAACCTGATGGGATTTGCTCTTGGGTTGACATGCTTAGGACTGCACTGTTAGAGATGTTTTTTTTTTTTAAAGCAAAAGTTATTTCAATAGTCTGCAAGAGTTAAAATGTAGTATTAGATCATGCATGGCCAACTGGCAGCCCACAGGTTGGATGTGGCCCCCTGGTGGTCATATTAATGTTGTATCCCTCTTTTTGGATTTGGTGGGTAATATGTAAATAGCACACATTCTAATGTTGGGCTGTGTCTAGTTTCATGCGCTGTGTAACTATGAAGTCCTTACTACTAGGTGGTCCCAGCTCAGAACACATGGCATCCCTTAGCCAGAGAGTCAGACAATTGGCCCCTCTAGCCCAGTTGTGTCTCTGATGGCAGGAGCTCTTCAGTGCCTCAGGGCTAGGACATTCCACTCATCCAATACTTTATTTGGAGATGGCAAAGACTGAATTTATGGCCTTTACATGTAAAAAACATGCTCTGCCACTGAGGTGTGGCCCTAGCTAATGTTTGTTATGGATCTCAACAAAACAAAAACAATTTTGTTGTTTTATTACGGAGCTGAATGCTTCTGCTCCTGGACCCACAGCATGGTCATCTCTGACACAGACTATTCTATGTTATAGATCAGAGATGATGTTGGACTACAACTCCCATCATCCTCGACCACTGATCTCATTAGCTAGGGCTGATGGGAACTCGAATTCAACAATATCTGGAGGGCCACAGAGTTCCCCATCTCTGCTACATGCCTTTCTTATTGTAGATGGCTGTCACCACACCATATTTCTAATTTCTTCAATTAGACCTGCCACAGCCACATACATTGCAGAAACCACATAACCCCCCAGTTCACACAGTCCACACACTTCTGGGTAGGTCACAAGTCTAGTGGCAGCTCCGTATATTCCTAGGGGCCGTAGTGGAAGAGAATGCTGACTAACCTAGCCATAAAATCTACTGCAGGGGTCGCCAACCTTTCTGGACCAGAGAGCACACTTCAAATTTTGAGTGAGTGCTGGGGGTACCAATCACAAAATGGCTGCCATGAAAAGCATGGCATAACACAAAATTAGAGAGTAGTCATGGTGAAGCTTTTTCCATAATTGCATTTCCGCACTAGAAAAGGCTTGTCCTGTTGAATTTCTGCCTGCCATACAGGAGTTAAAGGTACAAGAGACCTGTTTTTCCCCAATGCCAACCCCAAACCAAAGCCTAGGCTGCCATCCTATACTCACTTACCTTGAAGTAAGCCCCATTAAACACAGAGAGACTTACTTCTGCGTAGACATGTATACCATTGTACTGTAAGTTAATTATACAGTGAATTCTAAATGAGTCCCTGGTCTTTACCTCCTGCAAAGCAAGATACTGTACATGCCTAAGCCTCTTGCAAAGATTTCACATTTGCCTTTTGGAGAGAGAGGGATTCTTTAATATTCACCCACACTTATTGCATAGTAGTATTTGCTGAAAATAACTTTTGGAGACTACCCGATCTCAGGGGAACCCATCGCAGGAAAGATGCATCCTGGTTGCTAGGGGAAAAGGACAAACTATGGAGATTCCAAGGATTCGGGGGGAAATGAAGCAGGAAAAGTCCACTAAAAGGGAGGAGAATACAGCAGCTTTTTAGGACCCCATGGATTCATAATTCCTGGTATCTAAACAACTCACATATCAATTTCAGTCATTGGCTAATAACACTGACAGACAGGAGCAGAACATGCTGGCTCATGTCACAGAAATTGATTAGAAGGGTACCTGTACATTTTGCTCCATAACTTTTTTTCTAGGAAGGCCAGAGACTGACTTAAAAAAAAATATCTCAGAGTCTGGGTCACCTGCTGGGGGTGCCATTGAAGTATCTCACAGGTGCCAAGGCCCCCACAGGTGCCAAGGTGGTGATCCCTGCTCTTTAGACTACTTAACATCACAGTTTATTCCTTCTATTTTGAGTTATTCTCACCTGTTTGTCTTGTTTCCTGATTGGCTGTTTATTATTAAAGTTCAACCTTTAATGGGCATAGCAGAAATCCCCCTATTTCTGCAAGTGGGTGAAAAATTGCTGCAAATTCCAGACTAGCTGAATTAGTCTCTCTCCCCCCCCCCCCGGGTTATCCATATCTTTTTACTCAGGGGCAAGACTTAAAGAACAGTATGTATGTATGTATCCATGCCAAGAATTGTATGGACAACAATGCCCACATAACACAAATCCAAACACAATCCAGCTGAACATCAAATACCTATCATTGAAGAGTTCATCAGTTTCATCAGTTGATTGCTTTGTAAAGAGAGGGATTGTGGTATAAGACAGCTTCCTATATACTACCCTATATCCAACCTAGCCACATGTTATAAGAGTGGCACAAATGAAGAGAATGGAAGAGGTGCCTTTTCATCATCCAAAACTAGGCATGGGAATAAATGGATTATTCCCCAGTCTCTGGAGACAAAGTAGCTATGGGTTTCCACCTCTCTCTCTTTTCAGGCAAGAGAGCTGTGTTTCAAGAAGCCTCCAGGAGATGACTTACAGAGATTGGTATCCCCTGGCTGGAGACCCTTATTTCAATGTTTGATGAGAGATGACATTCTAGGCCTTATTGACAGAATAAAAACTGTCAATAAGGGTTTCAGGCCTGGTTTTGGCACGGAAACAGCCTTGGTCGCCCTGTATGATGATCTCTGTCGGAAGAGAGACAGGGGGAGTGTGACTCTGTTGATTCTCCTTGATCCTTCAGCAGCTTTTGATACCATCGATCATGGTATCCTTCTGGGAAGACTGGCTGAGTTGGGAGTGGGAGGGACTGCATGGCAGTGGTTCTGCTCCTACTTGGCGGGTTAGCTCCAGAAGGTGGTGCTTGGGGAACATTGCTTGGCACCTTGGACTCTCCAGTATGGGGTTTCACAGGGGTCAGTTCTGTCCCCCATGCTGTTCAACATCTACATGAAACCGTTGGGTGTGGTCATCCGGAGCTTTGGAGTGCGTTGCCATCAGTATGCTGATTACACGCAGCTCTATTTCTCCTTTTCATCTTCTTCAGGTGAGGCTGTCAATGTGCTGAACCGGTGCCTGGCTGCGACAATGGACTGGATGAGGGCTAGTAAACTGAGGCTCAATCCAGACAAGACTGAGATGCTGCTAGTGGGTGGTTCTTCTGACCCGATGGTGGATGTCCAACCTGTTCTGGATGGGGTTGCACTCCCCCTGAAGGAGCAGGTTCATAGCTTGGGGGTTCTCCACGAGCTAGAGGGAGCCCCAGCTGACGAAGCGTCAAGGCGAGTTAAGCAGCAGAGCGAGTTCAGCAGCAGGGCGAGGAGGCCAGGGCCCCCTACTCTGCCCGTCTGTTCCCTGACCTCAACTATACCGCAGTCTCCAACCCATTGACGTAATAAACCTTAAACAAAACTATGCAGGTAAGAAGCCAGCAGGGGTGTGGGGGCTTTCCAGTGTTTTGCACTGCCTGCAGCATGTACGACTATCTGCCTGTTGGACAGAAGTCGTGGGTGTGCTCTCGGTGCAATGAGCTCCTGGCTCTCCGGGAACGACTTCACTTCCTTGAGGCCAAGGTGGCGGACCTGGAAAAGCTGAGAGAGGCAGAGAGGTGTGTGGAGGAGGCCTTCAGGGACGTTATAGCTGTGTCCCACTCCAACGATGATAGCTCTCCTGCTATCATGGACAACGATGGTCTCGGGGAAGGAGAGCATCCAGCTGAGGAAGAGGGAAACAATCCCTTAGAAGGGACCCATTCCTTGGGGGATGAGCAGCTATCCTCTCGTGCCGAGGATATATCTCCAGGGGGTGGAGGGATCCTTGTAGTGGGTGATTCGATCATTAGGAACATAGACAGTGGGGTGTGTGATGGGCGTGTAGACCGCAAGGTGTTTTGCCTGCCTGGTGCGAAGGTTGCGGATATCGCCCGTTGTTTAGATAGTTTGGTAGACAGTGCTGGGAAGGAGTCAGTGGTCGTGGTGCACGTTGGCACCAACGACATGGGGAAATGCAGCCGTGAGGTCCTGGAAGCAAAATTTAGGTTGCTAGGTAGGATGCTGAAAGCCAGGACCTCCAAGGTGGCTTTCTCTGAAATGCTACCGGTTCCACGCGCAGGACCAGCCAGACAGGCCCAGCTTCGCAGTCTCAATGCGTGGATGAGACGATGGTGTCGGGTGGAAGGGTTTGGATTTGTTAGGCACTGGGGAACATTTTGGGACAAGCCGGGCCTGTACAAAAGGGACGGGCTCCACTTGAACCAGAATGGAACCAGACTGCTGGCACTTAAAATTAAAAAGGTGGCAGAGCAGCTTTTAAGTTGACTGAGGGGGGAAACCCGACAGGAGCTGAGAAAGGTCCGGTTCGGAATAAACCTCCCCCCTGGGATAAAAACCAAAGAAATGATGAAATTTTAAAAGGGGTAGGCCTAGAAGTAGGCATTGTGAGAGCAGGGGCACAGGATATAAATTCAGAAGAGCAAAATTACCACAGGTCTAACCACAAGTGCCAAAGACACTTGAAGAGAGACACTGCTTACAAGTGCCTGTACGCTAATGCTAGGAACCTGCGAACCAAGATGGGAGAACTGGAGTGCTTGGTCTTAGAGGAGAGCATTGATATAGTGAGCATAACGGAGACCTGGTGGAATGGAGAAAACCAGTGGGATACGGTTATCCCTGGTTATAAACTATATCGGAAGGACAGGGAAGGACGTACTGGTGGCGGAGTCGCTCTATACATGAAAGAAGGCATTGAATCCAGCAAGCTCGAAACCCCAAAAGAGGCAGACTCCTCCACAGAATCGTTGTGGGTGGTGATACCATGCCCCAGGAGGGACTTAATACTGGGAACGATCTATCGTCCCCCTGATCAAAATGCTCAGGGAGACCTTGAGATGAGATATGAAATTGAGGAAGCATCCAAACTAGGAAATGTGGTAGTAATGGGTGACTTCAACTACCCGGACATAGACTGGCTGCATATGTGCTCCAGTCATGACAAAGAAGCAAAGTTTCTAGATATTCTAAATGACTATTCCCTAGACCAGTTGGTCATGGAACCGACCAGAGGGATGGCAACCCTGGACTTAATCCTCAGTGGGGACCGGGACCTGGTGCGAGATGTAAATGTTGTTGAACCGATTGGGAGCAGTGACCACAGTGCTATTAAATTAAACATACATGTAACTGGCCAATTGCCAAGAGAATCCAACACGGTCACATTTGACTTCAAAAGAGGAAACTTCACAAAAATGAGGGGATTGGTAAAAAGAAAGCTGAAAAACAAAGTCCAGAGGGTCACATCACTCGAAAATGCTTGGAAGTTGTTTAAAAACACTCTATTAGAAGCTCAACTGGAGTGCATACCGCAGATCAGAAAAGGTACCACCAGGGCCAAGAAGATGCCAGCATGGTTAACGAGCAAAGTCAAGGAAGCTCTTAGAGGCAAAAAGTCTTCCTTCAAAAAATGGAAGTCTTGTCCGAATGAAGAAAATAAAAAAGAACACAAACTCTGGCAAAAGAAATGCAAGAAGACAATAAGGGATGCTAAAAAAGAATTTGAGGAGCACATTGCTAAGAACATAAAAACCAACAACAAAAAATTCTATAAATACATTCAAAGCAGGAGACCATCTAGGGAGACGATTGGACCCTTGGATGATAAGGGAGTCAAAGGTGTACTAAAGAACAATAAGGAGATTGCAGAGAAGCTAAATGAATTCTTTGCATCTGTCTTCACAGTGGAAGATATAGGGCAGATCCCTGAACCTGAACTAACATTTGCAGGAAGGGATTCTGAGGAACTGAGACAAATAGTGGTAACGAGAGAGGAAGTTCTAAGCTTAATGGACAATATAAAAACTGACAAATCACCGGGCCCGGATGGCATCCACCCGAGAGTTCTCAAAGAACTCAAATGTGAAATTGCTGATCTGCTAACTAAAATATGTAACTTGTCCCTTGGGTCCTCCTCCGTGCCTGAGGACTGGAAAGTGGCAAATGTAACACCAATCTTCAAAAAGGGATCCAGAGGGGATCCCGGAAATTACAGGCCAGTTAGCTTAACTTCTGTCCCTGGAAAACTGGTAGAAAGTATGATTAAAGCTAGATTAACTAAGCACATAGAAGAACAAGCCTTGCTGAAGCAGAGCCAGCATGGCTTCTGCAAGGGAAAGTCCTGTCTCAGTAACCTATTAGAATTCTTTGAGAGTGTCAACAAGCATATAGATAGAGGTGATCCAGTGGACATAGTGTACTTAGACTTTCAAAAAGCGTTTGACAAGGTACCTCACCAAAGGCTTCTGAGGAAGCTTAGCAGTCATGGAATAAGAGGAGAGGTCCTCTTGTGGATAAGGAATTGGTTAAGAAGCAGAAAGCAGAGAGTCGGAATAAACGGACAGTTCTCCCAATGGAGGGCTGTAGAAAGTGGAGTCCCTCAAGGATCGGTATTGGGACCTGTACTTTTCAACTTGTTCATTAATGACCTAGAATTAGGAGTGAGCAGTGAAGTGGCTAAGTTTGCTGATGACACTAAATTGTTCAGGGTTGTTAAAACAAAAAGGGATTGTGAAGAGCTCCAAAAAGACCTCTCCAAACTGAGTGAATGGGCGGAAAAATGGCAAATGCAATTCAATATAAACAAGTGTAAAATTATGCATATTGGAGCAAAAAATCTTCATTTCACATATACGCTCATGGGGTCTGAACTGGCGGTGACCGACCAGGAGAGAGACCTCGGGGTTGTAGTGGACAGCACGATGAAAATGTCAACCCAGTGTGCAGCAGCTGTGAAAAAGGCAAATTCCATGCTAGCGATAATTAGGAAAGGTATTGAAAATAAAGCAGCCAATATCATCATGCCGTTGTATAAATCTATGGTGCGGCCGCATTTGGAATACTGTGTACAGTTCTGGTCGCCTCATCTCAAAAAGGATATTCTAGAGTTGGAAAAGGTTCAGAAGAGGGCAACCAGAATGATCAAGGGGATGGAGCGACTCCCTTACGAGGAAAGGTTGCAGCATTTGGAGCTTTTTTAGTTTAGAGAAAAGGCGGGTCAGAGGAGACATGATAGAAGTGTATAAAATTATGCATGGCATTGAGAAAGTGGATAGAGAAAAGTTCTTCTCCCTCTCTCATAATACTAGAACTCGTGGACATTCCAAGAAGCTGAATGTTGGAAGATTCAGGACAGACAAAAGGAAGTACTTCTTTACTCAGCGCATAGTTAAACTATGGAATTTGCTCCCACAAGATGCAGTAATGGCCACCAGCTTGGATGGCTTTAAAAGAAGATTAGACAAATTCATGGAGGACAGGGCTATCAATGGCTACTAGCTGTGATGGCTGTGCTCTGCCACCCTAGTCAGAGGCAGCATGCTTCTGAAAACCAGTTGCTGGAAGCCTCAGGAGGGGAGAGTGTTCTTGCACTCGGGTCCTGCTTGCGGGCTTCCCCCAGGCACCTGGTTGGCCACTGTGAGAACAGGATGCTGGACTAGATGGGCCACTGGCCTGATCCAGCAGGCTCTTCTTATGTTCTTATGTTCTTAATCATCTCTGTCACTTGAGGCTCAGGTAGCCTCAGTAGCACAGAGTGCCTTCTACCAACTATCTGGACAGGCTTTAGTTGTCCATGCTCTGGTAACCTCCAAGTTAGATTACTGCAATGCGCTCTACGTGGGGCTGCCTTTGAAGACCGTTTGGAAGCTGCAGCTTGTGCAAAATGCAGCGGCCAGATTGGTAACAGGGACCAGACGGTTCGAACATATAAAACTGATTCTGGCCCGCTTGCATTGGCTGCCTGTATGTTTCCGAGCTCAACTCAAGGTGCTGGTTTTAACCTATAAAGCCTTACACAGCTTAGGACCACAATACCTGATGGAATGCCTCTCCTGACACAAACCCACCCATATACTATGCTCCACATCCAAGGCCCTCCTTTGGGTGCCTACTGCGAGGGAAGCTGGGAGTCTGGCAACAAGGGAGAGGGCCTTCTCAGTGGTGGCCCCCAAATAATGGAATGATCTTGTTGACGAGGTGAACCTGGCATCAACACTGTTATCTTTTCGGCGCCAGGTCAAGACTTTCTTCTTCTCCCAGGCATTTTAGCATGTGTTTTAAATTGTTTTTAATTTTTTTAATTGTGTTTTTAAATTGTTTTTTGTGTTTTAAAATTTGTATATTTGTTTTTAATGTTTTTAATTGCTGTAAACCGCCCAGAGAGCTTTGGCTATGGGGTGATATATAAATGTAATAAATAAATAAATAAATCGCTGTATCTAGACGGCATCCACCTAAGAGTTCTCAAAGAACTCAGATGTGAAATTGCTGGCTTCTAATGAAAAATTATACAGCCACAAGGTCAGTTTCGCTCATTCTAAGCATGATTGCACAGGAGTAAATCCCTTTGAACTCAATAAGCATGCAAATTGTCAAACATACGCCCCTTCTCCTCGCTATCCCCTCCCTTCCCATCCTCCCCCATGGTCCATTTCACCTATCCTAAGCATGATTGTACAGGAGTAAATCTCACTGAACTCAATAAGCATGCAAATGATCAATCCATTCTCAGCAATCTTGCACAGGATCCCATTTCTTACCTCCTCGGATTAAAAAGCAGAGAAATTCACTAATAGGCAAAACAGCTTGTGGTTTAAGAACGTACCTATAGCCAACAGATATTTCTATCAAACTTTAAAAAGCAGGGAAACTGGGCAGCTATAGTGAATGCACCAGGGGAGCAGGAGATCTGACCTCCTCTCTGAGATATTGTAGTGCCCTACAAATTTGTAAAAATGCAAACACAATTTGGGTTGGTCTTTCACAGTCCAATCCACTTCCTGTGTAGCTTGGAAGAATTTGGTAACATGTGCCTCTGAGCATATAGTGAATGGTGAATGTAATATAATATAACTAATTAAAAAAGAATAAGAGGACTGAGGAAGAACACCCCATTAATGCCAATATGGTTAGCTGGCACGTATAACAATGAACAAGGTTCAAACCTAGATTTCTCCCCAGAGAAAGTGACCTCAGCCTTAGACAGAACCTTGATGGAGAGATCATTTCCAGCCAGGGATTGCTGATACGTTTTGCAAGTCACAGACCTTAATTATCTCCACGTGAACCATATTTCTCTTCAGCTCACCTAAGGGCAGCTCTTTCTAAAAGCTTAATTGAGGGTAGTTTGTTGGTTGATGACATTCCTGGCAGAGAATATTGGCCTGCAAACCTGTTGCACAGCATGCTATTAAGGTATCTTTGCTTATATCACATTTAAGTAGCATTTTTACTGCTGCTTCAATTGATGTTTAATTTGCATGAATGAAGAGGATGCCAGTGTAGGGAAACTACAGAAGTCTACTTAGAATGATATATTTGCAGTTTCTGTTATGCATCTCAAATATGGAATTTCAGCACCTTCAGGTTCACTTGAGAGCCAAGACACTATAGAGGTCAGAGTGTTGGTGCAGATCAGGGAAGTCCTTGCAGGCCCAGTGCCAGGGGGTGGCCAGGTCAGGCACTGGCTGAAGGCCCCTGCCACTAGCTGAGAGCCCCTTCCGCTAGCCAAGGGCCCTGTGGCTAGGGGGTGGGGTGGAGCTCCGACTCAGTAGTCCCTGCGGTGGCGAGTATTGCAAAGCAGGAGGTCTGCTGTCCCAGCGAACATCACTCACACATATGTGCACAGCCGGCAGGCACTTAAATATGCCTCGTCACTACACCTCATGCATTAGTGCACATGCCTGCCATCACCCAAGATGGCATAGCGGTGTCATACCCCTGCTGCCATCTTGGGGGATGGTAGGTATGCATGATGATGTGCGAGGGTGTGCAACCAGGCATATTTAAGTGTGTGTGTGAGTGTGCATGCCCACACACAGAGGGAGGTGGGGGCCCACAGCGGGCTGATGCCGACCCTGAGTCCTTGGTTTAAATCCCCATTTTGGCATGATGCTTACTGGGTGATCTTTGGCCAGTCACTTTCTCTCAGCCTAGCCTACCTCACAAGGTTGTTCTGAGCATAAAATGGGAGGCAGCGGTAGCCAACCACGTATGCTACCTTTGAGTTCCTTGGTGTGCAATACAAATGTAATTAATAAAAATAATTATTCACCAAATTCCTTGCAGCACAGTCTTCATTTGAAAGCACTTTGAATTCTCTTTTCAAGGTGAAAAACTAAACCAATAGTTTAGTCCATGTTTTCAATCATTTCCTACAAACACACACACACACACGAAGATCTTCCTATTCACACATGATTTTTCTTTCTTTCAGTGATATCATCTCTGTGCCCTAGAAAAACTGTGCTGTATGTGAGGGAAAAAAACCACATAGGTTTCCGTTTCTCTACCACTTCATGTGTTCACATGCCGCAGCTTTTACAATTTACACACTCCACAGTAGACACCAAGCAAATGCTTGTATGGGATATATGTTAGGCTCTCTAGGGGCTCTGGGTGGCCGTACCCTCATGCCTATGGCTCTCCTGAGTTGTATCCCTTTGCTTTCACTCTCAGTCATCTGTGGCTTTTACTTGTATGGCAAGAGGAGGTAAAGGTAAAGGTGTCCCCGCACTTATAGTGCGAGTCGTTTCCGACTCTTAGGGTGACGTCTTGCAACGTTTACAAGGCAGACCGTATATATGGGGTGGGATTGCCAGTTCCTTCCCCGGCCTTTCTTTACCTCCCAGCGTATGCCGGGTACTCATTTTACTGACCACGGATGGATGGAAGGCTGAGTGGACCTCGACCCCTTTTACCGGAGATTCGACTTCCTCCTTCCGTTGGAATCGAATTCCGGCCATGAGCAGAGCTTCAGCTGCGTTACCGCCGCTTACCACTCTGCGCCACGGAGGATCAAGGCACTGTGTATTTGGGAATTGTAGCTGCAGTGTGGCAAAACTTGTTTCTGCAGGCAAGAAGGGTCACTTCTACAGAGGTGGTGTAAACTGGGTTTTATCCAGTTAAGTTCTATTCAGAGAAGACCTATTGAAATTAATAGACCTAGATTGGTCACGCCTATTAATTTCAGCGAGTCTTCTCTGAGACTTACTCACAGGATACAACTCCCTTTCTGTTATTAAGATGGTATAAATTCCTCCTATAACTTGTTAACTTGACAGTGTTAAGGAGAAAAGTTCTGTTTAGGCATGTACATTGGAAGCTGCCTTATATTGGGCCAGACAATTTGTCCACCTAGTTTAGGACTGTCTGCTCTGACTGGCAGCAGCTCTTCCCATCACCCACTTCCCGTCATCTGCTACCTGATCTTTTGCACTGGAGATGGCTGGAACTGAACCTGGGATCTTTCACATGTGTTGCAAAGCATGTTCTGTTCCTCTGCGCTACAACCCCTCCCCTGAATGTTGGGCCTCACATGACTCTTTCCTGCAATATAGATCTATGTCATAGCACCCACAGTAGCTACCTTCCTTCAAATACAGTCTGTCTTTTACTCACTGGATCAGGCCCCTACTTTGCCACATCTTGGATCTTTATATCACAGGTGAGCAGCTTCTTCAGTAATATGGACCATTTTGAAGTGCATAATAAACCAGAGGGCTGCACTTAATTTGCATTTTTATACTCATATAATTTGGATGAATGTGGTACATATTAAACCATAGCTAATGAACATGAAGCATTTCTCTGCTGTTGTCACATGAGCCATGAATCTTTTAACTCTTAGCCTTCTGTTTGTTGCTTCATCTTCATAATATAGTTCCTAACTATGTCTTTCAGCTACCAGAGGAGACTACTATGAGCCAATATTTACCACACCAAATATTAAATGGCTCAAAAACAAACTAATAAACAAGATGAGCTTACAAATAAGATTTTTAAAATATACACAGGCAAATGGTCTTACTTGCGTTCTGACACCTATATATGCTGCTGTCATGGGTTTAGACATCTCTGTAAAATCACAAGGACTAGATACTTAATCCTGTTGCCAGGATTTTACTGAATTTCAACATGTAAGTTGCATGTTGACCATCCCTAGTTTACATTATAAGGACAGTAACATGGGACCACTAGACTCCATGAAGCACTTGCATATATTTTGTGATATGATGCAATACTGTTCCTTAGTTTTTTGGGGGGGATTCTTGGGAGGGGGAAATTGTGGGAGCTAATCTCCCTTCCCAGGAGGCATATTCTTCCTCCTAATAAGTTCTCATTATCAGTGCAATGAAAATATCCTCAAAATGCTTTCTGCTGCTGAATATAAGATGCTAAGCCCCATGGCTAGAAGAATAATTTCCTTTGTCAGACCTGCTTTTCAGTTTCCAGCACAGCTTTTCATAGAGAAGCCTTTGTTATAAAAAAAACATGCCTGAAGAGTTCACTGTAACATAACATCAATTAACCCAGAAATCAAGTATTTGATAAATAATAAATGGGAATAATAAAGTGTCAATGAGTGGTATCAGTAGCTCACATCTGTTTTCCTACTGACCTGCAGCCAGTCTTGAAAGCTAACCAAGGTCTTGCAAGCTAACCGAGGTCAGGCTGGGGCAGTGTCTGGATGGAGAGAAAGATGCATATTCTCAGCAACCGGGAGCTGTTTACTGTACCTTATAGTGTACATGCTCAGGCTGAATTCAACAAGAATGATACTCAGGGTATCAGCAGAAACCATAATGGTTTCAAATACTGGACAGCAGTAGCGTAGTGGCAAATTCAAAAGTACAGGGTCTCTTCATGACAATCACAGCCACACACCCACTTTTCTTGTTTGTTTGTTTGTTTATTTATATCCCACCCTTCCTCCTAGTGGGAGCCCAGGGTGGAATTGTTGCTAGGTTGAGAATCAGATCCTTATTAATGCCTTCTCCCCCAACAACAGACATCCCTAGGAGCCAAAAAGCACGAAAGAGGAGAGTGTTAGCCACTGAGAAGAGTGGTTGACTCATCTCCTTTCATTCCAATTGGCTCCAATCAGCAGGAAAGGACAAGGTAGCATGTTAGAAGACTCTTCTTAGTGGCTAACACATTCCCCTTTCATACTGATCAGCTCATATGTTGCTGAAGACATAGGGACCCTGCTGGGACTCTGCTCCCCAAAAAGGAAGGGGTCTAAGACCCCCCAAGAACCTGGATGACTACGCCCCTGCTTGGACAGAGGTCTCCAACATGGTGTCCATGAGCACACATGTGCCTGCAGATGCCTTCCTTGGTCCCTGCAAGATCCACTCCCCCCCCCCCAAAATAAATTAGGCTTGAAAAAAGCATTTTATTGTGGTCAATATAATAGGTTATGGGGTGTTTGTGTGGGGTGTCCACAATAGTTTCTCCAGTTTGCAAATGTGTCCATATAGGCCTCAAAAGGTTGGCAACCCTTGTAGTAGAAGCTGCAGATAAAAATATACATCATATCTGTCCAGATAACATCCTGGGAAGTCCAAGTTACATATTTTCATACATTTTGTTGGGTGACAAATTTGAGGACGTCCTGCTGCCGTGAGTGCATTGTGAAACGTGTGGGTGAAATGCAAAACAAAACAAAAAAAAAGGAAAGAAAAACAATCTGCAAATAAACAAATGTGCACTATTCCAATGTCTTGCAACACAAGCAGACTTTAAAATTATACCCAGTTGATAGGATTCTTTGGTTCCTGATAAGAAAATGCCAAGGGCAGATAGGAGGGGAGACTTGAGACAACAGCTGTAAGGGAGAGTTTGTGCATAACTCAGTCTGTGTTGAGCACATGGTGCTTTAGGCTGCAATCCTGTGCACACTTTCTTGGGAAAGCAGACATGCTTCTGAGCAGACTTGCATAGGATTGTGTAGTTCGCTTTCTAGGCAGGGAATTCCAATACGCTTAAAAAAACATGTGTGTTGCAGTTCCAAGGGCTGAGATTTCATTTTTCCACCTTCACATTGGTACTGCCAACATATTTATACGATACAGTCATGGTCTTTGAACCCATCCATTGTGTGCATTTAAACTTGGAATTGTGGCTCCTCCAGTGTATTACATTGTGTGCACTGCACGCTGAGAAAAGGATGAACTGAATGGCTTGGATCAGACATACTGCTACCCCACACACCCCATAGTTTAGCATTACATGCAAAAGCATGCTTCATCGTCCCTGCTTCTCTTCTGGTGTGGCCCCTCTACATGTTATTTCAACATGGTTAAAAGAATACCTACATGGAACTGTGATTTGTTATTTTATTTTATTTATTATTTTATTTATTTATTTATTTTATTTATAAAATATAAATATTTTATATGAACTGGGTACTGTGCTTAATTTTAACCATGGTTTATCCTGAGCGGTTGGATAAACCATGGATAAAACTAACCACAGTTTGTCCTGGTTTGGATGAAACAACAAACTGTGGTTAGTTGAAAACACACCAATCCTTCCAATCTTCCAATCATCTACTCATAGCTTTGCTGAAAGAAGGGAGGGGAGAGCACATAAGTCCAAGACTCACTTGTGCAGAACCTATGGAGCTATTATTTTTATTATTACTTAGACAATTTATATACCGCTTATATTTAAATGAAACGCTAAATGGTGTACAACATAAATTAAAACATCTTAAACAGCAAATACAAAAAACCTACACAATCTATAAAATACAATAACTGAACAGAACATCCTCTTTAGTATCAACATTTAGTATAAACATTACATATAAAAATGAACTACCAAAAATACAAGAAAAATCATAAACATAGTAGACTGAACAAAATATCTCCTAGGCTTTAGGAAAAAATTAATAAAAATCAAGTTAAAAATCAACCTCATTTTAAACATGGTAGATTAGCCAAAGAAAATCAATTAATTTCTTAATCACTATATAATAAAAAGCAAAACAATTAAAACAGCCAGTTCCCTTTATAATAGCAAACCGAATTTCATCTAACTAGTGTTGGAAATAGATATCATTCAGTTTACACAAGCACAACCTTACAAGATCAACACACGTTCATCAAACATATTAACATTCTAAACCAATGCACTCAAGCTTACTATTTTGCACACCTCACATCACACTCTGCAAGCACTCACATAATTTAGTCTCCCATCTTCAATACAACAGCACACTCACATGTCCACACCATGAGAACCACTCAGATCGAAATACATACAAATAAGCAACAATACACAGAGACTCTAAATAAAGCATCCATACCAAGAACTCCCCTTTGTTTCTCACTCAAGGGGGCAGAAACTATCCTCACCAGTCTCTCACTTTTGCCAACATAGTAGGCAGTGACACTTCCCTTGTCTCTCACCCAAGGAACCAAACACTATTCAGGTATCAAACTTTCACCCTAAAAAGGATCAGGCATTCAGTCATGACAACTTATTTGTTTGCCTGTCTCTCTTCAGCACTTGCAGAGTGTGGCAATGATTTCTCTTGGAGAGGAATGGATTCCAAAGGGACTGTGAGAGGACTCCAAGTACAAAGGTAAGTGCGCACTTTATTTTATTTATTTATTTGTTTCATTTATAGACCGCCCATAGCGAGTGGCTCTCTGGGCGGTGTACAAAAAGGTTAAAATACAAAATATCAACAATAAAATAAGACAACAAACAATAAACACAAGCAGCAACTAAAGAAAAAAATAAAAAATAAAAAAATTAAATTATAACATAAACGCTTCAAATGCCTGGGAGCATAGCCAGGTCTTAACCTGGCGCCGAAAAGATAGAAGCGTAGGCGCCAGGCGTACTTCTTCGGGGAGGCTGTTCCACAGTTCGGGGGCCACTACAGAAAAGGCCCTAGATCGAGTAACTGTCCTCCGGGCTTCTCGATGGGTTGGTACCCGGAGGAGGGTCTTAGATGCTGAGCGAAGTGACCGGGTAGGTTCATAGCGGGAGAGGCGTTCCACAAGATATTGCGGTCCCACGCCGTGTAAGGCTTTATAGGTCAAAACCAGCACCTTGAATCTGGCTCGGAAACAAATAGGTAGCCAGTGCAAACGGGCCAGAACAGGTGTTATATGTGCTGACCGGCTGGTCCTCGTCAGCAGTCTGGCTGCTGCGTTTTGCACTAGCTGAAGCTTCCGAACTGTCTTCAAGGGCAGCCCTACGTAGAGCGCATTACAGTAATCCAGCCTAGAAATTACCAGAGCTAAGTGGTGCACTTAGTGGCATGCTTTGCACGGCGCTGAGGCACTGCTCAGGCCCTCAGGCCCTCACTTTTATATACCAGGAGTAGGAAGAAGATATGGCAAAAGATGTGGGCAAATGGCACGTACACACACAGTTTAGGGTTATGTCTGAATGCAGTCAGTAATTTGGGGCAGAGCACAGTTTGAGCTAATCAGCCCATTGCACACATTCCCCCCAAGACACTTGCTACTTGGAATCACTCTTCTTTAGCAGTGGTCATTGAAAGGAAGAGGAAAGCAAGAAGAGGAGATGACTGCTGAAAGGATTTATGATGGAAATATTCATTGCAATTCCTGGCAGTGTCTGACTAGTCAAGACTTCTGTATTGGGGCCACAAGCGTGTATCCATCTTTCTTCAGGGTTCCTTCTTGACCACTTTTCTTTTTTCACATGCCTTGCCTTTGTTTTGCAAAAGCCAGGTGAAAATGTTGTGGCTTAAGAGCAAAGGATGCAGACAAACGAACAGGTTCAGAGGAGGGCAACAAGGATGATCAGGGGACTGGAAACAAAGCCCTATGAGGAGACACTGAAAGAACTGGGCATGTTTAGCCTGGAGAAGAGAAGACTGAGGGGAGATATGATAGCACTCTTCAAGTACATGAAAGGTTGTCACATAGAGGAGGGCAGGGATCTCTTCTCGATCGTCTCAGAGAGCAGGACACGGAATAATGGGCTCAAGTTGCAGGAAGCCAGATTTCAACTGGACATCAGGAAAAACTTCCTAACTCTTAGAGCCATACGACAATGGAATCAATTACCTAGAGAGGTAGTGGGCTCTCCAACACTGGAGGCATTCAAGAGGCAGCTGGACAACCATCTGTCGGGAATGCTTTGATTTGGATTCCTGCATTGCGCAGGGGGCTGGACTTGATGGCCTTATAGCTCCCTTCCAACTCTACTATTCTATGATTCTCTATATAAAAGACAATTTCAAATCCAATACAGACTGGGATAGAAAATCTCCACTTAAAAGGCTTATTGAAAAAGGAAAATCGACAGGAGCTAATGAGACATCAGAGATGGTGCTGTCTGAAAGGTAATGGGAAGGAATTCTGATGGGGAATTGCCACCACACTTAAGGCCCAATTCTGACATCACACAGAATGGACCTCCTGATGAGATGGTATAGGCAAGATGCCTTTCCTGAAGAGTGCAGTGATTGATTGGGAATATAAGAGTTATATTCTCTTCGGTATCCTTGTAAATAGATTATGTCTGGCCTTTGCAAAGAGTAACAGGCACAAAACTGGTAGCATGATACCTTTTTATTGGTCCAGTGCCTGTTGGTATAAGAATATCTTCTGCACTACACAGAACTTTGTATCAAGCAAACAATGGAGCCTTTATTCTTATTACACTCTTTTTTGTATTGTGAACGATCCTGTCCAGTCCCTGGAATACGAAAGAGGGGTGGAGAGCCTTACATTCCACCGGACCATTGGTCCCTTTAATCCAGCACTGCGTTTGCTTTCCAGGGCAGTGCAGGGGAGGAAAAACACCATGCTTTTTTTCTTCTCCATTGCAGTGCTGGGGAAGCACACTGTGTTTTTGTTCCAATGGGCAGCACTAGGGTAGTAGGAGAGGAACCTCTCCAACTCCTAGCCCAGTGTGGGATGGAGAAACAGCGGGAGGGGGAGGCCTCTTCCCCCTCCGGGACACCTCCATTGCAGGAAGGTCTCAGGAAATGGAAAGGACATCTCTGCAGCATCCCTGACAGATGGCTGTCCAGCCTTTGCTTCAATACCTCCAGTGAAAGGGAGCCCACCATCTTCCAAAGCAGTCTGTCCCATTGTTTGTCTTCATGTTTAGCCAAAATCCTGGCAATTTCCACCGATTAATTCTCACCCCGGCCCCTGGAGAATGATGTGGAAGACAGATCAAATGCATGTTCTATTTGATGTAGGCTTTATATTCACCACATGGACCAAATGTAAACCTTTCGTATCACAGCATCCCAAGAGCATGTGGACTTCTCAAGAGCAGACATGTCGCTTGCTCAAAACTGTGCATATGTTAATGCTGTTGATTGCCACTGAATGATTTAAAACACCTAGATTTGCAAAAAGGTTAAAGGAAGGGGTAGGACTGTTAGGCAAACAGACTCGGCAGGAGGAGTCCACTTCTTAAAGGTCCACTTAGTCTAAGTAGTACCTGAGCCAAAAATGACAGTGTAGATATTTACTTAGGAGCCAGACGGCTAATGGACACTTCTAGGTTTTGCCTCTTGGGCTGAAAGTGAACAGAGACGAGATCTAGTTTCCACATAAACAGGATCTTGCACCATCTGTCCTCTGTGCAGAGGGAGAAGTAGCCATTTGTGTCCAGTGACTGTGCCTAACCTGAAAGGGACTGATGAATGGGAGGTGGAACCTTTGACCTTGGGGTCACCAAAGGTTTGAACTATGCACAGGTCGAAATGCAAAACTTAGGTTGTTAACAAGAAGCTTCCTCTTTAAAAAGTGCCTGCCACCACTGGTGAGGGAGACAGATCCTTCAGTGGAGGATGTTTCTCCCGCCCCCTAGCCAACTGAGCTTCAGCAGTATCCAACAACCTTTCCTCCTTTCCTTGCTTCCTCAAGGGTTGAAACAGAAGATCATCACCAACTGCTTGGAAGCTGCTTAAAAAACCTTATCTGAGGCTGCAACCCTATACACACTTTAAGTATTTATTTATATATTCTTCCTTCACAGAAAATGATCTTCAAGGCAGCTTACAATGGATTATAACACACACACACTCAAACCCAGACAACCGGGAGTGGCTGGTGCAGTGGGGCAATGCTGTGGAGCTGCCCTCTTGACACCAATATCACTGCAACGTTTGGAAGAGGGTGTGGGGCAGGGCAACAGTGAGTCAGAGCTATATGGGCAGAAGTGCTGGATTGGCTCTGCCACTGTAGCTGTGCAGCCCTGATCTTGCTCCTGAGTCCTGCCCTGCCCTGCCTCATCCCAATAAGTAGCAGTGACGCTGGTGTTGAGAGGGGGGGCTCCACAGCATCTGCCCATCAGGCTGGTCCCTCCTGCACAGAACCTAGCATCTATTCGTCCTCTGACTGATGGATGAGCCCAGCGTGTGCTTCCCTTCAGCTCTGCAGTCCCAGGGCAACTGGCAATGGGACCAGGAATGTTCTCTCTGATGGGGAAGAGAGAAGCAAGCTCCCTCCCTGTATCTGCTCCTTCTGTGGCTGGTGGATAGGGCCAGGCTGGTCTCACTCTTGCCAGGATATTCTTTCTAGAACAGTGGACCATGGACCACTTGAAAATTGCTGTCTTGGTGGACCACTTAATAATTTTTCTGCCCACTGTAGCAATTGGAATGTGCTGTGCTAGATGCTGTATGATTTTTCATTGTATTTTTACATTCAAACTGTGGACCACCTGAATGAAGCTCATGGACCACTGGTGGTCCATGGACCACAGCTTGGGAAGCCCTGTTCTAGAAGGCAACATACCAATGGCCCTTTGTCACCTAACTAATAGAGGCAAGAGTGCACTTCCCATATAAGATTGCACTGTTAAACTCTAACCATGTGGCAAGAAGACTGCAAATACGGGAGTAGCACCATGTAGTCCTGGATGATACTGATTATTTGGACCCATTTCAATCTGGGTTCCAGTCTGGTTTCAGGACTGAATTAGTCTTTGTCATCCTAATAGATGTCCTTTATCAAGAGACAGGCAGTCAGAATAAGACCCTGATATTCTTCCCCATCCTCTCAGAGGCCTTTGATACCCTTGACCATGGTATCATCCTAGATTGACTGTGTGAGTTGGGTATTGGAGGCACTGTATTACAGTTGTTCCATTCTTTCCTGTATAGTCAAGTCTAGACAGTAGCATTAGAGTGCTCTTCAATCCCTTGGCAGTCAATCTCTTGACTGCCTCTCTTTTTGGTTAGAACTGCTATGCAGTAAATGTTTACATGGCTACTCTGTGGCTTATGATAATCAGTGTTCACATTCACTGAAAATACTTAATACTTAACTTAGAATACCTGATAGTTTAGTTTAACAAGACTGAGGATCAAGCTCATTTCTGCATCCTGAAAACTCTACAAGATCATGTGGAGTCTATGGGGATACTCCACTAGGAGGTTCTTCTTTGTTCGCCTCACTGAAAGGAATGAGAACTGTGCTAGTAAATCTTATTATCCATTTATAAGTTAAGCAAGATTCTGTAGCATAGTTGTGACTAATAGTAAATGATGTGGGGAAAACATCCGTGCACTTTACTCAAAGCTGTTATTGTTATTTAACATTAAAAGGGTCTCTAATGGAGCCAAATGTACAGATGTGCAGTAATAAGAATCCTGCTTTTTAATTAAAAAAAAAAAGCTACAATTTTTATACAGGCATTAATTATCTGAGGTACTTCTGCCTGTGATCTGTGCTTCTGTTGTTGACTTGGTTTCCACATATGAGTATTTGTACATAATCATTTCTTGTAAACATCTTAATTAAGAATCCATCACATCTCATAGCATAAATTTTGGCATAGATGAAGGAGAAGGATTAGGATAAGTTTTAGGGATATATTTAAACTGCAAACTGCATTTGGAGTTTAGAATGCTAAAAGGATTAAAGCTACCGATTAGTAAAGACTGAGCCATCTGACAGTTACTTAATTTAATGTACAATACCACTAATCAACTCCTTGAGGGCTGTAACGCATGCCTTTGCACAAACAAAAACACCAGCAGGTACACAGGAAGCAATGGGCTTGATTTTCCATGAGTTTTGTGTGCTGCACAATTAAGCTACATCTGAAAGCATTTCACATTTATCTCAATGGGCCATATTATGGTTTTATGTTACAGGAGAACTCCTTACATGTAACTTGTGTAAATGTCATGTGGGAAGGATTAATACAAAGGATTAATTCATGTCATTGCTGTTAAGAGAAATGCAAACATGCTAAGGATTTAAGAGACACTTGCAAACATCAATGCCCTTCTAGGATGCAGCAATTTGTATAAAGTTGCCTTCCTCCCACATATGTTTGGCCTAGCTGCCAAACTACTTCCGTGTCACAGAGATGCTGTCCTGGAAGCAGTCCTGACAAATCCAACACAAGCATGTACATTGGCTTGAGAGGAAGAAGGGATCAGGTCCCTCCATGTTTCTAATCAAGCATGGGAAGAAGGTGCACAACTCACTTGTGCTTGCACCCTCATCACTTGTTCAGATATTGAGCATCCAAAGTAGGGATGGTTGAAGCTCCATCAAATCTGCTCCAAAAATAATTTTAGCTTAATTACATTTGTTTCCCAGGCATTCTCTTGAAAAATGAATCCATATAACAGATGGAATTGGGATCAGGCCCTTAGATATCGGCTGCGAATGGGTCTCTTCCCACCACCACCCTTTCACTCTGTGTTAATTCCTGAAGCACACAGGAGGGTTCTCTTTTTGTCCAGAAGGTTGCAGCACTATCCTGAACTCTGACTGCTGCCCTGTCCCGCAGGGTACCTCTGAGGATGCTGAGAGGCAAAATCATGGCATGTAGTATATGTTTCACATGTGTAGCAGAGTCCAGGACCCAAGACCCTGAAGCAATCCATATAGAACCCTCCTTGTTGTTCCTGCCACCTCCTGTAAGTGACACAAAGAGGGGGAGACCCTTAGGGCAAAGAAACAGCAGAAGTTTTTATTAGTTTCTCCTTTTTCCAGTCTGAAGATGTTTTCCACATTTCCGCATCAATTTCTTTGTTTGATTTAAAAAGTCCTCACAAAAATGTCAGCTTTTCAGTGCATATTTCTCCTAATGCACACATTTTTGTCAGCATTTTGTGTGTTATATTGACTAATATATGCTTTTAATGCACACTTCCCCTTAATATACAAATTTGTTTTGTTAGAGAACTGCATCACAACGTCCATAGAAGTGTAAATTTTGAAGGATAGGTGCATTTTGGTTCATATATTATTTTTGGAATTTTGAAATAAGTAAGTTGGCATTGAAATGTAAACTGAGCTGGATTTCTCCCCCGCCCCTTACCTCGAGGCCTCAACTGCATCCTTTTCAGCACTGGTTACTGGTGGCTTCATGTCAGTGAGGCAGTGGAATCCACTCTGGGCTTTAGTCCAAACTTTCAAGGAGCTGTCCAAGGACCCACCAGCCGCCGCTGCTTTTCAGTCTGAACCAAGATCTGAGACAGAATGAATCTAGTCTAAAGTGGTGGTGTGAGCAGGGTTGGGGCAAACCCTGTCTGGATACCCTAGTGTGAAGTTCTCTGACAATGGTAAGAGCTGTGCATCCAAATGGAAGCATGTCAGGTGCATTGATTCTGTGGACCTGACATCTGTAAGCCACATGGGGACTGTGGCCATCCCCATGGTGTTCACTATGGAATCTAAATGACAGGATGTGGTGGCACAGTTCAAGAGAGTGATCTTTGTGGGGAAACACTATGCTTCTTGGTAAAGTGACATTACTTCCCATCACCACTTCCAGTTTAATTCACTAATAGGCAAAAAAAACCTTATAGGTAAGAATGTACCTATAGCCAACAGATATTTCTATCAAACTTTAAAAAGCAGGGAAATTGGGCAGCTATACTGAATGCATCAGGGGAGCAGGAGACCTGACCTCGTCTCTGAGATATTGTACTGCCCTGAAAAATGGAAATGGACTGCCTTCAAGTCAATTCCGATTTATGGTGACTCTATGAATTGGGTTTTCATGGTAAGCGGTATTCAGAGGGGGTTTACCATTGCCTTCCTCTGAGGCTGAGAGGCAGTGACTGGCCCAAGGTCACTCAGTAAGCTTCATGGCTGTGTGGGGATTCAAACCCTGGTCTCCCCGGTTGTAGTCCAGCACCTTAACCACTACACAGCACTGGCTCTCTGCCAGTGTGTACTGCCCTACAAATTTGTAAAAACGCAAACACAATTTGGGCTGGTTATTCACAGTCCAATCCACTTTCTGTGTAGCTTGGAAGTATTTGGTAACATGTGCCTCTGAGCATAAGAAGGAGGGAGAGGGGGAGGAGAGGAGATTGGGTGGATGGGCACTGGGCAGAGGGAAAACCCCTTTCCTTTCCAAAAGGAAAACATTGTGAACAGTATCATTGTTTTTCAGGGTTTCCCCACCTTTTTGTTCTACAGCAGGCACATGTAGTCTACCACCCAAATTTAAACCAAAGCTGTCCCTGGCCACATCCACACAAGACCTTTATTTCACTTTAGACAGTCCTGACTTCCCCCCAAAGAATCCTGGGAAGTGTAGTTTGTGAAGGGTTGCTGTAAGTTGCTAGGAGATGCCCTTTTCCTCTCACAGAGTTACAAACCCCAGAAGAGGCCACTCTGGCCACTGGAGGTCTGTCAGGGGAATAGGGGTCTCCTGATTAGTCAAGCCAAACAGCTGTGAATCTGGATTTTAGAACATTGACGGTTCTTACTGAGCATGCCTGACGTTATTATAGATTTCAGTGATAAATTTCTTAAATTAATTAAAAATCAGCCAGGCATTTTTTAAACTTTTAAACGCAGAAGATGAAGGTTGGAGTATGGGGCAAGGTCAGTAATAGGATTACAGGTACTCTGTGAACATGGCTGATTTTTAATTAATTTCAACAAATCATGAGACCACTGACAGAAAAAAATCCAACAGGAGTCCGGATTTCTTTTCTCTTGCTTTACATTTGAACTCTCAATTCTCTCTGAGTGTTTTGTGTATTGCCATGAAAACTTAGAGGGTTGTTAAGCAATCATTTCGGAGTTCAGGACTATAAGTTGTATAAGTTTTGTTTTGAAATGAGCTTATTGGAAGCAGTAGAATGGTATGGGGTTATTTTCAATTTAACATTGCAGAATGCGAAAAATCCATGTTGGCTATAGTACACAGCCACTCTTGTGACTGTATAATATTTTAGCACTAGGGCTACAATCACACTTACCTGGGAGTAAATTCCATTTAACTCCATAAAGCAAGTTACTTCTGATTAGACATGCATGGGATTGTGCTACTAATCAGATGCAGGGAAGCTGCTATGCTCAGTGGATCAATGTCGACGCTCCATTGTGCCTGCAGAATATTCATCCCTTATAGAAAAACATGGATCTCTCCTTGCATTTGTTTAGTGTGAATGCACTGGAACAACCAGTGGATCATTGCTGAGCCATTCCTACACAGCAGTGGAGGCTGTTTTTTTTTAAATGCAAGACCCAAAATAAAATAAAATAGAATAAACATTTCCTGGGGAATTTTGTATTAAAATTATCTGACATTCTGTCAAACGTTTAGGACTAAAAGACATACAGTAAGATAATGCCCCACCCACCCCATTTTTGTCTGGATTTCCTGTTTTTGTACCTCGGAAAATGCTAGACCCACCTGAACCGTGCTTCCATGAGAAATACACAGCTTTTAACAAGACTGTGTTTGCAGACTCACGTCCATGAAGACAGTGTGCATGTAATGCATGGCATTAATGGGGAAATCTAATAACATTCCTGTTGAAATTCTCTCCCCATTAAATTGCCAGCAGGGAGTTGTACTGTATGTTTTCTGCAGGCAGCATTGTTTAATGGAAACTTTACACAAATTAGACAGGCCTCTTGGTGAAATGGGACCTCTAATTTAATTGGATTTTGCTGCCAGGAGGCAGGGTGTGACTGCTCTTCTGGACTTTGCCAGCAAGTAGCCAGTCAAAATTAGGCTGTACTCTGAACACTAGACTAATGGCTATTCCTCAGCCTCTTTCTGCAGAGAACAGTGTGGCTTAGTTATTACTAGAGCTGTAAATGGTGCTAATAAAGTCCTCCAGGGGCAATAGCAGGGCAAGGCAGTATCATAAAATGCCCTAATTCTCGGCTGCTTGGGATTTTTTTTTCCGTTGGGAAGGGTGGAGAGTAATAAAAGAAAAGAAAGAATAAAAAGGAGAGTTGGTGGGTTTAAGCCAAGCAAAAATATGAAGTGTGATCCTGAGCCAACACAGATATATTTATAAAACTTCATGTAAGAGAACGGCTTTGTTCCACAGTTGCTGTCTGATACTGTTCCTTCTTCCCACTCCTCTAATGCAGTATTATAGATAGACACCTCGGAAACAAATTCATCATTCCAAATTCTTTTACATGGGTTCAAAGAATCAAATTCATGACATTTGATATATTCAGATCTAAAGAAATGAAAGCTTTTCAGGTACTGGTAGTTATGAATTACCAATATTTCTGCACCTTAGATGTGTAAAAAGAAAAATGAATAAGTAGCACAAACCTTTATCTGTGAGAGAGCACCCTTTCATGTGAATAGCATGGGTCACTATGAATCCTATTGCAAAACCAATGGCAGATTACAGTTGATATCCCCACAGTTTCTTGGTTACATTTAGGCTGGAAATAGCATGAAAATCCTCCATGGAATCTCCTATTTGGGGCAATGGGCGGACATTTAGGAGCAAAATTGCGTCAGTTTTTATATGACGGCAGTGGCATGACCTGCATTGTTGGTCCTTCTTGTCAGCCCTCACTGATGGCAGTGTTGCAGTTAGCTTTGCCTATTAACATTTTTCACAAGGATAGGAAAATGGTGAAAGTCCATCCTGAGCTAAACTTCACTGCCGTTATGACCCCCTCTCCTTATAGCACAGATATTCCATCTAATGGATAATAGGACAGATCCAAGTTTGCATTAAAATTCATGTTGATATGGAACAGCCCAAGTTGATTCTAAACTATGTTAATTGGTACCAGTTGCTCAGAAATATATGGCCATCTGGAGCTCCCTTTTGGCAAGAATGTTAATCAGGACGGAGGACATCCTATGGGCAGTGATGATCTGCTCTCCTTTTGAAAGATGATGTGCGAAAAACAAACAAACAGGGAAGGCTAAGTGCACAGCTAAGCTCATCAAAAGGTCATGTGTCCCCAAGGCCAAGCCTTGGGAATTCTACTTGGCTGTCCTGTGTTGAGTCAGGAACAAGGCTAGGACAAATGAATGTACAGTTTACATGTTTGGTTTAGAGGCCTACACACACACACACATACATACACAAAATCCCCACTTTCTCTACTGGCCGAGACACTGCTATGCTATGATGCTTGACATAGCTGTGCTTTACATAAACAAATAAACAATAAATAAATGCTTTAGAAGTATTGAGCAATGTATTTGCTTTTGTTTCCCATGGTTGTCCCTGTATCTTAAGGATTTTCAGGATGTCCCTGAGGAATATCCATACTGGAAAGCCATTAGGAGCAGAAAAGCTAGATAATTGCAATTTTTGCACAGAATTAAAGAGAGTTTATGTGAGCTGGGTGGACTCTAAACCACCTATGGACTCAAGCCTCCTTATGTCAGAGGAGTCCTCCTAACAGCTCAGGTGTTAAGTTCTTCTGATAATGACACAATTCAATGAATAACGTACACCATTCAAAAAAAGGTGAGTTAAAGACATGAGGTCAGAAAATTTGGGGTTGCAACGCTGCTGTCTTGCTTGGGCAACAGATTTGTGCTACTGCAACATAACATCCTCCTCTCCCCATCTCACCTGCAACCCCCCTGCATACTCTCAAAATCTGTTCCAGGAAGTTGGGGACCCTCTAGAGCAGATTTTGGGAGCACATGGGAAGAGGAGAGGAAGGGGAAATCCTGTTGCATGTAAAGAATGCTACTCCTACAGCATACTCTATACAACCCATTATATAGCTCATTACAGTACCATCTAATTACTGAGCTTTTATGACACAGACTTGTCAAGCTGAGCTCCCAGTCATGAAGGCGAGAAACTTACTGTTCTATTAAAACAAATAAAAGCTGAGCTTCTCAGTGCCCTAATAGAATTGTCCAAGCCTCGCAAAGATATCTTAGGACTTGTAGGCGGCTACCTCATCATGTTCAGACAGCAACATAACTACCTTTGTATGATATTTTGTCTAATGCGGGTAGAAGCCCATGAGAAGAATTCCAAAGAACACAGGCAGTTTATTCGTATTGTACCATAGAAGAATATTTAGCTGTGGATTGTGCTCTCATGCTTGCTTAAATATCATCCATTACAACATAATGAAGTGACATAATACTTTTAGCTTATACTGAGTGTGACTAGACAGTTGCAATTGCTGCTGAATGTTACTGCATTTTTCCTGGAAGTCTGGGGTATCAGATAATGAAGGGGCTTCAGAAAACATCAAAATTCCCCATTCACAGACCATGATTTTTTAGGTGGAGGAGTGGGTGGGTGGGGAATCTAGTTATTGAAAGGGAAATTGCAGCTCTAATTGGCTGGTGGCTGCCATATTTTTTTTCCAGAATGCTATATTCCAAGGAGCATTTGGGCAAAGAAATGGCTGCCTCTCCTGACAACCTTGATTTTTGTGGGGGTTGCCCGCCATTTCCACCCAGGTTGTCCGTCAGAATGGGGAGATAGTTTCCTCCCTTCTTTTGCCACCAACCCTTCCCTAGATTGAAAGTTTGGCCTAGCTCTTGCTTCATTCTCTAAGAAGAACCTGGAAGACAAACATGTTTCCTCTCTTCTCAAATTGTGGGAGCAACTCTGTTGACTGGTAACTTTGGCCGCAGTGTCTTTATAAGAGAATACTGAATATTCATGACAACCCAGAGCTTTGTCTGCGTTTCCTGCTCATTGGTTCGTTAGTGGGCCTTACGTATGATGGAGGACCTGATGTCCAGGATTAGATGGAAGGGAAGCCACTACTGGCAAGACAAGCTCATTCCGTGCCATATTTTTGCATAGAAGAGTCTGACACAGAGACAGCCCACTTTATTGCTGGCAGAATGAGAGGCTGCAAGGGTTTTTTCCCTGTTGTCCCTGACAAATTTCTCATTGGAATGGAAGCCTGACAGGCCCTCTGTGCTTCTTAATTCAGTGATTTATGTGGAATGTTTGTGCTGGGAGAGAGGTTGCACACATCCAGGCAGTCCTGATAGTAATAGCAATGGAGAACCCCCCCCCATTTCCTAGCTGGAGTCACTGATGGAAGTAGTTTAATGACTGTGCTGTGCTCTCCTTCAAAAGGCTCCAGTGTTGAGGTTGTAGTCAATGAGAAACATGATTTGTGGTGAGTCTACTGCAGGCTCAGGTAGGTGTGAGAGACTGAACTGCCATCCCTGAGGAAGTCTTATGGCTCTTATGTCAGCCCCTGCAAAGAGCAAGATACCCTGAAATTCTAAGGATCTTAAATTCAGTCCACCCAGACATTACACATACAGAAAAATCTAAAATGCCCCATCACCACCCTGCCTGCCAGAACACAATTCTCACTTATGTCTCAAGCATAATCTCCAAAGTGCTCCCTAAAAGGCTAACATTACGTTGGTCTTTTGGAAAGATTGCCTGGCCCCACCAGAATCCTGAAAAGCATGGAACCTCAGCCTTGAAACCCTAAATATGGTAAGCTAAACTGAGCTAGATGGATCTGTGGGTCTGACTTAGTATAAGGCAGCTTCCTATGTTCTTAATGGGGAAGTTCACCTGAGACCTTTTCTGAAGGGCAAGAACCATAGCTCAGTGGTAGAGCATCTGCTTTGCATGCAGAAGGTCCCAGGTTCAATCCCTGGGTAGGGCAGGGAGAGAAGCCTGCCTGAAAGCCTGGAGAGCCACTGCCAGTTTGTGTAGACAATACTGAGCTAGATGGACCAGGGGTCTGGCTCAGTGTAAGGCAGCTTTCTATGTCCCCATGTTGTAACATTGGATATATTTATTTAACATAATTATCTCCTGCCTTATTTACACAGTGTTCGCAGGTAGTTTCTCATCCATACACAGATCAGATCCAGACCTGCAAGGTGGCTACATCATGTGCTGTGCCTTCAGATTATGCTTTAGGACAGGGGTGGTCAACCTATGATCCTCTGAACGTTGACCATGCTGGCTGGGGCTGATGGGAGTTTGTAGTTCAACAACACAACCATCTATGCTGTAGGACATCTGATGTCACATATGATACCCAATTTGTTGGGAAAAAAGGTGAACAGAGAGAAATATAGGAAGCTGCCCTAAAACTGTTTGTCCAGCTATCCCAGTATTGTCTACTCTGACAGGCAGCAGCTCTCAGGCAGCTCTCATTTGCGACCTGATACTTTTTAAAAAATGAGATGCCAGGGATTGGACATGGGACCCTCTGCATGCACAGCATGAGCTCTGGTTGCCACCAAGCAAATGTGTTCCCCCCCCCCCATGTACGCTTCTATGGAACAGCCATGCTGGTGTGACTTGGCTGCCAAATGGATGCTGTTCTTGGCACCAGGTGTGGCAGTAGGTGCCATAGTGGACTTGATTGCGTTAACTGATTTCTATGAGGCATGGGATACACTAACCACAGAACTCTCTGTGGACTGACATCTCATTGAAAGGAGTTATTGCCCATTTCACCTCCCTCTCCCTCTTCCCACTCTGCATCCCGGTAAGGAGCAGTGACCCTTCTGATCTGTGTCACAGAAGAAAGTTCTGCTGGCACGTGGACTGCATGTAAGGAGCCAGTCAACATAAGAATCCTTTCAGCCAGGATGTAGGCCCCACTCATGGGTACGTGTCATAGTCATAGCCAATTTGTGCATTTTCCACAACTAGGGTTACCATCATTTTGTCATTTCAAAAAGAGTACATTTGGCTTCGATAAGTGAAAAGAGTATGCTGTTGCACCATCTCAAAAAGAGTACATGTACTCTTAAAAGAGTACGGTTGGGAACCCTATCCACAACACATCTGTGCACAAAGCAGTTCACATAAAAAAACAGTCTAAATAGTATAATACAAAAACCAATACATACTAAAGAGTGTATTGCTGCAACATAACAGTAAAGAAATAATCAACAATTAACAGTTCATTTAACATACATTAAAAGTTAAGTGAGCATAAAGCTCACCAATATCAATTAATTTCATATTCAAAGCCGCCCCAATATGGATGTAATGTATTTATTTACAATTTTTATTTAGAAAAGTATTTATATGCCACCCCCTCGCAAAACATCAGGGTGGTGTACAACAATGTAAAAAAACTTTAAAAGCAATACAGAATAATAAAATGACTGGCTACTCAAGAAAATTTTAGACAACTGCATAAGCCAATCAGCATTTTTTAAAAAAGGCTTCAAGAGACACCTGAAATTCAACAACGAGGACATCTGCTGAATATGTGCTGGAAAAGTGTCCCACTACATGAGACCAGAGACACTAAATGCCTGACTTCTAGTTGAGACCAGTCAGACCTCTGTAACATGGGGGATGATTAACACTGTTCCTCCGTATGATCTCAGTGATTGGGCTGGGATATAAGGGCTCAGGTAGTCCTTAAGGTATCCTGGACCCAAGTTGTTTATAGTTTTGTATATCAACATAAGAACCTCTGCAGATGTTTTAGCAAGGGTGTCACATGCTGTCAGTCATCCGCCCCCATCAGCAGTCTAGCCACTGCATTCAACAGCACCATCTGGAACTTCCAGACCAGGCCCAAGGGAAGCCCCCCCCCCCCAGTGCATTGCAGTAATCCAGTCTTAAGGTTGCCAGTGCATGGACTACAGTGGCCAAGTTATCCCGATCCAGAGATGGCTGTAGCAGACATACCATACAAAGCTGGTAAAAGGCACTCCTAGCCACTGAGATCATTTGGGCCGCTAGTGACAAAGATGTATCCAGGAGCACCCTGAAGCTACTCATCTGCTCCTTCAGAGGGAGTGCAACCCCATCCAGAACAGGCAACTGGCCTATTTACTGATGTTAGTATCTAGACTCAGCTCAAAAGGCCAGAAAGTCTCCTCACAGTTCTGCAAAGTGCAGTTCCCTTATGAAGCCTCCTAGGGCTGTAGAGTGGGGATGGTACAAGGCAGATGGAAGCAGCCATCCCTTGATGGCAAGCACAAGAGTCTCCCTACCCCCTCACAAAATGGTCTTCATGTGCCTTGCATCTCATTTACATGAATCCTAACTTGTTACATGTTTGCTGCTTCACAATAAACAGGAAAGCAAGCAGACGGAAAACCTTCCTAAAAGCATTGATCTCTTGTGGTTGAAGTCAATCTTGAGATGTAAATGTCTCTGTTTTTGTGGAAGAAGGAGCCAGAATTCAAGAGGTGTGCAGTTTTTCATGCCTCTGATATATGCAGGGGGCAGAAAGAAATGCCCATAATGACTTTTTGCAGTGGGGTAATAACAACAAAGTGACTGGGACTGCTGCTGCCACTTCCTGCCTGTGTTCTGCATGAGAGAAAGACGTTACTCAGAGACGGGCCTACTGGAACATACTTGATTGATTTTCCAGGTCAGGGCTTGTGGAGCAGCATCATGTCATTAAATGTCCTTCATTTCCCTGACTATATATTAAATTGTCCACTACAAATCAACCCTTTGGTGTTTAGTTCCCTAATGTCACTTTGAATATTTTCTCCTTTTTTTTTTAACCAATGAGCTAAATCTAGTGATTTTTATCCCTTTGGGCCTCAGAGTAAATGGAAAGGTACTTATGTTTTATTCATTACAGCCTCTATCCCTTGCTAATTTACTTACATTATTTACAGAATTGAAAAGTATTTTAGTAGGTTGGGCAGGCATTCCTTGTCCTATTAAATGCTGATTTTTCAAACAGTATCAGAGCCTAAAATCTTTGCTAGGCCTCTGGGCAGGCAGAGGGTTAATCCCATTTTCCATCTGTTGCTAATGATCCTAGGTAGAAAAGCAATAATCCTGTCCCCTGCAACATCACCCCCAGTCAACCCAGTTTTGCATATGATCTGGTGCATATATTTTATTTTTCATCTAGTCTTCAACTAGCTCACTAGCTGTAAGGAGCTAGTAGTAAATTGCCTTTATATTCTTGCCCCAAATCACACTATACATTTTCCTGATATCTTCATTCCCAAAGAAAGAGAAAAATAAGAAAAATAATTTTATCCCCACCCTCTTTATTTTTCTTACCAAGGCTATAAGCAGAGCAAAATAACCACTCCTTCTGAACTTTCCATCGCTCTGGAAGGCCTGTTTCACTTTTGTGGCATAAACAGAGCGAATCCTGCTGGCATCAATGCACGTGCGTCTATTTTGTTCCACATGGAGCTAAGCCGCAACCAGTTATTGCTTTTCACCACACGTACAGTATTTGGCAAAATTAGTGCACATGTACTTTCTTTCACATGTGGTAAGTCATAATTTCCAAAATGAAAGTCACTCCCACTAAGTAAGAAATGTATCTTGTGTGAAAGGGACTCCAAGGTGGCTGGGGTTTGTGTCAGCGTTTTTCAAATTATTCAGAGATTCCTGGATGACAAAAAAGGTTAAGGATGGTAGATAAATAGGCCAATTTATGAAAACTAGCAAGATCATCCACTCACGTGAACAACTGCTGTGACCAAGAATGCAGAGGGCTACATTTGCCTCATGGTAAGACGTAATATTTTGCAATCCAATTTGCTCAGTTCCGTTGCTTTCATAACAAAGCATGAATAACCAATCTGAATCCACCCTTATTCATCAAGATTTGGAATCTTTGTCTATTGACTCAGTTTGATTTTATGGTCCATTGGGACTGAGAGCGTGGATCCCACCTACCCTGGTAGGTAGAGATTACTCAAGTAGAGATTGCTTAGTAAGGAGCCCATCACCCTAGTTCCAGGCCAACAGGCCAATTTCCCAGCTGTCTGTCCTGTTAACCCTCCTCAGTGCATATTCCTTTGAATTTCCCATGGGCATTTGCTTATGTAGCACAGCTCATAGGTTTATATGACAAAATGAAATTAGACAAAAACATTTTTTGAAGGGGAAACACATACACACTGATTTTCGTATATGCCTAATTTAAAAAAAGGACCTGCCAGAAATGTGCCTGGCAAATGGATGGTGCTCTATTTATGAAGGAGATGATTAAAAGATGCTGGCATACTGGCGGACTTAATTTCAGTCTTTGTGGCCGCCATGATGAGAAACTAAGGATATCAAATTTTCCCTTCTCATTGTAAACACATGTGTTTTTTCTGATTGCTTTCTAGCTTTTGGATTGCATGTGGCTTTTTCATCAAGCAGAATGTGGCATGTTAATGTTCTTCATCTAAGTTTAGTATCTTGTCACTGGAAGTCTTGTCTGCATGGAGGACTTTATTCACCATTGACCACAGTAGCTTCCTGAAAATATCGAGAGAAAACCAGTGATTATGTTCTAGTTGGTATGAAGAGGGCATCCATATTTTATTGTAAGATTTTACAAAACATGACAATACACGGCCAAAAAATGTAAAAGAAAAAATAACAATGTGCAACCAAGGAATAAATAAATCAAGAAAAAGAAGAATGAAAAAGAAAAGAGAAGTTGGAGTACTAAAAAGTATCTGAATAAGACAATGCATGGAATGGAAATTAAACAAGCAACTTCCACTTATAACAGATTACTGATTCAGGTACACAGACATAATACACAGACACTTATATAATACAAAACTAAACACATGGAAAAGTATGGTGAAATGAGAAAAAACAAAGGTTTCAAGTAAAAATTGTAAGTGCTTATCCAAAAACATCCCTCCACAAGGAATCATGAGCAAAGAGAGGACTACAGTCATGTTCCCTCATCACGATATAACTAATAAACATAAATCACTTTGTGTGGAACATTCCTTTCCTTAATGGATCATGTCATTTTCTTTGGAGTTGTGTTTTTCCATAACAGCTGTTGCCTATATTTGTTGATATACCATTCCTTCATTAAATCACAGTCAACCTGTTTCCAGTGGTGCTCAACAATACAGGCTGCTACAGAAAAGGAGACTAGCAACTGAAGTGCAGTGCCTTCTTCCTGAAATATTGAGAGAAGAGCCACAAGTGGGTCAGGTGTAATCTGCTGTCCCACGATGAGGCCTATTTCAGGGAAAACTTTGTTCCAGAAAGTCCAGATAACTTGACATGTCCACCACATATGAAAATAGGTACCTGTCTTCCCACACCCTCTCCAGCAAGTGGAATTGGTATTCTAGGTGATTCTACTGAGTGTGAGGGGTCAGGTACCACCTATGGATCAGTTGGAAGGAGTTCTCCCTCAGTCTGGCCGAGGCAGATCAGAAAGGATGGTTTTCCCAGACTGTGTTCCATATGACAGGACCAATCTCGACATTGGTATCATATTCCCATAGATGATGGAGACTATCCAGAGTCCTAGTTGTTGTACCCAGTAATAGCTGATATCACTTTGATAATAATTTTTTGTCCATGAAGGAGCTATGAGAGAAGGTTTTCAAATGGGGTTAGAGGTTTAGTGCCTTGTTCTTTAACTGAGGGAATAGGCATAACATGTTGGATCAGATGAAGATGGAACCAGGTGCAGAGGGTGGGTCATAGTTTGTCTTTGAGTTGCAAAGAAGTTAGGGGGAGAGCATAAGAAAGAGGTCTCAAATGGTATTAAAAAACCTTAGACTCCCAATTTTGAAATTGTGTTAACACTTGCAGTTGTGGTAAAATAGTGGGTGATGTAAGAATGGTATCATTGGAGAGGGCTGGGAGAGAAGATTAGGGATCCCTGCACCTCCATATACTGTGTCCTTATATAAAACTGTGCGATGTAATCTGTTTCCCCCCCCCAATAAATTAATCAGAGCAACAAAGATTGCCATTTCTTTAATTTCATCGGTGAAATTGCATTTAGGATAGTTTGAAACAAGAAGAGTAGTTCTGGAAGGATCATCATTTTTACAGTTGCTATACAACTGAGCCAGGTTAAAGGTGTATTTTTCCAATCAAGGAGCAGTTGTTTAATATTTTTGAGTAAGGCCTTGTGATTAAGACATTCCATTCTATGCAGGTTTGGGGAGATAACAATCCTCTAATACTTAAGAGCTGTAGGGCATAATTTCAGATGTGTTTGTTGAATAAATTGTTGAGAATTTGGAGCCAAATTTAGACACATCATTTCTGATTTATCAAAATGTATTTGTAAGCCAGCTACGTTTCCTTATTCTTTAATAATAGTTATCAATGTAGGAATTGCGTGTTCCAGATTAGTTACTATAACAGCAACAAAAATTGAGCAGATGTGCTTTACCTTTTATTTTTAATCCCTGAATAGCATCATCCCTTCTCAAGGCCTGTGCCAAGGGGTCCATTGCCAGGACAAAAAGCATAGGTGATAAAGGGCACCCCTGCTTAGTAACTTGGGCAATGCCGAACCACTCAAAGTCCACTCTGTTCACTGTCACACACACCGTCGTGTTGTTGTAGAGATGCTGCACTGTGGAGGTAAATGTGTTACCTAGTCTCATTTTCCCCAACACAGAGAACAACAACTTCCAAATCAGTTTATGAAAAGCCTTGCTGGCATCAAGAGACAGAATGGCTAGTGGTTGCTTGGATAGTTTGCTGTAGTATAGCGTTGAATAATCAATGAATAGGATCCACAATGGTCCTATTCTGGATAAAGCCTAGTTGGTCTGAGTGAAGATAGTGGGGTATCAACCCAGCCAATCTCTCTAATAATATTGTGGTAAAAAGTTTTGCATCAGGTTAATTAGGGAGATTGGCCAGTATGATTCCACCATCTCCCCATTCTTATTAGGTTTAAGTATCACTGCTATGCATGTTGGCATCCATATTTCTTTGCTTTGTTGGAGTCTGGTGCTTCAGAGTGTCATGGCCCGGTCCTCAAGCTCAGAGTCAATGGAGTAAGAGCCTGCTGAGTCCAGGACTGCTGTACCACCGGCTAGTGAATTGGACTAGGTTCCTGAAGCTGGTGGGCTGGGGCTTGCAGAGCATGAGGCTTATAGTTCGGAGACTATGGAACCTGAGGCTGGTGGTCTTGAGCCTACAAAGCCTGAGCCAGGCCCCTCACATATGTAGTCCCTTATTCCTGATTCACCAGAAGAACTGAGTGCTTCTCATACTCTCACACCTGCCTGGTGCAGGGAGTGTCCAGGTGGGGAAGCCACAGAAAGGTGAAGAAGAGCTCATCAGGCCAGGGGGTTGGTCCTTTCAGAATTTATTTATTTATTTTATTTTATTCGATTTATATACCGCCCACAGCCCGGGGGCTCTCAGGGCGGTGCACAACATGGATAAAATACAATAAAATTACAAAAACAGTAAAATATACATTATTAAACAAGTAAACAGCGAGATATACATTAAAAGCACAAATAGATTAAAATGCCTGAGAGAATAAAAAGGTTTTAACCTGGCGCCGAAAAGATAAAAGTGTAGGCGCCAGGCGCACCTCATCAGGAAAACTATTCCATAATTCGGGGGCAACCACTGAAAAGGCCCTAGATCTTGTTACTACCCTCCGAGCTTCTCTGTGAGTCGGAGCTCGGAGGAGGGCCTTAGATGTTGAACGCAGTGAACGGGTAGGTTCATATCGGGAGAGGCGTTCCGCTAGCTATTGTGGTCCCGCGCCGTGTAAGGCTTTATAAGTCAAAACTAGCACTTTGAATTTGGCCCGGAAACAAATAGGTAGCCAGTGCAAACGTGCCAGAACAGGTGTTATATGTGCAGACCGCCTAGTCCTCGTCAGCAGTCTAGCAGCTGCGTTTTGCACTAGCTGTAGTTTCCGAACTGTCTTCAAAGGCAGCCCCACGTAGAGCGCATTGCAGTAATCCAATCCAGAGGTTACCAGAGCATGCACAACTGAAGCGAGGTTGTCGCTTTCCAGATAGGGACATAGCTGGGCTACCAACCAAAGGTGGTAGAACGCATTCCGTGCCACCGAGGCCACCTGCGCCTCGAGAGACAGGAATGGATCAAAAAGAACCCCCAAGCTACGAACCTGTTCCTTCAGGGGGAGTGTAACCCCATCTAGAACAGGTTGAACATCCACCATCGGTCAGAGAAGGCGCTCACTAACAGCATCTCAGTCTTGTCAGGATTGAGCCTCAGTTTATTAGCTCTCATCCAGTCCATTATCGCGGCCAGGCAGCGGTTCAGCACATTAACAGCCTCACCTGAGGAAGATGAAAAGGAGAAGTAGAGTTGCGTGTCATCAGCATACTGATGACAACGCACTCCAAAGCTCCTGATGACCGCACCCAACGGCTTCATGTAGTTGTTAAAAAGCATAGGGGACAGGACCAATCCCTGCGGGACTCCACAATGGAGAGTCCAGGGTGTCGAACAATGTTCCCCAAGCACTACCTTCTGGAGATGATCCACCAAGTAGGAGTGGAACCACTGCCAAGCAGTACCTCCAACTCCCAACTCCATGAGTCTCCCCAGAAGGATACCATGGTCGATGGTATCAAAAGCAGCTGAGAGATCAAGGAGAATCAACAGAGTAACACTCCCTCTGTCCCTCTCCCGACATAGGTCATCATACAGGGCGACCAAGGCTGTTTCAGTGCCAAAACCGGGCCTAAAACCGGACTGAAACAGATCTAGATAATCGGTTTCATCCAAGAGCACCTGGAGCTGGCTGGGGACCACCCGTTCTAAGACCTTGCCCAGAATCATAGTCTGCAGGCCAAAGGGGTGGAGCTTGTGAAAAGTGGACTGGAGGAAGTGGCTCATGAGATTCACCTCTAGCATTTGCTAGAGCAAGTTGTTCACTCAGAGCTATCCGTAGTGTGCGACCACCAGCTTGCTGCCTTGAACCCATAGGTTTCTGATTTGAACGGGTCAGATCTCAGAGCAGGTTACTCAGAAACTAACCCATGAGTTGTGCCACCCGAAGAATGCTTCTTCCTATGGTGAAGCATCTCTCCTGTGGGTTGACTGCTCCTTTAGGTAACAGTTCAAGAACATTTCCATGTCTGAAAACACATGGTAAACTCCTCCAGAAACAATGGTTTGTCAAGCTTCCTAGCTGTATGTTTGCCACAGATTTTTAAACGTCAAAAGTCTAAAAATTACAGAAAGCTTTGGTGGAAAGATGGGGACCTGCTTTTTGTTATAACATGAAAAGAGAGGTGACTCAGACATTACCTTTCCTCAAGAATTTCATCTCCCATTGTTTTATTTTTTGCATTAGCAGTGTAACGTGTGTCCACATGATGCAGGTGCAATGACTTCAGTATATTTTGGAGCACTTTACATCACACTGTCTGTGCAAGTAGATCATTTGTAGAAGAGCTGGGGGAAGAAAAAATTAGTAGAAAACAAATGTGTGAATTGGCCTTAGAACTCCAGTGATGCAAATAGAGCAAGCTTCTCTCACATTTTTCCCCATTCTCCTTCAACTAATGAGAAAAGAAATGACATTCAAAAATTATTAAAGAGGGACAGAAAATGTTAGTGAAATTCTCATGAATGGGATTCAGAGCTTTTGTCTCACCTTATTTTTGAGGTGGTGGAGTGGTACTTATTAGTCTTTCCCTTCATTCTACAAATCATCTCACCAGGGGTCTGAATTCTTCAGCCTTCTTAGGTCTGTGCTTCAGTTAAAGCCCAAGGAAAGACATCATGAGGTAACTCTTTCCATGGGGCCTGTTCAGAGAAGGAAGTGTGGGCAGCCAGGGAGGCCTCAGAGTGTCGGAGAAATATTTGCTGAAAAGAAAGGGGGAAAAAACATATGCTAGTGTGGAACAATATGTTAAGTTCAAAATCCTGCAGCCAGAAAAATTCTAACATGCCTCTTTCACAGAGGAAGAGCACTTTTGAGAAATTGGAGGGTGGATTATGTCATAGCACTGGTTTCAAGAACATAGCAGTTCCAATGGTCTGTCTTTTTGCCCCATCCTTCCTGTGTAAGTGTTGGCGTGTGTGCGTTGTTGCGTGAAACAGCATACATTACGTTGGAGTTAAGTTGAGCAAGAAACTTCTTCAGAGCATTAGAGCATGTTAAGAGTCTTTTATTAAGACATTATGGCTTAAGGCTTAAGAGTAAATACATGTAGAGTTTCTTCAGTCATCCCCCCCCCCTCTGGTATATCTCTCTCCAAAGGTAAACACAAAAGATAACCTCTCAGTTCAGAGGCAATATTCAGAAGACCAGCCTCACAGATCAGAGGCATAAATCAGAAGACACAATTTACAGACTCTGTTAGAACTTTCCCAGTCTATCAGATGGTTACCATAGTAACGGCCTTGGCAGTCTGTTCCCAGACTGGGCTAAGACATAACTCCCCCTAGTTACAGTTTTGCAGACTTGATGGAAAACTACTAGGCCTCATGCCAACAGGCCCCCCTTTTTTTCATCATGTTTGTTAATTACAAAATTTTTTTAATAATATATCTTTATAATATATAGTTATATAGTAATATATTTCTACAATACCTCTTGTAATATATTTCAGTATATTGTACTATATATTTTCAGTTCAGTACAGTTCAAAATTATATTTCAGTACAGTTTAAAATTTTATTTATTTAAATTTTGGTTGAATACATGTTAAATAAAGTGTCTCAGGATCCATTTCTACAACTTTATTCATTTCAGGATTTGTTATTAATCCCATGGTAAATCTTTCAGGTGGTTTGCCTAAATTTGCTCTTGTAGAGCGTCTTAAAGGAACCAGGGCTTCGGCTTTCTCTGCTCCCCCATTTGTGCTTGTACTTGTGCTTGTGCTTGGCACCGCGTGCCCAGGATCTTCTATTTCCTCAGCTTTTCGTTTCTTTGATCTGCGTTTTCCACAAATGAGCTCATTTAATGCATCTCTGAGAGGAATTTGTGTGCCTTCCACTTTAATGTTAAGATTTGGCTTAAATGTCTGTGATTGTGTTTGTGTTTGTGTGTTCTCTGTTCCTGTAAAAATAACTGTCTGCTTTTGATCCCAAGGTTTCTCTGAGACTTTAATGCTTCTGCTCAGAATTAACTGCTGTGTTTCTGGATACTAAACTCTGAAATATGCATTCTGAAATTCTAAAACAAAACCTTGCTGTGCTCTGGGCGCAAGCTTGCCCCTCCCTTTTCCCTGTGGAATGTGGATCCAGCACCTTGCCCCAAATTTTTGAATGTGTTGTATTTTAGGCTTTCTGCCAGTAAGTTTCTCATAAGGAGACATTCCAAGTGCACTGTGTAACACCCTGTTGTGAATATAATTTGCATAAAGAATTGCTTCTGCCCAGAAAGAATTCCCTAAACTGTAATCTTTTAGCATGGCTCTCATTGCTTCCTGCAGCATCTTATTTTTTCTCTCAGCAGTTCCATTGGAAAATGGGCTAAATGGAGCAATGAAATTCTGGTTTATTTCCTTACTCTCCAGAAAGTCATTCAATGCCTTATTTGTGAATTCCCCACCTTGGTTTGAGCGTATAGCCCCCACCGTGATGCCGTGTTGAGTTTCGATTCTCTTAATGAATAGTTTCAGCTTTTGCTCAGCTTCACTTTTATGCTTTAACAGAAAAACATGACAAAATCTTGAAAAATCATCTACCAGTACCATGAAGAATTTCGCACCTCCTCGTGAAGCATTTATTGGCCCTGATAAATCAACATGAACTAGCTGGTAGGGAGCTGTTGTGGTTCTCTCAGCCTCCCGGTTTATTGGTGCAATAGTCATTTTAGCTTTATTACATGCATCACAATCCATTAACAGTCTACAATCTTTTAAACGCATGTTTTCACTGTGCAAAGGGGTTTTCTTTATCGTGTCAAGGTTTGCATGCCCCAGCTTTTGATGCCATTCATGGACGCAGCCCTGATGTACCTGTGCCTCAGCATTTAACACAGTACACCCTGCTTGACTGCTCTTTATTACAAACTGTGAATCATTCAGGCTTCCCTGCATGCACACTTGATTTCCCCTCATTACAAAATATTGGTTTTTGTGAAACAAAATTGAATAATTACAATTCACCAGTTTTCTAACTGATAAAATATTATGAGCCAATTCTGGAACAAACAAATATTCTGACATTATTCCAAGCTTGTTAAACTTCACCAGATTTTTAGCTTTCACAGATTTCCATGATCCATCTGCCAGGTGCACAAAGTCCTGTACTTCTTCTGAAACGTAAAACAAACTTCTGTCTTTAATTAATATATGGCTTGCCCCACTGTCGACAATCCAGTTGACAGGTGCTAAATCTTGAGACTTCTGTTTACAAACAAAGTTTACACTGCCTTGCTTCAAGCCTCCATCTCTGGAGTTGCGCTTGACTGGATATTCCCGCTGTAGATGCCGTCGATCTCCGCAAATAAAACAAGCCTTCAGCCTCTGTTGCTGCTCCTGTTTATTATCCTTTGGCACGGCATTTTTTACCTCTTGCCTCCTGACAGCTTCTATCGACTCGGCTCTTTTTGCCTCCTGTTTCCGCTGCCATTCTTGGGTCAGCTTTTCCTCAATAAACGCAACGTTCAAACCTCCGTCAGGCATGGCTTCGAAAGCCATTACCATATTATTCCAAGTCCCATCGAGCGAAGCCAGGATCAGATAGGTCTTCTGAAGTTCAGAGTGTTCGACGCCTCGGTCTGTCAGCTCAGCAAACAGGCGTCTGAATTCCGTGAGATGCTCACACATGTCGCACTCACCCGCGAAGCGCATTTGATAAAGCTTCCATGCCAAACACAATCTAGATCTCGCAGTCTGTTGCACATGAATGCCTTCCAACCGGTCCCACATCTGTTTGGCGTTTGTAACATCCCTCACGTGTAGCAGTTGAGAGTCTGATAGAGCCAGAAGTATAAAAGCTTGAGCTCGCTCATCGTTCCTAGTCCAAGCCGCCGAAAGGGGTGCAGGGGGTGTACCTTCAATAGCTTCCCATAAATCTTCTTTTACTAGCAAAGCCCGCATTCTCGGCTTCCAGCTGCCATAATTCTTTTCATTAAGTCGTTCCATCGGCAAGCCTCCCCCAGACAGGTTTACAGCCATGTTGCTCACCTCCATCTGGTTCAATCAATCAAGCTGCCCTCTCTGGAACTCCATCTGCCGTTCAGACCAGCAACTTACTCCCGTGTAATGCGCTGTAGATCTGGGCCCATAACCCCTGTTGATGTGTGTGCGTTGTTGCGTGAAACAGCATACATTACGTTGGAGTTAAGTTGAGCAAGAAACTTCTTCAGAGCATTAGAGCATGTTAAGAGTCTTTTATTAAGACATTATGGCTTAAGGCTTAAGAGTAAATACATGTAGAGTTTCTTCAATCATCCCCCCCCTCTGGTATATCTCTCTCCAAAGGTAAACACAAAAGATAACCTCTCAGTTCAGAAGCAATATTCAGAAGACCAGCCTCACAGATCAGAGGCATAAATCAGAAGACACAATTTACAGACTCTGTTAGAACTTTCCCAGTCTATCAGATGATTACCATAGTAACAACCTTAACAATCCGTTCCCAAACTGAGCTAAAACATAACTCCCCCTAATTACAGTTTTACAGACTTAATGGAAAACTACTAGGCCTCATGCCAACAGTAAGGTGTTTCAAACAAGGCAGTTACAGAATCAATTCAGAATCAAAACAGCCCTGGATAGGCCCCAGGATCTTGCACTAACTGTATATTAGTTTTGACAAGATATATCTCATTTGATGATGACGTATTGATGGCATATGGAAGAAATACTGATCCTTGGAACTTTAGCCCTGTAGGTTGAGCTCACATTGAACACCACCATGAACCGGGTGACAATGCTAGGGACGCAGAGCAAGACACCTTAAGGATATCTTTGGTTCCCATTAGACTCCTGCTCCGCAAATGGCAGCACGGCTTTCAGTTGGCAACTGGCAGTTATGCATCATTTCAGTCTCTTCTGAAAGGGAAATATGAAAGGAAACCAATTCTAGCACATAGGTAAAAGACCACCTTTCATTATGTACATAGGTGAGTTGCAAAAGTTGCTTCTGCTTGTTGCAGTGGTTCCTTGAAGAGCATAGAATTCCCTTTTCTTTTTTAGAGGCTACTGAGGAAAGCATACAGCAAACAGTTCATCCATATACAGAGTGGTTGGAGATTACTCTTCTCCTCTCACCCTCCAACTCTAATTATAAACCAATAAACCTGGAGATAAAGGAAACACCATTAGCAGTCTGGAATGCCTACAGATCACTAAGGGCCATGTTTGCCAGTAACCACATGGAAGCACTATAATGTATTCCGACATTAAATCCACCATCAGATCATTCCAATTGCCCTTGCAGAGTTTTATTGTACTCTGACGATGTAATTTACTTGAGGAAAATTGTCATTTTTATTCCTAAATAGTAAGCTGCTGCAGAGCTAAACACAACTCTCCACAGGATGACTTTGAAGTTCACACACCATTACCAAGGTCCTGTTTCAATCGTACAAGAATGCAGGGGCTGCATAATAACATCCTGATTGTCAGCGTAATCGAGCCACAGAGAGGCAAGGAAAATGCAGGGCTTCTTATTTGCCATTACTATTCTTTTGCCTTTTGACTGCCTAGCCACTGATGGCAGAACTGGGGGTGTTTTCCTTCAGGTGGCAGAATCGCCACAGTACAGCCAAATCCAGCTGCAATTCAATCAGGTCAATATCCAGACAAAATGTGGATCTTTGGTGGGGTGTGAAACCCACCTCCAGTGCTCTCTTCTGATTCCAGCACTGGTGTCTCCAGCTGTGGGACACTCATTCTTGGTGTTAGTGTTCCTTGTAATGCCAACTGATTGTACTCCTAATGATGGCACAGGCTGTAGCAGAGAGTTGGGAGTAACCCTGGGTAACAAGATAGTCTGAGCCATGAGAAGGGCTTCATGCCATTGAATGGGGGTGGGGCTGTGCTGCTGGCCCCACCCCTGATGTCATGCCTGTTTGCCTAGCTCTATTCCCTGAGCTACACTCATTCAGTGAAGGTCTGAAGGGAGAATCCCCTGTACTTGTGGATGCTCCTCCCGCAACCAGAAGCGCATCTGAAGTAAGTATAGAAGTAAGCACCAGGGATGTGGGAAGCAAATGGCTCCCTCTATTCACACAACGCTGGGGTGCAGCTTATGCCAGCTGGAGCTGGGCTGTTGCAATTCTTTCAGGACATGCCAGGAGAAGACAACAGCCAAGTGGCAGAAGAGAAAATCAGTGGGAATACATAGGTGATCATCTGTTTGAACTCTTGCAAGACAGAGTGGTGAATCCTGCATCCGTTTGAATAGGACTAGGATTGCTTCCAACATTTTTTCCTTTTAAATACTAGTAGCCTTGTTCTCAGAGACTCTTGGTGAGAATCTTTCCATTGGTACTGATATACAACAAAGAGCAGCTCTGTGAAGAGCTCCCTGGGCTGTGGTTCTGATTATATCCAATTTACCTTAAATTAACAAAAGATCATGGTTGACATATGCAACTCATCAGAGTAATATGTGCTTAGTTTCTTCAGTCCTAGCCAAGAAGGAGAAGAAGACTGAATGTTCAGTGGGGCATTCTCCAAAAGGCAGGCCCTGGAGAAGACAGGCCTGAAAGGCAAATATAAATCTGTGGCACCTGGCAGGAATGATTTGCACCCCCTCACCCCCCAAATGCTTGTGCAAGGAACATACACATTCAGCATGAAGAGTGATACCATATAAAATGAAAGCTCCAAACTGCAGCCACAGGATGAGTCTGTCTTTGTTAAGTGAAATAACAAACATATTAGTGAGTTGGACACTGGCTTAGCCACCACTTTTACTACTTCTGCTCATGCTTCAGTCACACTCCGCCTTATAAAAACAAAGCACTGCACAGAGGTTCAAGTGTTTATTTATTCGTTTCTCCCTTATTAATAAAAAACCCCAAATTAAAACAAGAAGATAAGAAAGGACACATCTGAAATGTTTAAGCGGTGGGAGTGCAAAGTGATCCATGATGGGGGGTAGGTGGGGGAGTAGCCAATCAGTTCCATGCAAAGCCAGCAGAACCTGGCTTCTTTGGACTTTCAGAGCCTGACCCTGGGAAAGAAGGGGTATGTTTGGGTCAAGCACAGTGAGTGTGCTCCCAGAGCAGCTGTACTGCTCTTGAAAGGTGATGCATGTCTGTGCTGTTAATGTGATACCTTGATCTGTATTGTTGGCAAAGATACTGGAGGGATCATTCCATAGCCAAAGTGTCTGGACAAGCCTTATGCTGATTCCATAGAACTGTAAAATGTGGGGAAAGCATTATCGTAGCCATCCCAAATCTGGTGTCCTCCAGTTGTTTTGGACTGCAACTCCCATCAACCCTGACTATTGGCCATGCCGGCTGGGGCTGATATGAGTGCGACAGTATATAACATGCTTCCTTCTGTCAGTACTGGATATTAGAGAAAACTGAGTATCCAGTAACTGATATGGGGCTTCCTATCAAGACCTGTGCTAAGAGAGCCTGGAGCGGTGGTGAGCTGCAGCAGGACCACTGCCAACTCTCATTGAGCAGCAGGGCTGACGCAAGATATTTTGCAGTCTGAGGCAAAGGACAAGACGATGCATCTCCTCCACAATTCCATATACAGAAGCTGATGAGATTAGCATCATACTTCAACGGTGGTGACAAGGCAGCATCCTCCACCAGACCTAAGGACAGCAGACTAACTTAGTGGGCCATGTGACACAGACAGCTCTGTGACACCTCACTGCCACGCTCTGCTTGGCACCTGCTTGCTGCCCACTCAAACGATGCAAAAGCAGCGCTGAAAGTGCCAGAGCAAAACATGTGCAGACATGACGCTGCCTGCTAGAGCCTGTGGCCTGGGCTGACTGCCTCTCTGCCTTCTCACTCAGCCAGAGGCCTTTCTCAAAGGTATTGTCTACGGAACATTTTGTGAGAAACTGAGCAGGCAACACAGCCACCCAGCCCAGCCCAGCAACAAACAATCGAGTTCTCAGTCACTGTATATTTCACATGGTAGTACCAAATTCTGTGGCAAGAATATCTACTCTATGTATGCCAACCTGGGCCCCTTCGGGAGGAAGGGTGGGATATAAATTCAAATAATAAAAATGATGAAGTTGGTAATAATATCTACACACTGTGCAGATTGGCCTAATAACAAGTTTGGTTGAGAATGTGGCTTTTTTCTTTCCTTTTTGCTTTGGCAGGGAATATATAAGGCTCTGTCCATAGCCCTCTGAATCATGCAGAACATCCCAGGTGTAGGGCAGTATGTCTGCATCTACATGCCACCCCCTTCTATAGGTTATAGCACACCCAGCTTTGGCAGTGAACAAAGAGATCCAACCTTGTAAATGGCTGAACTGGGAAGTTACTAAATAACCACACTGCCTCCACCACCAAAGGCTGTAAATTGTACTACTGAAATAGAAGTTTTGCGAAGGGGCCAGATATAGCACTGCAGGCCTCCAAATTATTTCTTATTTGACTTAGAACTAGAGAAAATACATTCTCCCAAGACATTCTAGCTTTTATGTTGCCATGAAAGGTCTTTCCAAACGGTAAAAATGACACAGAGAGAGAGAGAGAGAGAGAGAGAGATTAGTGTCCACTTTGATCCAGAACCAGCAACATGGTGTGTGCTCTGAATATACTTAGACCAGGGAGACCCTACTCAGTCAAATTCTTGGACTGGTCAGAGCTCAGAGGGTTGTTGTGAGAATTAATTGGAAGAGAAAGGGTAACAGGGATAGGGAAGACATGCATAAACTTCCTATGTCCTTTAATAGTCCACTGAACTGCCTGCACATGCCCACACCCCTATAAAGAAAGGGGGGACAGGAATCTATGGAGCCACATGGGAATTCTTCAAATGGGTACTGCAGCATGTACCATTACTACTACTACTACTACTACTACTACTACTACTACTAATTAGGGTTAGTATTAGTCTGTGAACACAGTAGTCACCAGAACAAAGCTTTTCCATTAGCCACACCTGGAGGGGGAACAGGTTGATCTGTTGATCAGTTGCAAAATCTCTTTGAAGTTGAATTACAAAAAAATGCACTCAAGCTGCTCCCACCAGGTTTTACAGTAAAAAGGGGTTGACTAGCATTGTGTGCCCCCATTTTCAGAAGAGAGAGATGGAGACGCACTGGAACTGGCAGAACAGTGACTGTGTTTCTACCCTAAATGTTGTAGTGTGGAGTTTTCCTCTCTATGAAACTCCATTCCATTTCTGCTCCCAGCTGATTTTTCTTCTCTTCCCCCCCCCGCATCCCTCCCAGAGGCAGTTAGCATTCCGTGGCCACTGAGCATGCTCAGTGTTCATTGGGCTATTGTTGAGAAGTTTCCCAAACATCCTGGATTGTTTTTTTCTCAACAATCTGAGGCAGACTTTTAACCCTGGCAACCCCTATCTTAGAAATTAAGCATGAGTCATTAACTCAGTCACTCTGTGCATTGCCAGATTTGGATGTCTCCCTTTCATTCTGAACTGCATCATGCTCATGCTCTTATCACAACACAAACTAGTCAACATCCTATGAAATTGTGATGTTCTAAAATAAGAAACATTCCCTTTTAATAACTGATGTCTGCACAAACTCTGCTCCATCCATCAAATTTGTTCAGTTGCTATAGCTAAAGTCAGAATATTGGTTGGAACAAACTGGGCACTAAAGAGCAATAACAACTCAAATCCCCTTGGAGACTTCCAGTAAATGGGACTTGCTTTCATACTTAGGGCTTATACATATGATCAAATAGCCTGGTAGTTAGGGTACAAAAACTGGTGGATTCTGATGAACCAGTTGTGAATTCTCTTTCCAATCGGAGATTACCTGAAGAGGCATGACACCAATGATACCTGGAAGCATATACAGTGCTATCATCTGACTACTGGTGGATTTTGAGTACACAGAACCATGGAAAAGCTTTTCTACCTTTCCTGTTCATCCCATGATTTATCTGACCTGTGATTTTAAATTATTTTAATATGTTTTGTAAGTTGCCCAGAGAACGACAGCGATTGGGCAACTCAGAAACAGAACAATATGTAAATTGTGTAGAAATGTGTATAAACATCTGACAAACGTTGTTACTGCTATAGAGAAGTATTTATAAAAGGGCTGCAGATGTAGTTGATAGTCAACATATTGAATGAAGAAGCAATTGTTCTGCAGGTAGATTTGGCTGGGAAATTATTCTTTTTTAATTTACTGTAGTTCAATGACTTTTGGTACTTGGGTACCAAAATGAGGCTTCCATACACAGAGCCATTGTTATTTGAAGCTATTTGTTGCAGTGGCAAGTGGGATATCATCCTATCTCTAGTGGCAACCAAATTGCTACACTGGATATTAGTATGATGGCAGCCTTGCCATTTCCTATGGTGATCCCTAATGAGACAAGAACCCTGGAATCTTTCCAATGCTTTGCCCTCCTTGGCGGCTCTCCCATTTGGTCATGCTAAATGGCTAGGTAAATAGGCCTTTCATGAAACCCAACACCCCCTACTCCCCTTCTCTGCCCCCCTTTCTCCTCCTCCAAGCTGAGGAGAGCTAATCAGTTGTTTTGACATAGCTAAAATCCAGATTTGATGTGAAACATGGCCAAGAAAAGTTCAAATCCATGGGCAAGATTAACAAGAACTTCAAAGAAATTTACTACCAAATGTTACTAATTTAGTACACCCCGCGTCGGTAACTAAATGATCTAATTGGAAAAGATATTCTTCCAGGGCCATTATGCTTGGGTCTTTAGTATTCACAATATGGCAACTCAGAGGCGGTTATGCCACTAGGTGGAACTGGATAAAAGGGTTTCTACTGTACCCTACTAAAGTAAGCCACTGTAGACTGCACAAAGAGATTGTACTGTAAATGCACAATAAATGAGAGTTCAAGTCATAGTTTACTTCTTTCCTCAAATATAAGTACGATATTACAAACCCTTTGAAGTGTTTTAGAAAACTGAACGGCCTGATTAACATTGCTACCCCATCCCCCCCCCCAAAAAAAACACACCCAACACATTACAGGACTGCTCTTAAGATAAAAATGTTTTTACCAAGTACTGCAATAGAATTTGAGGGTGCTTCTAAATTTTGGGGGTGATTGCCAATCTGAATCAGAGCACTGACTGACCAGAAAACACCTTCAAGCACGGCTGGAGATCCTTGTTTTGATTATTGCTAGCCTGACTGAGCTAGCAGGAAGGGAAATCTTTGCACCTAAGCAGTAGTTCTAGCTCAAAACTTCTGCCTCTGTCAATAGGAAGTGTGTTCTGTTTCAGGGACTGTCATCCAACCTCTAGGAGTTCTTCCAAAGACCTTTGTGATAGGGGCATGGGAAGTTTTAGGGCAATGACACAGAATGATTGCAGGCCAAATGCAGATGACTGTTTGGGCCTCATGTGTGCACCATTGTGTTTTGTCATTTGTGAGACTGCATTTCTGAGTGCATCAGGTTTGGCATTGTGAGGCAGAAGCTAAAGCCCAAGTGTCCTAGGAGGCCCCCCTGCGGACTCCTGATTTGTCACGATTCAGCTGAAGGCACCACTTCCTTTCCTGCCCCCCTTTTTTTCTTTTGGTGGTGGGATGGATCTCTCTCTCTAGGCCTGTCCTGTCTTAATGCTGCACTAGGGATGGTAACTCCACACTGAAGAAGAGGAGGAGTGGCGGTGCTCTTCCTCCTGGTGGCCCAGAAGCAGGAGACAAAGTAGCAGCTGCTCCTTGCTGCTAGCATGACTGGGCCCTTTGTGAGGGATTGGGCTTCTCCAGAGCCACCAATGCTTGGTACTGCACCATTCTGCCACCTGCAGCAATGATGGCAGTGCTTCTGTCTCCACATAGAGGAAGATGTCAAGTAGTGCCCCCTGGGTGACTGTGGTAGTGACTGCTTGATCAAAACATTGTGTGGAGAAAAGCCCTTCCCTTTTTCCTACCTTCCTGCTGCACCCTAACCCAGCTTTTCATTTTATACTCTGGTTGCCGTTCAACAGCACTATAGGATAACTTTATTTTTATTTTTATTTCTTTTTGCTGTTCTGGTGTAATGGGAAAACCGTTAAATCCATACTGCTACCCAGAGTGTAAGCAGCGGTAACGCAGCCGAAAGCTCTGCTCACGGCCAGAGATTTCAACGGAAGGAGGAAGTCGAATCTCCGGTAAAAGGGGTTGAGGTCCACTCAGCCTTCCATCCATCTGTGGTCGGTAAAATGAGTACCTGGCATATGCTGGGGGGTAAAGAAAGGCCGGGGACGGAACTGGCAATCCCACCCCATATATACGGTCTGCCTAGTAAACGTCGCAAGACGTCACCCTAAGAGTCGGAAACGACTCGCACTACAAGTGCGGGGACACCTTTACCTTTACCCATCATTTGCAGAGCCCATGTAAGGCTCTGTCTACAGCTATGAAAGACGTTGAATGTGTGTTTGACAGAGTATGTCGAATTTTCAGCTGCATTTTCCCAGCGCATTATACTTACAGAAAGGATCAACATGTACACTCACCTTGCACCATCACGAGGGAAGGAATTGCTGGGAACCTCACCCTCAGCTTCAAGTAGATGGACAGTTATTATGAAAGCAAGAAAATTTATTTTTCCCTGTGCAGATGTAACCAGGAAGGGAGTTAAAAATTATGGCCAGTTGCCATGGTAACAGAGTCCCAAGATTTGGCCTAGCAGAAGGGTGGGCTTTTTCCAATAGGCCATTTCCTTCCTTTGTAACTAGAGACTTGCCATTCATAACGGGAATAAAATTTTTATGAAGCTAAATCTAGGCTGTGTTTTAGTGTCAGTCAGCATTAACCCTCAGCATGAACACATAAATAATTGAAATTTCAAATACCCCAGTGCTCCAGATTAGAGGCTTGGAGGGTTAGAGTTCTCCAGGCCCAACTGTCAGCCAGAGCAGCTTTTTCTCAGAAAGGTTTCTATCCAAATCATGGAGCATCCTCACATCAGACATAATAGAATGATTTGAGATCTCCCTTGTCTATGGCACCTTTTCATGTGCCTTGAGTTGTGCTAGAGGCAGTGCACCATGAGGGCAGGGCTTTGGGGCAGAAGTCTAGGCTCTCACTTAGCAGAAGGAGCAGAAGGGCCCCCAAATGCATTAGGGATGGCTTAGTACATTTTTAAGTAAGGTAAGTCATGCATATTACTATGGAAAGGGGGTCGGAATCCCTGTAAGACCATTAAGTACTGAATCTAAATTTTTCTAATTGCTACATTATGCACCACCTAAAACGATAAAATGCATAATCAGACTTAAGGACAAAAGATGTAAATATACTAATTTTGGAGATCAGGTTTCCCCTATATTCTTCCCCTCTTATACCATGTTTGAGGCCAATACCAGAGAAGAATAAATAGGTCCAAATAAACTGGGATATTGACAATTTGTAGATTAATGCTGTGTGCATGCAGAACAACTGAGACAAGAAGGCATCTTATACTCTTTCGTGCCCATGGCCAATTTGGGATGGGGAGTCAATCCAGAGCCCAGAAGCTTGTTAATTGACAGGTTGCATTTATGTCCTTCACCACACGGGGCAGTAGTCAGTAGTTCCCAACAATCATGTAGATTGACCTTATTGTTCGTTCTGTTCATGACAGTTCTCTTCCTTTCCTCTCAACTTCCAACCCCAAGCAGGAGCTGCTGGTGGGTGGTGCCACAGAGCCAGCCTCCCAGAGGTGGCAGCACTGCCACTTACTGGGACAGTCTGGGGACAGGGCAAAGTGGTAGTAAGCTTGGGCATTTGGGGTGCAAGATGGAAGTGCCGGATTGGCTCCATGGGTGTGCATGCCACTGTTGTGAGGCCAGCCTCACAATGCTGCCACACCGTGCCTGCTGCTTTTGGCCCCAAATGATATTTAAACTGGAATAAAGGCTATCCATTGGTTCCAGCTTTAATTTAAAAAACCACTAGACTTATCACTATTTTTAATTGCTGGAGAGCATTGTTAAGACACTGTCAATTCAATTCAGGCTGCAATTAAAGGGTCAGTAGTTCCTATTCTTTCCAAGCAATCTAAAGAACACTGAATTACTACACTTTAGTAACATTATAATATTGCATCACTTTGATAATATTTCAACTCCTGTGTTTCCAGCTGGTTTACCAATAACGCACGGTGTATGTCATTGTGGTGAATCTATGCTTATGCACAGTGAAGCTTGTAAGTTATGCTTATTTACAGCAAATGACATTGGAGTCAACATTTCTACCCAAATATTTATGTTCAGGAGGACAGCCATAGTTACTTTGAATCATTCAGCCCTTTTAATGCTGGTTCCACTGGGACACTTGTAACCCATCCTAGATTCATGGGACATCTAAATAATGCTTAACATTGAACTATCATTGGTGAAATCATTATCCTACAGTGTCTTTCAGTGGCTGTTCCTGTTGCTTGGGAGCCAGAGCCAAAGCGCTTATATAAATGCAATCTGATGCCAATGCTGATCTATGTCTTTTATTCTTATTAATTAACCTAGAATGCTCTTTCCATAAATTATGGAGATTAGGCTTCTCCCATATTCTTTCAAATACCCTTTGACAGAGTGGGGAAAATCCATACAGTCACATTTACTTAGTCACCTTGACTGTGTGAACAAAAGAGTGAACCAAGTTTGCAGTGAAGCACATGGCTTGTATTCAAAACAGGAGCCGAAACAGATTAGGAGCAGGTCCTATATATTGTTTACTCAGAAATAATAAACCTCACTGAGTCCTGAGGAATTTACTTCCAGGTAAGTGTGCATAGGATTGCAGCCTAGACATCCCATGGTTTAAGATCCCAACCATAGTGATCTTTCCATAGCCCTTTAGGACAAATTCCTAATTAGTCAACCCCCCTCTCTAGGTATTCCTTCAGTCCTGAGAAGTGTGAGCCGATATTAACTGACTTGATCGGACCAAAACTAGTGCTTATGCTCTGTGGATATGGGTTGGTGAAAGATGCTTTGGTAAATTATGTTGAGGAGTTTGGTGGGCACACATGATAGCATGATGAACAAGCTAAATGTATCCCACTAGTCATGTATGGTGACCCAACAGGCAGTTCAATAATTTTTCTGCTTTAACTGCTTGCCTGGGACTGCAAAAACAGGAGTGTAGTTGTCAAGCATTAATGGCAGGGCACAACATGAAAAGGATGAACTGCATTTGTCTTGACAGGTCACAAATTCTACAGGCCTGGCTTTGCTGATGTTGAGCTGTGGGAAGGGAAGATGCTGGCCTTGGGATCCTTTTAGGACTCTATGGATTATTGTAGTGAGTTTTGCAAATATCCAACTAGAGGAATCATCCACAGACCTGCCAAAAATGAGGGGGGAAACACAGACTGTCCGTGCTGGCTATCAAAATTTGGAAGCCTCTTGTATCATCTGAAATTTGTAAGCCTCTTGTATTATTCTAATAAAGTATAGCAAAGAAAGCGTTCTAGCCACAGGCTCTGAGAGTAAGGCTAAAAGGATAAACTGACTGTCCTTGTTCTGTCATGTCACCTAGGTTCACATCTGCATCCCAAATATTTATTTATTTAACAAAATTTGTATTACCGCTTGAATATAAGACCTCTAAGCAGTTTAAAAAAAACAGGTAATAGATTGCCTGTCTGAAAAGCATAAGACGACTCATTTCAGTTATGAAAAGTTCATCAACATAGTCCATGTGAGGGTGGAGTAAAGTTAGAAAAGGTAGGTGAGAGATCCACACCTTTCTTTCACTTTTCCCCTGATTTTCTGGAATGAGCTTGATTTGCAGCTAATGCTCTTCAACCCTTCACTGCTCTTCCATTCCTTCATTCTCTCCATATATTCATGTCTTAACTGTAGTGGTGTCTAAAGACCACTGTGGTATTTTTCAGATTCACCACAGATGAAGAGGTCTTTGCTTACCTGCATTTTTCAATCTGACCTATGCAGCTGTCAAACTTAATGACTGCAGTACCTTGGGAAAGGAATTTACCCCCAATATTTTTCAAAGTTTACTTTCCGTGATTCATTCCTTTATTTCAAGTCATTTTATCTCTACTTCTTTCTTAGATCTTGAATGAGCTGTTTTTATTATTTTGCATACATGTTTATTGATTTAATAAATGACAGTGCAATAATGGAACAAAAATAAACTATCCCCACCCATTCTAATCCCCACACTAATAACCCAAATTTCCATAACCCACTGCAGCCAGATGGTCCATTTACAAATATGAAAGTGAGGTGTGGGGGGAAAGTGGTGAGGAATGTATTATGTGAGTGCACTAGAACCATAGAATATGTCTGTTGCGGAACAGGCATTATATCAAATCAGATCATTCATCCATGTAGGTCAGTATTGTCCACAGCAGGGTTGGGTAACCATTTTGTTGTTGTTGTTGTTGTTGTTGTTGAAAGCCACATTCCCTTAAGGGTCATCTGTTGCGGACTGCATGCTGGTGACGGGTGGAGCCAAAGCCAATGATGGGTGGAGCCAGAGACAAAAGTATTCTGGTTAATGGCGGTATTCAGTGAAGTAATGGCTCTGGCACAAGGTTTTCTACTAGTGCAGTGGGAAGGGGAGTAAACTGTCTCCTGGACCATCTTAGGGAGGCTTTAACCCCCTCTGCCTTCTTTTGTATAAAACTCTTAAAGCATGGGAAGCAGACCAAAGCTCATCCAACAGAATTCTTCGAACCTATACAAAAGTACAGTTCTGCAAACTTTTTTTGGGGGGGGGGCTCTGATGTTCAGTTTTTTAATTATTGAAATGGCTTGAACTTATATGTCTTTCCCCTGGAGAACATACAGGCCAAAGGATGGTTCAGTGCAAAGCTGTATATAGCAAACCCTTTGTTGTTGTTATTTAAAAGCTGTCCTGGGAAATAAAACTAATACATGAGATACTAGAATAAAAGGCAATATGATGATGGTCCATTAGGAGCACCTTGGTAGGTGTTTTCTCACCTGCAGCCCTGTTTCAGGCCTCATAAGCACCAAAGCAGGGACTACAGATCCAGCAACGACCGAGGTTAATGAACTAAATCATTAGCAAATTACAAAATTCTGTTGGTGAATTAGGAAAAAAAGACTTCCTAAGTGAGGATTTATTACAGTTCACATTTGGGTCTTTGTTTTAACTACTACAGGGATGATTAACTTAGGGTAAGCCCCCCCTCCTTTCCCATTCACGGACTCACATAGAATTAATCATTAATGGAACTGTATTTATTGTAAGCTGTAAGGTCCCCCACAGTCATAGCAGAAATGCCAACAGAAAGTGCTAAGGAAGAAAACAGCACCAGGCTGCAATTTAAACGAGGTTTGCAAACTGGATGCAAACAAAGGTAGCTTCAGATCAAACACAACCAAATATTATAGTTTTGAAAACAACTTTTCAAATATTGCCATTGCCAGCCAGGATTATTCTATTCCTGAATTCCCTGGTATTGACCAAGGTAAAGTGCAAGGACAGATTGCAGATAGTGTGTGACCTAGCATGCAGCAAGCCTCAATCCTATGAAATGTCAGATAGCAATTCAGATTGAGTGCAACAGCAGCACTAAGCTCTGGACAAAGGACGAAATGAGCAAAAAGCAAGCCAGATCCACTGCAGACATCCATTCACACCAGACATTTTGAGTTATGCTTTTGAATTATAAGAGTAGTGCGGTTGTTGCCTTTGGGCTACATGTCTTGTTTCTCCAGTAATGACCATGTGAGAGGGACCAATTACATGGATACTTTACATGTCAGTATGCTCTGCCTCCTTCCCAGGGGTGTAGTTGTCCAGGGTCTCTTACATTTTTGGGAGCAGGGTCCCAGTAGGGTCCCTATGTCTCCAGCATCCTATGAGCCAATCAGCATGAAAGAGGAGTGTGTTAGCCACTGAGAAGACCCTTCTCAGTAGCTAACACTCTCCTCTTTCATGCTTATTGGTTCTTAAGGATGTATGTTGTTGTGGGAGAAGGCATTAACAAGGATCTCATTCTCAACCCCAAAGCAAAAAAGGGAAAGGGGGCATGTCTGTGACTAATATTAAGGGACCCTAAACTTCTGAATTTACCACTACACTACTGCTCCTTCCAAGCGGGATGCAATGGGAAGTAGCCATGTTGCCAGCTCTCCCATGCAGACTAATGTGCCTTCAGTCTAACATCACTAGAATGGCATGGGGTGAAGCCCTTGGGACCTACCTGTTATGGAAGAGCTGGCCATTAAGACAGTTGACATCACCTGCTCTCTGTTACAACTTCCAAGTCAACTTCTTTGGTTTAAGCAATTACTTTTTACTTTTGCCACACTTCAACTTGCCCACCCTCTGTTGCCTCATCTTTCAGATCCTGTAAAAGACTATTTAGCATCAAGAGTGCGTTATCTAGTGCATCAGCATCTGCATTAGCAAACATATGGCTGCCATTATGAGTAGAACAGCGAACTGCAGAAAAGTGCAGCATTGTGGGGGATAGATGTGGCTGCTCCTGTGCCTGTAGAAGAGGTCTGATAGGCAGAAACCTGCTGCTGAAATATGGGGAGGAATCATATCACCACTCTTTGTTGCAGACCAAGAGTTTGTCAGAGGGAACTCTTTTGGGGTCAGCTGGCAACCCTCATGCTCAGATATGATCCACCAACACCTCAGGTAAACTGATGAAGCCACCATCTAGTCCAGGAGAAATGGTTTTCACAGAACCATATTGTGATTTAAAAAAAACACAAAACAATTTTATTATTACAATTTCTAAATACAAAAATCTGAAGACTAAATTTATCAGTCTTTACATGTAAAAATGCTATATAGATATTAAATACATACTGTACAAAAACATTCCACGTGTTCGATATGAGATCATACAATCTTGTTAGTTTATAAAAATAATTGAAATTCTAAAAGAAAAATACTTAAAATGAAAAGCAGTATATAAATACCTTAAATAAGGGCACAATCGAACTCACCTTCCCACAGAGTTGGGGTGAGTTGGATGCTGCCAATTCCCAGCTGTGCCGGCAGGCTCCTGGCTGCATTGGGCTCCACTGGGATCTGCCAGCAGCAGCCCTCCACTGCAGCTGAGCCGTGGTGCCACCAGGAACCTGCCGGTGCTGCCAGAAGTCTGCCAGTGACAGCCAGCCCTGGGGACGAAAAGCTGATGGAAGCCAACAGAAGACGCGAAAATGGGGTGTTCTGGTGGCTTGGCGGGGGAGGAGCCACAGGGAGGACTTACTCAAGACCCTCCTTGAGTTCAGAGCCCTTCCCTGGGTCCTGATCCTCCCACAATCTCTGCCAGCCAAAAGGCGGGTGCAATAAAATAATTTTAATTATTTCCCATTGAGGCCTATGGGGAGCGCTAACTCCCCAGGAGGCTTGTTAGTTGGAGTTGGCTCTTCCCCACTGGCTCGTGTGCGAGGCTCCCGATGGAGCCGGCATTTATCCGGGCCAGTGGCTCCCAGGTGGGAGGAGGATCCCACGGAGCTTTCTGCCAGCACCCCCTCTGCTGGCTCCCTGGTATTTGGATTGCTCTGCCCATAAATAAATAAATAAAATAGATGTAACCTGTGGACCATGAGCTATCCCTGCTGCCATAAACAAGGAAAGGGATACTGAACCGTGTGATTGACTCTGTTCGTTGAAGCTACAGTCTGACCAGTTATGGCCTTTATCTCAGTCTGCACATTTGCAATATAGAAAAGAGCCCCATTATATGTGTTGCTAACCAAGCATCTGACTGGATAAGAAATCAGGAGGAGGATGTCAAGTCACCAGTTGCATGATTGTTATGAAACATGTTCAAAGTGCCCAGGTTACTATGTTCAAAGCCAGTGGCCAAAGTCTGGAACTTGTGAGATGCAAAGGTTATCAGATGGTGAACAAGGTTGCAGTTTGCAGAGTGAGTTTTTCACCTGTGCATTTGCAATACTGGATTTACTGTTCAATACACAAGCTGCAAATATGGTCAATTTTTTTTAAAAAAAAAACCCTCTGCTCTGTGTGACTATTTACATCTCCTCTCTGGAATATTTAATGCATGATTGTGCACAGCCTGAGAGCAACCAGCCCTCTGATGTGTTTAGGAGCGGGATACTGGCTTTTAACTTGTTCTGTTGGGGGGACTTTGTTTCCTTTGTTGCTTCATAGATGCCTTCCATGCCTCAGTCTGTCCTCAGTGTAAAAGGAGATGGCATGCTGACTCTGAATAGCGTAGCATGGACTTCCTGTTGCTTTAGACTCAGGCGTATCATAATGTTTGACTTGGCAAATGTTTCTCCTGTACGGATCTAGGAGTACTTATCCTGTTTGTTTTTCTCTGAGGATAAAATGTAACAAAAACAACCCTTGGGATCTGGTCCCAGGTCAGAGGAATCCAACTCTGAAAGAGGACAGGTGCAGGTTATACGAGAAAAGGATGCTAATCAGTCAACTCCAGCTACCCCACCAGAAAGGGGTTATCCTTATATTTATTTAGAGAACTATCTCTGTGAGCATTCCAGTTAGGGAAGCTTTTATTACTAGCCCTGGCTGGCAGTCCATGAACCTTAGGGAAGATGTGAGAAAAAAGGCCACAAGTGACTATGCTCAAGCCACCCACCCCCTCCCCCAGTAATAAGAGGGACTTGGTGGAAACAGCCCATGCATGCCATGGGGAAATCTAATAGGCATGAAGGTGACAAATTTCAGAGCATTCATGAGAAGAAGTAGAAATCAACTGGTAGGGCTGCATTGCTGAGTCAATTAATCAGCTGGATTGGGGTCACTAACCTTTCTGGGCATGTAGACATAACAGCAAACCAGGGAAACTGTCGTGGGCACTATGCTTGCTCTGCAACCGTGTACATGGATGTCCAGCAACCATGTACGCACATGCACATTCACTCCCTCCCCTGCACTCCTAAAAAGAATTTAGGCTTGAAAAAAGAAAGCAGCCAGGGAGGCAAGAGTTAACCTTCAGAAGCTTAATTTCAGCAAGGTGGGCAGGACCCTGAGGGTGCAATCGAAGGCCATTGTAGGTTCATGTGAATTTGATTCAAAGTCTTTTGCTCAAATGATAGAGGGAACCAGTTTCTTTTCCTTTAATGGTGCCCCTCCTAGCTACTGTTTTGAAAGAGTACTATGGCTGGCATGATTTGGGCACTTCATGGTTCCCCTGCCTGGACCTATCCACCATGTCTTTCTGTGTATCTGGCTCAGGAGGGAAATCTGGTTTCCAGCTCTGCACTGCTCTGTTTGCTCAGGTTGTTTATCCAGATTCATCCATGTTCAGTGCGCAAATAACAGGGGGTTACAGGATGTTGTCCCCTTAAGTTTTATGCTGATCCCCCCCACTACTGTTTTTAGACAGCTACAGGGGAGGAACATAGTTTGGCTAAAACTGGAAAAAGTCAAGTGGGGGGGGGGCTTTTCTCCCAGGAGTAAAGTCCTTGATTAATCAAGCGGTAGGTTTGGAAAAGATTGTTAATGATTTTCGATTCAGCTACTTTAAAAACTGCAGGTGGCAGGTTCTATCTTGAAAGAGGAGTGTCTTGAAGTCAGGAGAAAGATGCCTCTCCTAAGGTGACACGTTCTGTAACATGGGTGTGGATCATACAGGGCATCTGCTTTACATGTAGAAGGTCCTGGGTTCACTTTCTGGCATCTCCAGAGCAGTCTGCTGCCAGCTAATGACTGGTGTGAGGGGCATTACTCTGCTCACCTTTATTTATTTATTTATTTATTTTATTACATTTTTAGACCGCCCTATAGCAATAAGCTCCCAGGGCGGTGTACAGCATAATAAAACAGGTTAAAATACAAAAACACAATAAAACATAATTAAAAATTTTCAATTTTAAATTCAAATTTTAAAATTTTTAAAATTTTTAAAATGCCTGGGCGAAGAGGTAGGTCTTTACCTGGCACCGAAAAGATAGCAAAGAGGGCGCCAGGCGTATCTCATCAGGGAGGGCATTCCATAGTTCGGGGGCCACCACTGAGAAGGCCCTAGCTCTAGTTATCGTTCTCCGTGCCTCCCTATGCGTTGGGACACGGAGAAGGGCCTTCGACGTCGAGCGCAGCGACCGGGTAGGTACATAGCGGGAGAGGCGTTCCGCCAGGTATTGCGGTCCGATGCCGTTAAGGGCTTTATAGGTAAGAACCAACACTTTGAATCTGGCCCGGAAACATATTGGTAGCCAGTGCAGCTGGGCCAGGACAGATGTTATATGATCAAATTTTTTGTCCCAGTAAGAACTCTGGCCGCAGCATTCTGCACCAGCTGAAGTTTCCGAACCGTCTTCAGAGGTAACCCTACGTAGAGTGCATTACAGTAGTCCAATCTAGAGGTTACCAGAGCATGGATAACTGTGGCAAGGTTCTCCCTATCCAGATAGGGTCGTAGTTGGGCTACCAGCCGAAGCTGGTAGAACGCATTCCGTGCCACCGAGGCTACTTGAGCCTCCAGTGACAGGAGCGGATCTAATAAGACCCCCAAACTACGGACCTGCTCCTTTAGGGGGAGTGTAACCCCATCTAGGGCAGGTCGGACATCAACCATCTGGGCAGAGAGCCCCCCCACCAACAGCATCTCAGTCTTGTCAGGATTGAGTCTCAGTTTATTAGCTCTCATCCAGTCCATTATCGCGGCCAGGCAGTGGTTTAGTACATTAACAGCCTCACCTGAAGAAGATGAAAAGGAGAAGTAGAGCTGCGTATCATCAGCATATTGCTGGAAACGCACTCCAAATCTCCTAATGACCTCGCCCAGCGGCTTCATATAGATATTAAAGAGCATGGGGGACAGAACTGAACCCTGTGGGACCCTATATTGGAGTATCCAGGGACTCGAGTAATGCTCCCCAAGCACCAGCTTCTGGAGACGATTCTTGAGGTAGGAGCACAGCCACCGCCAAGCAGTGCCTCCAACTCCTAAGTCCGCAAGATGTCCCAGAAGGATACCATGGTCGATGGTATCAAAAGCCGCTGAGAGATCAAGGAGAACCAACAGAGTTACACTCCCTCTGTCTTTCTCCCGACAGAGGTCATCATACAGGGCGACCAAGGCTGTTTCTGTACCAAACCCCGGCCGAAAGCCCGATTGACATGGATCCAGATAATCAGTTTCATCCAAGAGAGCCTGGAGCTGGTGAGCGACCACACGCTCTAAAACCTTGCCCAGGAACGGAACATTTGCTACCGGTCTATAGTTGTCAAGATTTTCAGGGTCCAAGGAGGTTTTCTTTAGGAGCGGTCTCACCACCGCCTGTTTCAGGCAGGGTGGTACCACTCCCTCTCGTAAAGAGGCATTGATCACCTCCTTGGCCCATCCGGCTGTTCCGTTCCTGCTAGCTTTTATTAGCCATGAGGGGCAAGGATCCAGAGCAGAAGTGGTCGCCCGCACCTGTCCAAACACCTTGTCCACGTCCTCCAGCTGAACCAACTGAAATTCATCCAATAAAACAGGACAGGACTGTGCTCCGGACACCTCATTAGGCTCAACTGCTACAATATTGGAGTCAAGGTCCCGGCGGATGTTTGCGATCTTATCTTGGAAGTGTCTCGCAAACTCATTACAGCGGGCTATTGATGGTATTATTGCGTTCTGAGGACCAGAGTGTAAAAGTCCCCGAACAACCTTATAAAGTTCCGCTGGGCGGTTAGAAGATGACTGAATGGAGGCAGCAAAGTACTGCTTCTTCGCTGCCCTCACCGCCTTCACATAGAGCTTGGCAGAGATCTTCACAAGTGCAAGACCACAGCCGTCGGGAGTTCGTCTCCATTTGCACTCAAGCCGTCTCCTTTCTTGCTTCATCACTCTTAGCTCCGGGGTAAACCACGGAGCCAATTGAGCTCTGCAGAGGAGAGGGCGCACCGGGGTGATCGTGTCAACTGCCCGGGTCATTTCCGTATTCCACAGATTGACCAGGGTTTCGACAGGAGCGTCAGTTTTATCAGCCGGAAAACTCCCCAGAGCCTTCTGAAAACCTTCAGGATTCATTAGTCTCCGGGGGCGGACCATCTTAATAGGTCCTCCACCCTTGCAGAGGGGAGAAAACATTGTGAGCCTACACCTCAATAGGCGATGATCTGTCCATGACAGAGGAATAGATGTAAAATCCCTCACTCCCAGATCACCATCCCCTGCTCCAGTAGCAAAAATTAAGTCTAGAGTGTGCCCCGAAATATGCGTAGGGCCAGTAACAAATTGAGACAGCCCCATGGCTGTCATGGAGGCCATGAAGTCCTGAGCCGCCCCAGACAAAGCGGTCTCGGCATGAATGTTGAGATCCCCCAATACCATAAATTTGGGGGATCGCAACACCAAACCCGAGACCACCTCCGTCAGCTCAGTTAGGGAGGCTGTTGGGCAGCAGGGTGGACAGTACACCAACAGTATTCCCAGTCTGTCTCGCTGGCCCAACGTAATATGGAGACACTCCAGACCATTAGCTACCTGGATAGGGTGCCTAATGAGAGGGATGGAACTTCTATAGACCACAGCGATTCCCCCTCCCCGACCCTCGGATCTACCCAGATGCTGAACCGAGTACCCAGGTGGGCACAGCTGGGAGAGATTAATGCCTCCCAGATCGCTCACCCATGTCTCAGTAATAAACGCCAGATCGGCCGCCTCATCCACAATTAAATCATGGATGAGGGAAGCTTTATTATTTACCGATCTGGCATTAAGAAGCAGCAACTGGAGATCCGAGAGTTGGCTGATAGAACTACCAGCAATCCTGTGGATGTGGGGAGGACCGGAACACGGTACAGCCACCAATTGTCTGTGCCGAGTTCCCCTCAACCGGCATGTCCTCCTCACAACGCCATACCTCCCATTACCCGTCACTACGCTAACAGGGGCCCCCTCTGGTCCCCCCTCCCAATACCCTATCCTCCCGCCCAGGCACATAATAAAATAAAATAAAAATAAAATAAAATAAAAATACACACACACTCACAACATACAGTCATACAAACATCCACTCATTCCATTCAGGTCTACACAACAACCACAGTCCCATGCTCCATGCGCACCAACGCAGCTCTCAAACCGTTCTTCCCGGGAAAAGCGCCACCTGGAGCCTGGTCCTGCGAGGTGCCCACGTGCAGAGCAGGAGCCCAAGAAGGAGAGAGCAGAGATGTTGGCCAAGCAGCAGCAGCAAAGCAGGCAGAAGGCTCTCCCTCCCTGGGCGGTGATGGTCCTCTTCCCTTGCAGGCACTGGATCTCCCAAGCCCCCTCAGCCAGCCGGCTTATATATCCCCTCCAGAGAAGGGACAGGTGGAACAGTATCAGGCACAGCTGGCTGAGTACCTGGAGCCTGGTCCTGCAAGGTGCCCACGTGCAGAGCAGGAGCCCAAGAAGGAGAGAGCAGAGATGTTGACCAAGCAGTAGCAGCAAAGCAGGCAGATGGCTCTCCCTCCCTGGGCGGTGATGGTCCTCTTCCCTTGCAGGCACTTTTGAGTTTTTAGGGGGAGACCAACCCCTGCAGATGGCTGTTCCATCTATTTAAAGGTCATCGGTGTCATTCAATAAACGCTATGACCGTCGCTACTCGCCTTGGTCTGTTCTGAATGAATAGCCAGAAGGTATTCATCATGTGCTCCCAGTGATGTCCCAAGGGAGGGGGAATGGACAAAATAACAAAGGTTTTAGGGTTTAAAATCGCATTGTGTTCTAAAGACCCTGGGCTTGTCATGCTACCTGTATCGGGTATCTTGGAGTGGCTAACCCAGATCTGGGCTTGTCTCCAGGGATATCAACCAGGAGCAAAGCTCAGATCATGAGCACACCCTGGGAATCCCTTCTCGTGGGCACCACTCCAGGCACGTCTATTCAAGTTCAGTGTCTCAATTCATGTGGGTAAAAACTCACGCAACCCCCCCCCCCCGTTCCTGGGGCTCTTTAATGTGGTGCTGACAAAACATAACTTTGTTATGAGAAAAAGAAATAAGCCAAACTCATCTGAGTTCAAATTGACATCAATAAACATAAGAACGTCAGAAGAGCCTTCTGGATCAGGCCAGTGGCCCATCTAGTCTAGCATCCTGTTCTCCAACCAGATGCCCACAGGAAGCCCACAAGCAGTTCCTAAGTGCAAGAGCACTCTCCCCTCCTGTGGTTTCCAGCAACTGGTATTCAGAAGCATCCTGCCTCTGTCTATGGAGCCAGAGCATAGCCACAATGGTTAGCAGCCACTGATCGCTTTTTCCTCCATGGATTTGTCTAATCCTCTTTGAAAGCCATCCAAGTTGATAGGCATCACTGCCTCTTGTGGTATCAGCATAAGCAGAACCATCCTTTAAATCTGTTCTATAGAGCCAAGATTTACTTTCCTTTTGTCATGTATTCATTTTATTCTCATCGCCTACCAGCAGCGTAGCTGTGTGCTTTTATATGTGCACCTATATTTCTTTTCTAGGAATTCTTGCATCTCTGTACAACAAGATAATCATCTCTTCTTTCCATGCTCTGCAATATCAGGTAAGTACTTGCATGGAAAAGTAGAGCTGGGAGGGGGATGCAAGTGTTTGTTCTGGGAGATGGGTTGCAACAGGGGGTCATGTAGTTGGTTAGGAAAGTACCTAGGAGTGTGTGGGATTCTTGAAGGGCCATTCATCCATCAAGTGTAATTCATTCATTCCTTAATTACAGTGTCTTTAGGTCACCTTTTATGACCAAGCTCTAAATATATCTAAACATAACATGTAAAATCACAACCTTTGTTAAAAACACAGTGGCCATAAAATAGCATATAAGTAAACAAATAACAACAAAATAATGATAAAATAACAGTAACAATAAATAACATTCTGCCCAGATTAATATGATTGAAACAAATAAAACAGCTCAGCACCAGATCCCACAGCAGCAGTGTAATATACTTTCAAGAAAAAGCAGCTTGAAACAAATTCTTGTTTAATGCCCATTAGAAAGCTTGGTTGATGATGAGGCCATTCGATGCTCAGCTAGAATAGAGTTCTGCAAACATGGCGCCACTGCTGAGAAGTCCTGTCCCTCATGCCTGCCAATCTAATTGACTTCACCAGTGGGTATAAGGCAGCCTTTCCCAACTAGTGGGCCACCAGATGTTGTTAGACCACAACTCCCATCAGCCTCAGCCAGCATTGCCAATGGTCAGGAAATATGGGAATTGGGGTCCTACTACATCTGGTGGCCCACTAGTTGGGAAAGGCTGGTATAGGACAAATTGTTCCTCAAGAGTCCACTGGCAGTTTTCTGACATCCCCAGATCTGATTTCTGAGCAAACAATCCAGTTGGAAACAATGGAACTTAGTGGTGATGTGCTTTTTCTGGATGAGGCCTCTTATGTACGTGTGAGCAAATTCTCTCTCTCCCTCCCTCTAAGCACATAGAGCACACCCTCTGAGAGACACAAGTCCAAGTCCAGAGTTTTTGAACTAACTAACCTTTGCGTAAAAGACTTACTTAACTGGCTGAGTTAAACACCACCACGAATTTCAACTACCTTTTCCTAAGACAGAGACTTCTCCATCTGCTTTTATTTATTTATTTATTTATTTAGTTCCATTTCTATACCACCCATAGCAAGCTCTCTGGGCGGTGTACATCAAATAAAAACACAGCAAATACAATTATTCTGACATAACACAGAATAAAGTTTCAGTTGGATAGGAAAAAGAAGAATCACTAATACTACAAAAAGCTATTTCTCACACACACATACACAAGTTTAGTTTTGACCTTCTGAGTTAAGTTCCTCTTCCTCCCATGGGCAGTCCCCTCTCTGTTTTGACACCATTTTATGAGTCAAAGCAAAAAGGGATTGGGGGCAGCTTTGCTTGAGGTTCATGTTGAGAGATTGGATCAAATAGTGAATTGTTAATGCTGCAGTTTAGCATGAAGTCAGGCATGCTGCTTGCCAAAAATGCTAAAGTGTACATCTGAAAGACAGGATGTTGCATCTCGTCAGTATAAACAGTCCATCGTTGAGAGTTCACAGTCAGGGGAAGTCAACCAAACCTCTGAAGCTGGCTCCATGTTAAACTTCTCCATTTTAGATGAATTTCTCTTGCAAAACAGAAAAGCAAGAATAAACCCACCGACATATGCGTTATAATTATTTCCAGAGCAGATCAGGTCATTATCAGCTGAGTCACACAGATCATCGTTCTTTATCCAGTTTATCATTATTTGTAAGATTCTCGAGTCATTTTACCGAGCCTGAAACGGGCTCTCGGAATGATGAACACAATACGCAATACAACTGTCAAATCCATATTTATAATTAAAACATGCAGCCCGAACACACACACAGAAAGAGCTCACAATTGCTTCCTTTAAGTGCTAGGGTTCCTCCTTTCCTCTCTCACCTTTCTTCTTTTCAGCCCCAAAGCTTTAAAGGCTAATGAGTTAAGAATTGCCCAGGGTGATAATGGGGCTGCTAAGTTTCTTTTAATGATTGGTATGGCTCTAAAAGGGTTAGAAACAAAACTAGACCAGGCTACTTGGGAGATGTGTGTAGAGTATGTGTGTGTGTGTGTGTGTGTGTGTGTGTGTGCATGTTCAGCCACAAAGCACTGGGAAAGGGGAGCTTGGGAGAAAAGGGCTGTAGCTTTCACACTGTTAGGTGTTTAAAGGAAGACAATCCCTAGACACAGATGACTAATTCTGGCTAATTGCAACCTGCATAGGTCAAGGCCCAAAGGCCTCACTGCTGTTAGGTCAGGGCAACATCCATCACTAGCCTCTTCTCTGAATAGTGGATCATCAGCAACCCAGGACAATGGGAGGCACAATGGTAGTTTGAGAGGGCTTAACAACAACACCAAAATTTGATCCTCGTATCTCCTTCATCCCCACTTCTCTCTTCTGATTGGCTAATGGTCTGGTGAGAAGTTACTCTCTGGAGAATGTAACAACTAGCAAGGCCTCAGTCCTTTTCTCCTCCACTGCCCAACTTATTCCGCCTCCCTCCTGTGTATCCAATATTGAATGCTTTGTCATGGGTCCAATCCTAACTTGTTGGGATAGGGGAAAGGAATCCCACTTGCTGTCAGCAAATTAATTGAGAAATATTGCTCCAGGTGTCAAACGTCTATGCTTTCTGTTCAGCTTCATGTGTGGAAAAAGCAGAAGGGACAGGAAGCTCCCCAAGGTATTTTCAAAAGAGCGGCATCTGCGCAACTTGAGCTGGGCTCACCTGCACTCTCATATTGCAGTGTAGGTCAGAAGGGACAGACAGAGTCAAAAGAGAACTGGCATCATATAGGTATGAGTGGCAGGCATGTTCTGGATTGGATACACAGTGATTCTGCTTGACAACTCCCATCGTGACAGTGTGACACATCTCTGGAGGAATAAGGAGAGAGGAATGGAAGTATCTAAAACAGACTGCTGGAGTAAAAGTGGCTTGTTTGTGCACCCCCATGTTTTTAGATATTCCATGTGGGTGGTTTTTTTTGCCATTACTCTGATCCTTGTCTGTGTGCTCCCCCGTTAGGAGGAAGGAAGTGGGAGTGGATCCCTGGTAAGGTTTCTTCAATCACAATTATTCCTAATTGTTTTAGAAATAGTTTTGATTGAAGTGGGAAAAGGGCTTTGATATGAAGCTTAGATGCTTCCTTGTTCTCAATTTCTGCTAACATGTTCACATTTGCTAAAACCACAAGAAACTTTGAAAACAGCATAGGAATTTATAAAACCCCAACATGGGCATGTCGAGGACATAAGATTACAATACGAGAAAAACCCATACGTAGAGTGTGGCTTAGCTTGCTACTGTTACCAAAATTAAAAAGCTCAGTGAAATGTGTTTATTGTGGAAAAATACTGAGCAGTTGTGATTGCCCATGATGTCACAGGTAGATCAGAACTATGCTATGGTCAGTTGTGGTCCGTGAAGTGAGGAATTGCTGCTGCACCACTCTTCTGGCTATAGCAGGGATGGGGTGGGGAAGGTACCAGGCTGGCAATGGTGGTGGTTGCAGACACACATGCATCTGTGCCTGCTGCCAACCTGGTGCTCCTCCACCCTCTGCTGCTCTGCCTCACCTCATCTGGGTCCCAATGAGTGGCAGTGCCGCGTGCCACAACTTGTAATGGCTGACCTAAATGGAGCTGATTATTGAAGACCAGACTATTGATCCTTCTAGCCCAACACTGCCCACTCAAGCCTTCTCAAACCTGGTGTCCTCCAGAGGTTGTTGATCTACAATTCTCATTATCCCTGACCATGTGGCCATGCTGGCTGGGGCTGATGGGAGTTGAAGTCCAACAATATCTGGAGGAGGGCACCAGGTTTGTGGAGGCTGGTTGACTGATTGGCAGTGGCTCTCCAGGCACTCTTTCGTGTCACCTGCTGCCTGAGCCAGGGACTGAACCTTTGCATGCTGTCTTCCACTTAAGTGATAGCCCCTTCCAGGACACTGTACTGCTCTGGGAAATTATCATGATACTTTTTCAAAGTTTCACTTCTAACTATGGAACTTCAGTGAAAGGAAAGTACTTGAATAAGCGAGGAGCCATTCTTTCTGGTTTCATCTCACCCAGCAACCCTGTTGCTTTGATGCTTTATGAACAGTGTGTATCAGTAATGAGATATGCCTTGGACTGTGGAGTCTGTTCTCTAGTGCTTGGCTATTAGGAAGTGCAGGTTGTTCTGACATGGTGTTCACAGACATGATCAAAACAGCTGCTGGAGCCCCATAAAAACAGTTGCTAAGGTTGCCAGACTGATACTCAACAAAGGAAAGGGACACTACTAGATTAAAGTGTATTTTCTTGTCCAGTTCTGTACCTGACATTTGATCTGTTTGTATGCAATTGGAATAAAGTTCAATCTGGAAGGAAGGCATGGCGGGAAGTATTCGCTATGGTTTAATATTATGCTTGATGTAGTTTATACTTGATGACTTCTAATTTATGGTAACACTGGGCTTAATATTTTGTGATTCATTTGGTTGACGTTCTCTAATGCTTCTTTTTAATTTCATTTTAAAAATTGTGTGTGGGGCGAGGACATAGAAGGAGATACATCTCTCCCACAGATGAGCCTAACACACTGGGAAAGTGGGATGAGTGGGCACTACCCCAACTGTACATATGTAATCTTACTTTTCGAGGCCACAGTGGTCCACCTTGCATGGGAAAGAGTAGAAAGGGAAATTCCATTTCCTTCCAGAATGTATCAGAGATATATTATCCATGGGCTTGCTAGAACTGATTCCTTGAAAAGATAAAGAACAATCCACCAGGTATGTAGAACCCACTGCTTTATTTTTAGATGGCCTTGCTTTGCTTCCAAACTGATTGGCACTTGAGCACTGAGTTCACTATTAGAAGGAATTGATCATATGATCATGTAGCAAAGATAAATCCACAGCTGTGTTAAAGCATTTATTAAAATGACACATTCCCTACATGCTTTAAACTGCATATTAGATCTGTGCATAGAGTCAGTGGGGATGTATTTTTCACTATAGGACTGTGCATTTCACAAATCTTCTCCACGTGTGACATAGACCCTCCCCCTTCAGAGCTCTGGAGAGTTCAATGCCAAGAGAAGTTAGGCATGCCACCCTCTGACATTCATCTGGGCAACTCGCATCTCATTTCCTACCTTCAAATATTGAGAAGTTCTTATACAAATCACCCAACTATTGTGCAACCCAAGCCCTACCCATGGTTAAGGAGACTACATGGTGGGAAGCAGGGCTGCAATCAGAAGCCCCTCCCCGGCATCCACACATATAGCACAAATCTCTGAAGGAAGGAAGGAAGCCTTTACATGTACAAACTCCTGCCCAATCTGGAACCCCAATCACCCAGGGTTTAGAGATAGTGTGGACGTTCGCACATGTATACATTCCTTCATACTTTTGTGCTGGATGTGAGAGCAGGGGCTACTCTGTGCAGTCCTCCTTGCCACTCAAATGTTCTTAACCATGCGTACAACACCCATATCAGGCTTCAGTATGGTCTTGTGGAGTTCAGCTTATCTGGCATTGCTCCAAGGGAAAATGAGTGCATTCTCTCCTTCACTTTCCGTTTCCATTTCCTGGAAGGGCACAGATCCTTGTTTTGGCTTTAAAAAATTGTTTTTGCAACATTATATCCATACACACACCTATGGAGTCCACCAGATGTGTAGAATCCACTGCTTTATGTTTAGGTGGCCCTGCTTTGCTTCCAAACTGATTGGCACTTGAGCACTGAGTTCACTATTAGAGGGAATTGTGAACTTTTCTTCCATCCCATAGTTATCTAAAGCATATTCACATATTCATTAAAGCAGCCTCCCACACTTTTCTCAATCACTCATCCAAGCTAGGGAGTTAAATATTTTTCCCAATTTTTTGCCACCAAAAAATTGCAGACTTATTTGTTTATTTCTTTCTATACTTTATGAATAACCCAAGACAAAAAAATTGACAGATTGTAAGGAAATTTATATCCAATTATACCTTTAATAATTATTAAGATTATTTGCCACAGTGTCTTTACACCCCTACAGCTCCACCATATGTGAAAAATTTGACATCTGAAGACTGACATCTCCAGCAATCCCAACAACATGCAAGCTTACATTTTGTTAAGCTAGTGGGTGTACCAATCTATTGATAAAAACATTCAGAAATTCTTTCAATTGCATATTATAGTTAGAAGCAAATTTGCATATACTGTAGAACTCTTAGCATTCTTCCGTCTGAAACGTTTCCAGATTCTTCTCATAGTTACTTATATTTTGCAGCACTTGCTCCTTAGAATTGCACACATTTGAGACAAAAAGCCCCTATATGATATGTACCATGAAGTTTTCAAAATTAATTAATGGTCTAGCAATGTCATGTATTGGTTAACATAGGAACATAAGAGCCTTTGTTGGGTCAGCCCAAAGTTTCATCTCATCTAGCATCCTCTTCCCACACTGGCCACCCAGAGGCCTGTGGGAACCCCCAGGCAGGACCAAAGCCCAAGAGCCCTCTTCCATTGTTTCAGAGGCATACTGATGGATTCTAGTAATGAGCAGGGCAATCTTATACATGCTGACCTAGGAGCATGTGTGTTTGCAGAGAAGCATCATATTTATGCGCCTGGAGGGGGAAAGCAGGGTTATCTGCTTCTTCATGTTTCTGACTTTCCTGTCTCCCCACTTTATATGGATTTCTATACTTACTAGATGAATCACAGGTGGAGAAGGTGCCAAGGCAAAGTGAAGAACAGAATTATGAGCCTGGCAGTCATGTGAGCTGGCCATTAGACATGCCAGCTGAAGATGTGGGTTATGGTTCAACAGGGAATGCTCATGTCTACACATTCCATGCATGAACCTAATTTTCCCCATAATTTCTTTTTCAGAGAATGGCTCCCAGAAGGCTTTAATTGCTCTTTAAGATCCTCCAAAGAGTTTCTCAAAAGGGAAACTAGGAAAAAGAGTGCATGTGTTACCGGCAGCATTTTTCCTTTGAAAAAACTCTTGTCCCCAAACTCCTTTTTTTATTTGGAAGATTTTCGGGAAAAATCTTTAGCAAATGTAATTTTGGGGATGGTTAGACATACATAACACACACACACACGCACACGCACACACACACACAGAGAGAGAGAGAGAGAGAGAGAGAGAGAGAGAGAGACTTAGATCATGACTGTGGCATTTAATTTTATAAAATGTGGATGCTATTGTTAGGAAAACTGTTGCTACAAATCAGAAAAGTGGAAGCCTGTGAAAAACATGAACTCAGTGAAAAAAATGAACTTGGATTAAAGGGGTGAAATACTCAAAGTGATCTGGAAAATATAAAAGAAAGGAAAAGATTTGCTGTGAGATGCATATCACTTATATGCTTTGTCTATGCAAAACTGATTTTCCCATTACTAATTTCTTAACCAATTCCACACTAGTGTAGATGGATTAAGGTTCAGATTCTACAAATGAGCATCTTGAGATTTGATGGCAACATGTTCACTCCATAAAATACTATAATCCATATACCTTCTTTGGAGTAGTCTAACTGCAGTCAATGGAATTACTCCAAAGTAAGTAGTTTGAGCCTTGAAAGAACATACAGATTCTGATTACCTAGACATTAATATGTTGATGTACGCCTTTCATTGAGAAGTAAAAACAGGTGTTATTTTAAATGAAACTTGAACCACACCTGGCTGCCTCATGCGAATTTAAAAAATAGTTTGCTGTTATATATATATAAATCTACTTTCAAGTCCTTTTAAACTTTCTCTTCTGGAGAGTGAGAATAATGAAGTTTAAGAAGTGCAATACATATTCCGGGTGACATGCCTTGATTTCATCCCTTCTGTCTTCCTCTCTCTGTGACAAGCTTGGGCAATGATTTTTCTGCCTAAGAAAATAAAACAGTTTTTTATTTGAAAATATCAATGACATCTAGGTTAACTAACATTAAAAAAATGCATTTTGGGCCCTGAATTCCCACGCTTTTCTTTGTTTTACAAAATCCTATTAATTTGCAACCAAACAACCACCATTAGTTTTGACAGAAAGTTATGGAAAGTTTTAACTGAAAATTATTTCCCAGTAAGTTTTTCAGAGTAAATTTTATGTATGCATAGTTTGATTGGTATATTCTTCTTTGTTTAAATTTTCCACCCAATGTTTTAAATAAATCTAACTCTGCTTTCCTTGATGTCATCTAAATGAGGACCATGCCTAGGCAGGACACTAAAATTATTTCTGCAGTTCACCCTGCAAACCCATATATTGCATTTTGGGTGTCTTTCCATTTGAATAGCTATTTGGCCTTTAGAGCTGCCAGCAGAAAAACTTTCTATGGAGTATGAACAGTGTTTGCTGCAACAACTTTATGTTTTGTGTTAAATACTCCAGCCTTCTCTTTAAAGTTGGGCAGCTTAAAATGCAGCTCAAGCTGTTGATGAAGAGCTGCTGACAACAGTTTGAGTGTGTTCCGGGCATGCACCTTTGCATTGCTTTGTACACCATGTTGTTTAGGTTTTATCATGTTTTGAGGCATTCTTTTGGTACAGGGTCCTGATAATGACACTATCTTTCAAAGTGGAGCTCAGAGACGGAAAAGGCCTGTTTCCATGGAAACAGTAAGCCTTCCCCAATTGTGTACAGCAACCTCAGATGGCACGCATTAGCACAGTGCCAGCAGCTAGAACTGACCTATAGTCAATCCACACTGGTCCCAAAGCTATCATTCTCATCATTGGGGGAGGCAAAAGAAAAGAAAAGAAAAGAAAGCCCACCTACTCAAATATCCATTTTGATACAGCAGATGAAGGTCAAGCCTGAGGGGTCCTTTTTAAAATATCCATTTAGCAAGGCAGCTTGGCCTACAGATACTTCCAAGCCTATTTTTGAACTTTGTGCAGGACATTTCACATCAAAAGGGTGGCCACTTATGCATCACCAAAAGACGACACAGATTTACACAAATTTTCATATGCTAATCCATATGCAGTGATGGAAATTTAGAAATAATTACTCTCTCTCCATACTATATTTTTGTAAGCCCCTAACCCGTCATGCTGCAGTTCACTTGGCCACGGACAGGTGGCACTGTGAATTGCAGTGTTCCTGAGTCATGTTGGGCTCAAGGCTGGGGTGAAGGAAGGAAGGAAGGAAGGTTGGTGGCTGGATGAGATACAGCAGTGACTGGAAGAGCACTAGGGCAGCAGTGAGCAGCACCAGCCTGGCCACCTGTGGACCCACTTAACAGGAGGCCTCAATGTTGCTTCCGTGAGGCCTCCTTTTCCTCCAGGCTGTGTGGTGGTTAGGGAGGAGGAGGGAAAATGGTTGGGTACATGACCCAGCAGAGACCAGGACAGTGAGTGGGCAGTGGCAGCCTGGGCAACCCACAAAGCCTCTTTATGGGAGGCCTCAATATTGCTACCATGAGGCCTCCTTTTGCTCCAGCTGAGTGGGAAGGAAGAAGGGCAGGTGAGATCGAGTGGGAGAGAGGGAAGTGCCTTGGTGACCGGGGGGAAGGTGCTTTGCCAATGAGGGGGAGGTGCCTTGGCAACCTGGGGGAGGGGGGAAGAACTTTGGCAGAGGGGCCTTGGTGACCTGGGAGGGAGGGGAGGTGCTTTGGTGACCTGGTGACAGGGGATTGGTGTGCAAAATGTGCAGGGGCAGAGCCCCTAGTAGATGTAATAGAAACGTAATACATCTCACCATAGAGAGGGAAGGCTGTCCCTTCTTTCTCTTTAAACTGAACTTGGGTGTGACACAGCCACTCAACTAAAGGACAAAGGCATGTAGTTAGTCACTGTGAGAAGAAGGAGCTGAATTAGATGGGCTTTTGGTCTGATCCAATAGGGCTCTTCTTATGTTTTTATGACTCCTTCAAATAGAGGACTATCTTCTGTAAAGCAGGACACCCGGCCTTCCTACAAATCATACAACCCTCCATCTTTCCATTTGTGGAGCATATATGAACCCTTGACTACATTTCACAAAGTGGTTTATGGAACTGAAGTGCTGTTCACCTTATGCTGAACTAGAAGTTCGCATTTGGAATGAATAAGATTTCTACATGTTTTCTTCCCTGACCCTTGCCAGCCTTTCTGAAGTCAACAAGATCCCTCTTTAATACTTGTGGGCCTTCAAGAACCATATCAGCTTTGGATCAATTGCTGAGAATCAACAGGACTCCCTGGCGACCTCCTCAAAGCTAACGCTGATTTGGAAAAGTGGTATGTTCCCAAGTACCCACAACATTTCCCCTGGATGCCAATGGAGTTGCCCTAACACCCATAACCTCTATTATAGTCACAGACTGAAGAGCCAGTGTGTCTTGTCTCTAAGGATCATTCCAATGTTTTCCAGTGACCATTCTTGCTGTGAGAAAGGGGATTCTGGAGGGGGCAAACAATTTCCTGAAAGAGCCCTGCTGCCCCCAAACCTTTCTTCTAACCACACGAGTTTGTTATCCTCCTTGTCTCATTACTAGCTACCATAGCAAGCTTCCTCTACAGGTCTTAGCCCAGTTTGTCCCATGGTTTACACTATAGCTTGTGATTTGGGTTTGGAGAACCATGGCTTAGGACAGCACAGAGCAGCAACTGGGGAGGAGCAAAACAGCCACAATTTCCTCTCTGGGAGCCCACATCTTTACTCATTCGTGCTAAGCCATGGTTTGGCTTACTGTTAAATGTGAACGAGGACATTGGCTTATACTTGTATTCTCACCTCCAGACTTACTGCTTTACACAGTCAGCATAAGTGGTGCCTTCATTCCCTGTTGATAGTTCTCTGCTCTGTCCTCCCCCGAGTTGACAGAGCTTCCTCCTCCTCCAGCTTTGCCCACATACAACCACCCCATCCACCAGCATCAGCATCTTGATGCATCAACATAAAGACTATGGCCATCTAAAGTGTATCTCACCTGTTGGGGTTTGCTGGCAACCATCTTGGAGCAGACTCCCTCCTCAACACATTAAATAAATATGGATTTTAGTCAATGTAGCACTAAGTTGCTCATTCCATCACCGCAAGGATTCCTCCTCATGCAGTGGAACACTCTGTCCTCTCGCTGCACGACCCCTAAATCTGTTCTGTGGGTTCCCCTAACCCTCCAGAGCAGATTTAGTGATGGCATATGGCACACAAGGCGGTGGGGGGGAAAGTCCTGTTGCACTACTGGTAATCCTTGCACACATGCAACTATTTAGTTTATTACCGTTTTGGGGAGTTTTGGGGAGGTTTATGCTGGCAAGGAGTTAAGAAGTAGTAGTGATAATAACCACCACACCAAAACTCTGAACTTGCCCCGCAAAATTATTCAGTGCAGACTTAAAGCACATAGAATATAGAAAGTAGCCTTATGTTGAGTCAGACCATTAGTCCATGTAGCTCAGTATTGTCTACACTGACTGGCAGCAGCTCTATAGGATATTGAATGGGGAGGGGTTCTCACAGCCGTACCTGGAGATGCTGGGGATTGAACTTGAGACTTTTTGCATACAAAATGTGCTCTACCACTGAGCTACAGCCCTTCCACCTAGATGCAACACTCAAGGAGTCCTACTGGTGTATGTGGATGTGTGGATATGCATGTGTGTGTTTTTTTGTTGTTGTTCACCGCCCAGAGAGCTATTGCTAGTCGGGCGGTATATAAGTTTAATAAATAATAATAATAATAATATACGTGTGCTTGCAAGCCATCTGCCTTGCCTAAGCTGCTTTAAGAACTTGCTTTGCTGCATTCTTCCTAGGTCTGCAATCTTGGGTGCAGAAATCGAAATACCCTGCTAAGTTGGGGAGGGCAGATATATAGTTGATTGAGCCATTTGAAATGCCCACTCTTTTAGACCATTTGGAAGAAATGGCTACTCACCTTGGGGATGCTTTTACCTTTTCCTTGGTTAGAGCAAATTTGGGAGATACCTGTAGATTTCTATCTTCACGGGGAGCCCTGACTCCCTGACATCTTATTTTACAGCCAGAAAACTCCAGCAAAAATCCTTTCACATTTAACATGCTTAATAGCGTTTAAGGCTAGAAGAAGAAGGGGGGGAAGGGCAGGGGGAGGAGGGCATTTTCCTTTAGGACCCAGGCTTGCTCAGAAGTGCAGTGCATTTATCTTTGTTTGTGAAAAGTAGTAGTATTTTAAAAGGCATTAAGCATGAAGTGATTAATCAAATGGCAAGAATAGGCCTTTAGGGTGCTCTGGAGAAACACAATTGAGAAGTGATGTTTTCTGCTCTATTGAAATGCAAATGCTGCACAGCACAGCCCTCTCGGAAGGTGCCGGGGGGGGGGGCAGGGGGGTCTTCATGTGATCTCTTTCTGAGAATACCTGCTGTATGTATCATGCCTATTGGCTTTGCTTCTGTAAGCACCAGGAAGGTAGAGCAAGTGGATTTATACCTGAGCAAAGATACAATAATTACTGGCAAAATGCCGGACAAGAAACAAGAGACACTCTGGAGCAACCGACAAATTGGTTGTCTATTTCTCTTTACGCAGTTTTTGCCTTTTATGTGTCTCTTTTTTATTAGCCCAGTCCTCCAATTCTAAGGCAATGAAATCTTCAGATATGAGCCTGGCAGCTGCTAAGAGCCCTGAGTCAAAACAATTTCATCTTCTTGATGATATTAAAAAGAATAAAAAAGGGGGGGGAGGGGGAAGGACCTTTTTATCCCTTTGTTACCATCCACACACAATCCAATTACTTTGATTCTCAAAGTCCCTAAATGCCACTGTTAGATCTAGGATAAATGGCTGTGGAACTTGGTGTTTCTGCGTATTATGAGAAGACAATAATATTCATGAGATGTTTCCTTAAGGAAGAGGAAATAAGTTTATTTTGGGGGCACAGACAAGATTTCTAATCTAGGTAAGTAGTTCCCCAGTACTCTCTCCAGAGGAGAGAACTCACTTGAGTGAATGCCACAAAATAATCTGCCCCACAGGGATCAGGGGTGTAGTCATCCAGGATCTCGGTGTGTGTGTGTCTTAGACCCCCTTACTTTTTTCGGAGCAGGGTCTCAGCAGGGTCCCTATGTCTCCAGCATCCTGTGAGACAATCAGCATGAAAGGGGAGTGTGTAGCAACTGAGAAGAGTCTTCTAACATGCTTCCTTGTCCTTTCCTGCTGATTGGAGATAATCAGAGTGAAAGGAGGTAAGTCAGCCACTGAGAAGACTGTTCTCAGCAGCTAACACTCTCCCGTTTCATGTTTGTTGGCTCCTGGGGACTTCTGTTGTTGTGGGAAAAGATTTTAACAGGATCTCATTCTTAACCCAGCAGCAAAAAGGGAGGGCATGTCTATGACTAACATGAAGTGACTCTGCACTCCTGAATTTGCCACTACAGGACTGCTCAAGAGAATCCTCAGAAAGTCTTTGGAGTGCATATCACTTTATTTATTTATGGCATTTATATGCCACTTAATCATTAGCATGTCTAAGCGGTGCTAGTATATGCAACTTCGTAACTCCTTTTTAATTCTTTTTTTTAAAAAGCCATAGTTGAAAATGGCAAAAAGGTGGATTCCCCTTCCATTCCAGTATGTCGAAGGTTAGTATAGGGAGTCTAATCACCAAGCATAGCCACTATACACTCACCAAACATGGCCCCTGTATATGCAGTGGAGGAACAGCAGATATGCTGGCCATTCCATGTGAATATGCTGTGATGTGTGATATGGGTGGTACATATCTGTATGCAAATGTACTCAATTTTGTTTTACCGTGTTGTTGAGGGGGAAGGATTGTGCATACGTTGTCATGTGTGTCCCCTTGCACTACATGATGGGAGGCAAGGGTCTTGACTCTTTGCTTATGTTCTTGTGTTAGCGCAGAATGGTGACTATGCAAGCCAGACCTTGACTGTGAGTATGGAATAACAACAGTAATAATTGCAGGTTCATTAATGCAGAATCCAAGAGTATGTGCCTGCATATGCTATGCCTCACTGCCCTACTTCTGATGTTCTGCCACTCACCTGACATCTGTTTGTCATTCTGCCCCTTCATTTTTTTTAAAGCGGGGATCTTTGTCTAAATGTCACTTTGTGATCTTCGTCTTACTGTATTACAGACACTGATCTATTCAGGGACAGATAACAGAATAAGGCAACAAGCTAACATGTTCCTCTACCCTACTTGATGCCAGTGTGTAAAATAATATCCCAGATAGTTACCCTAAAGGCCTTTATCATTTATTCATTCAACCGGGCCCTTCCTGTGTAGTTAATGTTGCAATTCCCTGCCCAGAGCTTGCAGACGGGGCGTGAGAAATCCTTATGGACAGATGGCCTTGCATTTCTGAAAACAAACTTGTGTTATCTTCCAAGTTGCTTTAATGAGCTGACGCTGTTGAGGGAGTACATCAGAAAGGGAATTCATCAGCCTGCTAGTTCTTCTGTATTTTGATTTGCATCCACCAAAGTGGAACAAATCCTGAAACTGTTGGTGTTTGATTAGCCCTCACTTATGCAGAACGGAAACTTTCAGAGCTGTGGACGTTTGGGAACTGCCAGTTGTTCCCGAGGGGCGCTTCTCACCAGACACTGTGGTACTCTTGAGTACAAAATACACACACATTGCATGAGATAAAAACAGCACACATGTTGTGGCCACTTTCCCCTTCAAAATATACACAAATGAGGACTTGATCACGTCCTAGTTTCTTTCTGCTTGTATTTCAGAGGGGCAAATTGTGATTTGTGTCCCCCATAGCTGACAGGATAGACATACATTCTGCACTTGGATATTTGTACTGAGTACAAAATATCTCACTTATGAGATGTGAACACCCAATTTAACTGTTATTATTGGGAAAGAAGTTAGTTGGCATTGCCAAAAATGGATAGATCCTCAACTTTATTGTGAAAGCTGGTATAGCATAGGGATTATGGGTGTATACACCCATACAACATACATATACATGTTGGAATTGCTTTTTAATATGTTCTTAAACCTTTCTTAAAATGTTTTTAATCTTAGAATATGCTTTGAAAGCTTTTTTTAAGAAATGTTTCTAAAGATTTGTTTTAATGTGTTTTAAAGTTTGTTTTTATGTTTTAACGTTTTTGGTGTTTTTGTTTGCCGCCCTGGGCTCCTGCTGGGAGGAAGGGCAGGATATAAATCAAATAATAAATAAATAAAATAGAGACAACTAAGTTCTACTCAGAGTATACCCAAAGAAATTAATAGACGTGACTTAATAGACTTGAGTCAATTAATTTCAGTGGGTCTACTCTGAGTAGAACTTAGCTGGATTGCAACCATAATAGACTAGACTACAAATTGGGAAATATCCTGTTTGAATCTCACCTCTACCATACATATACATATCTTTATTGCTATGGTCGGTATAAGGGAAAAGGGGGAAGGGAAGCATAAGGGAAAAGGGGGAAGGAAAGGAAAATGTATAGAACATAAAACTATGGGGGGGGAATTATCCCGATGTACACAAAGGTAGAATTCACTAATAGGCAAAAAACCTTGCGGTTTAAGAACGTATAGCCCACAGATATTTCTATCAAACTTTAAAAAGCAGGGAAATTGGGCAGCTATAGTGAATGCACCAGGGGAGCAGGAGACCTGACCGCCTCTCTGAGATATTGGACTGCCCTACAAATTTGTCAGAATGCAAACACAATTTGGGTTGGTCTTTCACAGTCCAATCCACTTGCTGTGTAGCTTGCAAGAATTTGGTAACAATGCATATGACGCAATTAGAAGGGCTGTGCACTGGATTCGGCTAAAGCCCAAGGCAAATCGGGACCATTCAGACATTTTCAGGCCTCAGCTGAGTCGGGTTCTGACAACCATGGATCATTGTGGGTCAGATTTGATGACCCAGAGTGACCCGTGGCTGTTATGTGGCAGGGCATCAGGAAGGAAGAGGAAGCCACAGCTCTCCTTCCTGCCTGGTGAGCAGAGGCAGCGATCCTCCACAGGTGCAGGTGCTATTTTGTAAGGGGCTTTCCTGCAGGAAAGCTCTTTGCAAAACAGCATCCCCTAGGATCACTCCCTCCATGATGATGCTGTTCTGCAAAGGGGAGGGAATGATCCTGGGGGATATTGTTTTGCAAAGAGTTTTCCAGCAATGTTTCCTCCCCCCTCCCTGCCATATGTTTAATTAGGATTTAATTGGGGTTTTAAAAATCCTAATTAAGCATGAGCTCTGACCCCAAATTTATTCAAGAGTGGCTCTGAGTCGGGGTGGGTGGTCCCTGGGTTGACCCAGGGCAGGTTGGCCTGATGCTCCCTCTACAGATTGGAACCATGGTGCGGGGGGGGGGGTCGGGGGTCTGTACACAGCCCTAGCAATTAACTCTTCAAAGTGCTGTGCAAATGCTAAGTATTATTGCATTTATTTCTTTCACCTCACTGGAGTTCTCCCCATTTCTGTCTGCTTTTTGCTCCCTTCTGTAGCCTCTAAACCAGCTGTCGCCAACTTGGTGCAGTCCAGGCATTTTGGACTACAACTCCCATTAGCCTTGGTTCAAAACATGTGGAAGACACCAGGTTGGTAAAGGCTGCTCTAAACCCTGCTTAGGGTGTGTGTGCTGGGAGTTGGGAGTCCAATAACATCTGGACAGCGACAGAATTCCCAATTCCTACTCTAAATGAAGGCTGCACTACAAGTGGAGACATTTGTATGACACATTCAACCAGAGGAGGAGAATTGTTTAAAGCTTGAGGTCTCCATTCCTTTGTGGGCAACCTTCTAGGGGCTGTATGCTAGGGATGGGTGGGACCAAAGGCAAAAGTGGGTGGAGAAATGGATGCAACTCTTATCTCTGTGTACAGCAGGCTACATTCCAGCCAGGCAAACGCCAGTGGTTTCTACACCACAACCCCCATCACCCCAACGCACAACTCATCCAGACAAGTCAGTGGCATGGATCACAGGCCATAATAGTACCTGAGCAGGGTACAGAGCAGGGCCAGTGAGGAGCATGGCCTGGGAAGGGTCCCAGGGTCCAGAGAGCCTGGAGGGCAACATACAGCACCCATGTCTGAAGTTCCTGCCCCCAGCCTTAAACTATGACAATGATTATGCTGTGGGCACACCTATATAGAAGGCTATGCACATTCCTTCCTTCTATTTTCTTTCTGACTGCATGCCAGCTGTTATGGGAAGGAAAAATGCATCAGGTCAGAGTATTTCTCTATCTAGCCCAGTATTATCCTCTTAATTGGCAGTGGTTCTCCAGCGTCTCAGGCAGAGGGCTTTCTCACTAGCTGCTACCAAGTGGAGGCTGGCCCATGAGGGCAAATGGGGCACTGCCCCACCAACTTCAGCCAGCCTCCAACTGCTCCATTATCTTACTTATAGCCAGTCCAGGGGGCAGCATTGCCTGTCAGCTTCCTCCTCTGTCGCAATGTGTTGCCTCTTGTTGAACTCAGCAGGGAGGAAGATGGGGACAAAACTAGAATTTGACAACACCTGCACTATACATTTAAAGCAGTATCATACCACTTTAAACAGTCGTGGCTTCCCCCATGGAATCCTGGGAAAGTGTCGCTTGTTATGGGTGCTGAGAGTTGTTACGAGACTCCTCTTCCCCTCACAGAGCTACAGATCCCAGAGTGTCCTGGGAAGATGGGTTGATTGTCAAACCACTCTGGGAACTGTAACTCTGTAATGGGAAAGCAATGACTATTCAAAGGGTTATGTTTCTGCTTTAAATATACAGTGCAGATGGGGCCCTAGTTGGCTCTGGCTCCACTTAGTATCGGTCGCCCTGCCTTCTGCCCTACCAGTTCCAAAGGGCACCAGTAACCACTGCTGCTACCTGAACCTTCTAGCTGGGAGATGCTGTGGGTTTGAACCTGGGGAGTTCTGCGTGTAGTCTGCTCTACCACTGTGCTATATTTGCTCTCTTTCATCTATCGTGTAATATTCCCCGTTAACTCTCTGTTGGAGAAATGTTCTGTTTGATAAAAGCTGGGGAAACATCTGAAGATGGCTTGACCCTCTTTATACATTAACAGGAAGCTTTTTACAATCTTTCCATCTAGATGACTGTTTGGCTGGCTGGTTCCCTAATTATATCGTCTGAATTGGGTGGGTGAGAGGCCCCGAATATTGTTTCTGCCTTTCAAGAAGAATACCTCACCCAGTGTTAGTGCAACCATTCCAAAGGTATATGTTAATCTTGATCTGATTTCATGTGCAAAACAGCTGCTTGGATACTTGGTCTTCCATCTGTCTCAGACTGAGCTGTTTTCTACCACTTCTTTCTTGCAGGCATATTGGGAAATTCTTTAAACACCAGGAGACTTCACACCATCCCCCCCCCCAAAAAAACCCAGGCCCTTGGAGTTTTTGCTGATATTTAGAGGTGTGAGATTACAGAGCTGTAGAATGGAATGTTTCACTAATTTGTTCTAGAGGCTATATTTCCCTGGGTCAGATCATTACTATCCTCCTCCTAAACCAAGTGCAGCACAATACAGAAAGCCACAATTACTACTTGTGAAGCAAGATATGGAGCCCTCATTCACTACTTTCTTTAAACAATGCTACCTCGAAAGAAACACCTAACTTCATAAGGAGCAGCCAATTCTGGAGTGTCTGTCTCTAGTAGTAGAAACACCTCCCTTTAATAGGTGAGTGCCAACAGGATTGTAGCCAAAACGAGAATCAAGAGGAAGATATCAACTTGCTTGGGGGGAATCCCAAGGTTTGTAGAAATACACAAAATATTTAGGGGAAAAACCCTAAGGGGTTAACCTCCCCACCCCCACCCAAAAAGCAGCCCACTAAGCATGCTCAGGAGCCATGGCATGTTTTCCTTCCCATTGGAAAAGAAAACCAGAAAAACAGGGTGGTGGTGGCCTGCTTGTGTTACAGCGTGTGTTATCCTGGAGGAAGGCATGGTTGGCCCTAACAGGAACAAGGGGAGCAGGATCAAGCAGATCTCTACACTGCTAATGACCCTATGGAGCCATCAGATCTGGACATCCCTGCCCCAGGACTGAAGATCCCCAAATCAGCTGTCTTGCTGCCTAGAAGGCTCTCAAAAACTTCCCCCCTCCTTATCGCCCCAAAGGCCAGAAGAGCAGAGGAGATGGTGAGCCAGGCAGGAACTTCAGAGCTGTCACTGAAGTGCCTAGCTAGCTGTATGGGAGGCTGCTCACAAGGAGGGAAAGCACATGCATCAGGGCCTGACTGAAAGCCAGGAAGGTCTGGAGCCACTGGCTCCTATACAAGTTTCCAGTCTGAGCTGCTTTGTTACTGAAGCAGCAGCTCATATCCAAGCTCAGTGTTTCACATATGCACACACACATGAAAGGAGTGAGCAGACTGTACAAGAAGAGGATATGCCATTGATGCATAAAGTGCGAGATGCTTCCGTCTCCTTTCCATGCTCTCCCACACAATAGAGCCTACATTCTGGGGTCATGGTTGAACCAATCCTGACTGAGAATCAGTCCACCACCAGACCATGATATACATGGCTGCCTGCAGGGGCAACTCTAGAGAAACTTGTTTGGGGAGCAAAAAGATAGTAAAGAACATTATTAGAGGAACAAGGATTTAACCCTTAATGTACTGTGACTGGAAGCTAGGGAAACAAATGGGATAGTGGAAATATTTGGGAGAGCTCCAGCTGCCCCATGGAGTATTTATCTGTAAACTCTTTTCTTTCTTTTCACAAGCCATTTCTTTATTGATTTAAGCTATCTGAAGGGTGCAGTGAAGAGAATATTTGATTACATTCAAAATTGGACAAATAAATAATATTTATTATTTGTCAGTTTTGCAGTGACAGGATGCTGACATTGTTGGAATTTCATATTGGGAACCAAACATGTTGATACCCGGGTCCCCTTCTGGGGATGCAAAATTTTGATTTTCAGTTCTTGACATCAAGGTACCAGGTTTTGACAGGGAAAATCCCTCAGCCATTTATGTTAATGCTAAAAAAATCTTTGAAAAGGTTCTCAGAAAAGAAACCACCAAAATTAAACTTAAGAAAATGCTCACCATATCAAGGGAGTTGGGGCTGGACGCTTTAAAGTAGCCTTCCCCAACCTGATGCCTTTCAGATATTTTGGACTACATCTTCAACCATCCCAGTCAGTGATCAGGCATGATGGGAGCTGTAGTCCAACAACACCAGGTTGGGGAAGGCTACTTTAAAACTTTGCCAAAAGGGTATTTTCTGATAATTCCAACATAGGCTGAATCACACTGAGTATTGTCATCTCCGTTTTAGCTGAATTAACTCACAAATGTGAAGAAATAAACAGCTGAAACTCTCCAGACTGAAAATGGTATGATGCTCCTAGTTGTAATGCTCAAGCATCTTGTACAATTTCCGGGTTAACAGAACCTTATTCTCTTTCAGAAAGTAAAGAATAGCTTTATACCCAGGTGTATTAGCAGAGCTAAATAAATGAATTTTAGATGTATATTAAAATTTTGTTTGTTTGCAAACTGAATATATTTCTGATTTACTTTTCTAAAAGAAATGATTGCATGGAAGATGTTATCCAAACAAACATTTTTAGTTGCTGTAAATTTTTAAATAATAATAAGCTGGAAGATGCAAAATCTTGAATGAATTCACTCTAATTAGTGAATATTACTGATATTTTAGGATATATCTTTAGGATATATCTGTCCATTGAGATATATCCTTGGGTGGAATCAGTTGCTACCAACAGATTTGTCCTTCCTCTCATGCAAAAGGTATTGGTGGGACTGGGAACTTACATGATGCCTATGCAGAAATGGATATGGGGTTTCTCTGTGCTGTCCACTGCCAAACATTATCACCAATGTTTGGTGCATGGGTGTGTGGACATTAGGAAAGTGAACATCAAATTCAGTCCACCTGACTCTCTTCCCTAAGCCTTTGCCCTAAACTTTCATTTTAGCAGGGGTTTCCATGCAAACCCCTTGCACAATCCCTCCCTGTTCCCTGCTGGGAATAGGCGTGCACAGCCAAAGCAGGTTTTAGCCCCACTCTTCTGCTCATCAGATGACACCATGAGAGACATCAGCTGATGAGTGGGTGGGTGGGGAAGATAGCCTCATAAACCAACTTGGACCCCTGGTAGGCCAAGTTTGGCCCACTGGGTAGATGTGCTCCACTCCTGCCCTAGATGACCAAACATACTCAGGGTGAGGTCTCATATCCCAGAGTAGCTTGAGCAGCTGTATCTTCTCACCAAATGGTAAGGAGAATTTTATCACACAGTTAACTGCCAATATGTGATAGAATATGTGCTAAACGGTAATCTTTTCGGGCTTCTTCCCACCCAGCAGACAATCACTGTCAGAGCTGACACCCCTGACCATGTTTGTTTGCATGGGGGAGAGTTGAGGGCAACATTGAGCTTTCTGCTAAGCTCAGTCATCTGTAGTTGGGGGCTGAATATTAAGAGCATTAAAATAGCATATTGATATCATGGCAAACTATTTTTTCACAAAAAGGGACATGAGCTAACACTGGGTGATCTGGTTGTAATGAGATACTCAACAGAGGATAAAGTTCTATCACAAAGCTGTCTGAGCTTATACAGAGGACAATAGAGTTTAGAAATGGACATCCTCCAGTGAACCTCTGCTTTGTCTGATGAACAGGAGAAGCAGTAAGGCTGATGAGAAAACAGAGAGAAGAGAGAACAGCAGTCCAGCATCCTGACCTGAATACAAATCAGATAAAAGGATAGCATGGTTTTATATTGCCTCGTGCTCCTTCTGTGGATGCATGCAGTTATTCAGTAACTTTGTGGTCACAATGGTGCTGTTTTGTTCTTAATAGGTCCTTAAATATTACAACTTAATGTGTAACTCATGCAACAACATGAGGGCTGCTGTGTACGTCTTCAGAACTACACAGAAAAGGTGATGCTTAATTATATGGCAGGGCAAAAGGTGGTGATGATGGGGCATCCGCTCAGGAAAAGAGAAGTGCAGGCCCACCTGAGCATGAAACGAATGGTTCATCCGAACTCTACAGAGACAAAGCTTGACTGTTTGTTGCACTTTTGAACATGTAGCAGGTATGCTCTTTGTGCACTCTACTATGCTACAAAAGCACAATTCAGAAAACACCTGCAATTGAAAATAAGGGCCAACAAACTCCACCTTGTGTTTATACTAGGATGGAAGTATATGAATGGAAATTGCTCACCTGTGTCTAGGGAAATATCACCTGCACACAAAGAAACTGTATGTATGTATATCTAACAAACTATTGTCTGTCTTTATGGCCTGGTATGATTGACAAAAACTGAAGTTTGTTTTACCTCATCCTCTAACTTTTCTTGCACTGCAGTAGAGAAGCTTTGTTTTCAAGTCTTGCTTAGGATCCTATAAAGCTATACAGCATGACTACATCAATCCTTTGGCTTGTAAGCCTGATAAGTGAAACTTGAGGTGCCACTGTTTTTCAGTCTAGATACCTGAATTCTTTTGTGACAGAATAATAAAACTCCTTCTCTCAGCATATTTCCTATCAGGAAGTTCCAAAAGTTAATCACATGCATGAAATAACCCCACCCCACTCCTGTAGTCTGTTTTTTAAATTACATGTTTTGGCTTTTTAAAATGGTATCGGGAAGCCAACTTTTCCTGTGTAGTGTCTGTTTGTTGAGCACATTTTTTCCAGATATGGAGATGATAGTCTTTTTTCTCTGGAGAACACATTTATAAGGTTGCTGTGATGTGCTGTAACAGAACAGCTCGGAAAACACATGAGATTTAAAGTGAGACACAGAAAAACTGATCTCATGTATCTGATAGGACATGGGGAGATTGCTCATATGTTTCTAGAGAAATATGAACTCGTCTTCTGTAGATAAAGATGTAGATGTGTATCTAATCAACTGCTTGAATTTCAGAATAATCATATACAGATTTTATCCTTATCTGATGGTCCTTCCAAAGCCAGTGGCGTAAATATGAAGTCTGAAAGCCTTCAGAGGTATGTCCTATAATATCAGCTCTGAATATCCTAGCATTGGTGCTGACTTTAGCCAACATCTATCCAGCAACACACCACAGGGCTGTATGTTCAGGGGGGTTACATACACTAGTGACTCATGTTGTTCGTCCAATATGGCAACTGGTTGGACACAGCTGTCCTTGTGGACACAGCTGTGGAGAAGAGATGAAGGAACATACCAGAGGCAGGGTAACCCAATTCCTTTAGCCAGAACTAGCCTCTCAATTGCATAAATGCAATGAAAGGTGATTGTTGTGCACTTTATAGTATGATCAACCTGCTTGGAACTGTGTGTATTTCTGTTTTTAACCTCTATGAAAAAAATGCCATGCACTTTATTTGTTAGTACTGCCATGTATGAATAATAAATAATAATAATAAATTTAATTTCTTCGTCGCCTATCTGGCCAATGGCCACTCTAGGCGACTTACAAAATTATTAAAATACAATTAATAAAATACAGTAATACAATAAAAACAATAGATCTACAACAACAATATTAAAACTGGGTAGGAGGCATTACAATTATATCGATTAACCCTCCCCGGATACCCCGAAGGCCTGTTGAAAGAGCCAGGTCTTTAAGGCTTTCCGAAATACATTTAGGGAAGAGGCATGCTGGAGATCTTGTGGGAGGGAGTTCCAAAGAGTGGGGGCCGCCACTGAGAATGCCCTCTCTCTTGTACCCGCCAATCTGGCTGTTTTTGTTGGCGGGATTGAGAGAAGGCCCTGTGTGGCCGATCTTGTCGGGCGGCATAATTGGTGGCGTTGCAGGCGCTCCGTGAGATAAACTGGGCCGAAACCGTATAGGGATTTAAAGGTCAATACCAACACCTTGAATTGGGCTCGGAAAACAACTGGAAGCCAGTGTAGGTCGAACAACACTGGTGTGATGTGATCTCGGCGGCGACTATTCGTAAGTAGTCGAGCCGCCACATTTTGTATCAGTTGTAATTTCCGGACCGTTTTCAAGGGTAACCCCACATAGAGCGCATTACAGTAGTCCAAATGAGAGGTGATCAGGGCGTGTACCACCAGTGGGAGCTGATGAACAGGAAGGTAGGGTTGCAGCCTTCGTATGAGGTGTAGTTGGTACCAGGCTGCCCGGCTCACTGCCGAAATCTGAGCCTCCATGGACAGCCTGGAATCAAGCACAACCCCAAGGCTGCGGACCTGGTCCTTTAGGGGTAAACTCACCCCATTGAACTTCAGGTCAATGTCACCCAACCTTCTCTTGTCCCCCACAAGTAGTACCTCGGTTTAATCAGGGTTCAACTTCAGCGTGTTCCTTCCCATCCATCCACTCACGGATTCCAGGCAGTTGGACAAGGTCTCCACAGCCAACTCTGGTGAAGATTTAAACGAGAGATAGAGCTGAGTGTCATCCGCATATTGATGACACTGCAGCCCAAATCTCCTGATGATTGCTCCCAGTGGCTTCATATAGATGTTAAATAGCATGGGAGAGAGGATAGAGCCCTGTGGCACACCACAATTGAGAGGCCAAGGGTCTGATACCTCCTCCCCCAACGCTACCTGTTGGTACCTGTCGGAGAGAAAGGAATGGAACCACTGTAATACAGTGCCTCCAATTCCCAATCCCTCCAGGCGAAGCAGAAGGATACTGTGGTCGACAGTATCAAAAGCCGCTGAGAGATCGAGGAGGACAAGAAAGGTGGATTCTCCCCTATCTAATGCCCTCCTCAAATCATCAACCAGAGCGACCAAGGCTGTTTCAGTTCCGTGACCAGTCCTGAAACCCGATTGGTATGGATCCAAATAATCCGTTTCATCCAAGTGTGCTGACAACTGGTTGGCCACCACTCGCTCAATGACCTTGCCCAGAAATGGTAGATTCGAAATTGGGCGGAAGTTATCTAACACTTGGGGATCCAAGGAGGGCTTCTTTAAGATGGGCTTTACAATTGCCTCCTTGAAGGCTGATGGCATCACACCCTCTTTCAAGGATGCATTTACCACCGCTTTGATCCCCTCGCCCAATTTCTCTCTGCAGCTCACAAGGAGCCATGAAGGGCAAGGATCAGTAAGACAAGTGGTTGGCTTCACAGATGAAAGCACCTTGTCCACTTCCTCAGAAGGGAGAAGCCGAAACCGATCCCAATTTACCGGCTTGCAACTGGCCAACTCTGGTTCATCGACTGTGTCCACAGCGCGCGGGATCGAGCTCCGTAAGTGTTCGATTTTATCAGCGAAGTGTTTTGCTAATAGGTCACAGGAGGCCTTTGACTGTTCCAAGGGTTCCTGAGCAACTGGACCGACCAGGCTTCGGACCACCTGGAACAGCCTCCTGGGACAACACTCCGCAGACGCAATAGAGGCAGCAAAGAAAGCCTTCTTTCCTACTTTTATTGCCACTTGGTAGGCAGCTACTGCTGCTCTAACCTGTGTCCGGACATCTTCGGAGCGGGATTTCCGCCACCGGCGCTCTAGTCGTCTCACCTCCTGTCTCAAGCTACGCAACCGCGGTGTATACCATGGAGCTAGCTGAGTTCTATTCAGGGGGAGAGGACGTTTCGGAGCCACCTGGTCTAATGCCCTGGTGATCCCCACATTCCACTCCTTCACCAGGGTTTCGACCGGGCGACCTTCAGCAGGTTCCAATTCCCCAAGCGCAGTCAGGAATCCATCCGGATCCATCAGGCGTCTGGGGCGGACCATTTTAGTAGGTCCTTCACCCCTGCGGAGGGGGCATGGCAACGAGAAGTCCATATTTACCAGGTAGTGGTCTGACCATGACACAGGAGTGGCATGAATCACTCCCAACTTCAGACCACTTCTCTCCTCTCCCAGGACAAATACTAGGTCGAGAGCATGACCGGCTACATGGGTGGGCCCAGTATTACTTAGGTACAGTTCCCAGGAAGCCATGGTTTCCAGGAAATCCCGAGGGGCTCCTATGAGAGCGGCCTCGGCATGCACGTTAAAGTCACCCAGCACTACCAGCTCTGGGGACAATGCCCGTACAGCCGAGACCACCTCTAGCACCTCAGCCAGGGAGTCAGCTGTGCAGCGGGGTGGGCGGTACACCAGCAAGATCCCTAAACTGCCCTTCGGGCCCAACCTCCAGTACATGCAATCAACAATTTGAGTCCTATGGAGGAAAGGTCTGGCAAAAACCAAGGACTCTCGATAGATGACTGCCACACCCCCTCCCCGCCTTCCCACCCTCGGCTGCTGTGCATAACGGAAACCTGGCGGACACATGGCCTCAAGAATTGGAGCAGAGGCTTCGTCCAGCCAAGTCTCCGTAATACATGCCAGGTCTGCAACCAACTGCTGGTTATATCATTGCCAATATTGATTTGCACTGGAAATGTTTAGCATATCTGATTTTGGTGTATATATTTTAACTGACTGATGCCAGCTGATAAGTTTTAATGATTGATCATTTATTTTATAATGAATTTAAAATGTTATAATATCCATAACATTATAACTGATTTATTGGATTGTCATATTATGTTTTGAAATGAATTTGCATTTAGACTGTTGTTAACATGTTGAGAAATGAAATGGACTGCCTTCAAGTCGATCCCGACTTATGGCAACCCTATGAACAGGGTTTTCATGGTAAGCGGTATTCAGAGGGGGTTTACCATTGCCTTCCTTTGAGCTGAGAGGCAGTGACTGGCCCCAGGTCACCCAGTGAGCTTCATGGCTATGTGGGGATTCGAACCCTGGCCTCCCAGGTCATAGTCCAACACCTTTACCACTACACCACACTATGATTTGTAATTTTTGTGTCATGTTGTGAGCTACTTTGGGCACATTTATGTGGGAAAACGGCATAAAAATAGAGGGAATAAATAAATAATCAGTGTCTGGTGCATGTAAGTGTTCAGTAGTAGTAACAGCAGCAGCAGCAGCAGCAACACCTGGGGAATTATTATGGTTTGGTGCTGTAGTTAGGCCATCCACCCATTAAATATATCATGCAAGAGCGAAGAGAAGATTAGGAGTAGGTGTGCCTAGCATTCTTCAGATATCTGAAGGACTTTTCATGCAGAAGATACAGCAGATTTGTTCTCTCTTGTTCCAGAGGGCAGGACTGGAACCGATCGATGGAAATTCCAGGGGACCAGACTTCAGCTAAACATTAGGAGCCACTTCTTTACGGTATGACCGTTTGACAGTGGACTGCACTGAGAGATGGTTGGTTCTCATTTGTTGAAGGTATTTAAGCAGAAACTGGACAGCCACCTGGCAGGGATGCTGTAGCTTCATAGAGTTTCAGCTCTATCATACTGTGTTCTTGGGAAGGGGATGATGCAAACATACCCCCTGCAACAGCACTGATGCTGCAGTTTCCCTGGACAGCAACTAGGGGTCTGATGGCCGTCATGATTCAGACAAACTCTGCTGGGAACAGGCAACTCTCCTTTAGTTACATGAAGGTTTGTTTGAAGACTGGGTTTTTTCACCTCTGGTTCATACCCCAACTGCCCTCAATGTGGCTATAAGCAGGCATTTAGTGTAGCTATATATATATATATATTTGCTTTGCTTTTAAATTCAAGTCTTCTCAGCTGCAAGCAGCTGCTTACCCGCCAAATCCAAACGGCCAGAGCTGGAGTTTTCTGCTTCCCAGAAGCAACTCTTCCATCCCACAAGGCCTTGCTTCAGTCCCAGACAGACATTGTGACTATTATTTCACCCTATTATCTGCCTGAACTTTCAGCAAATATTATTTGTTTGTCAAAACAGCACTGTCAAAAGGCCCGTGTTCTTAATTAAAACCTTGACCTTCCTTTAACCTTTCCTGGGAAATGCTCATTAGTGGAAAAACTCCACTGCAGGCTGCCTAAAATTTGGAGACAGCACTGTAAACACAGGAATTCCAAACAGCCTCACGTAAGACTAAGTAATTCCCGTCTGTGAGAATCAGAATAAAGTTGTATGTTTGTTATTGCTGCAAGTGTTGTGCAGACTTCAGCACCAGAATTTCAAGGCTCGTCACTACACTTGGCTATTCATTGAGGTGTGTGTGCGCTCATCGTAGGATGTGCAATAACAAAAAGCCAATGAATGCATATATTCAAGCATACACTTTCCTCTCTCCGGTATTTTACAGAAGACACACAGGGCAGCTACAAGGAAGAAAACAGCCCATGTTGTCTTCTTGGCTTGCTACCAAATTAACTGCCTATAATGAACAGAACTGCTTACTTTTACTCATCACCTTTGTTTCTGCTTGTCTAGTAGCAACTTATAGAGATGTGGCTACAGCAGCATTAATGTGGCTGCTATTTGACTTCTGCTGTTCTACAAACAGAAATACATACACGATGAAACACTCCAGTAGAAGTTCATCTCCCAGGAATTCCTTTCAGTCCCTGACCGCAGAACCAGCTAGCCTCCATGGCAACAAGATACGATGTCCCATACATGCTGCTTTCAGATAATGCTCCAGGGTCAGGGATCTGTTCAGCTGAATGAAGTTACATTCAAACACACACACACACAATTTATTGTTGCTTAATTCTGTCTTCTTCATCTTGTCTCGATGCTGCTTTCTATTTCTATTTAAGGGAAGGGGTTTTTTTTGTATTTATAAGCACACCTTTAAAATGAGTCTCAGATCTTGCAAATGTCATTCACATAACCCACGTATATGTTTGTTCAAAACTATTAGGAGTACTTAGGGTCACTTCTTTTTTGTCATCAACATCATCAATGTCAACAGAAAAATCGCTAACAGCGTGATCTTCAGAAGAATTGCTAACAGCTAGGAATGGGAGGAAATTTTAGTTTCTGTTCACATTTAAAGGTGAACCTGCTTAACCTGCACTTTTCAAAACAAAAGAAGAACTAAAACACAGCCATCCTCCAAAATTTACAATTCTCCAAATTTTGCAGGGCAGGTCTCCAGCCAAGTAATATGTACCAAAAAAAGTGTGCATAAAAATGCATTTTTAGTGAAAATAACACACATAAATATAGTAGAGGAAATGGCTCTCCAAACATGTGTATATAAGGAAAAATTTGCATTAAAATGCTGATTTTTTTTTAAAACCAAACCACAAACTTATGCAAAAATGCAGAGAACTGAATTTGAGATTGGAAAAATGAGAAACTGAGAGAAACCGGAATGGACACATTTGCCCATCCTTACTAATATTATTATTTATTTCTAATATTTGTATACCACTTAATATATAAAATCCCTAAGTGGTTTACATAAAGTACCATAACGTCATAAAAACGAATATACATACAACATCATACACAGACATATATCAGTAAAACAGAGAATCCATCAATAAAACATTGTTAAATATCAATAAATAATAAACAAGCAGTGTGATGAATCTTAGAAGCCATAGTGTGTTCTGCCAGGTGAGCCTTAGGCTGCAATCCTAGGAGCACTGATTTGGGCCTTTGCTGACTCAGCTTCAGATCTCTATGCATTGGGTTGGGTGGCCCAGAGTGATCCAGGGCTATCGGGGGCATGGCATGGGGCAGAAAGGAGAGGCAGGCATGTGCAAGAAGAAGGAGAAACCAGGAACAAGAGGCACCTCTTCATGGGGGAAGTTAGTTGCCTTTCTCACCTGCTCCCTTTCTTCCCACCAGGTCTCCCCAAGTCCTGCACGATGCTGCTCACAAAAGAGCAGCACCCCAAAGGATGGGATCTTCCTGCTTATAAACTGGTAAGCAGGAGGATTCATCCAGCACGGTGCCAGTCACTGCTCCTTCATGGGCAGCTTCTCTGCATGTTGAGAAGCTGCTCGCAAAGGAACAGCACCCTGCAGGATGGATTTCTCCCATTTATCAGCTGGCAAGCTGGAGGGTTCATCTAGCATGATGCTGGTTGCTGCTTACTTGCAGGAAACTTCCCTGCATGCAGAGAAGCTGCTCATGGCACTGCGCAGGAAGATTTCATCCTGTGGGGTGCTGGCTGCACCTGCCTGCTCTCAGCTGAGGAGGGGAGAAGGAGATGCAAGGTCTCCTTACCCCCCCAGCTGTATTTGAAACCCTGTTTTAAGTTAAAATGGGGGTTTAAAAACCTTGTCCCCCCCCTCCAAAGTGCTTCAGGAATGGCTCTGTGATGGGGTGGGTGTGCCCTGGTTGACACAGGGACACAGATTGTGGCCACAGGGCAGATCAGAAGGGCTGTGTAGAGCCCTAGATGACACACACAGGAAGGGTGCAACCCCTGATCTGAAAGAATAGGCAGATTCACATCAGAGGACCTTCAGAAAGCTTGGTCTTAGTTAGCAACATGGCAGCTTTATTTAGGACTAAATGAAATTTATGAAAAGTCTTGAAAGACAGCCCTATGTACAATGCATTCTTTTGAGGAGATATTGCAGCTAGGACACCATCCTTAGCTGGTGAAAGGCACTTTGGGTCACAGATGCCACTTTGGAATCCATTGACAAAGATGGATCTATCAGTACTCCCAGGCTGTTAGCACGATTCTTTAAGTGGAGTGCAGCAACATCTAGAACAGGTTGAACATCAACTGCCTAGTCAGACAAACTACTCATCAGTAGTTTCTCTGTCTTGTCTGCTTTGAGGTCTAATTAGTTGTCCCTCATTCAGTCAATAAGCATAAATGCCACAGGGCTGAGCAGTAGCCCCCCAGCACCACCATCTGGATTCGACCATCCATGCAGGAATGGGGTTGTTAAAACCCAGTACCCCTAATCTACATCCTGGGCAGCTTATCCATCAGAACACTATCCTTGTTTGTAGTGAAAGTCACTGAGAGGTTAAAAAAAAATCAGGGTTGCACTCTCCAGTTTTCACCTGGCATAGGTCAGGGTGACCATGTACAACTCTCCATGCACTGGTGCCGGAACACTCTAGATGAGCCTTTCCCAACCTGCTACCCTCCAGATATTGTTGGACTCCAACTTCCATCAGCCTCAGCTAGCATAATCAATGGCCAGGGATTATGATGATGGGAGGATGATGGGAGTTGTAGCCCACAGCATCTGGACTGCTCCTGGCAGAGGAAGACTGGCCTAGACAACTGAGGGTGATGTAATCACAGTGTGAAGTTTTTGGGCAGGAATGTAATTTTTAAAAATGACCAAATTCTTTGTAGCAGAACTCACAGAATGTCATATGCCCCGAGCACAGCATCAGTCAGTACCCATAAAATGTAAAATTGATGTTAGACATAAAAGATAGTGCTCCAAAACAAAATTAAGGTACAGGCATAAAATACATTATTATAAAATAGTATCAAAAATGTAATATATGTAAACAATCAATATAAAATCCTTATAAGTGTTCTCATATAGTATTAAAAAGATGGCCAAAGAATATGTAAACAGATCAGTGCCCAAATACAATAAAATACAAAATATATAATATAATCAAGGCAATATCAGTGTGAACATCAAGGGCAACTTGTAAACAGTGACCAATGTACATAAATCAATGCCCATAGAATGCACAATGTATACCATAGCCAGACGCATTTCGACAGTTAGTTTTCTTCAGTGGCTTTCATGATGAGTATACACTATAAAGGGCAAAAATATAATAGAGAACATTAACTACTAATGGTGAATGTCTCCGAGTGAGGAATGTCATACAGCTGATGTAGCAAATGCCATAAAACCACTTACTTTTGTATATTATATTCTAAGATATGAACTGGTACGTGGGCTGTTCATTGACTCAATTCTTCTGCATGAAAATAATTTCAAATTAAGTTGCAGACTAATCCAATAGAAATTTTACCAATAATGGATAAAATGATTTTGTATGTAAAGAAAGAAAAACATAATACATACCATAATACATACCAGACTATTAGTACTGGGAGATCTCAACATTCATGCTGAGGCTACTTTGTCTGGGGCAGCTCAGGACTTCATGGCCGCCATGACAACCATGGGGCTGTCTCAATATGTTAGTGGCCCAACACATACATCGGGGCATACTCTTGACCTGGTCTTTGCTACTGGACATGGGGATAGTGATCTGGATGTGGGGAGTTTTACATCTCTCCCGTTGTCATGGACAGATCATTGCTTGCTGAAGTTAAGACTTTCAGTAGCCTTTTCCCTCTGCAAGGGTGGGGGACCTATTAAATTGGTCCACCCCCGGAGACTAATGAATTCTGAAGGTTTTCAAAAGGCTCTGGGGGTTTTTCCGGCTGATAAGACTGGTGCTCCTGTCGAAGCCCTGGTCGATCTGTGGAATACAGAGATGACCCGGGCTGTTGACACGATCGCTCCTGCGCGCCCTCTCCTATGTAGAGCTCATACAGCTCCTTGGTATACTCCGGAGCTGAGAGCGATGAAACAAGACAGGAGGCGGCTTGAGCGGAGATGGAGACGAACTCCCGACGAATGCAATTATGAGCTGGTTCGTGCTTCTACTAAGCTCTATGTAGGAGCGGTGAGGGCGGCAAAAAAACAACATTTCGCCGCCACTATTCAGTCATCTCTCTCACGCCCACGGGAGCTTTTTAAAGTGGTTCGTGGCCTACTTCATCCAGGCCTACAAGATACGGCAGATACATCGGTAGCTCGATGTAATAAATTTGCTGAACACTTCCAGCATAAGATCTCATGCATTCGCCGGGACTTAGACTCCTATTTAATAGCAGTTAATCCTACTGAGGTGTCCAGAGCACAGTCTTGTCATGTTTTGTTGGATGAGTTTCAGTTGGTTCAGCTCGAGGACGTGGACAAGGTGCTTGGACAGGTTCGTGCGACCACTTCGGTACTGGATCCTTGCCCCTCTTGGCTAATTAAAACTAGCAAGGAAGGAACAGTTGGCTGGGCCAAGGAAGTGATTAATGCCTCTTTACGAGAGGGAGTGGTCCCTGGCTGTCTGAAAGAGGCGGCAGTGAGACCACTCCTGAAAAAAACTTCCTTGGACCCAGAGGATGTCAGCAGCTACAGACCAGTAGCCAATGTTCCGTTCCTGGGCAAGATCCTGGAACGTGTGGTTGCTGACCAGCTCCAGGCGCTATTGGATGAAACCGATTATCTAGATCCATTTCAATCGGGGTTCAGGCCTGGTTTTGGCACTGAGACTGCCTTGGTCGCCCTGTTTGATGACCTATGTCGGGAGAGAGACAGAGGGAGTGTAACTCTGTTGATTCTCCTTGACCTCTCAGCGGCTTTTGATACCATTGACCATGGTATCCTTCTGGAGAGGCTTGAGGAATTGGGAGTTGGAGGCACTGCTTGGCAGTGGTTCCGCTCCTACTTAGCGGGTCGTCTCCAGAAGATAGTGCTTGGGGAACATTGCTCGACACCGTGGGTTCTCCAATGTGGGGTCCCGCAGGGTTCGGTTCTGTCTCCCATGCTTTTTAACATTTATACGAAGCCGCGGGGGCGGTCATCAGAAGTTTTGGAGTGCGTTGTCATCAGTATGCTGATGACACGCAGCTCTACTTCTCCTTTACATCTTCCTCAGGTGAGGCAGTCGACGTGCTGAACTGTTGCCTGGCTGCGACAATGGACTGGATGAGAACTAACAAACTGAGACTCAATCCTGACAAGACTGAGATGCTGTTGGTGGATGGTTTCTCTGATCGGATGGTGGATATATACCCTGTCCTGGATGGGGTTACACTCCCCCTAAAGGAACAGGTGCGTAGTCTGGGAGTCATCTTAGACTCTTCCCTCACACTTGAGGCTCATGTAGCCTCGGTGGCCCGGAATGCGTTCTACCAACTTCGGTTGGTAGCCCAGCTACGTCCCTATCTGAGTAAGGAGGACCTCTCATCAGTGGTACATGCTATGGTAACCTCGCGTCTGGACTACTGCAATGCGCTTTACGTAGGGCTACCTTTGAAGACGATTCGGAAGCTACAGCTAGTGCAAAATGCGGCAGCCAGACTGCTAACAAGAACTAAGCGGTCTGAGCATATAACACCTGTGCTAGCCCGTTTGCACTGGCTTCCAATATGCTTCCGGGCCAGATTCAAAGTGTTGGTACTTACCTATAAAGCCTTATACGGCGCGGGACCACGATATCTGTCGGAACGCCTCTCCCGATATGAACCGGCCCGTACACTATGGTCTACTACGAAGGCCCTCCTCCGGGTTCCGACTCATAGGGAAGCCTGGAGAGTGGTGACAAGATCTAGGGCCTTCTCAGTGGTGGCCCCCGAACTATGGAATGGTCTCCCCGAGGAGGTGCACCTGGCGCCGACACTATTGTCTTTTCGGCGCCAGGTTAAAACCTTTCTCTTCTCTGAGGCATTTTAATTCCTGTTAATTGTAAATTATTATATTTTGATTTTAGACTGTACAGTTTTGTGTACAGTTTTGTGTTATTTTTATTGTATTTTTAATGTTCACCGCCCAGAGAGCTGTTGCTAGTCGGGCGGTATATAAGCTTAATTAAATAAATAAATAAAATAAATAAATTTCCTTCTATCAATCAGTTGTAAAGAATATATTGAGAATTTTGCCAACGTTAACATATCTTAGAGATGTTGCTGTATTTTAAATGTCTAATCAGCTAAGTCATTGTGGGACGGTGGGAGGGTGCGTATTATATACAAAATAGTGTATACTCATCATGAAAGCCACTGAAGAAGCCACTGTTTACAAGTTGCCCTTGATGTTCACACTGATATTTCCTTGATTATATTATATATTTTGTATTTTATTGTATTTGGGCACTGATCTGTTTACATATTCTTTGGCCATCTTTTTAATACTATATGAGAACACTTATAAGGATTTTATATTGATTGTTCACATATATTAAATTTTTGATATTATTTTATAATAATGTATTTTATGCCTGTACCTTAATTTTGTTTTGGAGCACTGTTTTTGTGTTAAGGTAGATTTTAACTTCACAATTCTTATAGACATAAAAGATATCAATGCTTTGTTTGAGGGAGAGTGTGCTGTGTACAGTTTTGCCCAACTGTGTGAACTTGATTCTTCTTATCCAGTACCAAATACCCTATAAGTAAACATGTGTGTACAAACCTGGAGCAATCATGAAACTCATGAGTGCATGAAGCTGTCTTCTGCTGACCCTAACCCTATTGGTCCATCTAGCCCAGTATTTTCACTCTGACGGGAAGCAACTCTCCAAAGCACAAGTCTTTCCCATTGTGCTACTTAGGATTTTGTGTTGCTTGGAAATTGATGGGAGGTTGCATCTTCTGTCCATGCCAACTTGGTCACTTCCAAGCATCGTTTCCAAGCATGCAGGTTCCACTGGAAACAACAGAATAAGTCATGGAAAAGATTTTAGTTGATCTGTTCTTGGCAATATTTCCACATGTGATTTGGAGAGGATATGTATGCATGATTGGTGGCTGCAGAATGCCCTTCCACGTCCATTGAATATCAGTGAGACCTCCTCATACGTTCATGCATTTATAAATTACATCTTCCTATGATGAACTTAGCTTTTTGTTTTATTGAAGCATTGCACTCCTGAAAATCTTCAGACCAAGTCCAAGCAAGAATGGACGATGCATTTATTCCATTTCACCTTAGTTTGCTTCCAAGGGGTTGCCAGGACTGGACACCAGACTAATCTCACAAAGCATGCCAGATTTATTTTTTCTCTTGGAATCTGAGTCTCTGTAAAGTGTCCCTCTTTTGTTAGGACTCCTCTTTGGCCCTGCCATGTCCCCCCCAGTGTCAGAGAAAGTTGGCCTCCAGGCTTGAATTACAGCAAGCCTTGCTTGGAAAATACACCATGAAATGTTATGGCTCCTGGGAAGGGGCTGCCATCTGCTTTTTCTTTTTTCACCCTTTCTCCCCCCCTTCCACCAAAATAGCCATTCCACAGTCTGTTAAGCCATTACCTCCTTCTCCCTCACTTTTTTGCTAATATTTTGTGTCCACTAAAACAACAATCACCTTTAAGCACCTGCAGTAAGGATCGAATTCCCTCTTGCAGATCTTTCTGCAAGTTTAATATTAGCTTCACAATGCAATGGGTTGACTTAGTTTTGAAAATTAAATAGTTCCTCACTTTGCCACCACACCATCTTTTTCTTTAGGTAGGCAAACTTTAATGGTCTGACAAGCTCATGTATTCCGTACACGGCTTAAAGCAGAACTTTGCACCTTGGACTCTATTCCATAGCAGACTGGAGTTCAAATGTCCCATTAGAGGTTTGAACCATGGGGTTTTCCTGTAGTAAAAATACAATCATTGAACTCAAGCAGCTGTAGTCTATGTGCAGATTTAAAGTGAGTTGTACCTTGGTTCCATCCCAGTTTCCAGCAAACATGTTGTATTTTTCAGAGTACACACACTTGTCTACCCCTGTTGTATCCAAAGGTATCTAGACTCCACTTGTTTCTCCAGATAGCTTCCCCACATCTCACTTACAAGGTATTCCAGACACTTCAGTCACTTTCCCCTTCAAATGTAAAGGGCAATTTAATTTTCTCTCCTGGCATCTCATGGCTTTTTCCCCAATGCAGCTGTGAAGAGGCTGGGCAATGAGCTTGGAAAAGTTACTTTTTTGAACTACAACTCCCATCAGCCCAATCCAGTGGCCATGCTGGCTGGGGCTGATGGGAGTTGTAATTTAAAAAAGTAACTTTTCCAAGCTCTGGTGACCATTAGCCAAATAAACAGATTGAAACTGCTCTGTTTTCATTTGGGAAACTAAGAAATATGAGAGATCAGACCCAGCAGTCATCAGGAGGCATTTCTGAGAACGTTATCTAAAACGTGATCCTATTTTTAATGGACTAGAAAAGTATGATCAGAGGTGAACTCATTTTTCAAATATGGGACAACATGTTATGTTTTAAAATGTTTTTAGTGTTTTTGTTTGCTGCACTGGGCTCTTACTGGGAGGAAGAGCAGGATATAAATCTTATAAAGTCTATTTCACCCCTTGGGAATGCCTTCTCACATTAATAAATAAGAACAACAACATTTCTTAGATGCCTTAACCTAAGAGAGTCTCAAGGCAACTTACAGAAAATAAACAAGCAAAATTTAAAATAGAGCAACAGGAATAATACAATATTAGAAGCATCCCATCTCACAAATCCCTGTAATATCTTAGTACAGAAGTTGGCCAACAATATACAGCAGAAAAATAATGTATAAAACCCAACAGATACCATAAAATACCATGAATGTTTGGCAGTAGGGGAACATCTTAACCTGGCACAAAAAGGTGTTAATTACAGCGCCAATGAACCTCCCTGGAGACCATGCCATAGACCAGAGGGGTTTTTTCATTAGTCTCAGTGGATTTTTCATTAGTCTTTTTCATTAGTCTCAGTGGATTTTTCTTGTGGTAGAAGTTTGAAGTGATGGGCTAGTTACATCATATGATGGCTGCAGGTTTGACCACAATCTCAAAAACCTGGTTGAAAGGCAAGTAAAACCAGGTTAAATCAATGAAGCTCAGCTTGCTCTATGCCTAGTACTGAGGAAGAGACCTTAACTCTGTGGCAGAGCACGTGCTTAGCATGAAAACAGTTACAGCTTCAGTCCCTAGTATCTTCTGTTAGAAGGACCATGTTAAGAACTGTTGCCAGTTCTCACTAGGACTCAGTTCCCAAGGCCAGGGCAATTGAACCCATACCTCCCTGACCAGGGCTAAGTAAACCAACACCAACCCTGCAAGATAGGTAAACTGCCAGCACCCCTTAAACCTAGTCACCCACTCTGGGCCAAGGGAAAATCCAAAGTGCCAGAAACAGACCTGCCAAGGATTCCAAAAGACAAGAGCCAAAGACACACACCTTGTCTTGGAGCCTTAAGGCAAAATACCCAAATATATGGTAGTCTGTGGCTAATTGGCCAAGGTACTGGATTCAGAGCCACTTTCCCCCTGAAATGAACACACACTGCTAAATCAGAAGTAGCTTTATTAGAATAAAATGTAAGTGCAAAAAGTATAGCAGCAAAATAGTTCCTTAAACCAAACACCCCCAAGGGCTAGGTAAAATACAGAGAGAGTTCAAATCACAAATAAAAATAACAAAGCTGTCCAGCCTAATCTATACTCACACAAGATTGGTAAACCAGCAGAATAACATTACAGTTATTATAAGAACACTGGGGAACAAAGACCTACAGTCTTGGTTCTGTTTTTATGGGGAAAAGCCCAGCAACAGCCAGGAATTAATTAGCCAACCAGGGGGCTTTCTGATGATGAAATCTGCAAGAGCATTCACTCCTAACAGTCAACAGGCGTCTCCAACCTTCCCAGGCCTGTGGCCTTGAAGTATCAGTCTCAGCTGATAAGCAGGTGTTGTTGCTTACTGCTTAATTAACTGAGTTCAGCTGTGAGAACTGACAATCTCATGCCCTCTCAGAGGCCTAATTCGGGCAAGATGTTTTCCCCACAATTCCTTGCTACAAAACCATTTTAGCTAACAAACCAGGCATTCTTGACAGACCAGAAAACAGGAGATGGAAAAGACCTCTGCCTGAATCCCTAGATAACCACTCCCACTCAGAGGAAACAGATAGATGCATTGTCTGACCTAGTAGAAGGCAGCTTCCTATGCCCCTGGTCTACTTTTACTGTAGTGGCTATCCTAACCTTACCCCCAGAAGGAGCTACTCTCTTGTTACTAGGGTTGCCAGGTTTAATCCTTGAGACTGATCCTGTATCTTTAGGAGAAGAGAAAGTCAGCCAAGTGCAGGTGTTCTTGCAACCCTGTAATGGGAAAAACCACAAGGTGGAATTCTCCCTCCCCCCTGCACAACTTTTAAAGATACAGAAGACCTCTTGGTTGCCAGGCCCGGCCTCCAAGAGGGTTTTTGTATCTTTAAAAGTTGTGCAGGGGGAAGGGAGATTTCCACCTTGTGGTTTTTCCCATTACAGGGTTGCAAGAACACCTGCACTTGGCTGACTTTCTCTTCTCCTAAAGATACAGGATCAGTTTCAGGAATTGAACCTGGCAACCCTAATTCAGAAGGAAGTCTTAATGTGTTCAACAGGACTTACTCCCAAGTAAGTGTGCGTAAGATTTCAGCCTGAGTGGTGATTTCCTTCTGTGCCTGAAGGCTTCTGAGGCCTGATTGCATATAGCTTCAAGGAGAGCACTGGTCTAGGTCCCTGCCTGAGACTTTACATTTCCTAGATTAAGCCCTGGTTTCCCTGAACATTGTGCTTTGAGATGAGATAATCAGAAGACAGCCAATGAAACTCATAGACAAACGAAAGGATATGTATATTTACTCCCTGTGTGATTGAATCTATGGTGAGGTTGTCATAGGAAACAGCAAATGTCAGTCCTTTATCCTTAATCAGATTAAGCAAGTGAGTATAAAATTAATTCATGGAGAATCTACCTATCATCTAACATGGACAACCATGCCCAAGGTTTTAAGTTTCAGAAGCTAGAAATGATGGAAGATGGACCAATCCATAATTATACTGTGCATCACACTCTCTTCCTCTGGTCTACATCATTAGAGCAGATGCTGGAAATCTGTGGCCCTCCAAATATTGTTGGACAAAAACTCACATTAGACTTGTTGGCTGGCACTAATGGGAGCTGAAGTCCAGTGATATTAGTGGGCCACAAATTCCGCATCCCTGCTCAAGAGAGTCTGGGCAAAGATGTGCTTCTCATCTCCTGAAGTGATCTAGTTTGTTTTGAATACATTCCTCAAATGCCTTCCAGTCTCGATGGAGGTACTGCAGAAGGTTCCCTTAGCAATCAATAGGTCAAAACTGAGTAAGGCTCACAGCAGCTGTCTTGATGAGTTGTACTGTTCATTCATTCACACTCCTAAATTCATAGTATGTATCTTATTAGATTAGTGTTTCCAAGGCTGTGGCCCACATTATTAGCATCTGCCAATCCTATTTAGTCTCACAGTTGGAATGGAAAGTATGCATGCAAAATGGCTGGCAGAATGCACCGAGGAGTTCATATGGTGACATGGAAAAGGGTCAAACACATTACAAACAACAGCCTACTCAGTGAGATTGGAAAGACTTGATCTCTTTATTGGAATTTAAAAAATACTTGATGTGAAAGGTAATAAGCTCTTTTCTCACTTGTTTGTTGTGGTATTTCTTATTCAGTTTAATGTCATGACAGCAGTGAGGCTGGAGCTTGTTCAGCACCTGGACAGACTGCTAATATCAGCAGGTCAAACAGAATCCCCAGTTAGGTCATTTTTTTTTTATCAAAACACCTGTCTCTTTTCATCCTGTCCTGCCTAGTTGCCATTGCATAAAAAAGACATTTAAATTTTGCAGCATACCCAGGTGTGAAAGGAACAAAGGGATTTGCATGAGTGAAATAGACGTATAGAATAGCAGTAGTAGTACTTCAGGCATCAAAATCTGTTTGTATCAGAAAACACATCCACAACTTACACTATCACTGCAAGGCTGCAGTACCCTGGATTGTGCACTTATTTCTATCAAACAGAGAAACCAGTAGGAGCCGTAAGTATTGCAGGACCCTCCCCCCTGTTAGGTCATCCCCCCCAGTTGCATTAGAAACTGTGATAGTGGCAGCCAATCTCTACCACAGGGGTGGGGAACCTGTGGACTTCCAGATGTTATTGGAGTACAACTCCCATGATCCCTGACCATTGGCCACGCTAGCTGGGGCTGATGAGAGTTGGAGTCCAACAACATTAGGAGGGCAACTGGTTCCCCACCCCCGCTGTTGTGCAGCACAAAATGAGAGCCCCTTTAAAAATTTTGTCTGAAAAGGCCCAGTTGCTCAGCGGGTGAAGACTGGAGTACAAATACCTCCCTTAGTCTTCAATAGTTTCCCTCACTTGTAATTAACCTTTTGGAGTGAAACAGAAGGATGTTTTCCTTCAGCTTCCTGGAGGAAAGCTACCCTGAAAGGTTTTTAATTTTAGATGCTGAAAATCAGCTATTCCCTGTATATTACTGTGAAACATATATGACATAGTTTAAACATCTGGAAATGTATATAAAAATTAACACCCTTAGACACAATCAAAGCTGAAAAGCATTCTGGAAACTTATTTAAATTGCACATCAGGGTGAACACTAAATCATAAATGTTATGAAGTGCATTTATATGAAATCTTTATAGGTTCAAATGGAGGTATTAGGTATTCTCACGTTGGCAATTCACACTCAATGCTCAACGTTCCCCAATGAATGGCGATGCCACTAATATGACTGCAAGAGAGCTTATAAAATGATGATGCCATAGGTTGGCCTTTGGACTTTCTAGCACTGAGCCTTTAATTTTTTTAAAAATATATATTTATTGCCTGCTCTTCACCAATAGTTCCCAGGACAGGTTACAAAATCTAGAATACAATATTAAAAAGAATTAAAATGCACTTCAGTCACAAGAATAGGGTGGATTCTGAAGGCCAGGATAAAGAGGTGTGTATTTAGCATTCACCAAAAACGGTATAACAAAGGTGCCAGATGTACCTCTGTAATTTTTTTCATTTTAATTTTTGTTTGCTTGATTATCCTGATGAATTGCCATGACAAGGTTTTACCCACGGACCTTTCCAGTTGCATTCCAATTGGCTTTTTTAGGACAATTAAGTCAAAACATTTGTTCTGAATGAGGAACACCCGTTAGAAGCAGGAATGGTTAACCACCTCTGATCTGTGTGCCTGCTTCCTGAAGATCCCATCCATAGCAAAACTCACCCATAGCCAGTACTTGTTCTATAAATGCCTCCTGTATGCTGCATTGTCTGGTCATCCCTCCTGTCTGCACATGGCATGCTAAATTTAGACGTTTAGGTATTAATACATCAGATACGAATACATTACTAAAGTTGATTGACATGTCATAGGCTGCAATCCTATTCACACGTACAGGGGAGTAGAAACCAAGATCAGGACTGACTTCTGAGTGAATTAGGGTTGCCAAGTTCAATCCCTGAGACTGATCCCGTATCTTTAGGAGAAGAGAAAGTGCAGGTGTTCTTGCAACCTTGTAATAGAAAAAACCACAAGGTGGAATTCTCCCTCCCCCCTGCACAACTTTTAAAGATACAAAAGACCTCTTGGTTGCCAGGCCCAAGTCAGAAATTTCTTGGACGGGCAGTGTTTGGCACAATTTGTCCCCCAACAGATATTGGGATTATTGAAATCCCCCATTACTACTACATCATGCCTCCTCAAAACATTGGCAATTTGCTTTTCAAAAGTTACATTCTCGTCTTCTCCTTGATTGGGTGGTTGGTAATAGACTCCAAGCACCACATTCCTTTTATTACTTGTCCCATTAATTTTAATCCAGATACTCTCGGTGGAACTACCAAGCTCATCTTCCTGTATTTCTGTGCAGGGATATATATTTTTAACATATAGCGCGACTCCACCTCCCTTTTTATTCCTTCTGTTCTTTTTGAACAAGTTATATCCTTCAATTGCTGTATTCCAGTCATGGGAGTCATCCCACCAAGTTTCAGTTATACCTATCAAGTTGTAATAGCCCTCCTGTATTAAGAGTTCAAGTTCGTCCTGCTTGTTTCCCATGCTGTGCGCATTAGTATACAGGTATCGAAGACCCTGTGATTTATGGATTGGCTTCCTTACTACATTTTTCTGAGGACTGTCACTGGTCCCTATTACAGCTGATCTCTCTGTTCCCATTACTGTGCATCAGCCTTCATCAGTGGTTACCATCAAGTTTACGTCTCCCTCCCCCTTAGGATTCAGTTTAAAGCCCTCCTGATGAACTTCTCCATACTGTGGCCAAACACATTCTTCCCAGTCCTTGTGAGATGCAACCCCATCACTTGCCAGCAACCCATCTTCCAGGAAGCATAGCCCGTGGTCCCAGAATCCAAATCTCTCACATCAGCACCACCTTCGTAGCCATTCATTCACACAGAGTATTTTTCTTTCTCTTTCTACTCCTCTTCTAAGTACTGGAAGGATGGATGAAAAATAAGAAGCATAGACCTGATTTGCTGCTTTGTATAAATCATCATCATTTAATATTTGTAAAAGAGCCTACAGTATTCTAGATCAAATATACTTGGCATAGATATTTAAATAATAGAAAAGAGGTCCCTGCTTGCAGACACGTATGTAAAGAAAAGCAGACCAAAAGAGAAAGGGAACCCACTTGGTTTAATTTGTAGTGGGATATGCCTTCCCATATCTCTGCCATGGCAGTAATCTTTATAGGGCCAGGATGCCACCTCTAATTCCCACCATGACTCTCCTTGTTGGAGGTTAATATCGAGAAGGAGAGGAAACATAACATTGGCAGAGTTGCACAGCAATAACAGTCAAGGGTCAGAATACTGCACAGTCTGGTCAGATATTGAGCAAACAACCTGTTTGTAATCTTCAAACAAGAAGATGAGGCCTCATATTCTCCCAAGGTGACAAGTTCATAGTCTTATCATGACTCCTATAGAGGTTAGGAGTTTCATAAAATCTAAAGCCAGCATGTAGTGCCATTTGAAAAGAAGACAGTTGATTTCTCAGTATCACACCAGGAATGTAGGCAGTTGTCTTATATCAAATCAGACCAGTGATCCATCCTGCTCAGTATTGTCTACACCAGGGATGGGAAACCTCAGGCCCTGGGGCCAGATGTGGTTCTACAGGCTTCTCTATATGGCCCTTGGGACTCTGCCCAGGCCATACTTCTCACCGACTCCCAACTGCACTCTTGAGTATTTTCGCCTGGCTAGAATGGGTCCTTGAACACCGATAATGCTTTTTGCTTGCCTTGATGGAGGATAGAGAGGATGTGTGAGTAAATTAACATTTGTTGCTCCATGCACTTTTGCTGCTGGCCCCACATACCTCTGGGATATGGCGCCCAGAAGGTCGCCTAGAAGGGAATGTGGCCCTTGGGCTGAAAAAAGTTCCCCACCCCTGGTCTACACTGACTGGCAATGGGTTTCAAACAAGAGTATTTCCCAGCCATACCTGGGAGATGCTAGGAATTGAACCTGGAGTCTTTGGAATGCAAACATGCACTCTACTTACTGAGCTATGGTCCTTCCAAACAATAAGAAAGGAATTTGACTGCTTTGTGAGATAAAAAGATCAGAAAGCACTTGCCATTTATTTTTTTAAAAAATTGATAATTTTTGGTAACTATTTTATTGATTTCCCCCCCAGATATAGTATATGAGACAAACCCAAATAAATCAAGAACCAAGACTGAAATGAAAAGGAGACAAGGGATGGATGATATCACATAATGATATAACACAAAGTCCGAGATAAAATCAGGCATTCCAGATTTCCCGGGAAGCTAATGACAGTTGCTGTTGTAGTTGATGTTCTGAAGCATATGAAATAAAGTTCCATCAAACAATATGAAAGACATCAGTGAAAGGTCCAGTTTATCTCTTCCATATTTGGGCAATAGACAGACGTGCTGCAAATCGAAAATAAATCACCAGCTCTCTAAACAATATGTCTGCATTGTAATAATAAAAAACTGAAAATAGCACTAATTGAGGCAATGCCTTTACGTGAAAACTAATAATTTTGGAAATGTCTTCAAATATCACTAACTAGAAAGATTTCACCTGAAAGCAGTCCCCACCATAGGTGGAACTAGGTACCCTGGTTTCCACATCCTATCCAACATTCTGGGGTAGCACCTGATATATTTGCAACATTTGCACAATATTAACCAGCGCATGGTCTGATATGACAATTGGATTGATTGAAACAGAGAGCAGCCCTGGAAACAGGGAGTCAAGAGACTAGAACATCATCTAACCTTGAAAAGGACTGATACCTTGCTGCAAGATATGTATAATCTCCGACTCCCTGATTCATATAGCACCAGGCATCTACCAAATTATATTTTTGCATAAGTGGGAAAAAATCTATTACTCAAATAGGTTTTTGAGAATGACATTTAGCATCTGTCCAAATATTTGTCGTTAATAGCATTGACATCCCCAGCAATCACAATTTTCCCCACAGTGAATTTGTGCAATTTTTTGAATACTTTGGCCATAAAACAAAATTGATTTGCGTTGGGCAAATATACTGAAGCAAGCATAAATAGCTGTATGCCCCATATACCTGTAACAAAAACTATACCAACCCTGAGGATCTCATTGAATTTTCTGAACCTGAAAATCACAAGATCTAGCAAAACCAATAGCTACACTCCAGGAAAACTTTTTGCCAGGAGCGAGATACTGAGCTCTAAACTAAGGGTATGGTAACAGCCTTATGTTGATGGTGTCATGGTGGGTTTTCTGCAGGAATGCAATGGAGCGACCCCACTTCTGAAGATAATCAGAGACCCACCACCACTTCACCACATCTCCCAGGCCACAAACGTTCCACGTAACCAGCCATATTAAGAGGGTCAACAAAAACAATAAAGACAGTAACCAGACATCATGATACCATATTACTCTATATAAAAATGCAAATAAACAAACAAAAATGACTACCCAGTCTATTTGCAGCAACGATCCCAAGTTCCAGGTAACATAAAACCAACTTCCCTGACCAACCCGGGGAGGATACAGGATGTGTTTAAGGGATTAGGGAGGGACGAAGCAACAGTTTCACCCTGCTATTGCAATAATGGTACACATACACCCTCAAATGATAGTGGTTTTGTGATCAAAGATAATTTTCAGCATATGGACTGAGTAGCAATGGAATCACTAATTGAGATCCAGTGTCTAACAATTAAGCATGTCTTAATATCAAGGGTCTTAAAAGTATGTTGAGCTCTGTATTAGATAGGTTTGCTTTCCATTAAATTCGAGCAAGATATAAACATTTAAAGTACAGTGTGAATAAATACTTGTATAATATTATAAGAAATTTGGAAACTTTCTAGTTGGATTCAGTGAATCAAAAGCATGAGATACAATGTTTAAAACTTAGACCATTATTAAGAGAAAAGGACCCATACATTTCTCAGTAACATCTGTGTTTGGGCAGCAGCAGCACAATGGCAGCCCCAATAGAAAATCAATTTCTTATCAGGGAGGATGGACAAAGACTAACAAGAAGTTCAGATTGTTTATAGAACCTCAGGGCAGTTTCAAGGGCAGTGGCTTGTTATCAGGAGTTGTACCAGACACCAGATCTTGTATGCAGTTCAGAGTGCACTCACAACCAAATGAAACATGCACAGTAAACTGAATTTCGACTTGCCAGGATAGGCCTTGGCAATTGTTCAAACATGTCCCTTTTCAGACATACATATTAGGTATATGTATATATACCCAAGATGGGGAAGGAGGAGACTTTCACTGTCATGCTTCTACACTGGGATAGCTAACTTGTGGCCCCCCAGATGTCATTGGACTCCCAATGCTCATCAGCCCTAGCCAGCAAAGCCGACGGTCAGGGATGATGGGAGATGAGTCTAGCAACATCTGGAGGGCCACAACTTCACCACCTCATTGGACAGTTGACCAAATAAAACAAACTAAACTCGGTGTGAACAGCATCTGTGCAGATCAAGCTTCTTGAAGCATAGTCCGCATTTATACCTTTCTTGTTGGTTTCAGGGGGGGGGGAGAGGTTTTGCTTATTGAACTGACTGCAAGTTTTTATTCCAGTCAGTGGAAGAGGATGACTTGGAGCGATTGCAGTTTCATTTTTTCCATAAATTGACCAGGACTTCAATAGGAGAGTTTGCCAAGTAAGCTGAAAAGCCCCTGAGTGCCTGTGGGAACTAATGGATCCATGAGCTTCTGAGCTGAAGGCAAGTCATCTTACCCTATCCTCTATTCCTGTAGGATAACAGAGCGCCATGATCCCTTACTAACTAGGTAGCAATAGGGCAATGTTAGAAGTACAACAGGGAAGGGCCATAGCTCAGCAGCAGAGCATCTGCTTTGCATGCAGAAGGTCCCAGGTTCAATCCTTGTCTGAACTCCTGGGGAGTTGCTGCCAGTCAGAGTAGACAATACTGAGCTAGATGGACCAATGGTCTGACTCAGTGTAAGGCAGCTTCCTATGTTCCTTTGTATCGTCAGCACTCTCCAAATTCCCCAGGTGACCGTATTCAGTGGTGCCACAGTAGGGCTGAGTTGAAAGTTATCTAATGGGAATTTGGGAGTGAAATTTGAGGGAGGCTGTGAAATGGGGTGCAAAACTGCCCCCCAGATCACCATTTTTCACTGTTGCTTGTGTTCTGTGGCAGCAATCTTTCCAGGATTTGTGGGCTTGTGGCCACCATTCTCCACTCCTGATTCTTGTAGAACAATGCCATGTGATGGCTGGCAGCCACCCAGAAGCCCCTGCCAGAACAGTACTATCCTAGAAGGAGTGAAGCCACTTGCAATGAGTTTTACCCTCATGAAAATTCATGAAATGCCCTGTCTGTGAACAGGGCTGTGAAACTGTGGACTGTTTAGACTCAGCTCTATAAAGCTGTTGAGATGTATAGAGGCAAAACAGAGCCTTGAGTGATTAAGTGCCAATAGCTCTTGCAAAGCAAGAGTTCCCCCAAAATCAACCCTTTGGAATTTACCACTAAGTTGAAAGGAAACTTTGAAACAGAGTGGCACTTATTGCTAGGTCAGATAGTCCAAGGATACCATGACTGCTTAGAGGTTCAAGAACACTAACAGGATTGTACTCCCTCTCTTTTTCTCCTGGTGTAGAATTATCCATCGGTGTGACTAAAGTGGTTTCAGTACCAAACCCAGCTTTAAGTTAGATCAGGGGTGGGAAATCTTAGGCCTGGAGGTCCAATGCCTCTCTGTCTGGCTCTTGGAACTCTCCCCAGACCCTCACTGCCTCTCATTCTCCAGGCCAATCCCCATCTCTCCAGGCCACACTCCTCGCTGGCCCTGTGTTTTTGCCTAGTTGGAATATGTCCTTGAACTCTGATCATGCCTCTTGATTCTCTGGATGGTAGACAGAGAGGTATATGTGGATATGTGTAGAAACTAGTCTACTGTACAAAAGTTCACCAATTTTTTACTCTTGTCCTACCCAGCACTGGCATTGGCCCTCGGAGATTTGCCAGAAGAGAGTGTGGCTCTTGGCTTGAAAAATGTTCCCCACCCC